>NW_023503374.1:1941040-2588053 GCF_014529535.1 Bradysia coprophila
TCAGCGAGCTTTCTGATGAATATTTTTGTAATGAAATTGACCTTGGCAATTTTTTTGTGCGGAAAAAATGTTAGCTTTTCAATAAGTTAGAACGAAATATAATTCGAGAATTGAGCAGAAGACAATTAATTGAGACGGAAGAGGGTCATTGTCCACCACAGATACACACAAAAAAGATTTCAGAAGATTATCTGTGGCAAACAATCCAACTCCAGGTAATGTAATTTCACATATAAAATTTACCTTACCTGCAGCAGGCAATGCAATTTTTATGTGAGGAAACATAGTTACCCGCCACAGGTAATCTTCTGAAGTCTTGTCAGTGATAAAATTTTAGAATGGCTGGTGTTTATAACAGCAAAATGATCTTATTTAGCAAGGTTCTGATTCATGATATTTTAACCATTTAGTGTTCATCCATGAATGACTTCCACTTGTTTCAGTGCTGCCAGCGGATGTAAAACATCATTAATAGCTCGAGCGGTAAAACTTGTCACTTGAATCACAACAACGCATATTTTTCGAGTTATTAACACTTGCTGTTCGTAAAATGTTAATTAACGATTCCAATAAATTTCTTCCTTAATACCAGTTGAGTTGTATGGGTGAGCTGGACACTGTTTTCGTATTCATAGCAAAATAGATTCGTTGCTACGTTCAACTTTTACTTGTTAGAATGAATCAATAAATAATACGTTGTACGAGTGGCACTCGTTCACAAATTTTACAAAATTGAGATTAGGTGGCATTGGAACAGCTGTGACGATTGCTGCATCATTTTTGAGCTACTGTTAAAATAATTATTAAGTTTATGCAATGAAGCGCCTCAAGGTAATCTACCTCGATATGCTGCTAGCCCTATCGTTAAATTTTATATTTGTTAGAATAAAGTCTGATTTATGTCTTCTTTGTCAGTTGTAAAAGTATTTTAGACTTTTTATTGTGAGTTTTCTGAACAGATGCGCTTATTAGTGGATTCAATTGATCCATACATCAATGGAAAATATCGGGGTGACTTGGATGCGGATCAAAAAGTGAAGAAGTTGGATTTGAAGGTTTTTCAATTAGTCATTAACTGAGTCGGTTCAAATTTTATTTTATCAAAAAAACGTCACAGTTAATTCCACCCGAATTTGTTACGTCATTTAATTCAGCTGTTCTTCAGCGTCATACGCGCGTACGGAAATCGCGAAACCGAAAAAAAGGCGTGGAAGCCACTGAATTTCGATGAGTTGGAGCTGGAAAACAGCTGAACCAAATTGCAACACAAATTCGGTTGGAGTTAATTGTACTGACCGTCTTTTGATAAAAAAGAGTGGTGAGGAATCCTCACTGAGGATGAATAAATCTGGTTATAGAGATGTTCTACCTTCATAACTACATTTCATTATATTATGATTATTATGATTAAAGGTTTCAAGGCAACCGTAGCAGGAACATTATTGTAGCAAGGTTTTTCCGTTCAACGATGACAAACCTTTGGCATATCATAACCTGTCTCTTGTCATTTGAATTAATTTGTAGTCTAGTTCATGATATATCATGTCACACACAAAGCTAGTTTGATAACTAGACATCAGTGTGTTCATAAATAATATAATACACCACGACTCGCATTGAATCAGAGTGCAGTCATGCTTTGCATCACCTTTACGAAATTGATGCTTGCGGTTTTCATGGTGAAAATATTTTCAATTCATTTTTTTCTTGTAAATAAAAGTAGGTATTCGAACACCAGCTACAATTGGAAAAACAGCAATAAGTCGATGATTTTATGTAGATGCTATCATTACTCAATCTGAATACCTCGTTCTACTCTACATGGAAAAAATCGTAATTCAATGCGGACTTCAATAATGAACGAAAAAAGAATAAATTGGAAATATCAATGAATGTACATACCAGGTATGGCGTATGCTTCAAAGTCGGTCGATTTACATTGAACACATTCATTATTCATGTCGAGATATAATATGAAAATGAGTGCGTTTGACTCCGTTTTTAAATTTTTTTTGTCCTACTCGGCGACATTAACTAGGTTCTGAAAGAACAGGTTAAGACATCCACGAAGGCGGGTGACACCGAAATCGATAAACGCACTCAGTACAGATTGTGTGTGAAATCAACTTGAAGAAAATGTTTTTTTTAGGAAAATTCGGAATTTTGTTTTTGTTACGTTGCCTTTTTCATAGAAACTTCGTAGCCACTGAACTAAATTTTTGTGTCACCGCCCTTGTGATCAACTCAGAGTTGTCTTAACCTGGTTCTTTCAGATCCTTGGACATTAGACCATACTTTGCTAACTACTAAGCCCAAACTCTTGGGACTTGATTTTTCCTAATTTTTTGAAACATTTTTTGCACATTTCCTGGGTATCAGGTATGCATGCGTCATTAATAGTTCAGTACAGAAACAATTCAAGCTGTTGAAACGGAAGTACTCACGACGAATGAGCCCCATACAAGTGTATGTCTATCTAAACCCTGTAAAGTCTATCAGAAATCATAAATTTAATTCTTTGTCCGTCTTTCAGTGATTTTATGTGACGACAGATCTGTTCTGTTCATCAATGTGTTCAAAGGCTTTTCAACGGAAATTTCGACTAACTCAATTTCAAGAACCTAATGTTTTGTCAACCAACCAAGTTAAATAAAGAAAAAACAAATTCTGTTCAGAATTGCTTCGGTCTCACTACTCCAACAGTGCCCATCTACAAACTTAATCTAATGATTGTAATTCTTCGTTGATTAAAAAAAAAAAAAAATGAAAATCGGTGAGTTATCATGGTAACAAACGTTCGTTTTCTGTATTTTAAGTTTGTACCATAAACGTTTCACAAAATCGTAGTGAACTCAGCGTTAAGTACATTTCAGGTGATTTTTTGTCATAAGACCCTGACTTTCAATCAAGGGTGAATGAACAAAATACAGATTGCTGGTGCAGGACCTATTTTTAGAGACGACAAGAATATTAGCAGTTTTACTTCCGGATCTACTACTTCATTTGATCGAAATATTTTGAAGAGATCGATTTCAAATATATTACTTCGTTTTGTTGAGCATGCTTTTCCAGAGATTCCAGCCGTCTTAATGCATTTACAATTTAGGTGTCAGCCCAACCAACTCGAATAGAGCAGTCACTTAGCGGCAATTGAGTCTACAGTATCTAGTAACACAAACCTATCGATTTTACCGTACTTATGCGTTCAAGCGGTTAGCTTAATGGATATAACGTTTTTGTGGTGAAACACTCCTACTCTATTATGTATGTTGGTTGATACGATAGACCCACATTTCTTTTTGTATTTTTTGTATTTTATCAAATCCAATTAATCGTTTCGTTTTCACCAAGCGATAACACCACATTTGAAGTTTTTATCAAGAGCCATTACAACACCTCTCAAACAAAAATACTGCGATGCCAAAGCTTAATTTAAATGCGCACAAAGTGAGTTAAAGTTTACACACGAAATTATTAGTGTCAATAACATGGAAATCTCTTAACAGAACCGCGCGCTGGCCATCAAGGTCTTAAAACTATAAGCTTGCTTGTTGCTATTTGAAAAAAATAAATATCGAGTTTCGATACGAAAAACTCACAAAACTTGTCATACGGTTTGAGATTTATGTGAACGGAAAAAAAAGTAGGAAAAAACAACACTCGTTGAATGTATTATGCAAGTGTGTAAGTACATACAACAAGATTTCCACATACACCTTATGGGGGCCTACGGCTGGCTGTCATATAGTATTATGAACATCAATAAAATCAAAACATTGAACAGCTGTTTGGCAAGAAATGTTTTTTTTTTGTTTTTATTATGTTGCATAGTTATGTCCTGGTCGCTTAGAGGAGGATGGACACATATGAATTATGAGGAGTATGCCAGACAAAGGTTTTACCGTTGCAACGAAATTGCGAAGTGATCGATGCATGACGGTTTTTTTTGCACAATTTATTTTCTAGTTTGATTGAAGGAAGAACAAGAAACAGTTTTGAAATCTTACCTTGCTGTATATCAGCTCGACAAAAACAATATATTGGCGTCCAGTAATACGCGAAACTATGTTAAAAACGACTCCGTTCGTCAGCAATTGCAACTTTAATTGAACTATGTTGTATGTCTCATTCGGATTAACTTTTAATTTCTAATCGAAAAGTCTCTAAGTTTATCACACTTTTGCATTGAAAATTGTCAAAATAAAGCACTTTTCTGCGGTTAGGATTTAATAATAAAAATTATTTTCTTTTATTTCGATCAACGTTTCATTCTACGAAAGCAACGTAACTTTTCTGCTTCACTGTTTCATAACAAAGAACTTTTGTTTATCTCTTCTCCGACTGAACCTATTGAGACGATTTGTAAAATATCCACGAACTACCTTCTTCTAGGATCTAAACAGCGTCAACGATGAATGGCGACTGAAAACTTCTATCACAATATGCAAGAACACAGAGCCAGAATAATGTGAGCGAAAAAAACGAACGAAAAACAATAATCAACACACTCAGTCTTGTGGGTACGGAGAGGCAGTTTTACAGTTCGAATATATAGATATGTTCGTCGATTCAGCGAGCACAATGTAATAAAATATATATTGAGTGAAATACGCTGAAATGAACCGATATACACTTCACAATACACTCTCTATAGCCAGTCAACCATTCAAAACACTTTTCACATTCAACATTTCCAAACACATACACTCAGCTGATCAAAGTTAGTAAACATTCGTGTACTTATTGAACAGAAAGTTTAACATGTATGCAAGACGTCTCCTATGCCGTTGTATGAGTGCGATGGATTCTGACGAACAGAGCGCAAACTCGACATTTAGTTGAGACGAAACCACAAAAAAAAAACAACAACAAAAATTGTACACAAGCAAACAAAGGAACTCGTGTAAAATGGGTTTTTACAGACCAAGAGTACTGCGGAGCGCTGGTACCGATCAAAACACAGTGCTTTCGTCTTCCACATACAACACGCATCTCGGTTTGTATACATACAAAATATCAGATGAAACGAAAACGAGTTCAATTTCATATGTTCTGATGTTCGGGTACCCATATCAATTTGTAAGACGCTTGCAAATATTTACAGTTAGAGACGAAAGATCTAATATAGATTTCTTATACGCGGGGGGTAGAGTTCTCGTTCCGAACAGGGAGAGAGAGGACAACAAACTCATTTATTTTTATCGTAAATCGTCAACAACCTCACCGTTACATAAATAATATGAGAATATAGCTGTACGCCAAGTGGAGAAGTGTAGCTATTGGAAGTGTTTAAAAAGTTTTTTTTCTTTTATTACAAAATTTCAAAGTTGAATGTCTGGAATATTTCCTTTGTTTCGTAAATGTTGTTTCGAAACAATTTTCTTTTGTACAAATTAACATAAAGCTGTGTGTACGAGTCCATTCCAATTTTCTTAGAACAAGTCGAAGGTTTTTAGACCACTTTATACGTTTGTATATTCACACAAAGAACGTTGGTGGTTTCAGACGAATCAGCAACAATATCTTGCAAAGCGTTGAATATTTTACTGAAACAACCACTAACATGAAACATGTCCGATGAAGTAAACTGATGGTGATGGAAAGACTCAATTATCGTTTCGTGTTCCTATTGAATCATATGCATTATTTTAAGCAACGAAAGCCTTTAATGAAGACATCAAAAAACATGATACCATTACCATTCTTTTCGAATATATTTACGGATACTAACCGTACACACTACACACTATACATACACGTATATATACGGCGTAAGTAAGTATATACCTACTGCATATTATGAGATTGTTGCCCTTTTGATTAAAAACATTGTGCACATTACACAAAGACTTACGACATAGCGTACAATATTGTATATAAGCATCAGACATCCACCCCTACAACGTGCAATATCCAGTCAGTTACAAATGGTTGGTTCAAATAGAAAAATAAAACGAAGAAAAAACACTTCTTTGTCTGGGAAAAATGTTTATTTTTCGTGAGCTGGAACATGAACGGTTTTTCGAGAGACAATCCCTTATCACTTTTACAAACAAAACAACTATATTTGGCTCGGTGTAGTTAATGCACATCATAAAACTCCGAAGCGTTAATTGTTAATGTGGCAAACAAAAATAGATGAAAAGGAAAGCGCCCAACAAAATGTTAATTACATTGAGCAGAATGGTATTAAAACAAAAACTCCGAAAAGAAGTCATCTAACCGCCTATGGATTGTACGCCAGAAGCGTCGGGTCGGAAGGGATAAGATTTTATTTTATCTGTATTCTACACCGTCCGGCTGTTTTTGATGTACAAGCTTTAATACATCCGTTTCTTTGTTACTTTGGCGCCACTGGTGTCGTCGCCCGCTCGAACGATGAAATCTTATTGATGTGCAATTATGGCTCTATCAAGTTTGATTAAAACTACAAAACGGTATCCTCCGAGGGGATTATTATTATTATTATTATTATATTTATGTGATGATGGATATAAAGTGCATGTCAATATTCAAGGGAAAAAGACAATTTTCTAGATAAACATGTAATTAAGATCGTGCCGAGGGAAAACTGTATATATAAAGGGTTTGATGCGATAAGTTTTTCGATTTGAAATCGGCAACAATATACACGGATACAGTTTGCATATGCAATGTATGTGACGTCGATCAAATTTGTGAGGTTAGGTTCGAAGATTGACATATTTTGGTCAGCATTTTCTGAGTTACGGCCGCCGAATGTTTTAAGGTTTTTGGAGTAAATCTAGATTAGATTAGATTGTATGGGGTGAGACGAATCTCTGCACCTAAGCCTCCGTTGGGCCTGTTGTGCGTGCCCCTTTTTTCGTCTAATTGGACCTACTGATTAAAGTGGAATCCGAACCTTATCCTTACGTCGAGAGAAACATTTCGACTTGAAATCTGGTATGAGTGTGATGTTTATGAGACATCACAGATGGCACTGTAATCGAGGCTGTTTAGTGTATATGCATGATTGTCATACATGAGAAATCGCTATGATTTCTTATTGTTTTTTTTACGACTTTATTACGGTCGGAAGAGCGTATTGGCATTGCTATTGCTATTGCAGTAACTAATCACACTTTGATTAGGAAAAACCGTATGAGCAAGTTTACTCCGGGAATCGAACCCGGGACCCATACGTTATGAATCCAATGCTCTACCGATTGAGCTACCTGGACCTCCTGGAGTAAATCTAAGACAATAGTAATCCAGAAAAAGAAAGGAATAAAAACATATGAAGGAGTGATATAGACTGTTATGATCAGAGCGAGAGAACCGAAGACTAGTTAATTATAACTTGCCTTGGGGTACTTGTCAAAATATTTCTTTCTCTTTCATCATTGAGTGTTAATATGCGACAAAGTTGAATATTCGTGGCACATAAGCACCTGTGTTGGTAACACTGATTTTGAACTAGTTTCATGTCAAAATTGTATAAGACGATGGTGTAGCCAAAGTATATGAACACTGAAGGTAATGCACAAAATTATTGCACAAAATGTACGTATTCTCAATTATTTGACTTTTTCGGTGGAAATGGCATTGTCTTTTTTTATATACTTTATTCAATAGACAATGCCATTTCCACCCATGGTAAATAACCATTTTGTTAATTGATCCTTATCATATATACATATATACATATTATTGGTGGCATTGTATTTGATGTAGAACTGTGCGCCGGCCGGCCACGCCAGCCGATTTTAGGCTCAGCCGGTAGCCGCCTCCGATACATTCTCAGCCGCCATTAGCCGACGTTTGGTCGGCGACTATATCGGCTGAAATCCTCATCAAAGTTTGTTGAAGAAATGGTCGAAAAACATTCAGGTCATTCAGCCAGACAGACGTAGATCAAAAAATGAGGGCGACCGTGAGATTCACTATATACTACTATCACTTGCAGGTAATTTAAAGGTCGACAATATCCGATTTTTTGGAAGAACTATGCTAAGGAAATGCCGAAACTTTTAATGTTGGCAAAAAGAATACTGTCTAATCCGATGACTAGTATCATTGCTGGATTAGTAGAAAGTCGAGCCCTTTGCTAAGCAATGTAAAGAAATCGCTTAAAAAAATCCGTTATACGTGCCGGTACCACATCAGTGAACTTTTCCGCTGTGAAATAGTGAAATCTCCAAACAGGTCAAGTTCAGGTTCGAAACTGAATTCAATTTAGGTCTGAACATTCCCTTCTACATCACTAAGATGTACAACAAAGAGCAACCTTCTTCTACAAACTACACTTTCTTTGAAATTTCTTTCGACGAACTTCAATAAATTGAGTTTTTGAAAATTTTTGGATCTTTAATTCAGTTATATCGATTTAGCCGCCGACGCCAACGAATTTTTTTGACGTAGCCGGCCGCCGATACCCACCGGCGTCAAATCAGCCGCCGATCTCATCGGCTGAGACCGGCGCACAGTTCTAATTTTATGTATTTCCACCAATAATATAAAATGGTTATTTACCATCGGTGGAAATAGCATTGTCTTTTGAATAAAGTATATAAAAAAACAATGCCATTTCCACCGAAATACATAATGGTACCAATAAATAAGAATTTACGCTACAGATTTACGCTACAAGCAACATTTTGTAAACAACAAAGTTTAGCACTGCACACATCAAAAACGACAAAGTTCAATGACTACATAAGAAATGATGCTGAGCCAACATTTCGCAGTAGGTTCAGATTCGACATTACTTCTAATGAAGGTCTCAACTTTGAAGAGCTTCAAATTTAAATACAAAAAATACACAGAAACACACCGACTGCAACATAATCCCGAATAATAATCCCGTATAATGAACGAATAATAATCCAACAAAGTTTAGCACACATCAAAAACGACAAAGTTCAATTGAATGTCCTCTTCAACCATCGCTTTTATGTCCCCCAAAATCGATAAATGTCCTCTGCGTTTTCAAGTGATAATAATTTCTTTAAGGTCAAGAATAGTTTTGCATTTTTCGTCCGCAGTTCTCAAAGTTTTGTTTTCCTCAATTTAAAATTTTTCGGAAATGTGATTTATATGTTAAAATGACTTCACAAAATGTTACTTTTTAGTATGTAAATGAACGAATTTGTAATGGTTATCCAACAGATGGCTCTTTAGAATGTACCTAGTCGGTAATTGCGCCAAATATGAAGCGTCACTTATTCAGTTTGCCCTCTGACGTTGTTCGATAAACACGTTTAAAAAGCAAAGTGTTCGTAATTGTGCAAATATTTTCTAAGTGCCAACAAATAACGTATACGAAAATATCAACTAGCCAACGTATTTCAAATGCCTTCCAAGAAAATCGTCAAAAAGCCAAATGAGAAAAGATTACGGCCGATTTGTAAATTATTCGGCCTCACTCAAAAAGGCAGCAAAAGCGACCTGTTGAAACGCTTATCAGATCATGGCTTAAGCCATGACGATATTCTGTCACAAGTGTCCTTGCTTCACGGTTCGACTATTACCAAAGCCCAAACAAACCGAAAAGGTTTAGCTGAAGAGCTTAATGAGCTCAGACGCCAAAGCTCGCTGTATGCCACACTGCCTCAATCAATTTTCGATATACCGGGCGAAAAAACGTTGCGAGTCATTTGCAAACGATTCGGTTTGCGACAGTTTGGCAACAAATTGAGCTTAGTCAAGAGTCTGATAGATCATGGATTGTCTTTTACTGGAATAAAGGACATGTCGAAGGACCATTTATCACCAATGTTCGAGCCTGTCGTTCCATCGTCATCACTTAAGGCCGACGACGATTCGATGTCCACAAATAGTTTCGACTGTGATGATGATGATAATGGGGCAGCACATCAACTAGTCGATTTCATTAAAGGAAACTTCAGGAAAACAACTGGGAGGAAGAAAATGTACGTGGCGTGCATATTTGTTGATTTGAAACGTGTATTCGATACAGTGGATCCGAAAAGACTACAACGTAAAATCCGTCGAATTGGGCATCCGAACTCGTCCTGACCTATCTCGAAAATCGAAGCACGGCAACAACCATTGGCAGCAATACCAGCAGTTTCAAACGCATTTTGGTCGGAGTGGCGCAAGGATCTATTATCGGTCCATTAATGTTCCTCATGTACATAAACGACATTCTTCAATTAGATTTCATTGGCAAGATACTATTGTACGCGGACGACACAGTCCTTTACTATGCGGCTGATTCACCAACTACCTTGGAACAAATTATGCAACGCGACGTCAGGCTACTGCACAATTGGCTTAATCAAAACGTTCTAACAATGAACATTGGGAAGACATGTTATATGACGTTTGGACGTGCCAGCTCTCTGCCTAACTTTAACATTATGATCGACAATGAAAACATAAAACGTGTTCGCACCTACAAGTACCTTGGTCTCATCTTAGACGAAAAGCTAACATTCGACTGTCACATCGAGCACGTTAAAAAGATAGTTCGTCCGTTCGCACCGCTGATGTGGAGATGTGGAAAATACATTCCGGCCGGTAAAAGAAAGCAACTTTATCATGCGTATGTTCAGAGTCACATCGTTTACATGCTACCGATCTACAGCCAGGGTAACAAAACAAAAATGGATGAACTGCAAACTATGCAAAATAAGTGCCTCAAAGCGTGCTTTCGACTTCCCAGAGACACTTCAACCACCTTTCTGTACAGCGTTAGCATTCTCCCAATTCATCAACTTGCCATAGTGGAGAGAGTGGTGCATCTGCATCGTATGGTTAAATCATTGACGAAACATGGATTCGACATCCGACTCAATGGAGACATTCATATGCGATCCTCAAGACGACGAAGTTGTGTGCATCTATTAAACATTCACCCATCACTACAGCAGTCCATCAGTGAGTATAACCGGCTCAGTTCCGAAGTCCGTCAGCTCAGGTGTATTCACTCATTTAAAGCTAAAGTTAAGCTCAAAGTCATGAATGAAAGTGAGATGTTTTCTGCCATATCTCCCTTCGTTTTTGTGAATTGATTGTGGATAACTTTTTTGTGATATTTTATTCTAATTTTACCTTAGACGAAATTGATAGTATTCTTACTGTGATAAAAATTTAATTTATATTTTGATTGACACGAAAATTTGATTTTTTTTAATTGTATACTTTTTCGAATGAGGCTGTATTCCGCGCAATGTTTATTATGGAATGATAAAATAAATTATTTAAAAAAAAATGATGATGCCCTATTTATTGCAGAAATGAAACGACTCGATTCATTGGAAGATAGGCACGACACTTCAACAACGGCTCGTGTGCTACATGTTGAATTTGTCGTACCCCCTAACAACATGATGACGCCGTCAGTTGATGCCGATTCTGACTCCGTACAGTCTTTGGTGGACCAGATCACATCTCATCACATCACATCACCGTCGTCGGTAGATCAAATTGACAGTTTACAGTTGCTCGATTCATTGGAAGATGGGCACGACACTTCAACAACGGCTCGTGTACTACATGTTGAATTTGTCGTACCCCCTAACAACATGATGACGCTGTCAAGTGATGCCGATTCTGACCCCGTACAGTCTTTGGTAGCCTGTACATCATCGACATTCGTACTAACATAAGTGATAATTTCAAATGCACGATATGCGGTAGAGGAAGTTTTGCAAATATTGCGTATTTGAAGAGACATATGAAACGTCATAACGGAATAACTCACTCATGCGACATGTGTCATAAAGGTTTTGCAACTGATACTTATTTGAGGGGACATATGAAACTCCATGTAACAATCCATCCCGACACTTTCGGCGGTACGGTAATCGCATGGAACGCGACAAAGAAACAAATTGAGTGTGTTCCTTTCAACGCCCAAATTCATCCAGACGAAATTCTGCAAATCGTTTGCATCCCGTGGTTTGATGTAGAATGTAATTACGTCAACATTAGCGTAGGATTCACAAAATATGTTAACATTCAACATTATGCAAATGACATATGGAAAGACATCAGACGAGGAATAGCTGACGGTAACTTGAGTTTGTTGGGGTGCGCTTCGGGCCGTCGGCCAGCGATGGTTATGAACTGGGAAATAAATCCCAAAAAAACGTTTTCACTCGGTATATGTGTCGAGGGTAGGACCATCGCAAATCGCGTAAAGGGATATATACGTGAACTCCTCGACACCGTGCATATCCTTCATGCAGACGACCCTAATAATTTTTTGTTGAACATCCTTGATTTCATTAACATGAAAGTCGAAAACTCTTTTCACAATATGTCCACATTCAACCAAAATGCCTTCCATGACTACATAAGAAATGATGCTGAGCCAACATTTCGCAGTAGGTTCAGATTCGACATTACTTCTAATGAAGGTCTCAACTTTGAAGAGCTTCAAATTTAAATTTAAATACAAAAAATACACAGAAACACACCGACTGCAACATAATCCCGAATAATAATCCCGAATAATAATCCCGTATAATGAACGAATAATAAACCAAAAATAATAATCCCAAATAATAATCCAAAAAATGCAAACCCTCAGCGGATCAGAGAAATTACAGATCCCGACTTTCAGGTGAATTCATTTTTGTAATGTTGCCATCATCACATTTTCGTGTGACTAATGTTGTTGCTACTGACTAGTTTGTATGGAGTTAGAAAGAACGTAGCAAATACCTTTTCTTCGTTTAAAATTTCTGGGAGACCATGATAGTCCCGACGAAGTGTAATCGATGCCGTCTTTCAGAAACTTTTTTTTTTGGAGGTGTCTTATCGAAAGTTTTTTTCTGAGAAGGTGCTGCGTTACAGTTTGTGGTTTCTGTTGCGATACCTAAAACTTATGAATAATAAGATCTAAATTTACATTTCGATTTTCCACAAAATACAAGTTACAACATTCTCGTTCCGAATGGTTGGTTTACGTCTCCGAAGGACTATAAAATTCTGTGTTTTGTATATATTTCATCGAAAACTGGAAATAAGCATCTTTTTTACCCAACGAAAATAACAAAAATATCGCATGCAATACTCCAACGGTATACAACTATACCATCAAGCAAGACAACGTGAAATTGAATTTTTATTATTTTTAAATAAAATATCGTTTTCGTGGAAAATGGGATATTTTCCTTGAACGAGTTTATGTTTCGTATTTTCTTGTCTTGATGAAAACGAGAAACTAAGTCACATTTGCATTTCGTCGAATTCGGAAACATAAAGAATACAAACAGGAATGGAAGGAAAACGGTGTGCATTTCAAAATCGCATTAGCTTTTTGTTGCTTTGTTTGTATATACTTTTCCAATTGGAACGGAAGACATCACTATAAAACTCTTGAAGACTTTGGCTGTTCAAATAAAAAAAAAATTGATTGAGACTGACAGAAAAGGTTGTTCGAATTTAGTTTTAATTACCTTGAAGTTAAATTTATTTTGTTTCTCTATTCGTATGCCTATGCAAGCCAACATAAAGTTACAATTTGAAAATATCAATAAAAATCGACCTAACCTAGTAACAAGTCACGTGAAAACCAATTTTGTGGCAATGTTTTCGGAATTTAAATTGGGTAAATTTCATGAAACCAGAGTGGACACATAAATTGAAAATGAATGAGAGATAATTTTAGGAAAACGTGAAGCACGAACTATGCCATTCGGATGAAAAGACACAGATGCTAAACTAGTCAACGTTGACTCTGAAAGAGACATTTTAGACTTTCAGACTTTTAACCTCACTTAAGTTTCGTTAAATGTTTCGTTCATTCATTTATTTGTATAAATATTTCTTAACGTGGATGGCATTTCAATCGACCTTGAAGATCATCTTCTATTACAAGTTAACAATATGTTGTCTACATCACAATCAATAGTACTAATGTAGTCAGAACCGTACAATTTGCGTACCGATTGATACATCATGAACCGAAGCGATAGCGGAGGTTCGTGACGCTAGTCGACTCCCTAAGAAAAGAAAACAACCAACGGGAGACTAAGGAACCTATATATAGGCGAGCATTTTAACTTTTCCATACTAAACCAAATCAAAAAAAAATTATGTTCAAACGAAAGTGCTCGTCAATACGAGTTCAACGAGCTATAGATCATTAAAAACGGTGGTCTACATCCAGAGAAAACACCACTTGAAAACCACTTGAAATGAAGTATCTTCACACATTTTCAGCACATTCTCCATTTCGAGTTAATAGAAATGTTTCATGTGGGTATGATATACGTATCGAACCACTACATCTATTTGCGAAAACTGCGCTCGAACTTTTGCTAAAACTTATATTAATTCAATCTTAAGAGGCACCGGCACTTAGCTAAAATTGTAGCCTACATTTGCGTGTTTCGTATTTCATTTTTGTTAATATCTTTTCATCAGAATCCTTTTTGAAAAATGTACGACCGCAATTCCGACCACGAATCTGTTAGCTTTAAATAAAAATTAGTTTTGGTTGTAGTCGTTTGATCAGCTCTGAGAAAAGTGAGCAGTTTAATGAAATTTTCATAAACTGCTCATTGTTCTCAGAGCTGGTCAAATTGTTACAACCAAATCTATTTTCTGTTGAAAGCTAACACATTCATGGTCAGAATTGCGGTCGTACATTTTTGAAAAAGGATTCTGATGGAAAGATATCATCAAAAGTAAACTAAAATCCTATATTTAAAAATCGCCCTAATGTATGCTTTTCGGCAAAGTACCGGTGCCTCTTAACACTTTTTCATCGGCAAATCAATAAATTTTATTGAAGTTCTTTACTTAATTTCTGTAAATTTAATTAAATCATTTTCATGCACATTTCCAAAAAACACACTTATATGAAAGCCATTATTTCATTCATATGACAAAAATATGACAGCTACATTTCTATTATAATGATTGTGTAGTTGATCAATGGGTGGCGGGACATTTCGACACCGTCAATATCGTCAGGAACGATATTATCGTTTTTTTGGACGATACTATCATCTAAAAAACGATACTATCGTCTAAAAAACGATAATATCGTTTTTAGACGATAGTATCGTCCAAAAAAACGATAATATCGTTTTTTGGACGATACTATCGTCCAAAAAAACGATATTATCGTCCAAAAAATTTTCATCCAGGACGATAATATCGTCTAAATTGGAAAATTCTAAAATATTGTCTGGACGATAATATCGTTTTTTTGGACGATATTACCGTTCTAGAAAATCTAATGGATATTTTCGTTTTCTGTACGATAAGATCGTCCAAAACGATAATATCGTCCTGGGCGATATTATCGTTTTCTTAAATGATAATATCGTCCAGCACGATACTATCGTTTAAAAAAACGATAATATCGCCCAGGACGATATTATCGTTTAGTTTTGGGTGGTAATATTGTCCAGGACTTAATTTTACTCAGAGGTGAAGCAAGAACCGAATTCTCTTCCAAAATATCAAAAAACAATTGTCAGAGGAAATCACCTACACATCAGTGTTTAAAAAAGGCGTTTAGTTCGTCCCTAAATAATTCATCTTTTTATGAAATGAATACCAACTTAGATTGTACATAAAAAGCGTTTTAACACGCCGAGCGATCCGGCCCATTGCCCCGGAGCGAAGCGGAGGGCCGCAATGCGAGCCGGGCGCCGGAACGGTGTCGGAACTTAGGAGTTATTTTTTTTTCTCGCATCGTCTCATAATTAGTCTGTGTAATTTTTCTATTATAAAATTTAAATTTACGGAACCAAATGAACCAATTTTTAATATATATTTGCCGTCTATAAAAAGGTGTTTATCTACAAGATTTTGTGTTTCGTCTTCAACAACCATCCAGAACGATAATATCGCCCAGGACGATATTATTGTCTAGAATTTTTATTTTATATAAATTAAAAACGATATTATCGTCCTGGACGATATTATCGTCTCAAATTTAAAAAAATTAATAAATTAAAAACGATATTATCGTCCCAAAAATTATCGACCAGGACGATAATATTGTCCAAAATAACGATAAATTTGTTCAGAAAAAGAAAATAACGATAATATCGTCCAGCGGATATTTTCATACAGGACGATATTATCGTCAAAAAAACGATATTATCGTTTTTTGAACGATAATATCGTTTTTTAGACGATAGTATCATCAAAAAAACGATAGTATCGTCCAAAAAAACGATAGTATCGTCCAAAAAACGATATTATCGTTTTTTTAAACGATAATATCGTCAAGAAAACGATAATATCGTCCTGAAAATATTTTAAAATTTATAATTTTAGACGATATTATCGTCCTGGATGAAATTTTTTTAGACGATATTATCGTTTTTTAGACGATAGTATCGTCTAAAAAACGATACTATCGTTTTTTGGACGATACTATCGTCTAAAAAACGATAATATCGTCTAAAAAAATTTCATCCAGGACGATAATATCGTCTAAAATTATAAATTTTAAAATATTTTCAGGACGATATTATCGTTTTCTTGACGATATTATCGTTTAAAAAAACGATAATATCGTTTTTTAGACGATAGTATCGTCTAAAAAACGATACTATCGTTTTTTGGACGATACTATCGTCTAAAAAACGATAATATCGTTCCTGACGATATTGACCGTGTAGTTATGTCGCCTCACCGGTCGTGCTTCATATAAAATGTGCGCGAAATTATGAATTTGAAAAATTTGTTTGTTCGCAAAATTTTTGGATCATTTTCGAATTTCAGGTTTCAGGTTTCAATGTGGAATTCGTTTTAGGGTTAGAATGTCCAACAAAATGGTGGAAAGCAGCCATATTGGAAATTTTTTGTATTTATTGTATTTAGGCTTATATGGCACATACATAGTTGCAGTAAATTGGTAATCATAGAGTTTCGTTGACGGATAACTTTTTCCGGCATTTCAAGAAAATAGCGGCCATCTTGAAATTTCGTATTGTTTTAGATATTTTCGGCTATAGAGAGTTGGGATAAAGTGTCGCTTGTACAGTTTCGTTGACAGAAGACTTTTTTCGATATTTCAAGATCATGGCGGCCATCTTGAAATTTCGTATTTTGGAAATATTTTCGGCTATACGGCATGTAAATAGTTGGGACAAAGTGTCACTTGTACAGTTTCGATTGCGAAAAACTTTTTTTTTCTAGATTTCAAGAAAATTGCGGCCATCTTGTGAAATTTCGTATTTCTGAGATTTTTTCGGCTATACGGCATGTAGAGAGTTGGGATAAAGTGTCGCTTGTACAGTTTCGTTGGTGGAAAACTTTTATCGATATTTCCAGAAAATGGCGGCCATCTTGAAATTTCGTATTTTTGAGATATTTCCTGCTGTACGGCATGTAGATAGTTAGGATAAAGTGTCGCTTGTACAGTTTCGTTGACGGTAAACTTTTATCGACATTTCAAGAAAATGGCGGCCATTTTGAAATTTCGTATTTTTGAGATATTTCCGGCTTTATGTCATGTAGAGAGTTGGGATAAAGTGTCACTTGTACATTTACTGCATGTTCAACTTAAGAAAACACAATTTTAGATCATTTATCAGAGTTTTAATGTCCATCGACGCACCCAGTGCATTAAGTGATTTCCAGTGTTTGATAACTTGGCGCAAAATATCATAAGTGGAAACAACTTAATTGACTGGGAACATCGATGACTGTTAAAATTCGAAAATGTCTCAAAATGTTTCGCACCAAAAAAAGCCCACTGTAATTGTATGGTATGTAGACTTGGGATAAATTATCACTTGTAGAGCTTGCTTAACTCTATGTATTACCCAAAACTTCCAAAACAACTGATATCCCACAAAAACCTCAAAGAGGAAAAGGTGACGCTAGTGTAGTAAAAATTAAACTTCCAAAACATTTGATATCGGTTTTGGTGACGCATTCTGCGCCTCAACGTAATAAATTTTTACCAAGAAAATTTTAACAAGAAAATATGTCAACGAGAAGTTTACCAATGAGATTTTACAACGAAAGCTTTACAAAAAAAATGCGTCACAAAGTGGCAGATGATTATTGTCGTATGAGGGGTTTCCATATATACCTGGGAACCTCACAATATTCCTACGAGCTGAATAATATTGTTGCCGGAACTATATTTTGAAAATATTCATATTACATGTTTATTGTAATACAACACACGGGAACATTATTCAGTCTGCAGCAAATATATGCAGCACACAACAAATGTCGAATTTGCCGAATTTTCCGTGAATTGAGTTGAGATCTTGGATGAAACTGAACAGAACTAAAAAAATTGTCACTATCTTAAACGAGTTCCGTTTTTCGTAATTTTTATTTCATTTGGAAGGTAATCGAAGGCCGAATAGAATGTTGTTGAAAAAAAAAATGGGTCCTCGGTTATACTCAATAAATTAAAATTTTAGGTCCGTTTTTGTTACATTTGAAAGGAACGTCGTACGGGGCTTCGTAATTGCGCTATGCGCAATTTCCAAGACATTTCATAATAATTTTACTTTAACTACATTTAAGGGCGCAATCGGCCTGCGATCAAAGTATGGCGACAGACGCACTAGGGTCACGTACGCAATTGATATACGGCTTAGTACGGGGCTCAGTCGCAGCAAACGCTCCGACTGTTCTGATGGCTCGTTTCAGCTAGGACTTTTAACAATGTTGACGTTACCAGAGGTCAGTTCCTAAAAATCAGTGACGTCTTTATGGTCCACTGTTTTTCCTTCCCTAGAACTTAAGAACTGCAAGAAATTCATACGATTTTTTGGTTTGGGTTCTGGTCAGACCGAAGCATTATTTGTAATGGATTGATATGATAAGATATAACTGTTTCCGAAAGGATTTAGGACGATTTTGGATATAGTAATGTTTGCTTAAAACAATCGCTAGATCATGTGAAACAACTTTCTCTATAAATCAGATTTCATCGCAATTTCCAAAATTAAAAATTTCGTTGAGTACACTGATAATGTATAGAGACGACAACAGAATAAGGATGAAAGTTATCACATTATGCCATACAAAGAACAAAGAAAAAGCAGACACATCTGTAAAATAATGTGCGCGCATCGGTTTTGAGAAGTATTAAAGTGAAAAATAAAACACATTCTTTGTATGCGATGTACTCTGCATATATACCACCTAGTCAGCCAAAAGACATTTATATTTCGTTGTGAAAGGGGTTCGTATATATATACCATACCGTAGATATATCAACCGTTAGATTGAGGTCTTTGTTTATTTTGTCTGCAAACGTCCGTATCTTATATGCACCGCAGACAAAGTATTTTGTATCGAGTTACACAATGTTCGTGTACGACATGCGATATTAATGAATGGAAGGTGGTTAAAACCAACGATTTCTTCTATGGGTTTTATGCAGAGATAGGAAGAGTTTTTTACGACGTGAAACTGAATCTTCCAGGAAGTCTCGGTATTAATATACATCTTTCATGTTGGAATCAAAGTCTAATAATACACTTCTATGCCATGCATGTTTGTCATCAAAAATTAATTCAAAAATCATTATTAAAACGCGTTCTGACAACCGCCTTCATTATATTACTGAATGGGATTCATTTGGTTATTTTATGCGCATTTAATTAAAATTAAAGTTATTTAACAGACGCAAAACCAGTCATTCTAATACTATCACAGTACCCTTGAACAATATTCACGCATAATGGTTTATTGTGTAGCCGGACTTTTGTTTCGACGGGCTGTCACCTTTGAGCTTAAACGACTAGAATCGTATAATTGCGCCAGTGAGTCAATATTTCGAATTAGCATTGTAATTAACCGCAGACAACCACGACAAGCGTATCAGAAGAATAAAATTAAATTTTACTTTCTCTGCTGAATTAAGTATTCTCCACTGGTTGATAGAAAGGACTTACAGTCGGTGACTTTGAAATGAATGAAACAGCTGAAACGAAATACGTCATTTATTTCAAAGTCACCGACTGTACTTCACTACATGGAAAAGTGGAATGTGGATAATACCAGCAGCCCGTATGACATGTATTTAATACGTTCCGCAGGTATATAGTACATGTCATGCGTAGATTATACATGCTTTGCTTATCACCATTTGTCAATTTTGTTTTTGTAGCAAAAATTGTCTTCCTAATGTTTTGAGCGCCCTGGACCATGGTCCAATTAATATCTATGAAGATGCGCGTTACAACAGCTGAACGATGAATCGAGCAAAGTCGGTCTCAAAATGAACTTATCGAAGACAAAAATCATGATAAACATCCATGATGACAGGGACATCAAAATTGGAGACACCGTCATCGAAAGAGTCGACAACTATGTGTATCTTGGCCACAAGTTAAAACTAGGTCTAGACAATCAGACAGCAGAAGTCAAAAGAAGGATTGGTCTTGGATGGGCAGCGTTCGGAAAACTAAGGATGATTTTTAAAAGCAAAATGAACAACAGTCTGAAAAGAAAAGTGTTTGACCTACCGGTGCTGACGTATGGAGCAGAAACGTAACTAACGAAAGCATCCGAGAACAAGCTCAGCGTAGCACAAAGAGCGATGGAACGAGGTATGCGTGGGAAGAAGATTCGGCACTGTCATTTAGGGTCAATAGGTAACGTCAGATTGTTCGAACAGAAAGGGAATGTCCAACACAAACGATTTTTCTTTGTGCAAAGCTACATTTTCCCAGAGAAAAATTGTTTGTGTTTCCGTTTGTGTAGGACACCCCGGTTCTGTTCCAACAATCTGACGTTTCCTATTATTGGTAACAAAAACGGAAAGATGCAATCTAACCAGAAAATGGCCAACACATATGCGAAAACAAAAGAACTCACAATAGTGCATGATATACATGGATAGACAGAATGGTATTGAACCGCTTTGTTTTAGTCATCTACTGACCATTCAAACGGAAAATTGATAAAGATTTAATTGTTCGTAAATGTTCATTCATCCATGGCCGTAAGATTAGATAAATTTTAAGTTTCCTGACCTGAAGGACCAGCCTCAACTTGTAAATCAATTTCGTTTAACAAAACGAATGACGACACGTTTGTTGAACTGCAAATTTTATATACAAACGAAAGACACATTGTCAAGTTGATGCGATTTATCGAATGCAATAAAGTTACATTCAACTCAAAATAGTTAGCAAGAATTCATGTCTTTGATGCGGTTTTTATTTGATTTCAACAGTTCCACTTCTTACAACATATTACACTGCGTACATTATGCAAGTTTTCACGCTCTATGCGTGCACAGTAAATCCGAGTGTAATGGGAATCATCGGAATCATACTAACATATGAAACGTGTGGAAGTAAGAAAACCAGAGATTCGCATGAATTTTGCTAAGTATTTTGAGCTGAGTGAAGTTCGAACAATTCTTATGCATTCATGATATTCAAATTTGATTTCCAATTGTATCCATGGGAGAGACGGTGAAAAGACACAAACGTTGTATGCCATTATCTGTAGACATTGACATGTCATGTGCGATATCCGATATGTCAAATGAAAGGTATTGACGCGACGAATTAAAAGATCTATTTTTTTGAGAAAATTGGGTTTGTGCAACAGTAGCTATTGGCCTCAGGTTGAGAAAAACAGCATATTTTCGCTTGTTTTATCTCTGGAAATATCGGCACAGAATTGATGTGCGAAACTCTAAATGAAAGGAATTAACCAAACCAGAAAATTAATGGTCTTTGAAAATTGGGTTCACTAACCAATCAGGTGTCACAAAAAGGGGATGAATCTTCAGATGCAATAATTGTTGTGAATAGTTACCGATGTAAAGGTTGTTGTTGTCTTTGTGCTTTCCCTGTTTTCCCGCACCTCCCACTGAATATAAAAAGTTTCACACTCGTAAATGAGCAACCAATTTTAGGCAATTGACTAGCGTCAATCGAAATATTTTATGACAAAACTCGTTGTTTAAATTGGGATTTCTTGAAAATTCAAAAACGAGTCGTTCGATTTGAACGACATTTGAACAGGCTGGTAAAAAATAATCAAAAAAACGTATACTAATCAGCAGCTCAATAAAACATGTACTAAGTTATTGTGACCTGTTACAATTCGATAATTAGGTATCGTCGAATTAAATTCATATTTTTCCTTTTGCTAATGTGCTTGTATCAGAGCACAAAATTTATTTTCGACAGACACGACATATAATTTACCAAAGCTATAAAATATGGCCTCATACTGTAGCCTTATCACGAAATGCTTTTTTAAATTTTTTTTCGTCTTTCCTTTTTTTCCTTCAGTTCGTGAGCTCATGAATTAAGAATTGAATTCAGGATAGGTTCCTCGGTAAACGCTAATAAATGTACGATGAATAAAATTGTAAGAAATGAAATAACATTTTTCCAGATGTTTTATAGGAAATGTAATGCCCGAAGTGGTTGGAGGAACACTGTTATAAGGTGTATTGTGGGAGGGGACAGTTCAAATTTTGTGGAACTGTTTTAATGGAAAATTACCAACCTTTTTGTGGAGTTACATTCCAAACCAGTTTTGGACGTTTAACAACCAGCCAAAAAAAAAATGAAAGATCTACATCACCTTTCATTAATCCGATGTCAGGTCTCGAAAAATTACGATTTCAGAATGATGTCAAATGCATGGCTGGTTCTGGTTCCCCATTGCATGTTTCTGCGTTTTCTCACATCGAGTGCGTAACAACGCCGTTTCGATGTATTGCTACAGCAAAAAAAAAATCGTCTTAGCCACACGGCTACGCTATTCCATTTTAATTGAATTGCAACGAATAATTCAATTCGGTCGTAAAATTCACAGCGTATGTCCTACCTCAACATCATTTTTAAGCACACAGAACACACACACATTAACAGTGTGTGTGAGTTCCAAGTAAAGAAAGATACGTTTATCGCAAAACAACGAAAACGAATTCGAAAATTATCGAATCGCCTTAATTATTTCGAATGTAAAAAATCTCCATTTTTTTCGAATCAAAATTCCATTCAACTTTTGAGTTCGATTTGACGATAATCAAACGAAAGAGAGTATGTTGAACCGTGTGCGTTACGAATCTATCATATAAAGCTCAATGTTTTTGTTGGTTCGGCCTTTAAAGGATACGAAAAGTCCGAGACTTTAAACGTGGCATACCGAACACTGAGGAAAAGTTAGTCACTAGCGAATTTTTGACAGTTTTAACAAGGTTACCCAATCGCAGACATGGGTAAAGGAGAGAGATTGATAGTGACCTTTTACAGTTGTCACTTAATTGCTGTACGCGCCTATACAGTCAGCAGTGAAATGAAAATTTGACAGAAAATGTATGGACTATCTGTCACTTTTTTCGCTAGCAGTGACATGATGACAGATAGTCCAAACATTTTCTGTCAAAATTTTATTTCACGGCTGCCTGTATTCTTAGCTTGTCACGTGATTTTGCATGAAAATATTTTTTGGTAGACATTTATTTTTGACGCTTGAATTTTGAGAGGAAAATATTTGAAAAAATTCGAGCAAAGCCGGGTTACTCCACCAGTGAGTACATAAAATATTTAGCGATACATATACTCAACTCTTATATGTTTTATTATGATCATTGGAAAATGTCTGGCAATTTTCAGAAAGAGCACCGTAAATCTGCCGAAGTGTTCACAATTTTGGTTTTAATATTTTAATGCACTCTCTGGTGTGTGAAGTGGCTGGTGACCAAAAACCCGGGGTAATTAATCAAGCACACATATCAACACGTTGAACTATTCGCTTTCAGAGTAAAAGGCCTGGTATATAAATACGATACGCAAGATTGTATGGTTAAAGGCGTAATAAACGTTAATTATTCCGAGATAGATATCGAATGGAGTGTAAAGCAAAATACTTATAAGATTATGAGCTGTTATTGTTTAGTGATTATTGGTCTTTCATTTATTTAGGTAAAAGTTGATTGAACTGTACGTGAGGTTAAACATTTCTCAATTTTGCGTAACTGATAAAATAATAAATTTTTTGAAAATTGTGTATTATTCAGGCCTTAGTCATATCCCATCGACTAGATGGCAATCCTTTTAAAAACGGGCTATCTGTTATCGACAGTGATGACAAAAGCAATCAATAACCGCTGAATGTTGTCTTTTATGAAATTTCCGTTAAACAAAAGAAGTATTAGATTCGTCATGTGGCTGGTGCATTTGTAAGGATGTCAGTGGTTTTTGTCGATAATATGATTTGGCCATCTACAACATGGACTTTTATAAAATCGCCGCATCTCGTTCTCGATTTAAAAGCTTTTATCGATAATAGACGTAGTTTGACATGACGGATTAAATGACGAACGACCAGTTCTTTGCACTTAACGTCTGTAATTTACAGTTTATGTGTTTCGTAGTATTCCTATAAATTAGCTTTTTATGCCAATGCAATTAGTAGAGCAACGATAAAAGAGAACTAGTTGCGTAGTTGCATTAGCAACGAATTTTCATTCCTGCACTATCAGCTATCAGACTGGAAACATTATCAGTCCATGCTCGTATTTAAACAAGAAAAAAATAAATAATCTTCAATCACACCAATTGCTGGGTAGCAATTGTCAATATAACATGAAAATGCGTTCATTTGTTACTACAATCATGAATGAAATTGAGGTCACATGCCATTATGGTATTAAAATTATTGCGTTTTGTGAAATGCATTTTATTTCTTGACTCTCGATTGAAAGATAAATAAACAAATCGTCGAAAATTGCAGCGCTTTGCGAATAACGAAAATATTAGCCACACACTCTCTGTATTTGTTATTTTAAATCTATTTCTAGCTTCCCGTTCACTGGCAAACTTCAAATGAACTGAAAAATAATAATTGAAACTTGGCTTGTAATAGTCAAAAACGGAATCTATTTTTCGTCAAGACATATAAAAGGAAAATGGGAACAAAAGAAGCATCGTGTTGTCGTGTTTGATAGTATTCCATGTGAATGGAAATGTTTCGCTATTTTATTGACATAACATGAATTTAATATGACGTTACCGTGGATGGATATCGAATTTTTAGAATTCATTACAAGAAAGCAGGGACTATTTTAGGGAAATTTTTTTTAGAAAAAATCTGGAAAATTAAGGAAAATAGGGAAAATAAGGGAAAATTAGGAAAAATAGGGAAAATTAACGAAAATCGGGAAAATTGAGGAAAATTATAAGGAAAATACGGTAAACTAAAGAGAAAATAAAAAAATATTTTTTTTATTGCATAAACCTAGGCATTTTGAATTCAATATTCGTTTGTTCTACATTTCACAGTTGTCAGCCGCCACAGTTGTCGGGGTTTTTGTACTAATTGTAGATGTTTGGGGGTTCTATAAAGTCATCAGTCAATCTACATTATTTTATTTGAGGAACAACGAGAAGTTTGCAATTTCGAAACATTTACCAAAATTTCACAATCTCATTGTGAAGGATTAACTAACTAGAGCGAAAAAAATTATTTGGTTTGAATTATATTCTGCGCTGATGTTTTTAATATTCGTCATATTTAGAATACGAAATGGAATTTGGAGCTGGCTTACTACGGGACAGTAGTGGTGATCTTTAAAATGATTAACATCCTTGACATAGTTAATTTGTCACTGAGACTTGAGGCAGTAGTTAATCAGGAATATTTAAGAATAACTTTCATGTCAGTTGATATAGTCGTTTTCGAAAAAATAAATTCAAGATATAACATCGGAGCTGAAAGGCCCTTTCAATAAAAACGGAAGTGGGAATCGCTAATAGGGTCTTGAGAATAAATGACATAGATCAGAACAAGTTTAAATACAATAAATACGTCAGTTTTCCGATTGGTTTGCAGATTGAAAACTCAATTATTACAGATACTACAGATCTCCTGACCATAAAATGGTAAAAAACATAAAATTGACCTCTTTTGTTTAATGCTATAAAGATGTAGACATTAAAACTAGACGGATTATGAAATCACTAAAAATTGTAACTCTTTTGCAACTCTTCTTAACGTATGCAACTCTTTTGCAACTTCTTTCAATGATTTCCTCTCGGTCTAGACGAATTTTATCCGATTTCGAAAGAAGTATTTTAAACCAAAAAAAAATGCAACGATTTTTTTCGGAAAATTAGTTTAAACAACGGAACGGACAGCCGAATATAAAAAGCCAGAAGTGGCGGTTCTATATTTCCGCTTCATTTTAACAATCGATATTTTGCTGACTTGTGCCTAAATGGAAATTTTGCGCAATATAGCAATAGATGTAAAAATTGTCAATTCGAGGTGAAGCCGAGTCCAGATTAGGCACAAGTTAGCAACAAGATTTTATGTACAGGAGTGGGAACTTCATTTTTCCAAACGTCATATATGAACATCCATTTACGCACTACTTTGATCTTGATCGCACTACTGTACAAAAAGTTCATATAAAAAATGACTTTGCCCTAGTACTTCTTGCGACAGAGCACCTCAGACATACGTTTAATTTTCGCGGCTGATCAAGCACCGCGGGTCTTGGTCTTTCTTTACTAACAAAATCGTTTCGTCAGTACTCATTATGTGATTTCAGATAGAATTCTTTTTATTATTGATTGAAGAAGTCTAAGAGACTTACATTAGTATTTAGATAACGTGAAATATCGAGATGCGGGTCTACTTCGCTATTCACTAAAAGGTATTTTCTTCATTGGAGAGAAAAAAGGACTCGATAGTTTCAATCCACTTTGAGATGACAACAAATACTTTCAGGAAATCGTCCACCACTATCAAACCATTTATTTTATTTACCCATTAAATCTGGAAGAGAGTTTGAAGTGTAATTTAGAATTAACGTAAAATCGGGAAAATCGGGAAAAATAAGGAAAATCGGAAAAATTCAGGAAAAATAGGGAAAATTGGGAAAATCAGGAAAATTAGGGAAAATGAGGAAAATCGGGAAAACGTTTTCCCTAAAATAGTCCCTGCAAGAAAGATGTTATGCATGATCAACGTGCAGTTTTTTTTTTTTGTTTTATACCGATGGTGGAATAGGTCTGTTTCAAGGTTATTTCAGCTGTCAAAACATCATCCATAAACAACAAATGATTTGATGACAAAACGTTGGAAAAGATGTACAAATTTAATGACCTATTGCGCCTTTCACCTGTTACAGACGGCAAGCATATGACCAGTATTATAATCGGATGTATTCTTCCGTCTATCAAAGTATTTTTATCTGCTGATTTAAATCTATACTTAAATTTGTTTAACATGCGTTTTTCTATCTGGCTGAAGGACCATATTACCTAGAGCTTGTCATTACTTTTGTCGTCGTTATCGATAACAAATGAATAGTATTTGACAAGGTAATGTTAAAATGGAAACGAAATTTTCCAGTCATCTGTCAAATTTGAACCAAAAATATGAAATTTGACCAAACGAAACTTCGTTAAGAGTTTGATGAAAAAATTTTTAGTTTGTAAATTCGTGGAATAAATAACGAATTGCGTAATAAAATTGACACAGCTGGGAACGAAAAGTGACGTCACTGGGACACTGAAACTTCGGAAACCTTTGTTGTGCTTACCTCGGGAACAAAGTTGGAAATTGCA
Organism: Bradysia coprophila; assembly: GCF_014529535.1. NCBI lineage: Eukaryota > Metazoa > Arthropoda > Insecta > Diptera > Sciaridae > Bradysia > Bradysia coprophila. The sequence continues at coordinate 1,968,526 of NW_023503374.1, forward strand.
TTTTCTCGGATAACTTGTTTTCTTCGCTACGCACTGGCCACAAAAAACACCATCGAAATGCAATTTCTTACTTTTTTGGAGGTTCAGAATCCTCAATGCAACCGGGTGTCAAACATTTTAAAATAAAATGCAAAATTCAACCCACCTTACCTTATGTAAAGGACATTGAACGAAATGCACTGAACGAAAATAGAATGGAAAATAGTAGAAAATAAAGAAAAACCAAACAATTAGAAGGAAAAACTTCGTTTGCACAACTGTTTTCGCTGTACACAAAGCAAAGTCACTGCACCTCGAAACATCGTTACAACAGTAAAGTGATGTGTAGGAAGCATGTGATATTGTCACAAAATCCGAATTTCACATTTTCTCACTTTGTAATTCGACTTTGTTTGTCTGAAAAGCTCTTTTCCTTGAAGGGCAAAAACTCCCGCGGGTTCGTTTTTTTCATTTGTTCTGGTGCTTATTTATGTTCGCTAGGAATGATGCAAAAGCTGTAATGTAAATTCTCGTTAGCTCTATTGTATAGTTGATATGGAAAGGAATTTTCTCTTAATTTATAGCATTTGTCAGACGATCTGAATGCGCTTTGTGTGTGGGTGCATTGACTTCAATTTCCTGATTTAATTACGCATATTAAACACGAAATGTTATAAAATATTCGCCTTTCTTGTGCATTATGCATGTAATTTTCGTTTACTTATACCGTGGAAAAGTTGGTGCATTTAATGTGTGTACTATATGCCATAAGTGTTAAAAGTTCATTTATCCAACAAAGGTTTGTTAAACATATTAGCTAGTAGCATCGTGTGTAGTGTAGCAATTTATTTTTAATCGAGCGCATGACTAACAAAGGCAAATGAGTTAATCCAATGAATATTTCTATAAAAGTTTACGCTGTATACCGATCGCGTTTAGAACCATATATTTATACCAACCGAACTGATGTATAAGTTAAATTATTAGTAGTTTAGAAGTTCTAAAACTCAATATAAGCCAATTCATAGCATATTACCAATTACCACAGAATATTATTACACAAATTGCTTGTGCAAATGCAATCAGAGCGCAGATAAATGTATTCATCGCTTAAAGCTTTTTTTGTAATATTTATTCAAATTTTGAAAAAAATTGCACATTTTACTTGTTCTTGTTTCACTTTCATTCAATTTTATTGGTTTAGTATTGCTGTATTGCACACATGTAGAGTAGAACGTATGGTAATTGAAAAAAAACGCGTGCAAATTGCATTCGAAAGCTAATTATTTACAAGGCCGCACAGTTCAACGATTTCCTTATTTTAGTAGGTACAAAATATTGACTTTATTACAGTCCATCGCATACAATAAATGCATTTACCCATCGCACTCCAAGAACAGGCAAAGACACATATTAGCTGTCATTTGGCCTCTTATTTTGTATAGACTGTTTTGATGAGAGAGAAGGAAATATAATAGAATGTTATGATGAAAGAGATATTTTGACAGACCCCAAAGTAAGTTATAATAAACTGGTCTTCGGTCCTATCGCTCTCAACGTACCACGTTGAAAGAGAAGTAAATACTTTGACAAGTACCCCAGACCCAGACCCCAAGGCAAGTTATAATAACTAGTTTTCGATTTTCTCGCTCTGATCATAACAGTCTATTCAGTTCAGACCAGTTATTTTAATATGCCTTGAGGGATATGTCAAAAATTTGCAATGACAAGTACCCCAAGGCGAGTTATAATTAACTGGTCTTCGAAACTCTCGCTCTGGTCATAACAGTCTATGGAACGTCCGTAACGTAGTGGCGTTTACCAACATAAAAAAAAAGAATTTAAATGAGAATTTTGGACTGTGTTGCGTCGTGTAGACCCCTTATTTAAATTCTGTTCTGTTGCCCGTTCTTGGTGTGCATTGGTTTACCCTTTTAGCAACGACTTTCTGCTATTGACAAACATACCCGAAATAAATTATGATGCCGGTGTGGAGTTTTCTTTGTATCAGTGACATGACGCAACCTTGGCATATTTTTCAAACCAATGATATAATTGCAGGTGACATAACAAACAAAAAACAATTTTTTAGGAATTTTCAAGAATTAATTCTCAAAATTATTTGAATTCCTAGGAATTCAAAAATTTAAGAATTTTTAAGATTTTTATTAAATTTCAGGAATTTAAAGATTTTTTGAGAATTAATTTTTGAAATATCTTAAAATTGCTAAGATTCTCAAATTTCAAAATTTTTAAGAATTCAAGAACTGAAACTCCGAATAAATGCCTTCTGATTCTCTTATTTGAGGCCATACTGTAACAGACTCATTGATATTTAACCGAAATAAGCTTGCCGTTTATAAAAGGTTAATTAAATCTCTATCTAACTGTCACAGCCATGAGCCATAATGCTGCTCCGCAACGTCTATGTGCATGTCTGGAAACGACAAGCCAAATTAATATTCGCAAAACATTTTCTTCAGGTGCGAATATGGTATACGGAGTTGTTGCATAAAGTTTCTTGAAATTGTAACGACGACGTACAGCTCCAGTTCTTTGCTGTTTAACATGTTCCAAACGTGTTAGACACTATTTACTGTAAGCAGTCGTATTGCATTTATTGCATCAAGGAGTAACGAATAGCTGCCGTATACATAAAGGTAGAATATGTATGGGTGAAATCCATATAGTGACTGGGCCAACTAAGGCTCGTAATAATCTGACAGTATTTTATGGACATATTTTAGCTGCTAACATAGGTAACCGATCATTTTCACAGGCCTGACATAAACTCGTCATTGCGTCAGCTTAATTATCTCACAGTTACTATAACTGGTTGCTATAACTGGTATACCATCACAACGGAAAAAATTACTTAATCCCCAGTGCTGCTGGCGAAACTGCGGGTTGAAGAATAAGCTTGCCAAGTAACTGGAATGCAGTAGACGTATAAAAAGACGGAATATATGAGAGCTTGGGTGAACAAAGGAATATTTGCTGCGGGAAAAGCTGAATAAAATAACTTCAACGCGACACATTAACGAAGCCATAATTCGTATGATGGCTACTTAAGTATGTAAACGAGCTGGATTTTTTCTTGAAACAAAGAAGTTGTTGTTTTCGATTGACACGAGTGCCAAGTTCTGGTATTTAAAACAATTTCTTACTGATGGGAAGCTTGCTTTTGGGAAAATATTTCTTCAATGAATTAATGAATTGGTTCATGTATTTTCCGTTGACAAGTGGATCGCCACAGGTATTGGGTGGGTTTTGTTTTTTGTTTTTTAAAGGTTGTCGACAAATTCAACCTTTTTTAATTAACACATTCAAAATAATTGCGGCTTGTCAACTTTCGGCACCCTGGACTTTACTTAAATAGCCGTGGAATGCCTCCAAATAAATTTCTAAAAATCTATAATTCAGTTTTGGATTTTTAGAAATTTATTTGGAGGCATTACTCGACTATTTAAGTAAAGTCCAGGGTGCCGAAGGTTGGCAAGCCGCAATTAATTTCAATGTGTTAAGAGGTTATGCAAATTTCTTAGTGAATAATTACTCCACCAGGGTTTGGTCGGACCAAGTACAAATTAAAGACCTTGGACAAATATTTGACATTGGAAAAAATCATTGTTGTCTTGCAATACTAATTCCTGCATAGTAAGGTCACGGATCTGAAACACTCGTCTAGTGTTTAATCCATGAACAAATTCTCAGGTGAAAAAGCTTTGTACTTGAAGTTCTCAGTATTTTTTGCTGAGTCAGTTCAGTACTGAACCGACGAAGTGTAACATTGACTGAACACTTGTAATTTTGTAGTTAACATTGAAGTTACAATGCGAGAGACAAAATTTTGCGATTACCACAAGATTGTTGCCTCTCGTAGCATCCAATGTAACCTACTATTAATCAGCTGGATCGATGGATTCCAATCGAAAATGTAAAGTGAATGTTTTGCATACCGGTAGACATTATTACATCTTTGCTCATCGGAGAGCAGACTCTAAATAAATACAAATGTCCTACGTACGAGAGCAAGTTTTAAATACTTTCTTGTAATTACACACAACCGAAATCACAATTTGATTTCATTTGGTCTCATTAACTTTCATTAAGGCATCTAATGAAAGTTTATGACTGCCACAAAGATTTACTCCGGGTGACATTACAGTGAAATATAATTCCTATATGGTTGGAGAGGGATTCTTTTGAAAAACGACCTGCCGAAATCGGACATATTTTGAAGTGGACTTTTTGATATGTACTTAGATAGGTATTGGTCCTAGAGGCCAAAAATATTTTTTTTGAAAATTCTTCGATTTTTGTGTGGCGAGCGAGAAGTGAAACAGGAAATATGCACTTTTCATCTGGAAATTTCTCCGACTACATGACAGCTACATGGGCATGTGGAGTGTCATTGGAAAGGTAATTGAATGAACTTTCGGTCACCCCTGACGAGTTCGTGCAGTTGAAAGTATGGGTAAAAGTTTATTTATTTTGGCGAACTTCTGACGGTTCCTGTGCATTCGAAAAGCCACAAAAACAACAAAAATTGCTACTGGTTTTAGCTTTCTAATGACACCACACAAGCATGGGTACTGATATGATGATTGCAAGCTTGACGTACAAATACAGCACTCATCTATTCACTCGTGATTTTCATACATCTAAGCAATAGAAACCAACATTGCGTACCATTCGTTGCATCGACTATAAATGAGATGAATTTACATCAACGATACGAAAATGCCGAACCTTATCTAGGCAGTCGTTCTGCAATTTCATTCACACCTTCCATTGAATGGCCGAAAATGACAGTAAAGCAGTTCTCGTCTTCAGATAAAAGTAAGGTAATTAAACTTTTACCCATACTTTCAACTGCTCGTAACTCGTCAGGGGTGCATTCTACCCCCCATGATCGACTATTTGCCCCGAAAGTACATTCAATTACCTTTCCAATGACACCCCACACGCTCATGTAGCTGTCATGCAGTCGGAGAAATTTCCAGATGAAAAGTGCATATTTTCTGTTTTCGATGACCTCTCGCTAGCCAAAATCGAATCGAAGAATTTTCAAAAAAACATTTTTGGCCTCTAGAGACCAATACCTATCTAAGTACATATCAAAAAGTCCACTTCAAAATGCGTCCGATTTCGGCAGGTCGTTTTTCAAAAGAATCCCTCCAGACCGTTTTTCACATTTCTTTTCGCTTCGTATAAATTAGTCGGAAACTTTTAACGGAGTTCTTGGAGTGTGATTTAATTAAGTGAGTTGCAAAATGTGAAAATTAAACCTTCAGTTGCGAACAACGGAGAGTCTTACATTGCCCCGAATAGCGACAAAAAAGAACCGAAAAAATAGGAAACATGAAAGAAAAAGTTCAAAATCCTTTCTTCTTATACAGAAAACGTAATTTGAAAATCATTATACGTTTCGACTACAGTTCGTTATTCGATAGCGACGACAAGATTTCATAATGATAAAGCACACCAAATTCGTAAGTAATATTCCAATTTGTGTAAGAAACTGTAGAACTTCTGAACTGTCTAGTCAGTTTTTAGTATGCAGACAGTTGCAACACTAAATAACTAGGATAAGCACCACCCACTTCGATATACACACTCGTCGAACCAGCGAACAACTATCGAATAAATTATGCAAAGTTTATTGAATTATACTTGAAGACTCTCCAATGTGAACAAAATAGTAAACGAAAGTGTAGAGAAATGCAAGTCCTGCGAAGAAATAAATCGATATGTACTCCGTACAAGTGCATTGTACACAAATGTTTTTTAGTTGAAGTAAAGTTTAAGTTGCTACAATAACCGTTATGGTTATGCTCCAAATCGGTTTTAATTTTTGCAGTGCGGTTAAATTTACATTTTGCAATATTTAAAGCAAAGAGATTGCATAAACTAATTGAAAAACAGCTTCTAACCATCCTAAATCATTTAGAATGAGAGCCCACATGCATATCAGTTGCTCATAACAGTGTCATGTGCCTACATACAACGACGTACGCGTAAAATATTCGCCACAGCAACACCAAATGTTTCTGTTATGGCAACCCTTAATTTCATTCATAAAAACAGAGGAGCTGTCAACTTTAGCATCGGTAATACCCTTAGAGTAATTATACCTAGAGAGGAAATTCGCACTACGAAAAGCGGTCCCGACATCAATGTGTATAAGATACATTTACGTAATGATTTACGTCAGGGACTAAAATAAGGATTTCTGTGCAGGTGGGAAACTTTTCGAAGGGGCGCCTAAACACAAAATCTTAGGCGCCAAAGTAAAAAATTTTATCTAAAAATAATATCATGCGTTCAGGACGTTGACGTAAATATATTTTTGATACCTAGGACCCGAAACGTGCGACTTCGTCTTCGCCTTCGGCTCTGTCTGGAAACTTCTCACACGCTAAAAAAGACCTAGGTCCTAGGTACGAAATGTACTATTACGATTTAAAGGGAATTATTTCCCTGACCGTAAGTCTAGGGTCTTTCATCCAAAAAATCATTCAAAATGTCAAAATGTAAAGTCTAGTCAAGTTGCCGATCATACCTGATAATAATCTGCAATTTTCTGGAATTTAATTTTTCGGTCAGATAATTATCGGTTTACTGGACTAAAAGGTGTTTTTGGTAGAATATCAGCCCTAAAAATCACAATAGTGGTGAGTTTTTGGGTATGAGGGTGAGTTTTGTCTATAATTTATATATCTCCATGGATGTAACTGAAAATTCTGAAAAAATTCTCAAGTACCGTCTGTAACATCTGTGATTTTTGCAGAATTTTTGGACCCCTACTTAGAGGTAAAAATATTTTTTCAAATATTCTTCGTTAAATGAGGGTGTGTTCCGCCATTTAAAAAAAAATCTGAGTAAATTACATAATGTAGGCACATTCCATGAAGACAAATCAAGTGACCAAAAACGGTAGTAGCACTTTTGTCTAGCATATGGAAAAAAATCATTGAATTTTTTCATCGTTAAATAGGGGTCCAAAAAATCTGAAAAAATCTCGGATGTACCCTGCATACAGACATTTTTTGAGAATTTCTACCGATTTTTACGTTAACACACCAGAGAGAAATAAATGAGAAACAAAATTCACATTTTTGTTAATAACTCCATTTTGGAGTTTCATACGCCACTCCACTGAAAGTAGTTCTAGGCCAAGACCTTTCGAATGATTTAGTTCCTTTAGTGTCACTTTTTACATGCCAACCCTATTTTCTTTCCATTTTTTTAGTTTTTAGGAAAGTGAAAGCTACAAATGTGAAATACTTTGATTCTGTATCTATATCTCCATCTAAATGATGATAAAAGATTTAAAAAAACTGATATCGGCAATGCCATTGTCATTTTCCAACTACACCCAAAAAAATGAAATTTTGGATGTACATTAAAATCGCCCAATTTCTACGAGTAACCCGTAGAAAGTACGTTTTGGATGTACAATTTACGGATGAGTAAACCATTGGTCTTATCGTGTTTTTGGGGGTTTTATCCGTATGTTGATGTACACTTTATTCGTACATTGTTGTACATTTAATCCGTACTTATCATGTGACAGTTCAACTGTCACAGTTGCAATTGTGAATTCTATATTTCAACCAATTTGACCTCATTCCGCTCCTCAGATATCTTTTTTGCAATTATTTTCTTAGACAACAATAATTTTTATTTGTGGAATTAAAAAAAATTAAATGAAAATGTTAAAAAAAATCTGATGCGGGTTTGATTCGAAATTACGGAGAGGGCAGCCACATCAAGAATTCCTAACTTTGATCTGATGAGGCCGATCAAGGGGATTGATGAATGTAAGGTTGCTCGTAGAATTTGCAGCTAGTTTGTCTACCATTCCCACTTAGGTTAAAATGTGACTACAGGCTTTGAAGCACAACAGACGTAGGAAGTAGAAAAAACTATTTGCTGATGGCGGAAGACTGTCATTTGGCAGGTGATGTTAATGACTGACAAGATGTTATGAATTTTGTCGTGTCAGTTTTTAACATGAACGTAATTTTTTAAAAGATTTTGCCAACTTCGATTTGAAATTATACTTTTTGGATATATAAGTCGGGAAATATTTTAAAACGAAATAAAACTTTTACAAAATCGTCGAATCTGAAACTAAAAAAGCACCACTGTGCCAATCAATTATTTACTTTACTTTTTAACCGTTAATTAGAAGCCGGTCGAAATTCACGTTGGTTATCTCAACGGCCTGTTAGCTCAGCAGGAAAGTCTTAGCCTGACGTGTGAGAGGTACCCGGTTCAAATCCAGCTAAACTTGTTTTTTTTTATTATTTATGCTTGTGATCCTTTTTCCAAACTAAAAAACAGATGATATGATATGATTGTATCATTACCAATCGTTAATTAGCTTTGATCTATTTTTAAATTGACAAATAAACGTCAAAGTCTGTATGACACTTACTGTACGTTTTAAATGTACATGGTGTACGGATGAGTAAACCATTGGTCTTATCGTGTTTTTGGGTGATTAAAACGTAGAACTTTTTTTTGGGTGTAGGTTCAAAATTTGTATTAAAATTACATTCATTTGACTATTTCAAGTTAGATAATTGTAATTTTTCTTGTGGGCAGATCTGGATTCGCAGGTGGGAATTAGAGGGGCGCAGGTGGGAAAATTCCCACCTGCGATGTTCCTTAGTTTAGTCCCTGATTTACGTAGAGCTTCTACCAATACACTCATATTTGAGATTTCTGTCAAAATATTTATTGACGTTGTTCATCTAAACAGTCTTATGCGTTGAAAGTTATTTATTTTTAAATTTCACCAGTGAAACTAACAATAGTATTTTGTATGCTTGCTAAGAGGACCGAAAGTAAAGCTGTCAATTCGCAAGGCGAAAGCTTTCGCTTTCGCCCCTTGAATTGACATTTCTTTACTTTCGGTCCTCTTAGCAAGCATACAAAACTTAATACGTAACTCTTTCGGCCTACTCAATCGATACGTAAATAACTATTGCATAACAAGGGGTGAAAGTAAAAAAATTCAAACGTGTGAAGTTTGCAGCCCGCGCCGCAGGCAAGGGCGGCAATCACACGATTTGAATTTTTTTACTTTTGCCCCGAGTGATGCATACTATTTTTTATGCCAAATACTGCGGAAGATTTGTATTTTCGGTCCGAAACAAAACATAATTTTAATTAAACTGTTGAGTTATCAACAAAATTTGCTGTAGAAACACCAAAATGCCGAAAAGCGCGGGGTCCAGGGGGCGGCAGCCCCCTGGTATAAAAATAAAAACAATTTAACAAATGAAATTACTGTAAACATACATTCACTTGCTCACAAAACATTTGGCTATCGTCAACACAACACTACACTCAATGCGTACTTTCAATCAAGTGAACATGTGTTTTCGAGACATATGAGGACCGAAAGTAAAATGATGACAGTGACATTTACTTTCGGCCCGCAAATACGCAAGCCCACGGGGCGAAAGTAAAATGATGACAGTGACATTTACTTTCGGCCCAAGGCCTGAATTTTTTTACTTTCGGTCACCATTTGAGGACCGAAAATACAAACTTTCGCAGTATTTGGCATAAAAAAACTAAAATTGTGATGGTCCATTCCTGTTCTATTAAAGGGTCGATGTCAAAAAGTACTGCGAAGCAGAAAACACAGTTTTTTTTAGTAATTGATGTGCACATAATCTCATTCTTGCATGTTGTCTCCCCAGATTTTTTTGACATAGTTTTCTGTCTGATCAAACCGATTGCAAGAAATGGAAAGAAATAATTCTTCAATTTAACAATCAGCAATGTTATGTGTACAAACGCACCAGAGTATGCGAAAACCACTTCATCGAAAGTGTTGTAGCTCCTTAGAATTGTAACGCATATTGGAGCTACGCTGTGTGTTTAATTTAAGAAGTTTTTTTTTTTGGAAATAAATGAAAATTTAGAAAAATTGAAAAATTGACATCAATAGAAATAATCACAGATCCACGTGTTGGATGTGGTTGCGTTTTGTCTCAATGTTTTGTCTTTACTAGCAATAGGTCGGATCTTCAGAATAAATAAATTAATTCAACTATCCGTCAATTGTTTATTAAAACAACTTTATTCGAGGGACAGTGCAAAAATGACTTTCCTTAAAAAATAATGAAAAAATTCCGACAGAATCTGTTTACTTGTCTTGTATACCAAATTTCCAAGCGAATTTGAGATATTGGGGGATCGTAATTTAAATTAAACGCCATTGTTCTTAATCACAGAAAATGACAGTTCAGCTATATCACTTATTTTTGTATCACAATTTTCACAAGAAAAAAGTAAAAAAAATGATTGGTAACTTAATTCAAATTTTATGCGCCGAAATTTGCCCTCTTAATTAAGAGGGCAAACACATACTACCAAACATTTCGTATTTGATGTTGGGACCACATATTTTACGTAATTTTGTTCGAAATTTCCTCTCTAGTTATAATTACTCTAAGGTAATACCAATGTTCTGAAAGAACCAGGTGAAGACAACTCTGAGTTAATCACACAAATTGAGTTCAGCGGCTACGAAGTTTATATGAAAAAGGCAGCGTAACAAAAACAAAATTCCGAATTTTCCTAAAAAAAACATTTTCTTCAAGTTGATTTCACACATAATCTGTACTGAGTGCGTTTATCGATTTCGGTGTCACCCGCCCTCGTGGGTGTCTTAACCTGTTCTGTCAGAACCTTGGGTAATACGGTGTTTAAGTAAAGCGAGATGGAAAATCAACTCGGGGTCTGCTGTCATCGATAATACAAAAGAATCTGACAGCAGACCCCGAGATGGAACACTCTATGAGCAATTACACCACAATGTATGAGAGATTTCCAATGTTGTATTGCGACCACTACATCGATAGAATTTTCATCAAATTCATTGGAAATTTACTGGAAAATTTCGTTGGCTCATTGAGCCAATGGCTCAATTTAAAAAATGCAATTTTGCTGATTGGAAATTGACAGCTCATCTGATTTTATGAATGAAATTAAGTGTTGCCACGACAGAAACATTTGGCATTTGGTGTTGTTTTGGCGAATATTTTCGCGTACGTTTTTAGTAGCTACAGTTAGCTCTGTCTGTAAGACTCTAGGGCAGTATGACAAAATTTTAGAACTAAAGATTCTGTAAAATTTTAATCAGTACCAGATTAGTCTTAATTGCCAAGGCTGCTATACTTCAAAGAAATGACATGAGTTCAACCTTAGAGACTCCTTGCTCTCAGAGTCGTAGAACAAAATAGTAGTCAATAGTAGTCAAACCGATGCCTTATGAGGGATATGTGTGTGGGCTCTTGATCTATTTGTTTCATCTTTAACTTTTAATTATCATTTAACCTTTCACTAGCATACTCCAAGAATATCTCGCCAATCAATGCATCCAATTCTACGTCAAATCTGTCACATCTTTTGATCGAAGCATTTTCAATGTTTATCTGTGTCGTCACTGTAGTTAATTTGATTAAATAGTTGCCTGAACAGGGTTATCGGACTAAATAATTTATTAAAGGAGATGTAATAAAAGTGAAAAGAAAAACTTCTTCCTAAAAACCGAATTTATCAAATAAAAATGAGAGTAACATGAACTTCGGAGACGGGACTGAAACACATCCTATGGGAAAACTATAATGTTATTGGAATGGATACGAACATTTATACATCTATACAATTGATGCAGAAAGAAAACCCTCAACGTCCTATACATGAAACCGTTCGTTTTTCTGTGCAAACAAAGAAACCGAACATTTTCAGTCGAAGAGATGAATAACTTTGCTTATGGATCTGTTGTGAGAGTCAAACATTCTCCGAGCCAGAATTCCATAAACTGAGAAGTTTTCCGTCGATTTTACTCTCTGTTATGAATACAAATATTCTCCACATTGCGTTTCGCTATTGAAAACACCACAAACTTCTAAACAGCTGGTGAACACAAAGTTTCTCGATTAAAAATATTTTTCAGCAAAAACAAAACTATGAGAAGTATCGAATCCAAATCAATTAGTTCGGAAAGTCGGTCGTTTGTTTGCTGTTTTTATTATTTTTATTTCTGCTATCAGCCAGTCATACCTTTCGATTATCATGTCAACAAATTAATTTTTTTCTTTTATCAATCTGGAAATAGCTTATTGCGTATTGGTTGAGAGCAAGCGCAATATTAAATACAAACCGAATTCCGTTGAAGTCAACACTTTTATAGGTTGTTAGCTGACTGAACTTAAACATATAACCAGAATTCAGATGTACATGTAGAGAAGACAAAACGATTGCAAAAATTAGGCCAAGGAACTGCAACTAATGATGGGGCATTTAAGATATGGCAATTTCTATTTCTGATTTAAATAACGGACGATTACGTTCCGTAATTGTGCAACGTAAATGAGTTTGTTCGAAGATAAGATAACAATAAATTCTTATTGTCTGAGTTTGAGCGGTCGACGTGTAGAAATGAACGTCTGTCTAAGGTGTTAATTCGATGCATTAGATTGTTACAATATCCAAATTTAAAGCGTAGTTTGCTTGATGAAACCTTTCAAAAACACCAATTAATATCAGTCTCTGCAACGACAACAAAAAGCGATAACTTCCGGTTAATGTTAAAAAGGTTGAAGTACAAGATTTTGTATAAATCCGTTTGACAAGTGGATCGACACCGGTTTTGTGGATGTTGTGCTGTTGTCAAATTCAAGGTTTTTGCAAGGTAAATATATGGGCGGAGGTAATGTCATATTATAACCGAACCAGATGTGCAGTGGCACGAAAGTTCGCTATAAAAGCTATCCCTCTCTTAGTTTAAAATCACAAAATTGCTTAGAAACCTCGGCCATCTGTTTTGTGATAGGAGCAATATTTTGTGAAACACAAGTTAATCATAGGCAGCCATTTTAAAAAAAGGTGTCACTTGCATCGAACTATTGTGCTAAGCGCCGCGCGTCTGTATGGCATTACCTCCACCCATATATTTACCTTGGGTTTTTGTAGAAAGTTTACGCAGATTGCTCAAGGCTTGCACCTCGGACAGAATCTGACCATGAAATATCTGTAACATGAAAAAACTAAATTTCAAAGCCCCCTGAAACCCCATGATTGTACACACGTAGTAAACACATACTAGGGGAGCCCAATGTTTATCCATAGGTCTGTTTCATCTTACTGTCAAAAGAATTTATGACAAATCGAAAACAAACGAGAGGATCCAAAGTTCCATAGGTTTGTTCCAAGTAACTGTAAACACGAACTTTGACAATCCGAACAACGACAATTTCATCCACAGCAACGTCGTACGTGATATTTCATACAAATCAAACAACGTCGCCTACGCCTTTTACACAGAGATATTATTGAGGTTATGGTTCTGTGAATGAAATTTGACAATTCATATGGCCTTGAAACCAACCTATAAATGATGGAATTTGTTTATGTACTGTCCGTTTGACAAGAGGATCGCCACGGTTCAGCAGGGGGTTTTGAACATTTGTTTTTTACACGTTGGCACACGTGCTCTTGTCAGATTCAAGATTCTTTTTACGAAGGTTACGCTGATTATACTTTGTGAAAAAGGCCAATACCTTGCAAATATGTCACTGCAATATCTGCAACATGAAAAAACTAAATGTTCGAAACCCCCTGAAACCCCGTGCTTCCACCTACGTAATATACACAAACTAGGTGAGCCAATCTTAATTTATAACCTCAACGCTTTTACGAACATTTCGTCAACAATAATTTTTTGGTTATGTTTCTATGTTTTGACAGCTGAAATAACGTTGGAACAGACCTGTTGTTTCGAACTTTGCATTGTTTTCCTTCTGTGATTGCAGCCGTCACATTTGGCGAAAAAAAAAGTTTCAAACAATGACGTTATCAGTATTGAACAAAAGAAGTAGCAGACTTAATCCTGATACGGGTTGACATGTGTGGAAGGTAGCTGAAGTTTAGTAAGGTTAAAGAAGTTCAGTTGAATTTTGCTTGTATGTGAAGGTTGTTACCTTAGGCAAGACTCAATTAAAAACGTAAGAGTACTACATACTACACTAATAAGGACTAAGACGCACAACGAACGCACAACGTTCGAATTTTCTTCTATAGTCTGTAATTGAGAACGACTTCTCTTAACATCCTCCACGTAATGGGAGAAAAAAAATTATAGGAAAGAATCAGGTTTAGATTTTGTCCGTAGGTAAGATCAAAAACTTTTTTTCTTTTCTTAAATAGGCGATAATTGACAGTATACTATCGAATAGGAGAGGCCAAGCTCTAGGCTCAAAGGTGATTCTTGCAAATTTATTCTGAACAATGCTGCTGAAACCCTTAAACAAATGCAAGTTGTTGAAAGTTTACTGACATTTAATTTAACCCAATACCCATTCCGGACGAGATGTCTGATTGAATAAAAAAAAAAAAACTTATCGATCTGTTCCACGAATGTCTATACGTTCTATTTCGAGACTGTTGTGAAAACGAACCGTACGAAAAAAGATATAAATTTCTTTCTACGCATTTGACATCAGCCTCAGGGCTTCAAAGCTGTACAACGACTTCTGCGCACATCTTTTGGCGCATATCACCCAAATAATATTTACTTTCAAAACAGATGATTTTGTTTTTATTTGAATTCGAAAATAGAGTCGCAGAAAATGTCATTCACAAAAAACATTTGTATAATCGCACATCTGTATGCATAATCGTCGTCACTTACCATTTTAAAATCAGGAACATCATTTTCGTATGCTGTTTTTGCATTTAGCGATGATTTGCGATGCCAATAATTTCATCTTTTTTTACACGGAAACTCAGTTCCTAGTTTACTGTCTCAATCTAAACAAACTTTTCAGTTCCGTCAAAAGGATCTTCAAAACACACACACAACATCGAATTGACAAAGTTGACCTGAAACTTTTATCGTCCTCCAAAATGTCAACACCAAAAATTGTTCCAAATGAATTCACGAATTCAGTTAACCTTGCCAAATTCTGCAATTATTTTTGCACTTATCACTAATGTCCTGTCATTGCAGTGATATTTTCATTGTCCATTGTTTGACCCAAAAGCTGCATTTCTGATCAACATTTAAGCACAAATCGCACAATTTTTCTTCAATATTACGCTTATGAAACGACGTAACTCCACGAAAACAATCAACACAATTGATATGCCATGGGACTGTGCGTTTTTTTTTCTCTTCGGTTCGTTTCGTCGAATATGGCTGGCTGCTCAAAATCATGAATTTTATTTCTCTCGTTGCGTTTACATACCTATTCGATTGAGAAGATTGAGAACGGGTTTTTTTCGCCAAATATTTACTCTCGTGAAAAAAAAAACAGGCACAGAACGTTGTGTTGATGCAAATAGGAGAACTTTTTTCGTCATCAATAAAATTGATTTCATTCATTGATTGTGTTGGAGATATCACCTGGCTGTACACACTGCTGTTACCTGTTACCAAGAGATATCATCTGTTATTATCGATTGCAGCGATGCGACAATAATCAGAATGATCCATTGCTAGCTCAACTTTTTGTTACCAAAATCTGTTAAGGCCAGTGAAGCCAATGAAAAGTGAAAGACAGATATTTGATAGCTACGATACGCTTGCAGTCATTGAAACTGGAGTTTATGTTACCATGTTATAATAGCTATTTGGCTAACTATAGTTAGTAAATGGGGTTGTTTTGCGCACTAGATGTTAGATTGCCGATACGAGCGAAGCGAGTTCAGCGACACATTCGCTGAGAGTCTTCTTTAAATTCTGTTCTTTTGCCTGTCCAACGCACTCCAAGTTGGATGAGGTAAAGCGCGGACAAGGCCAAGTTATACTCTGTGGTTTTACCTGAATATGACATGAAAATACTTGAACTTAGTCACTAGGTGGAACAAAGTGAGGAAAATTATTTCGAAATGCTTACTGACACAACAACGTCGTCACGCCCTCCGCCTCGGTCTAGACCCATTTTCTATCGAACTGTTTTAATAGTCGCAGCAAAATCTTCTAGTGGCTCCTACGTTGACTTAGACACTTGTTTTGCGTACCAAAAGCATTTCATGGAAAAAGTACACTAAATCGTTCAAATTTTACTGCCAGCCGCCCACATGCAATGTCTTAGTCTTCGTCATCTTCTTTCAGAATGTTGCTTAAGTCTGAATTCACAGTGAAACGTTTTCGCCTCCGTTTACATGACAGTTGGCATTTCATACAATAGAGCATGTACACGGAGGCAAATCGGAATGAAAACGGAGACAAAACGGATGACTCAGAGGCCACCTTAAGTCCTCGTACAAATATTCAAATCAAAAAAGTTTACTTTTCTACGAAAGCGCTATCTCTCAGTAGAAGCATGAATCACTTTATTGTGCTTTCGCTTTTCACGTGTATAATCACTGACAGTAGGTTCGTCGTGAAATGTCATTCAATACAAAATTTTTGTCTCCGGTGCCGATTCAGTATTATAAATCAATTTAAATTGAGTTAAATTTGGTTTAATTCAAAAAGATAGAATCTAATTGTAAAAGTTAAACTTTTGCCGTAGTTAAGGTTAGTAGATTGTCAACGTTACTGGATAAAATTGAATTGTCCTTCATTCATTTTTCGTTTTCTTACACATTTTTGTCGAGTAAGTAATAATACCTGTAACCTCTGTGCGGTGTTTATAAAACTTGCTCATCAACTTCTGTTTCAAAGAATTTAATATTTGATTCAAGTTCGTTCAACCCACGACCGAAAGCATAATTTATGTAAAATGGTGTGAATAAATAGACTATTGGAAGACACTTGTGGTTCCATTCAAAATTATTGATTGGAAATTGCGTAACTATTGTTCAAAATCGAATTGATTTCGTTCGAACTTGATGGCTTTATTGAAAATAAATTTAATGAGAACTTTCTGCAATAAATTGAAAAGCTTCGCTTCGCAAGAGTGTCTCTTATGAACGATTCAGCAAGTGATTCTTGTAATGACAAGTTCTGATTTATTAGTATTTTTGGTAATGGGATATTTCTACCGTCTCGAACGATAATATCGCCCAGAAAACAGTATAATATAATCCTATGGCCGATATTATTGCTCAGAAACTATCACCCAGGGTGATATTATCATCCACAATTTTTCGGACGATATTATCATCTTCTGGACAAAATTTACATCTTTTCGGCGATAATATCATCTTCTGGGTGATATTATTGTCTTCTGGATAATATTATGGCCCTGGGCGTTAATATTATTTGTAATTTAGTCCTGGGTATTATCGCCAAGGGTAATTCCATTGATTCCAAAATGACAAATGAGATTTCACTGTTTTCAGATTGACTGATTGAATTTTTAAATTGATTTGATGTCCCTGATACTCAACTCAACTTGACACATTGAAAACAGCCAAACAATTTTATCAACTACACGTTCGCTCATGGAAGTCTCGTTTTATTGATAATAATAGAAATAGTCGGTTACATTGGATGCTGCGAAAGAAATTCATTACAGTTTTGTGACAAAACCGACCCGAAAATATGTGCAGAGAAAATTGGCAGGCACTATCAAGTTTAACGGTTTCGTTGATCCGGACAATTTTTATCACGCAGAGTTGAGGTTAGGCTTCTCTAAGGATGACGGCGTAGTTGTCAGTATTCGGGTTTACAGTTACTCGCACTTGATCCATCAACTACACTATTGTCAAAGAGACATTTACCGAATCAGGTTGCTAAAAAACACACGAGTGAGTTTGCGTGCTTCACAAAATTGTTCCGAATTAATGTGTTACTCGCTAGCATCCAATGTATTCTAGTTTTAGTACCTGTTCATGCGAAAGTTCATTTTCACATGGAATTCGCGTAAAATGAACCGAATATCTTCATGTAACGGACAATTTTCGCAAGGGTCATGCTGTCATGTAATTGTCAACTTTCGTATAGGGTATTGCAATAAAAATATATTTTTCTTCCTGTAGTACCAAAACCGTCACATTCACTCACCAAATTTAGTACCGAAAGAGCAACATTCTCCCCTACTATTTTCTCTCAATTTTCATTCCCGCTTATGTCATTTTCGATCCTATCTTTATTTTTTCCCAAATGTGTCAAGTTGTTGTATGTACGCGAATGTAATGTTTTTAGTGTTTTGTGACAATGCATTCATAAGGATTGCTTTCAGCATTCATACGGACTGCTTTCGGCATTCATTCGGATGTCTTTCGGCATTCCTACAGATTGCTTATTTTTCGACATTTGTGAGAATACATGCACACGGAACGGGCTTCTTTAGGCATTCATACGGATTACTTTCGGCATTAATATGGAATGCTTTTGCACCGGTATGTTGTTCAGTTTTGTTGTTATGTTTTGTTCGGAATGTGACTTTGGTACTCCAGGAAGAAAAATAGTATACAAACCACGGATCAAAAAGGTGTGTTTTAGACCACGGTGGTGAAAACGTCCAGGGATGGAGCGACGCGAAGCGACCTGGGTCTAAAACACACCTTTTTGATCCTTGGTATGTAACATACTATTTTAATACTCAACAAAGCCCGAAGACAATTTAACTCACAATATTGACGGCTTTCATTTTTCTTTTTCTTTTTTAGACAAGACAATAATGTAATTGAGTTGCACATCCGATTTTCGTTCTTTAAATGAGGAGATCCTTATCAAAGGCATCATCCAAAATATATTCGCGTCACAGATAATCATTGTTGTTGTTCAATGGACGGCCTCTCATACAATAATATTGACATTAACGAGCGAGAAAAAAAATAACAGGAAAACATCATAATTTCCAATAATAAATTATTTTAAAATAAATTGATAATGTTTGGTACACATCCAATTAGTCTCTGTTTGTACATCTCCACTCGCTGTTGTGCTAGACAAAAATTTTACGAATTAAATCGCAGAAAAAGAGTTTTGACCAAATTGGGTTCGGTGATTTTAAAAGACTGTTGTAATTTCCAATCGTTTTCATCTTTTACAACTATGAGGGACTTTAGTAATGGAACAGTTAAAAGCGGCAGTATACCGGACCAAAATGCTGATAGTAATAACAGCCGTGTGTGTAATGGAAGGTGAGACACGTGAGGATATATCTACTATCATTTAATAAGTTTTATTGAGATTGTTGTGTGTGTCGTTTAATGATTTGAATTTTTAGAAATTGATTTTGATTTTTTCCGCTGATTTTGTGTTGTAATTGATTTTAGTCATTTTTTTAGTTTCAATAAACATATTTCAGACTTTTTGGAGTTGTAAAGGTCAACGATTTTCACAGTCAATTACGTGTTTCCAGTCTACGATATTTGGCGCAAAATTTGAATACGTCATGGTGAGTCGAATTAAAATTTGGCGCCAAAACATGATAAACTGGTAACCACTTCATTGACTTTGAATATCTTTTGTGTGACAAACTGTAGTGATTTCTTTGGTAGTATCATACTCAAACCCTTTTATCGTAGCGAAAATGTTTGCGATGACAAATTGTGACACTAATGTGATTACACAAAATACCTTCCCAAAATACCTTCCCAAAATACCCAATAGCCCTACCTCCCTTTAAAAATCCGTTTCAGCACTTTACACAGATAAGTTGATTGTTTCGTTTTTATATCCGAGCCGAAGGTGAATTATACGTCTCTAAACTTGTAGAAAAACAGTTGCCGAAGCAAGTTGCTCAAAAACTCCCGAGTGAGTTCGCAAGTATCAAAAAGTAGATTTTCACATAGGAAAACGAAGAAATTGAACCGAAAATCGTCCACATGTAATGGATCATTTTCGCAGTTACTCAATAAATTGCCACCTGACAAACAGCTGAATGTGTTATGCCTGTACTATATTTAAAATTCAGTATCTCGGCTGAATCGTAATCGCCATAATACTGTTTGGTCAACACAAAAGGGTCAAGTTTTCCCAAATTTTAACGAAGAAATTTTGTGAAATAATTGACAATTTTTGTGATGCAACTACAAAAATTTTCACTATCTTCGAGGTGCGCTTATTGTACTTCATGTACTTCAAACAAGACTTTATTACCTGCCCCATGCGAAAGTTGACCAATAGTATCTATAAGAGATCTATAATAATAACATTTGGGGTAACTTGCGGGCAACACACGATTGAGTTTTCTTTCATCACAAAATTGTTACCCTCACGTAACATTCAACATCTAATGTAAACTACTATTACCTTCTGTTGGTAGTTGAACAGAAAAGTCTTTACTTCAATGCATTGAGTTAAGCCCTGTTTCAGCACGTGATTTGTTACCCAGCAACATCAGTTAAAATTAAATTGCATTGCAATGGGCCAAATGGTAGATACAGTTCTTGCTTCGTGTTCATTGACCTCTCCATCGGCTCAGATACACGAGTACCACACAACAAAAAAACCGAATGCATTTCCATCATTTGACCCGCAGAGTGTACAAATACCTTCGATGGGTTTTGTATATTTTAAACTAATGATTTTCGGAGACTACTGTCTACTACTAATGAACTGGATTGTCATTTGCGTTGGGTTTTTCTTTTAGAATTTTTTCGATTTATTAGTGTCATTAAGTTTGATTGGTTTTGTTGTTAGTTATTAGATCGGTAGTTAGTTTGCTACTTCACTTTAAAACGTACCATTGGTCGAGTTATTTGTTTCCAAATACTTGCCAGGTTTTTGACTTTGTTGTTTCCAAAATCACACAAAATTGTCTTGCGAATGTTTTGGAATTAAGTGGTAATACGCTGGACCTGTGTAAGTCCAAGTATTTACTTGAGTTACTCGTCAGTTTTATCGATGTTAGATTAAAATTTGATGGCTCGTGCACCACAACAGTGAACTAAAATAAATTAACGTTTCAATTGCAGATTAAAGCGCGTCCAAATGGCTCAAATTATCGATGGTAAGCAAATAGCCAACGACATCCGAACGGAACTGAAAGGAAAAATCGGCAAATGGGTACAGGAGGGTCATCGTCCGCCCCAATTAACTGCTGTATTGATTGGGAGCGATCCAGCCAGCTGTACCTATGTCAGAAATAAAATGAAGGTCAGTTCTGTCGTAGGGAATTGTTTTTCCATCTTTACACAGTAATTTGAGCATGTGTGACGTTCATAATGTGAACTGCTGTTATTGTTGTTGATAAAAGCGTCACACACAAATTAACAGCCGCACAAAATGAATAACAAGATCTGTGCGAGTTCAAATGTCATCATTTGCTTCGAAAAACTTATTTTTGTTGTTTGCGTGTTTAGGCTGCTCTAGAAGTCGGCATCGACAGTATTACGAAAAATCTCCCGCCAGAGACTACCGAAGAGGAGTTACTGCAAGTAATACAAGATCTGAATGATGACAATTCCGTTGACGGAATTTTGGTTCAACTGCCCGTTCCATCCCATATCAATGAAAGACGCATTTGCAATTCTATCAGCTGTGAAAAAGACGTCGATGGCTTCAATGAAAAAAATGTTGGAAGACTGTGCCTCGACATGAACACATTAATTCCATGCACTCCATTAGGTAAGCATTGTGAGCCATTCGTAGCAAAAGATTCGACTGTTCATCGTATTTCTATCAGGCGTACAGGAACTGCTACGACGAGCCGGTATCGATACGTTCGGTAAAAATGCTGTAGTCGTCGGACGTTCCAAGAACGTTGGAATGCCCATTGCAATGTTACTGCATGCTGACGGTCGCAATGATACGTGTGCAATGGACGCAACCGTCACAATATGCCATCGATTCACGCCACCGGCTGAACTGAAAAAATTCTGTAAATTAGCGGACATCATTGTCACAGCCACTGGTGTTCCGGGAATCATCACTGCAGATATGGTGAAACCAGGCGCTTGTATTATAGACGTTGGCCTGACCCGGATTGTGAACGAAGCAACAGGAAAGGCGAAATTAGTCGGTGACGTTGACTTCGAAGCTGTACGAGAAGTTGCTGGACACATAACACCAGTGCCTGGAGGTAATTTTGAATAGAAAAAAATGCGTCTCCCTGCGGTGTTCAATTTTCCTTTTGTATTGCATTCAAGGTGTCGGACCGATGACTGTGACAATGTTGATGAAGAACACTTACATCGCCGCAAGGAATTTATCGAAAATGAGATCGGAACGGAAATAGTAATACGAAGAGCAAAGTGTTTGATAAATGAATACAAAAAAAAATTATTTTGAATGAAAGGAAAATGACTTTTACTACTCGATAGGCGCAAAGAACTCAGAGCCGTAGCTTCTAATACGCATCTGTCCTTAAAATTTACCGGTTCTCGAGAGTAATCACAAAAATCTAACTAAAATATTTACTAAAATTCGTTCTTTGGTTCCGTGCGAGGTTCAGTGGTCTTTTCATTTTGATCCTGTTTTGCCTGTAATGTAAAAAAATAGTTATTTTTCCCGACGTATTTATAGCCCGTCCGGCCCAAGCCCGATCGGGCCGGATAAAAACCCGGGCGGCCCGACATTTTCGGGCGGCCCGCACATCTCTATCAATGACTTTAAATTACGTTATTTTCTGTAGAATTATATCGTGGTTGATTAATGTGCGACAACATAAAAAAAAACTTTCACATACATCGCCTTCATCTGTAGTTGCAATCGGACATTCCAATGGGGATGCATCTTCACTAGACGTTGCGTATCCGGTTTCGTTATTATGAAAATAATAAAAATCAAAATAAGAAAATAATAAGAAAACATGACAACATATAAACGGCTGATATTTCCTTAATTTTTTTGTTCTATTGTGACAGCTTTCAGTCCGAACGGTACCTACAAAAAGTACTCCGTGAGATGGCTGTCAAATAAACAAAGCAAAAAGTCCTCAAGTCTTAACGAACTCCCCCTTAACTCCAACGACCCTCAAACTAGGATATCTGGAATCTAGGAATCCGTACGAGTTCAACCAGCTAACACACGTTACTGCAGCTTCAAAATTTGCCGAGATATTGAACTTTGAAATATTGATGTTTGCATGAAAATAAGTAAAATCTAGAATTTTCAGATAATGCAAATCGCCTACGTTAGTTAGTTAGTTACTTAGTTAGTAAAAAGTGGATCCAGCAACTCCTAAACGTTTCTATAGATTTTTGCAAAAGTTGGAAAAAATCCATATCTTGGGTGCTAGCCAAAGTTTCCATACAAATGCCATATAAAAGCCAATTTGTATGTGTGTGTGTGTTGTATATTTTGGTACATGATATATGGATGGTAATGTGGTGAAAGGTGTGTGTTGTTTTGGGATGTATTTCTTGTAGGAAATTGTGGGGATCATAAGTATTAACTTCCACTAGGTCGGTTCCTAAATTTTGGGATGACAGATGATTCCTCTGGCACTTCCTAACTTCCATCGGATTTTTCAATGGATTTGGGTTACTTTCGATATAAGTGAGGTGTTCCAAGATTGTTTTCTAGATTTTGAGATTCAGACTGATTTCTCTAGAATTTTTTTACTTCCATAAGGTTTTTTGATGTTGTCGAAAAGACTTACTTACAAAAGTGGTGATATCAGTCAAAAACCCTTAAAGGGTAAATGAGACGCAAGTCCTTTATCTGACTTACAAAATAACTGATATCGCTGAGGGTGACGTATTGTGCGTCGTACGCAAAAGCTTTATCAACGAAAAATTGACCCAAAAAATTTGTGAAAGAAAATTTTACAAAAAGGAATTTGCGTCACAAGTGGCAGATGTTGAGGAACGTATTGTTAGGAAAATGGTTAAAAAATGTACTGAAAAATTGAAACGTAAGAAAACCGAATCATCTGCTACTTGTGACACAAATTTCTTCTTGTAAAATTTTCTTTAACAGTTATCAGTTATTTTGTAAGTAAGATAAAGGACTTGCGTCACATTTACCCTTTAAGGGTTTTTTGACTGAAATTCTTTATCGGTCACTAGTGTTACTTTGTATAGGCGTTAATACACCACCCAGGCCGCCATGTATTTATTTATTACAATTCACAATTCAAAATGAAAATTACAGCAACCAAACAAAACGAAAATTAAACTGACCATGCAAGTTGACTTACAGTGAACGACATCTCAAATGTCTCACTGTCATTTTTTTCAGAGAATGTCATTGTGAACTTGCAATGACACAATAAAATTCTCAGAAAAATTTAACAGTGAGACATTTGAGATGTCGTTCACTGTACGTGTTTTGCTAGTTTCCCCTTGCTTGAGTCGTTTCGCGATTTGACTATCGATCTCGATCTTTCTCTTTTTCAGAGCGTCAAACTGTTTTTCAATTTGGCGTCTTTCGATGAACAGCGCTTCCAAATCGCTAGCAAGCCTTTAAATTAAAAATTCAAGCTAAATTAATGGAATTCATTAGCGATCAAAGGCAAAATACAGAGAAACAGAGACCACTCGAACATCATTAAAATGACGCATCAAAAAGATCAGTTTTCTCAGCGCCATGGCCATGGGTTCGAGTCGTATGTCTGGCTTAGTGTGATCCGACCGAAGATACTTGTCTACTCACATTTGCTCATGATATGGCTCGTCGTCTTGTTCTTTGTAGACCATGTCCGGGTCGGCCTTAAGTTTTTTTGCCTTTCGATACTGCCAACGAAAATTAAAATCATGATAGTAAGCAAGCGAACATATTAGTAATTAGAAACATATAGAGTGGGCTGGCTTAATGGCGACAAATTTTAGCAGTAGATTTAACAGTAGTACGACCCGCGCTCACTTATGGTTCAATGGATGATGTATGACAAGTTTATCTTCTAGTTACACATCATGCCACTGGATGAGGATTTGAAAGTTGGGAAAAACGATCCACCCGACCATAACATACATGCATAATAGATATTAAGAGTGTCTTACCCGTTGTTGCTGCTGTCCGAGTCGGTGTCGTACATTATGCACAATGTTTTCTTTTCTTCTTTTTCTTCGTCGTCCAAACGTCGTTTTCGGTCAGATCTAAAAGAACGAAAATTTGAATAAGATTTGAAAATTTCAACATAATGGTTGATACAACGACACTAAAAGACTAAATTTTGTTCGTACTTCGAAATAAACAAACAAGACTTGATTACTGGTACGCCAGCACATGAGAGAAACCAGCACATGAAAAGTGAACGCATCCTAAGCTCTCTCTTGAGAGAGAGTTGAATTTCTGAAATAAAAAACCGCACATCTCTGGGATCGAACACGGGCCCTCTCACACATCAGCTCATGACAATTCATGTGAGCTAAATCGTTCTTACATGAAGTACGGTAATTGTCGAATAGTATTTATCTGGGCTCATTGATTGTACCAATTGCTTTTATTGGTTTTGGATGAGAAGGAAGCCTCGGATCGACTTCTTCTTATAATATTTTGAAAGCTTGTAAATTAAGACTTCAAAATCCAAAATACCTCATGGGTCCAAGACTCCTGGCCCGAGATATAGCTTCTAGAATTTTTCATTCCATACAAAGGACTTTGTTCCAGAGCTACCAGAAGTCAGCCTTGGACCCATGTCTCACTATGCTCAATCGATAGCTTCTAGTACTAGGTAAATGCTGACAAAACATTATATGAGTCCAAGACTCCTAGCCCGAGATATAGCTTCTAGAATTTTTCATCCCATACAAAGGACTTT
Source organism: Bradysia coprophila (assembly GCF_014529535.1). Lineage (NCBI taxonomy): Eukaryota > Metazoa > Arthropoda > Insecta > Diptera > Sciaridae > Bradysia > Bradysia coprophila. The sequence goes on from NW_023503374.1 coordinate 1,994,085, forward strand.
GTTCCAGAGCTACCAGATGTCAGCCTTGGACTCATGTCTCACTATACTCAATCGATTGCTACTAGTGCTAGGCAAATATTGACAAAAAATTGTATGAGTCCAAGCCTCCTGGCCCGAGATATAGCTTCTAGAATTTTTCATCCCATACAAAGGACTTTGTTCCAGAGCTACCAGATGTCAGCCTTGAACTCATGTCTCACTATACTCAATCGACTGCTACTAGTGCTAGGCAAATATTGACAAAAAATTGTATGAGTCCAAGCCTCCTGGCCCGAGATATAGCTTCTAGAATTTTTCATCCCATACAAAGAACTTTGTTCCAGAGCTACCAGATGTCAGCCTTGGACTCATGTCTCACTATACTCAATCGATTGCCACTAGTACTAGGCAAATATTGACAAAAAATTGTATGAGTCCAAGCCTCCTGGCCCGAGATATAGCTTCTAGAATTTTTCATCCCATACAAAGGACTTTGTTCCAGAGCTACCAGATGTCAGCCTTGGACTCATGTCTCACTTTACTCAATCGATAGCTACTAATACTAGGCATATACTGACAAAAAATTGTATGAGTCCAAGCCTCCTAGCCCGAGATATAGCTTCTAGAATTTTTCATCCCATACAAAGGACTTTGTTCCAGAGCTACCAGAAGTCAGCCTTGGACCCATGTCTCACTATGCTCAATCGATAGCTGCTAGTGCTAGGTAAATACTGACAGAAAATTATATGAGTCCAAACCTCCTGGCCCGAGATATAGCTTCTAGAATTTTTCATCCCATACAAAGGACTTTGTTACAGAGCTACCAGCGTTGTCGGACTAAATTCCCCCGGACAAAATAACCCCCGACTAAATAACCCCATGGACAAAATAACCCCGGATCAAAAAACCCTGACAAAATAACCCTCGACTAAATAACCCCATGGACAAAATAATTCCGGACAAAATAACTTCAAACGAGGCCAAAGGAAAGTCGTCGCATAAAGCTAGACTTAGCCCCGTACCGTCCCGTATATCTGCTACGTACGTCATCCTGCTTTACCCGTAACTTTCTTGTATACCACCAACCCTAGTGCATCCGTAACCCAAGCACTTATGTAAACCTAAATCGTCTATATTGCGGTGACGAAAAACTGTAAAGCATAGCTGTCGTGTAAATTGCGCATAGCGCAATTCTATAAACCCCGTACGAAGTGTATCTAATGTCGAAACGAAAGCAGCTAACCCCTTTTGTTATCATATGTATCTCGCCTTTCCTTTCATCACTCTATGTTAATCCGCTTATACTCGACCATATGGGCGAAAAAGAAAAAATCTAAGATGGCGTCGGCGGCCATTTTGTTGGGACACTAAAATTAATACCATCGACATACACTCGTCACTACCTTTCAAACAAAAAAAAATTCACGAAAATCGGATAAAATTTGCTTGAGATATAGGTAAAAACAGCAAAATCCAAGATGGCGGCGGCGGCCATTTTGGTGGGACTCTAAAACTAATACCATCGACAAACACTCGTCACTACCTCTCAAACAAAAAAAAATTCATGAAAATCGGATAAAATGAGATATAGGTAAAAACACTAAAATCCAATATGGCGGCGGCGGCCATTTTGGTGGAACTCTAAAATTATTACCATCGTTTTGCACTCGTCACTACCTTTCAAACAAAAAAAAAATTCACGAAAATCGGATGAAATTTGCTTGAGATATAACCAAAAATGTTCTACGTTCACTGTACGGCCGAGTAGCATCAAAGGCGTTCACTCCAAGAGACCTAGCGTCCGACCTGGTGGGCCGAACTTCATGAACTTTTTTTTCCTCGATTAGTATGGTTAATATCTATCTATAAGAGCATTTCTAAGCGCAATTCGTTCATATTCGGCCGAGCTGTTGTCAAAAAACAGTTCCCGTACCCCACCGATTTCACATCGTTGGCTCTAACTCACGATTTGATGATCCGAATTTCATAAACTTTTTTTTCACGGATTGGTATTGTGAATACCTTTCATTTGACGTGTCACTCATGCATGTAGCTTTCAAATCGCCCCTTGACATTGAATACCGAAATACAAAAATTTGTGGTCGATTTTATCGGAAGTTTTGTGGAAGGTGTCGGTGTTGAAGCGCCGCAGGCAATCGAAAAGAATGCGGGGGTTCAGGGGGCGGCAGCCCCTTGACATTAAATACCGAAATACAAAAATTTGTGGTCGATTTTATCGTAAGTTTTGTGGAAGGAGTCGGTGTTTAAGCGCCGCAGGCAATCAAAAAGAATGCGGGGGTTCAGGGGGCGGCAGCCCCTTGACATTAAATACCGAAATACAAAAATTTGTGGTCGATTTTATCGTAAGTTTTGTGGAAGGAGTCGGGGTTTAAGCGCCGCAGGCAATCAAAAAGAATGCGGGGGTTCAGGGGGCGGCAGACCCTTGTCATAAAGTATCGGAATATTAGAAATCGTTGATTTTGTCGCAACTATTTGTTTATAGATTGTTTAGTGTATTTATGAAAAGTGTCAATGCGCCGCAGGCCGAGAAAAATAAAAACGACTAAAAAAAGCGGGGGTCAAGGGGTGCATCCCCCTTGCGGGGTCTAAGGGGCAGAGCCCCTAGCGGGGTTTGGGGCAGAGCCCCGTGCGTGTTAGGCCGTCTGCAGGACGTGCAGCGAAACTCGCAGCAGGTTTTGCAAAGATTTTTCTATTTTTATTTTCAGTGTAGTTATTCGTTATTATTGAAGTTATTTCGATACGTAGACATTTTGCCTGGGGTACTTTGGTTGGAGTTATTTTGATCCTTCGTTATTTTTTCGGGGTTACTTTAACATACAGCCGAAATTTAATTGGGTTTTTTGTCCGGGGTTATTATGTCCGCTCTACTGTCTTCACTCAATAGAAAATTTATTTTGTCCGGGGTTATTATGTCCGGGGTTATTTTGTCCGGGTTATTTTGTCCGGGGATATTCAGTCCTAGAACTAAATTCCCCCGGACAAAATAACCCCCGACTAAATAACCCCATGGACAAAATAACCCCGGATCAAAAAACCCTGACAAAATAACCCTCGACTAAATAACCCCAGCTACCAGATGTCAGCCTTGGACTCATGTCTCACTATACTCAATCGATAGCTACGAGTGCTAGGCAAATATTGACAAAAAATTGTATGAGTCCAAGCCTCCTGGCCCGAGATATAGCTTCTAGAATTTTTCATCCCATACAAAGGACTTTGTTCCAGAGCTACCAGATGTCAGCCTTGGACTCATGTCTCACTATACTCAATCGATTGCTACTAGTGCTAGGCAAATATTGACAAAAAATTGTATGAGTCCAAGCCACCTGGCCCGAGATATAGCTTCTAGAATTTTTCATCCCATACAAAGGACTTTATTCCAGAGCTACCAGATGTCAGCCTTGGACTCATGTCTCACTATACTCAATCGATAGCTACTAGTGCTAGGCAAATATTGACAAAAAATTGTATGAGTCCAAGCCTCCTGGCCCGAGATATAGCTTCTAGAATTTTTCATCCCATACAAAGGACTTTGTTCCAGAGCTACCAGATGTCAGCCTTGGACTCATGTCTCACTATACTCAATCGATTGCTACTAGTGCTAGGCAAATATTGACAAAAAATTGTATGAGTCCAAGCCACCTGGCCCGAGATATAGCTTCTAGAATTTTTCATCCCATACAAAGGACTTTGTTCCAGAGCTACCAGATGTAAGCCTTGGACTCATGTCTCACTATACTCAATCGATAGCTACTAGTGATAGGTAAACACTGACAAAAAATTATATGAGTCCAAGCCTCCTGGCCCGAGATATAGCTTCTAGAATTTTTCATTCCATACAAAGGACTTTGTTCCAGAGCTACCAGATGTCAGCCTTGGACTCATGTCTCACTATGCTCAATCGATAGCTACTAGTACTAGGCGAATGCTGACAAAATATTATATGAGTCCAGGACTCCTGGCAAGAGATATGGCTTCTAGAATTTTCATACCATATAAAAGACTTTGTTCCAGAGCTACCAGATGTCAGCCTTGGACTCATGTCTCACTATACTCAATCGATAGCTACTAATGCTAGGCATATACTGACAAAAAATTGTATGAGTCCAAGCCTCCTAGCCCGAGATATAGCTTCTAGTATTTTTCATCCCATACAAAGGTCTTTGTTCCAGAGCTACCAGAAGTCAGCCTTGAACTCATGTCTCACTATACTCAATCGATAGCTACTAGTGCTAGGTAAACACTGACAAAAAATTATATGAGTCCAAGCCTCCTAGCCCGAGATATAGCTTCTAGAATTTTTCATCCCATACAAAGGACTTTGTTCCAGAGCTACCAGAAGTCAGCCTTGGACCCATGTCTCACTATGCTCAATCGATAGCTGCTAGTGCTAGGTAAATACTGACAAAAAATTATATGAGTCCACGCCTCCTGGCCCGAGATATAGCTTCTAGAATTTTTCATCCCATACAAAGGACTTTGTTCCAGAGCTACCAGATGTCAGCCTTGGACTCATGTCTCACTATGCTCAATCGATAGCTACTAGTACTAGGCGAATGCTGACAAAATATTATATGAGTCCAGGACTCCTGGCAAGAGATATGGCTTCTAGAATTTTCATACCATATAAAAGACTTTGTTCCAGAGCTACCAGAAGTCTCCTGGCCAGAAATATAAACTATTCGGTTTATGCATTTGTCTCTGTCGAAAATACTTAGGTGAAGGCAATGAATGGATTTTTAATTATTATCCTAACGACAAAATGCTTGTCTCTGAAATATTCGCCAAAATCGTTAGTGTTGAATGTCTTATGCATTCTCCAATTTTAGTCATGTTCACTGAATTTCATATTTATGGAATTAACATTGTAAATTTACCGATTATCAGTCGATATTTATCGATTATCCATAATACATTCGGTTGATATTTATAATAATCGGTTCTACGGAAATAGTTGATATTTTATCAAACGAATGAATTATCAAACATGCTTCCTACATACACTCAGTACATACTTTTGGTTCTAGACGAGGATGCAGTCTTTTGTCACAAAAAGAACAAAAAAAATATCTACAAACGTTTCCCCATCACCCTAGAGGTAGTTCGACGACGCGTTTTTTTTAAGGAGGTTTCCCCAGTAGGCCTAACTCCTCCTTTTTTCCTGTTACCGATGGCATTTCATCTGTTATGTGGTAAACTCAAGCATATGTCTGATTATTAAGTTTCTTAGTCTTTACATATGTTACATAAAAAGAATTTATTGTGTAGCTGTTCAGGAGCTATTTCCCATCCATATTATTGTTTTGAATTGTGGGAGTACCGACTGTTGAAGTCGTTGACTCTTCCACTTTTGCATTTTCATTGGGGGTGCTGCCTTTACGAGACATTGACCCATCCAACTCATTGCTCACTAACTCTACACCTGATTTAGTCTTTTCTATAACAGTCATTGTCTCAACCACAGACTCAGTGTTTCGAGCTCCTTCCGTGGGAGTCATTGTTTCTACTACAGATTCAATATCTTGAGGCTGTCCATCTTCTTCTCGATTTTCGTTCATAGGAGTACTGATCATTGAGGTCATTGACTCATCTATGTTACTATTAACGTTTGATGAAGACAGTCTAACCTCAATTCGTTTCCGAGTTTCCATCTCAATATTTTTGTTCTTCCACATTTTGTAAACCTTCTGAGCATTTCGTAAATCACCAGTGTGATACTTCATGCCCATCTCACTCAAAATTCTTGAGGTGATCTCACAAAATGTTTTACTTTTAGAAATTTTCATCATTTCAAAGTCGTCGAATGACTTCGAAACAATTTCAATAAATTTCAATTCCAAATCTTTCATATTGGTTAATTGAACTTTTACTTAATGATTTTGGTAAACTCACTAAATTTTTAATTGCGTTTTGTAATATTTTCGTTTTGTGACTAGATAAACACGTCTATCCACGACAACGTTACAAATCAAATTAACTCTATTTTCAAATGCTACTACGATCTTAAATTGCAGTAAGTGTTGAATTGATTTGTCAACGCCTCCTGTTGCGCAAAATTTGCATATATTTAAAATTTGACTTGCGCGTGGGAGTTTTAAATTTGAATTTGGTCAATATGATGTGTGAATATTTTGAATGCTTTAAAATGGTATTATTCTGTGGAGCCTGGAAAAATGACGGAGGTCTAAAGAAAGGGTTTCGATTTCGGTTTTTAGAGTTGGGGGTTTTGGAAAAGTAGAGCAACATGACATGTGTTTTTGGAAGAAAGTGGAATGAGACAAATCGGTTTGGTGGGACGCGGAGTCGTGCACGGTGATAAATCTTTTTATTACAGATTTGAATAGAAGACCTTCTTTCGGGGTTAGAATGTAAAAATTTTCTGAACAAAACCTTTATGAAATACAAAAAACCATCTAGAAGATAGAATTCACGCCAGAAGTCTGGGACCAACTTAATTCTTTTGACTGAAAGCCGTTGTCTTACAGAGACAAATCACTCGAAAATGTTTGTCAAAAGATGTTCGGTGTAATTGAAAAGGCATGTATGACCGAAAACTGTAAAAGAGATTTTTCAGGTGGACCTGGTCCCATTGGAGCCTAATTTAAGAGATCAGTCGGTAACAAACGCCGCTGTCGTTTAAATAAACCACTGTCATATTTGCTTATTGTCTGTAGGTTCAATGTCAAAAATTGGGTGCTTTTTTGTCCGTGATTTACATACGATGAACACGTCCTTAATCGTTGTTAGAAAATATCTGAAAGAACTAAAGTCGAACTTAAAGCCAAAAATTTTGATGAATTGGTATTTCGCACTTCGTAAATGTATACATTTAGATCAGTAGATGCCCTGATAGATATGATACAACAATAATTACAATAATACTCCACATGCCATATCAACAAGCCTAGGGTACGTTTTTCTGGTATGAAGTGAAAATCAATCCAATTTTTGTGGATTTTCTTCAACGATGTTTTTAATGTCTGTGTGGCTTAATTGTAAGCAAAATTGACCTTTCAAAAAATCTCTGTCAATGTAAGAAAATATTTGTCACACTTTGTTCATTCCTTCAGAGCACGATGCCTTGAGTGATTCTCAACTGACTTCCAAAATTTTTCTCTTATTTAATGAGAATTGATGTGTATAGTTTGACATGGGTCTAAGGCTTCCTTCTGGAACAAAGTGCGTTGTAGGGGAGAAAACATTCTAGAAGCTATAACTCTGGCCAGGAGTCTTGGACTTATATAATTTTCTGTCAATGCCTAGCACTATCGATTGAGTATAGTGAGGCATGAGTCCAAGGCTGACATCTGGTAGCTCTGGAACAAAGTCCTTTGTATGGAATGAAAAATTCTAGAAGCTATATCTCGGGCCAGGAGGCTTGGACTCATACAATTTTTTGTCAATATTAGCCTAGCACTAGTAGCAATCGATTGAGTATAGTGAGACATGAGTCCAAGGCTGACATCTGGTAGCTCTGGAACAAAGTCCTTTGTATGGGATGAAAAATTCTAGAAGCTATATCTCGGGCCAGGAGGCTTGGACTCATATAATTTTTTGTCAGTATTTACCTAGCACTAGCAGCTATCGATTGAGCATAGTGAGACATGGGTCCAAGGCTGACTTCTGGTAGCTCTGGAACAAAGTCCTTTGTATGGGATGAAAAATTCTAGAAGCTATATCTCGGGCTAGGAGGCTTGGACTCATACAATTTTTTGTCAGTATATGACTAGCATTAGTAGCTATCGATTGAATATAGTGAGACATGAGTCCAAGGCTGACATCTGGTAGCTCTGGAACAAAGTCCTTTGTATGGGATGAAAAATTCTAGAAGCTATATCTCGGGCCAGGAGGCTTGGACTCATACAATTTTTTGTCAATATTTTCCTAGCAATAGTAGCAATCGATTGAGTATAGTGAGACATGAGTCCAAGGCTGACATCTGGTAGCTCTGGAACAAAGTCCTTTGTATGGAATGAAAAATTCTAGAAGCTATATCTCGGGCCAGGAGGCTTGGACTCATACAATTTTTTGTCAATATTTGCCTAGCACTAGTAGCAATCGATTGAGTATAGTGAGACATGAGTCCAAGGCTGACATCTGGTAGCTCTGGAACAAAGTCCTTTGTATGGGATGAAAAATTCTAGAAGCTATATCTCGGGCTAGGAGGCTTGGACTCATATCATTTTTTGTCAGTGTTTACCTATCACTAGTAGCTATCGATTGAGTATAGTGAGACATGAGTCCAAGGCTGACATCTGGTAGCTCTGGAACAAAGTCCTTTGTATGGAATGAAAAATTCTAGAAGCTATATCTCGGGCCAGGAGGCTTGGACTCATACAATTTTTTGTCAATATTTGCCTAGCGCTAGTAGCAATCGATTGAGTATAGTGAGACATGAGTCCAAGGCTGACATCTGGTAGCTCTGGAACAAAGTCCTTTGTATGAGATGAAAAATTCTAGAAGCTATATCTCGGGCCAGGAGGCTTGGACTCATATAATTTTTTGTCAGTATTTACCTAGCACTAGCAGCTATCGATTGAGCATAGTGAGACATGGGTCCAAGGCTGACTTCTGGTAGCTCTGGAACAAAGTCCTTTGTATGGGATGAAAAATTCTAGAAGCTATATCTCTGGCTAGGAGGCTTGGACTCATACAATTTTTCGTCAGTATATGCCTAGCATTAGTAGCTATCGATTGAGTATAGTGAGACATGAGTCCAAGGCTGACATCTGGTAGCTCTGGAACAAAGTCCTTTGTATGGGATGAAAAATTCTAGAAGCTATATCTCGGGCTAGGAGGCTTGGACTCATATCATTTTTTGTCAGTGTTTACCTATCACTAGTAGCTATCGATTGATTATAGTGAGACATGAGTCCAAGGCTGACATCTGGTAGCTCTGGAACAAAGTCCTTTGTATGGAATGAAAAATTCTAGAAGCTATATCTCGGGCCAGGAGGCTTGGACTCATACAATTTTTTGTCAATATTTGCCTAGCACTAGTAGCAATCGATTGAGTAGAGTGAGACATGAGTCCAAGGCGGACATCTGGTAGCTCTGGAACAAAGTCCTTTGTATGGGATGAAAAATTCTAGAAGCTATATCTTGGGCCAGGAGTCTTGGACCCATGAGGTATTTTGGATTTTGAAGTCTTAATTTACAAGCTTTCAAAATATTATAAGAAGACGTCGATCCGAGGCTTCCTTCTCATCCAAAACCAATAAAAGCAATTGGTACAATCAATGAGCCCAGATAAATACTATTCGACAATTACCGTACTTCATGTAAGAACGATTTAGCTCACATGAATTGTCATGAGCTGATGTGTGAGAGGGCCCGTGTTCGATCCCAGAGATATGCGGTTTTTTATTTCAGAAATTCAACTCTCTCTCAAGAGAGAGCTTAGGATGCGTTCACTTTTCATGTGCTGGTTTCTCTCATGTGCTGGCGTACCAGTAATCAAGACTTGATACAAATTCAATTTCTTTTCAACATCAAAGGAAAACGAATCCGTTGATAAATTGACGCTTATTAACGCTTATAAAATAGCTAATTTAAGACGATCTATGGTGAACACTAATTCAAGAATAATTCGCAAATCTCGATAAGTTTTCAGTACGATGTTCAAAACAAATGAACGAACCAGTAGCACACTGTAATACAAAACCCCACGTTATTGACAGTCAAGATTTTATATACTTTTGGGGGAGGTTGCGCACACACAACTGCTGAGTGTATACGTATATCTACATAATGACTATCATTCATTCAGCCGAATTTAGAACATAAATGTTTCGAGTGGAAAATATTAAAAACAGAGCGAAGTACACATTGACCGACATGAACATGGAAGCGGACACAACCGAAAATAGATGTCGCTCCACTCACTCTACATCGAACGAAAATACATAAAATAACTATTTCAGGAATAAAGCATGCCATACACCTTTAATTAAAGGCTCCTCAAAAAAGGTTTCCCAAAAACTATTTCATTTAACCGGAAATGGGCACACATAAAAAAATCATTTCCGCCAAAAGGGCATTTCTGAAATTCACCGCCTTATTTATCTGACTGACAAGCATTTCTCCTGCAACTTACATCACACCAAACGAGCACTGCTTGTAGCACGAACACTCATTTTTGGAACGTCAAAAAGCCTCCAAATTTTCAAATATGTATGCGTGTACGATTGCAAGGCTGTATACTTTGGGGAGGTCACGCAGTACAGATACGCGGGTTACACACCACAGTTGATGATAAAATGGCCGATTTCATACAAAAATTCACCTACTCTGATGATTCTCGTCGTCTTGATGATGTGGTGAATTTTTTTACATGTAAAATCATCAGAAGTGGTGTGTTCCCGCGTATCTAATAAAATGGCGGTCTGCGTGACCTCCTCAAAGTATACAGCCTTGGTACGATTGCTGGGTTGTGTGTTTTTATTCACACCAAGAAATCATGATTCCTATATCTTTACGAGAAAATGCAAGGCCTATTTTGATTGCATGAGCCTCCGAATATTTCTTATGTTCATGCTAGTAGCAGAGCTGTGGTAAATCAGATTTTAGTGAGAACATAGACGCTGAGAGAAATTGCTGCTCAAAAATACTCATGAATCACGGCGTGGTTGTACGTCGTTTTATTAAACATGCAAAGGCAAATTTTGGATATTCTTAATCTGATCGTGGCACTGAACAAGGTTCCACAAAAAATATTGATTTTCAACCTAGGATTACGGCGTGCCGGGACTGCGGTTCCCTAAGTGTGCCGTGCTCTGTGAGTGGGATATAGAACTTATTGGGATTGCAATCGATAGAGTAGGGAATTCTAATAGCCGTATCTGATATAGTTTATTTTCGTGGGTGCAAGATAGGCTGGTCGCGACACATACTTTTTTGTTCAACGAGCGTAGAAAAGTTGGAAATTGCAATTCCGGAGTGTTGTTCACAATGCAATTTTCAACTTTTTCCCCGAGTTAAGAACAGTTGGTTACATTGGATGCTGCGATAGTAATTCATTGCATGAGGTTGCAAATTTTTGCTGTCTGTCTCGAGAACTGCCCAAGCGATTCGGATGAAATTTTCAGGGTAGCCAGAGGATAAAATTCTATAAAATACAACATCTGGTAAAAAAAAATTGGGACATCAATAGTGTCGTTTGCGAGCTAGGACCATTGGAAGTATTCCATATTGGTTGGTTTATTATGGAAACTTTGATCTAACATTTAACAATTATTATTAACTAACAAAATTCAAATACCGATAAGCAAAATTGAACAATGTCTTAATTGGAAAATCTTGTGATCAAAAACACCGAGGCCAGTCTTTGTTGGGCCCATTGTGTTACATCTCCGTTTTATTACATTTTTATATACCCTCTTCAGGTCCGAGTAGCCACTTGCTTCCTGTAATAAAAGAAAGCACGTTAGCCAAGTCTAGCTTTAACTGTTCTTCAGGAGTCAAATAAAAGTCTCCTAGATATTTAGTCCTCAAATTTTTCAGAGCTGGGCAAGTATATATGAAATGTCTTGCAGTTTCCGGTTCTAGACCACATCCTCTACAAGTTGGATCATTTATGATACCTATCTTGTTGAGGTGATAACCCAGGCTGTTGTGTCCTGTTAGGATTCCAATCAGCCCTCGCAACTTCTCTCTACCGAGACTTAAAAGAAATTTGGTGTTATTTGCGTTGCATCCCGCCAAAAATTCTTTTGAGTGTCTACAGGTTGTAAGCGAATCCCATCTTTCCTGATGGTATCGTTTCGTCCTGTCCTTCACCAAAGATTTGATCAGACCAGCGTACCTACCTACGGCGGGCTCTGGTCCGATAAAATCTGAACTACTACCGTCTCTCGCTAGTTCATCGGCCTTTTCGTTACCCAGTATTCCGGAATGGCCTGGCACCCAAATCAATGTGACTTCATTGTCTCTTGACAGGGTTTCAAGCATCTCGAAGCACTGGAGAACTATCCTGGACGAGATTTTCACTGAAGACAGTGATCCGATAGAGGATTCACTGTCTGAACAGATCAAAATCCTCTCATTTCTGATGCCATCTCGTAGCATCTCTCTCGAGCTTTCACACACAGCAACTACTTCCGACCAAAGGTATGGTTATTTTATAATCCAGATCCTCTGAGTATACTCCCGAACCCGTTCCCTCATTCGTTTTCGATCCATCTGTGTATACCGTAACATCTGCCACTATCGGTGGTACACCCAGTTCCCAGTCAGACCTCTTTGCAAGATATGTTTCAAAGTTTCTTTTAAAACAGAAACATGCCTGCATATTGTCTTCCGGCATTTCTACTTCGCTGAACTCCTCTTTGAGTCGCGTCAAAATCTTCGCATGACCAAAATTTCGGTCTTGCCCTATCCAATATCCTCCTTTGTACAGCCGGTAAGCTATCAACTCGGCTTCTTGTCTTACGAACAGATCTAGCGGTGGCAGTGACAGTAGAATTTCCATCGTCGCCGTTGGCGTCGAGGTCATTACTCCCGTTATGCTTAGACGCGCTAGTCGTTGGACTCTGTCGACCCGTTTTCGCATTGTGTTCAGTTCCAATCGTGTTTCCCACACCATACATCCGTAGATAAGTACAGGCCTAATAATGGCTCTGTACATCCAATACAGAACAGATGGCTTGAGACCCCACTTTTTACCGAACGTAGTGCGACATTGCCAGAAGACCCTTAGTGCTTTTTTGGTTCTTTCTTCAATATGCTCTCTCCAGTCTAGCTTACTGTCGAGAATGACTCCGAGGTATTTAACCTTGTCTGTCAGCTTGAGATGAACCCCAAAAAGCACCGGCATCCTTAGTGCAACCAATTTCCGCTTTCTCGTGAAGAGAATAAGCCCGGTCTTATCCGGATTAACGGAAAGCCCGGTCTCGTTACACCACTCTTCTACGATGCGGAACGCTCTGCCCATTAGCGGGCTCAAAACCTCTTCATAAAACCCCGACACCAGAATAGCTATATCGTCCGCATAGCCTATCGCTAGGTATCCAGATTCGTTTAGCCTCTCCAGCAAGTTGTCCACAGTCATGTTCCAAAGGATTGGCGGTAAAACACCACCCTGCGGACATCCCCTGTCGGCCAACCCGGTCTTGCAAGCACCCACCAAATAAGTCTATTGACAAAATTCGATTGCTTAGCATAGCCATGATCCACCTTATCAGCGTCCTCTCCACTCCGAACTTCCTTAAAGCAGCGTTTATGGCGACGAAAGTGACTTTGTTGAAAGCTCCTTCCAAATCCAAAAACGCTGCCAAAGTGCTCTCTCCGAACTCTATCGATCTCTCCACATTGAAAACAACTTGGTGGAGAGCCGAGTCTACCGACTTGCCTGACTGATAGGCATGTTGGTTCTTATGTAACGGCTTTAACTTCAGCGTAACATCCCGTATGTATCTATCACACATTCTTTCTAACGTTTTCAGTATGAAACATGTGAGGCTTATCGGTCTATACGAAGCTGCCTGATCGTAGGTAATACGGCCAGGTTTCGGTATAAATTTGACCAAAACATCTCTCCACGACTTAGGCACATAGCCCATCGCCAGGACGGCCTGCAAAATCCTCTTCATCGGCCTCAACATCACGCTTGAAGCTTTTTGCATCACAATCGGATAAATCTTGTCATTTCCTGGCGACTTATACGGTTTAAACGTACCTATCGCCCACTCAAGTCTCTTACTTGTGACAATTGTTTTCCATATATACAGAGGGATTCTTTTGAAAAACAGCCTACCGAAATCGGGCGTGTTTTCTAGTGGAACTTTTTATAGGTACCTAGAAAGTACTTCGACCCTAGAAGCCAAAACCACTCTCAAAAATTTTTTTCGAAGCTTTTATGGCTGGTGAAAGGTGATCGAAAGCCGAAAATTTTCTTACCAAAATTTCTCCAGGTACACGAGCCGTACAGGGTCGTGTGGGGTGTCATTAGAAAAGTAATCACATGTACTATTGAGCCGAATAGAGATTCATTGGGTTTAAAATAAATCCACATTGAAATATGTGCAGTTGAAGTTTTCAACCGAAAACTTGCACTTTTCTTACCAATATTTCTCTAGTTACACGAGTCGTACATGGTGGTGTGGGGTATCATTTGAAAGGTAATTTTATGTGCTTTTGGGCCAAATAGGGTCTTATGGGGTTTGGATGCATATGCGATGAAATATGAGAAGTTGAAATGTTTAAGTGCCCATATTTCATCGCAAACGCATCCAAACCCCATAAGACCCTATTTGGCCCAAAAGCACATAAAATTACCTTTCAAATGATACCTCACACCACCATGTACGGCTCGTGTAACTGGAGAAATATTGGTAAGAAAATTGGTAGTTGAACCAATCGATGATGAAAAACCGACAGACAATATAACCATAATGGTTGTATCGCAAACATTCAACTTTATTGGAACAATTAATCTTCACACATCATCCATCAAAACACCTCACAAAGCATGGTGTTGACTTTTTTCATGTGCCCGTCGACTCGTTGCAAAGCTGAAACTTTTATCACAGTATCGACAGCTAACTTTCGCATCGCTGTGGACAGCCATGTGACGGTTCAAGTATTTTCTTATTGTGAAGCTTTTCGAGCACGTTTTGCACACGTATTTCGATTCGATTTGGTGGCACAGACGGTGCCTCACCATTCTGACATGATTCGAAAACACTTTGTTGCACACATCACATTGGCTTGGCGTAGTCTCGTGTCGTTTCATATGACTTCGTAATGTACCTTTTGACGTCACTCGAAGTCCACACTCCTCGCATTGAAATTTAAAGAATTCCTCGAAGTGACTTTTCACATGGTACATCAGATACGATCGACTTAGTGCATTCTTCTCACACACGTAGCAAGTGAATTCTCGGTGTTCGTTAGCCAGACCGTTGATGTCTTTTGAATGTTTGCTGTGTGATGATCTCAAGTGTGTTTCGAACTCGACGTGATTCGGAAACTGTTGATTGAATTTGTCAACACTGATCTCACACTCACACAATTAAGGGCCTTTTGCCTAACTCATTTGATAAATCATGTACGCGTTTCTTCTACTTTAGTTCTGTACGTTATCTCAGTATAAGCAGACCTAATAATACAAGTTGTATCCGTTTAAATGAAACTGGTGTTTTATTGTTCGAGTAATTGAAACGTTTGGATAAGAATTCTACTCTGCGCATAGGTTATGGGCCTTCGTAAAGTGTTATAAGTATAAATCAAGAACATTGAAGCGAGGAACTAAATTCGTAATCACAGTAAAGAGTGTTTTCTCCAGAGCCCGATAAGTTTTTTCCAAGGTCGTCGGCATAAACGGTTATTTCTCGATCGACATGGATAAAATTGTGGAAAAGTCGAAGGTCGACAAGTTAGAAAAAGATGAGGATTGGCATTCTTGGAAATTCTTAATCAAAATTACGCTGCAATCGAGTGATTTAATTTCGTTTGTAAATGGTACAGCGAAAGAGCCGCAATCTACGCAGTTTACAAATGACGGTGAATTCCTGAAAGCAAAGGAAAGGCATCAAAAGTGTGAATATAAAGCTCAGCGAATCATTGTTACGGCACTCGGTAAGAAGGCTATGCTACATGTGCTGAATTGTGAAACAGCTGAAGACATGTGGAAAAAATTGCATCTGATTTATGAGCAAAAGTCGAAGGTCGCGATTCATCTGCTTCAGCAAAATTTCTTTAATTTCAAGATGGAAGAGGGAGACTCAATAGCTGTTCATTCAGCGAAATTGCAAGCGTTAGTGCAACAGTTAAAGGATTTGGGTGAAGCGGTTTCAGAGTCTATGATCGTAACGAAGTTACTGGTATCGCTTCCAAGTGAATTTAGTCATTTTCACAGTGCGTGGGAGTCTACAGCTGTAGACCAACAAAATTATGCAAATCTCGAATCACGGCTGATTATGGAAGAGGCGCGTATGGCAAAACAAAATGCGAATGAAATAAGTGAAGCGTTGGTCGCGAAGAGGTCGCAACAAAGGTCATTTATGATGAATTACAGGACGACCTCGAATGTGAAACGTGGCAGGTGTTACGTTTGCGATGAAGCTGGACATTACGCAAGGGATTGTCCGAATAGGGCGCAAAGAAGTACCGTTAATGCAAATTGCAATCATTTGTCCCGTCAAGCGAACGTTTCTAATAGCGAAAGCAACAAGGAGGTTGTGAAGAGGGGTGAAGCGTTGGTGGCCTTGAGCGAAGGACACGGATCGAAGAAAAGAGGTGAAGTTTTCTTTAGCCTGAGCGAGGCAATGGTTGTGTACAAAAGGAAGAAAAGTCATGTTAGATCCAGAAATTGGTATTTGGACTCAGGTGCGAGTGATCACATGACTTATTGTAAAGAGTGGCTTGTCAATTACAAACCGTTTGACGAACCTATTAAAGTGCGAATCGGAAATGGATCGTACATTCACGCTGAAGGTCAAGGCAGCATTAATATTTTGTCATTTGACGGCTCGAAGTGGATTGAAAAGCATTTGTTGGACGTCTTGTACGTGCCTGATATTCACCTGAACTTATTTTCGCAAAATACAGTATTGGATAAAGGATTGGTCATGACTGCTAGCAGTACAAGTTGTGAATTTCGTGAAAATGGAGCTGTAGCAGCTGTTGGTGTACGGGAAGGCAATCTTTTTAAGCTGATGTTCAAGCTGACAGGTTTAGCTGGAAATTTTTCGGCCAGGAAAGAAACTGTACGTCAACAGACCAGTCGGCGCTGGGGTACCAAAGCCACCATCACGACTAGAGGAAATGCTAGTCGTTGTACAGTTCCTCTTTCCATTTGGCACGAACGCATGGGACATCAGCACATTCAACAAGTGAAGAGGTTTCTCAATATGTCAAACATGAAATTTCAAGACGAAACTGACCCTTTTTGCGAGGCGTGTGTAATAGGAAAACATCATCGTTCATCCTTCAAAAGAAGTGAAAATAGAGCTACTTCAACTGGTGATCTAACTCATGCCGATGTTTGCGGACCGATGCAACAAAAATCATTTGGTGGGTCAAGGTATTTTGTTCTGTTTAAGGATGATTTCTCGAGTTACCGGACAGTGTATTTTCTGAAGCAAAAGTCAGAAGTCTCAGAGTGCATTGGAAAATACATAAAATTTGTTAAATCGTCTAACAGTACCGTTTCAGTCTTCCGCTCAGACAATGGTTTGGAATTTGTGAACGAAAGCGTAGTCAAAATTTTTGAGGTCAATGGCATTCGACATCAGCGCACGGTTGTTTATACACCGGAACAGAATGGTAGAGCGGAACGAGAAATGAGAACGATCGTTGAAGCTGTTCGATCTATGATTCATGGAAAGCATTTAGACTTTGGTTTTTGGGCAGAAGCAGTAAATACGGCTGTTTATGTACTAAATCGCACTGGTCCAAGTACAGTCAAAGGTAAATCACCATACGAACTTTGGTTCAATAAAAAACCGTCGATTGACCACCTTCGAGTTTTCGGCTCGGATGTCTACATTCACATACCTAAACAAAACAGAAAAAAACTGGACAAGAAAGCAAAAAAAGGTATTTTTGTTGGGTACTGTAATGACGTGAAGGGTTATAGAGTCTGGATACCAGACGAAAAGTCAATAACGATTTCTCGAGATGTCATTTTCAGAGAAGAATTAAGTTCACCATCAGCGCTCGAAGATGTGGCTGCTTATTCAGAAGATGACGAGGATTTCGCGATTACGTCATCTGAAGACGAACTGTACGACGACAAGGAAAAGGCGGAAAATCATCCTGAGAGCAATGATTTCTACGAAAGCCAGGAACTAATTTTGGACGATATACCTGTTGAGGATGCTGTGTCTGGCGAAAGTAGCGACGAAGAAATTTATTTTGAAAATTTAAGTCCACGCAAAAATCTTCGTGTCAGGATGCCCAAACCTATCAAGCCAGTGGAAAAGAAATCATCAAAAATGCCGAGCTGTAAGAGAGAAGCAAATATGTGTAACATTGAGCTGGGATATGCGTTTGTAGCACGTAGCGAACCTCAAAGTTACTGCGATGCGATGAAATCGTCAGAACATATCCAGTGGAAGGAGGCAATGGACAACGAATTCAATTCTCTGGTGAAAAATCAAACCTGGCAGCTGACAAAATTGCCTGAAGGTCGGCGACTTATCGACAACAAATGGGTCTTCAAAATAAAAGAATATCCGAACGGCGAAATAGAAAGGTACAAGGCACGACTGGTTGTTCGCGGTTTCACGCAAGAGTATGGAATCGATTATATTGAAACATTCAGTCCGGTGGTAAAATTTGCGTCGTTTCGGTCAATCATTGCTATGGCAGCGGCTGAGAAAATGTTCATGAAACAATTCGATGTCACAACGGCATTTCTATATGGAGATCTCGACGAGGAGATTTATATGAAACAGCCTAAGGGATACGAAGATGGTACGAATCGGGTATGCAAGCTAAGAAAGAGTTTATATGGCCTTAAACAGTCGTCGAGAGTATGGAATGCAAAGTTTACTCAACTTCTGGAAAAGTTTTGCCTGAAAGCAACGTCATCTGACCCTTGTGTTTTCATCTTTAACGACGATGGAAGGAAAATTGTCTTGGGTATTTTCATAGACGATGGAATTGTGGTTGCCAACTATGAAGTTGATATTGAAAGACTCATGCAACACTTGACGAGAGATTTTGAAATAAGAGTTACTGAGTGTAACTACTTCATTGGCTTTGAAATCGATCGACGTGAAGACGGTTCAATACACATCAACCAACGAGCCTATGCCAAGAAAGTTCTATCAAAGTTCAAGATGATGGAATCGCACAGTGTGTCTACGCCGGCCGAAAGTTTCGTCGATCGAGATCCTACAGACCAAATTCCAAATTATCCTTTTCGTGAAGCTGTTGGCAGCTTGATGTACTTGGCGGTTGGCACAAGACCTGATATAGCTTTCGCCGTTGGTAGAGTTAGCCGACGCCTTAATCAGCCTACTGAGTCTGATGTGAATGACGTCAAAAGGATATTCAGATACCTCCGAGGGACTGTGAACTTAGGTATTTTGTATGAATCAAACGCAAAATTTGTTTTGAATTGTTACAGCGACTCGGACTATGCTGGTGATAGAGAAACAAGACGATCTACAACTGGTTACGTTCTGATGTTGGGATCAGGTGCTGTTTCGTGGAGTTCTCAGTTACAAAAATGCGTCGCACTATCTACCACGGAAGCGGAATATGTCTCGTCGTCACAAGCCGTAAAAGAGCTCGTTTGGCTACAGACGCTCTTAGATCATTTAAACATCGTTTGCGAGAGAACGGTTGTTCACGTCGACAACCTGAGTGCCATTCGATTGATAAAGAATCCTGAGTTTCACAAGCGCACAAAGCACATTGATGTCATGTATCATTTTGTTCGGGAAAAGTTCAGCGATGGCCTTTTTACGCTAGAATACATTCCAACGGCTGATCAAGTGGCCGATATATTGACGAAGCCTTTATCACGGGAAAAATTTTTAAAGTTCAGGGTTCTATTGGGAATGAATTGATTGTTTTTGGATTGTATAAAGTGTTAACAAATAGTGGGGCTGTTGATTGAATTTGTCAACACTGATCTCACACTCACACAATTAAGGGCCTTTTGCCTAACTCATTTGATAAATCATGTACGCGTTTCTTCTACTTTAGTTCTGTACGTTATCTCAGTATAAGCAGACCTAATAATACAAGTTGTATCCGTTTAAATGAAACTGGTGTTTTATTGTTCGAGTAATTGAAACGTTTGGATAAGAATTCTACTCTGCGCATAGAAACCATTCCTTGCAGATTACACATTTATGACGTCTCGGATCGGATTGGTTAGGCATGGAAGGTTCCATCATGCACTGGTAGCATTGGATATACGATTGACGACTCTTCGTTGCATTCGAATCGCTTTTTTTCTTGCTGGAATCAGTTGCTTTGCTTCTGCCAGTCCTATTAATTTTTCGTCGACCTCGGTTACGTTTTTCTTCTGTATTGACTATTGGCTCTGATATTTCCTCCGGTGTCCATTCCTTTGTGAACATCATTTCAGTGAGTTCATTGCTCGCTTCGTCACAGTTGGGCTCGATTTTAGCACTTTCAGAGGCCACACACCCATTTTCCTCTTTGATTTTGTCAACGTCGGCGTCCACACAGCTAACGAATTCCGGGATTGGCAGCTCAGGAATGGCTGGTTTGAAGTCAGATGCATGTCGTTCGAAATGCTCGTCGATATGATTCTTTATGTCATGTAAAATGTCGTTCACAAAAACGCAGTGGCTGCACAAAAATGCAAAGTTCCCATCGACATTACGAAGAATTTCGCCTGATTTGAAATAGGGTGAATGTCCATCCGATGTTACCGACACAAACTGCAAATTGTTTCATTCAGCGAAATGTGATTCAACAAAACTTTGTATTTAAAACCGAACCTGATTTCGAGGTACCAATGGCGGTCTATTCGTTGTGTGAATGGGACTCGAAATCTTGAAGTCCGCTATTTCACACATTATTTCATTTAACTATTGATATTATAATTTGAATGATGAAGTGTTTGGTAAACGAATTAATAACTTCTAATTTCACTGAAAAGTAAACAAACAAAATACCGAAAAATTTGACAGCTCCATTATCTGTCAAAAAAGATTGTTGATGCGGGAGCGGCCGACATGAATGAAGCAATGAAAGTAAAGAGAAGGTATGGTGTGTCTATATGAGCCGGCGGACATAGCGATTTCACTTATTTCATCCTTAAACAAACTCATTGGAATGAAGTACTCAAAGGGCTTTAAAGAGTAGTGTGATTTCTTCCACAGATAAACCACAGATGTGTATAGAAACGTGAAAGCAACACGCATTTATTTTCACTTATCCAGTCCCATGTAACACGAAATACATAATTCTTCTCATTTCACATTTCTGAATCCAAAGTCATATTTTTTGCGCCAAGCAAAGTTTTAGGTTTTAGGTTTATCTCCCAAGCTATCGCAGATGGATTGTTGGTTTCTTCGGCAAAGTCTCAGAGTTTTATGAATAGACGCAACTGGTGTGAGTGAAAAACGGCGTGCAGTTGGAATTAGTATTTTGAATTTAGAGTTTTATAGTTTTATAGGCTAGTATCGCTTCCATCTATCGTTTACAAAAATATGATATCAGAAAAGGGTGACGCTCAAATGGCGTAACTTGTTTAGAAATGACGTCAGAGTATTGTAAAATAAACTTATTTTAACTCTAGGGTTGTAATAAAT
Source organism: Bradysia coprophila (assembly GCF_014529535.1). Taxonomy (NCBI): domain Eukaryota; kingdom Metazoa; phylum Arthropoda; class Insecta; order Diptera; family Sciaridae; genus Bradysia; species Bradysia coprophila. The sequence continues at coordinate 2,015,327 of NW_023503374.1, forward strand.
TTGTTATATTTATGTAGTCCCTATATACTCACTCTGATAAAGACAGATCCATTTGAAGGTTTTCTCTTGTATACTTATGCATTAGAGTGAATCTTTCACATATGAAATTATTATTTCGTTAAAATTCATATTTGGCATACACTTAGACGATTATTATATAATTATTATATAATTCGTCTAAGGGCATACCACACAAAATATAATGGATATCACACGATTCCAAAAAGTACTAGAAAAATCGCCAAAGTTACATGAAAATTGGAAAACGTATGGAAAATTGAAAACTTTGGCGATTTTTCTAGTACACTAAAACTCATCGGAAAATTAAAAAAAGAACTTAAGTCGCACGGAGCCATTTTTCGACACAAAGACTTGGACTAAAAAAGGATAATAACATTCTGATCTACGAAGAAGGCAATTCATTGTAATGCTTAGTGGGGCTAATAACATCTGGAAAACAACGAACTGACAAAAATATTTCCAATGATTACTTGGAGCAGAAACTTTGCATCAATTTGAACTTACGCATTTTTAGTCATCAACTTCGCATCAGTAGTCACAATGCATACACTTTCAAAGAGTACATTTGTTGGTCTTAATTCAGAGAATGGAGTTTGGATAACTTAGTCAAGTGACCTAACCCACCCATAATAGTCCAGCTTCTTATCTAAAAAAAATCATTTCGCGCGCTGGGGAATTTTTTTGACAATAGGATATGATAGAGGGGTCAAAGTTGTGGAACTAAATTTTTTTTGTGGGTGTCGCGAATCGGTAATACGATAAAATAACCGATTTAGTGTTAAACTAAAAACTTGAATATCTTCGTTAAAAGTAAAATTTTCTTATGCTGTTTGTTTTGCTCGAAAGCCTGATTCATTACCGCCATTTTATGGAAGAACTTTTTTCTGGGACTGGAAAAATTCCTCAGCTATTTGGGATTCACAAAAAAGTGACACAAAAAACTCGCTAACCTTGACCCTAATTGCTCTGGCCAAGTAGAAACATATTTCATTGCTATGGTTTTTTTTTTGAAAACTGAACACTAGCACTTTCAGATCTAGCCGGCTGAGCATGAGCTTTTTAGAGGAACCATAGAAACGAGCCTGGAAACTGGGAGTAGTAAAGGTGCATTTTTGTGTCAAATTTTCCATATTCTATAAACTGTAAAATGGCTTTTTTGGATTTTTTTTTGTTACTAAAATGTGGTTGAGGTGTCATAATACCTATTAGTAATCAGAACCTACAATTTCTTTCAATCCTGAATGCCCCACCCTGTCCCCACTCCTAGAAATCACAGATTACTTTGCTTCTATCAAGTTTTTCTGGTTTTCTACCAGATTTATAGCATTTTTGAGATGAACAGAGGTAAGTTTCAATGATATCACTATTCCTGAATTCCACAAGTGTCACATCCCATTGTCAGTCCAATTTTTGATAAGTACCCCAGGACTATAAGGTGGAACCGAGTACACACTGTCATCATCACAAAACATCGGTCTTATTTTTAACCATCAAAAAATATATTTTCATCAATTCTAATATTATAATAGTGTTTATGATAATAAGATAATAATTGAAAATTTAATTCATTTTTTGTTGTCACTAAAATCAAATATTTATTTATTTATTTTTATTTATTTATTTTTATCAACAGCAATACAGCTTACTGATAATTATGGTAGAGATAGAGGTAGATAGAAACATAGAAGTACGAAATGAGAAAAACAAAAAACAAATGTTAAGGCTCCAATCGAACCCAGTCTTAAAAAAAAAATAAAATGGTTCAAATTAGAAAATAAAAAGATTAAAAAAAAAGAACAAAACAAATGATTCAAAAGAAAAGAAAGAGAAAGAAATAAATAAGAAACAAAATATACGTTTATCAATGCTCATTGTTCAAAGCGTACGAACGAAATGTCGTCTGGTACTGGCGTGAAACGTACCTTATCACGGAATGCATTTCTGGGTATGGAACGGTCGTAGAGTTGTGCAAAGTGGTTGAATATCATACACAAGTGGTTGAGCATACATATAAAGGCAGACGGAGGAAATTCCATGCCACAAAAAAAGTAAAATGATTTTCACAAACAAAAAACAAATTTGCTCAAACAAAAACAACGACGCCTCACCAAAAAACAAAAAGTTCTCTCTTCTCTCCATCTTTGCCTTCTTGTCGTTTTCATTTTCCTCTTTTTTTTGTATTTTTATTAATAATAAGATTTTACAGTGAATGATTCCATCAGAATTATTTATTACCATACCAAATTGATTTTGTCGTAAATTTATAAAGCAAAAGAAAAATTTAAAAAAAAAATTAATTTTCTTCCATAATCTAATATATCTAAAAAAAAATTCAATTTTTATTTAATTATTTTACAAAATAAAAGAATTGTAGGTACGCGTTGTACACAACTGGTATTTTTTTTAAATATTCACTTTTATGGCAAACTAAGTTTGGATATTTTCAAAGTTTTCGTTTTTTTTTAATTTATTTTTTCTCTTTCTTCCCTTTTTTAATCATAAACTAATAAAAATAGGAAAAGGATCAACTAATAAAATTTTAATTTTTTGTTTTTTTAAATATGTATAAAGCTGGTTAAGTATAAATTTTGAATTATTTACAAAATATAGTCGATGGCTGAGGTTAGATTGTTAACCACAGCAAATCGATTGGGACTAAAAAAATTTCCTTTTTTGTTTCTTTCAATTTTATCCATTCGATTTGCATCAATGGCCCAAAATATATATTTTCTTCGGTTATATTATTATGTGCTAATACGTCGGTCATTCTCCAAATATATTATTTGATGACACATTTCACCTTGCATTTCAACCCCGCTCTGTCCGTCACCCAATCCAACAAGTGTATATAAAGTTTTATTTACAAAATTATTTAGAATTTCACGGAAAATTAATTATTGTTTGTGTTTTTCAATTCATTTTAAAAATTTATTTCCCTTTCTGTTTAATTCTCGCATCATTTGTTTCAATTTAAATCCTCTTACAACTTAAATTTATTCGTCATCACATCTCCCATTTCATTATAAAATCATAAATTTTTGATTTTGTTATTTAACAAAAAATCGATTACCTCTTTCAACAATACTTCCACTTTCATCCAATATTACAACAGGACATTCTGTCCATCATACGATTCTTATTCAAATTTATCATATATTTTGTTGAACGAACGATCGGCTCATTTTATTGGTTGCATCAATTCATCATGATCACCGGCTTTTATCATCATTTTCCTATATGTACACGCACACACCTCTCACCAACCGATTATAAAATGCCATAGATCTCTATTCATCAACGCATAATACTAAGCTAAAACTTAAGATTTCTAATTAACTCAAATGTTTCTGTTTAAACACCTTTCAAAGACGGCAGACATATCATCAGTTTTACTATTGGATCTATTACTTCATTTGATCAAGATATCGATTTCAAATCTTTTACTTCATTTTTTTGAACATGTTTTTTGGCTAGATAAAACCGCATTGGACATAACGAGTAGTTTGTTTCCGATGTGGTTTTTTATAACAGATGATAGTCCCGTCCGTAATAGGTTAAAGGAGAGATTAAACACGATGCATTACAGGAAGTAGCACAAGGCCTGATCAAACCTTTTTCAAGATTGCGAGAAAACTGCAATGGTCTAATCTGAAGGTGATTTTTGATTGATTTATTGACTGACTATTGATGCTGTAAGTCCACTAAAAATTGAAAATTAAAAGGGTCAAACCCCAGTCAAACACCAGCGTCGTATAAGCAGGTGATTAACGGATATTCTCATAATAGAGTACTTTGAAATTTATTTTTCGATTTCATTTGTTCATCCACTCATTCATCCAATACTGAATTTCTGAATCGCACTAACGGCGTGAAGTGACGACGAAAGTGTTTGTTCTCTCTGGTTAGGGTTATTTTCACCTGTCAGGCTTAACGTATAAATCTCAGTCAGTTGACAACGTAGAGAAGCGAATATGATGTCAAAAATTTAGGACTGATGAGTGGAAATCTCTAAAATTGATCGTGTGTCACACTGAGGTATAACTGGACTAGTCGTCGTTGGAGACCTCCCAACTTGCTCTCGAAAACAAACGTATATCAACACAAAGGCTTATCGTCGTGAGGTAAACAGCCTCGATGAAGCGGGTAACAGTGGCAGAGTCGTTTTGTCGTTGCGTCATATTGCGACAAAGTGGTACAAGGAAAAGGTGACAGTTGAGAAAATTCGAAATTAAATTTCTTGTTTTGATGTGGTTGATTCTGATGATTTTTCGTTTTTCTTTTGAAAAAGTGTGCAAAATTATGATTTTATTATCAATAATTGTTTAACAATGTACCATCCGTGTACAGTGTTCTCATAAATATACAAATCGTTGTTCAATTTTTTCAAAAACGTAAAAATCCGTGGCAAATGTTCTCGCAAACATTAAAATTGGTTTTATGTGAATAGATCCAAAGAATTTGTTATATTAAGATATGTACCAAGGATATCACTCAAACGACCTGATCCATTTTCTCTTTCTGTGATCTAAACGGTCTAGATTCTAGACCTGAGATTTTTTCTGAATCAGTTTATGTGATGTTATTTTCGCTGATTCAGTTCCTGTGATCAATCAATTAAAAGCCTAAACCCAACCTGATTTAAATTAGATTTTCTCGTTTCAGGCCAGGTTTGAGCTGTAGCGAACATTAATTAGGAAAATTTTGATTATTTCTTGTGTTCAGTCAATTAAAATCGAATTCCTAAATATTCAAATTCAAAAATGTTACGCTAAGAACATACAAACTTTACGACAGAACCACTTTGTCGCATTTTCTCATGTCGCATATTTCCGTCTCTGCCACTGTTACCCGCTTCATCGAGGCTGTTTATCGTGAGGTAGTGTAACAAAATGGCATAGGTTTCAAACTGTCAACTGATTACGGACTGTCATACAAGTAAGGGTCCATCAATTTGTAAATCTGTTTTCACTTGATCTTGTGTTCGAATCGATTTTAGACTCATACACAAATGTGCAAAGGAAAGACAGTAACTGCAATGAATACATCCAGTTATGGCCGATTCTTAAAAATCTGTCGATTTGCCTTGAACGCATATTCATTATTCATGTTTATCCGTTAAATCGTTATGTCCTCTGCGGTGACATTATAGACCGTACCTGGTAGTTTATATTCATTGAGTGAATTCTTTTTTTTCCCGATTGGTATCGACTAGGGCTCGGAACAGATCAGATCAATCTGATTTTTTTTCAGATTGAACTGAAATTTTTCAGATCTTAATCTGATCTGAAAATTTTAATCTGATCTGATTCTGATCTGGAATCTGAAAATCTTGAACAGATCAATCTGAATCTGATCTGAAATCTGTTGAAGCGGTAGGTTCTTTTTACATTTTCACTTCAAACATTACTGAAAGAGTTATAGAAAATATTGTTGACACTTTGGGATTCACAATTGTTTAATAGTTATTTATGTAACAAGAGGTTGACAAGACATCGTGTGCGATAATATACCGTCATACGATTCGTGTTGGATACAACGTTTTATGCAATTAAGAAAATCAAATAAATATCGACGTCAGAAACACGTTGCTTTTAATGCACTAGTGCGATAAAGTCCCTTGCAAATCCATTATCGCACTAGTGCGATAAAATACGTTCATATAACATTGCACACAGCTGCGTAAGTTGCAATCATCACTGAATTGCATAAAACGAATTTAATGTCTTCTCTATGAATCAATAATACATAAAGCGAACTACGATTTGCAATTATTAGCAGGTCACGCAGTACTAGTTTATACTGAAAACTACAAAAGCGACACCTTCATTTTCATTGCTTAACACGGTCGTTTATTGAAGTTTTATATTTAAAACTATAAAAGCACCATATTCAGCTACAGCTATAGGAAAATTGCTGACAAGTGGAGAAACCGTCAACAAAAAACATGCCTATTGTGAAATCGACAAATAATTGAAACGGTTGAGAAAAAGAAAAGCGTGCAAGTCGGCTTTTTTGATATAGGAATACCTCTTTCACATTTCGTTAAACGTGTCAGGTCTTCCCTAGAACGACCATAGGCATTGAATCAGATCAATCTGATCTGATCTGAAATCTGAAAATGCCAATCTGAATTTTCCAGATCAGATCAGATTACATTCAAGCTTGATCTGATCTGATCTGAAAAGTTCAGATTCGTCATTTTCAGATTTCAGATCAGGTCAGAACAAACTGTTCCGAGCCCTAGTATCGACAAAAGTAAGGTCAAGTTCGAAAATGGGCATGGTAGGGTCGGCCCTTCCAGAGCTAGGGCCCTATAGGTGTTTTTCAGTCTTTCGACGATATCTACCGAAATACGTACGCAATGGCTGCTTGTGATATATTAAATGAAAGGTATTGACGAGTAGAACCAGGGCCGGATTAGCATTTACAGCGCCCTGGGCAACGAGCCTTGCAGCGCCGCATGAAAAATTTATTAAAGAAATTGTTTCGGAAACAATGTTTCCTACATTGTCAACCAAATCAAATAATATGTTTTTAACATTTCCTCAAGAATATTATTTTCTAAGTAATGTGTAGTTAGAAACGGCGAGCGAAGCGAGGTGGCAAGCTTATGATAACATATAACCATATATGAATGAGAGATATATGATATAACCAGAGTTTTCGTGATTAATTCGCAAAACTTTCCCACAAACAAAAATCAAGTAAAGTTATAAAAAGGTTTCGCTCGTATTTTTCGGGATTTTAAGTTTTAAGTTTGTAGAATGAATCCGAAACAATTTTTTCTTGAAATTCTTCTTGAAGAACAAATCAAATCAAACAAATTTATTTAGCAAATAGCTATTTTCAAATACGAAGTTCCATAATCACAGACATTGAAAAATGAACACTACATTTCAAATTTACATCACAATTCTATAGTTTCATTCAGGTGTTCAATTTACACTCGAATGTCCTCTCATTATTCTCACTTTTCACTTCCCTTGGAAGATCGTTAGAACATGAACGCGTTGTGAGGAAAAACCAAGAAAAAAACGTGAATTTTTGACACAATATTTGTGATACTGTTACAGTTTCATTATATTGCGAGGTTTACTCTACTTGGTAAGGCAACGCACTGCTCCTAGCATGAACACTACTTTGACAAACGTCTAATTTGGAGGCTTTTGTGATGAGAGCTACCGCTTAAGATTGATTGTATTGTGTGTTTGAACTCACACAACTAAAACAAGTCACCTATCTTCACGAAAGAAACGCAGTGCCTACTGTGACTTCATCAGCCTATAAATATTTCTTATGTTCATGCTAGGAGCAGTGCGTTGGGTAAGGTCATGATTCGGAAAAAACGACTTGCGTTGAAGCAATTTCAAGGATCTAGGACTCGGGATCCCAAAAGTATTGAAGTTTAGGGCACTCTAGAATGATCCTTTGTCTTCACTCTGAAAGTGTTAGATCTTGAAATTTAGGTAATTGGCCTAGGATTTCGACAAAAAAAATCGCGAATATATGCCATGAACAATTTTCAATGGGCGGAAACGGATTTGTTCTGCAGCTGCTTTATTTGTTCCAAACTCCCGTTGTCCGGCGATCATGAGCAGGTTTCAGCTCATGAGGAATTTACAAAATTTTCGAAAATTCCTCATGAGCTAAAAGCTTTCCATCATCCGACTATCACCGGCGGCTGACGAAAATGAAGCCAGAAGCCTCAAAGTTCAACTTTTCTAAAGCAGGACCATCATAAAAACGCTTTAAATAACCAAATACGAACAGCCTTGGGTTAGTCGATGTGCGTGTATTATTCAAAAATATCAAGTTAGATGTATGTAAGCATTTCTTGTAGCTCACATTTACCCCAAGAATGTAATGTACAGACGCAAGCGAAGCGAGCGCGAATTTTTTTTAATCGACGTTGATTTGTGCATGACTTATGTGGAACGTGAAATGATTACACTGTCGAAAAAATTTAATTTCTCAGCGCCTCTATTCTCCCAGCGCCCTGGGCCGGGCCCACTTTGCCCATGGGTTAATCCGGCTCTGAGTAGAACAAAGTTGCTGAACATTGTTTTTGGGTAAGATGCAACGAGGGGTTGTTGGGAGGGCTCAAAGGTCGTTACTCGTCCCTACGTGTTTTTTGCACATAAATTGTGTAAATCTCATCCTATTTTGCTAGATTTAGTTTTTTTTTGAAGGTAATTGAATACCGCAAAGAACGTGGCAAAAAAAGTTTCAAATTTGGGCCCTTGGACTAAGGCCGCTACTCGGCCCTAAGTGTTTTTTGCACATAAATCGAGTAAATCTCATCCGATTTTGCTAGTTTTTGTTTCATTTGAGAGATAATTGAATGCCGAATAGAATGATGGCAAAAAAAGTTTCAAGTTTGGGCCCTTGGACTAGGGCCGCTACTCGGCCCTAAGTGTTTTTTGCACATAAATCGAGTAAATCTCATCCGATTTTGCTAGTTTTTGTTTCATTTGAGAGACAATTGAATGCCGAATAGAATGATGGCAAAAAAAGTTTCAAATTTGGGCCCTTGGACTAAGGCCGCTACTCGGCCCTAAGTGTTTCTTGCAAATAAATCGAGTAAATCTCATCCGATTTTGCTAGTTTTTGTTTCATTTGAGAGGTAATTGAATACCCAATGGAAAGTCGGCAAAAAATTTTGGGTTTCTAAAATAATGTCGTAAATTGTTGGTTTTGTTTGAGAGGTACTTCGTACGGGCTTTCGTAATTGCGCTATATTTTTTTTTTTTCAAAAACACCTTTATTGGTATGAATAGTACAATCTTAGCTTGACGTTAATTTATTACTACTGATGAAGTGTACTAATTTCTTTACGAATGCATCGAAATTAGTAAAACGTGAGTGGGTTGACGATCCATTGACCGGGCCCAAATGAAGTGTTCGGATTCCTCATTACGTCAATTCGTGTGGTTTGAGTCGGTTCAGCCTCCTTACTTCGCTTGTGATGTCGAGCAGGAGAATGGCTTCTATGTTGGTGTGGTTTAACAGCCTCGTTTCGTGTTTGATGGCATATTCTCGAATTACTTCGGCTACCCATTTTATTTCTAGATCTCTGTGTATTTCTTTGTTCGTCACAAAACGGTATGCGTTGGTGATCATTCGTAGAAATTTGTTTTGGCATGTTTGGATGACTTCGATGTTTGATTTTTTAGCGCAGCCCCAGAGTGCTGCACCGTACATCCAGATCGGTGCTAATATTGATTTGTAGATCAATCTCTTGCAATACAGGTTCAGTTGTGAGTTGTATCCAACTAGCCAGTACATTTGTCTTGATTTCAGTTTAATTTGTTGTGCTTTCTGTTTCACATGATGTTTCCAGTTTAATTTGTTGTCCAAATTTAGTCCCAGATATTTTGCTGACTCTGCCTGTGGAACTGGATTTCCATTTAGGAAGATGCGGAGATTGCTATTTATGTGACGCAATGCGAAAGTGACGTGATTAGATTTTGACTCATTGAGTTTTATTTTCCAATCGATGGTCCACTGATTTATTTTATCCAATGATTCTTGCAGTTTTTTAACAGCCTCACTATGAGATGAATCCGTTGCCATAATCGCTGTGTCATCAGCGAATGTGCCAATGAAAGAGTTCTCTGAGACGGATATGTCGGCAGTGTATATCGTGTAAAGGAGAGGAGCTAGTACGCTTCCTTGTGGTACACCTGCCATGATTGGATAGTAGTTGGAATAAGTTTCTTCGTCTTTCACTCGGAATTTCCTTTCCGACATATATGATTCAAGCAATTTACAGTAGTTTTCTGGAAGTATTTTGCTCAATTTGTAAATGAGTCCTTCGTGCCATACTTTATCAAATGCCTGTGATACATCTAGAAATGCTGCTGGGCAGTATTCCTTATTTTCGAACGCTCTTTCAATTGTAGTAGTCAATCTATGAATTTGCTCTATTGTTGAATGTTTGTTTCTAAAACCAAATTGGAAATCAGGGATATTCACAAAAGGTTTTATACGTTTGATCAGTAGTTTCTCGAAAATTTTTGAGATTGTTGGTAGGAATGAAATTGGTCTATACGATGTAATTTTCTCAGCTGGCTTGTCGGGTTTTCTCAACATAATTACTTGTGCAATCTTGAAGCTCCCTGGTACACACTTCAATTTTAGACAGGCGTTGAAAATATATGTTATCATATACATGGCTTGTTTTGGCAGTTCTTTGAATACACCTGGAGCAATCTCATCTACTCCTGGTGCCTTTTTTTTGTTTAGCTTGTCAATTTCCGTTGCGATTTCATGCGGAGTTATTTTCTTACAGTGAGTAATTCTCTAAAATGTTTGATTTCAGTATATTTAGCTAATCCTTCTGTCACATCTTTTGACAGCTTTTTACGTTTTAGTACGTTCTCTCTCCCAGTAGCAAAAACCCAATCCCAGCAAAAAAAGAAACTATATCGAATGCCGCAAATGCATTTAAAAACGAACATTCGGTGAAATACTTTTTTATCACACCAAATGTTTATCATTTTATACAAATATGTTTATCTTTATAATAAATCAACATCAGTGATGTGCATGTAATTTAAACAAAGCAAAATCAATTGTTTATGTGTTACATTTACATTATGGAAGAGAAATGTCCCATTCTTTTTCCAAATTTGTGTACTCAAGCGAAAGAAATTGTCATTTATTTGCGTTAAATGAATTTTACTAAACAATTCGACGTTATTATCATCTTATTGACATTGAAACTATATAAAAAATAGTAGCTTCCAATCTAGGTACTTTTACTCATCGTGATACGAGATAACAAATTATTTTCCGTGTATTGTACATACCAACTTTCCTGTAAGACAAATCTTACGGTGTTTGTACTTGTCTTCTTTTGCTATGCATATAGATCGTCGACATATTTTGTGATCGGCAACTTTGTCAGTTTTTCCTTTTACATTTTCGAGTTTTTTTTAATGTTAAAATTACAACCATAAGATACATTTTGAAATGTTGCATTGAATGCAAATAGAATTACTTCGAATTACATGGATTACTTCGGGGGGACATTTTTGAGATCTCGTAAACAAAATAAAAGTTGACAAATTAATTTGTCGTCGATTTTATGCATTTTTTATGCGTGGCAAAAGAAGACAGTAACATACAACGTAATATTTGTGTTACATAAAAGTTGGTCGCACAACTATAAACACCAAAATCGTTTTGTGAGCATTCTAGACAATTAAAATTTGGATTGAAATGAAAAATATTTTTTTTATAGTTTCAATGTCAATAAAATGATATAACGTCGAATTGTTTAGTAAAATTCATTTAGCGCAAATAGACGACCATTTCTTTCGTTTCAGCACACATGTCGTCGATTTGTGTGCATTTTTTGTGCATATAAAAAAAGACAAGTAAATTGAATACCGCAAATACATTTAAAAAGGAACATTCGGTGAAATACTTTTTAGCAATTCAATTGTTTATTTGAATCATTTTATTAATTGAATACACAGAGAAAAAATTCGGATTTAATGTTTAATCTACGGAAAGATTACGAATATTTTAAATATTTCGAAAGATTTCGTTTCAATCTTTTTTCAAAGATTACAAAAATTAAATCTTTCGATAGATTGAGTTTCGGTTTAAAATGTCTAAAATTGATAGTAGCAATTAGAAGTGAAGATTTTGCCACGAAAATGTTTTGTTTTTGTTAAAAGTTCATTGTCCTGGTATCTAGAGTTTATGATTAGAAGCTACTGCCATGTGTAATTTTTAGTCATCTGTTAGCGATGCAAAAGTAAAAACCACAGCATCCAAATGTTTCAGATTTTTTTTTTGCTTTACTTAAAGGATATTGATTTTCGAGTAAAGAAAATCGGTGAAAAAGTAAATAATTCTTCCATGCAAACTGGTCTGTTATACTTCTTAATCAATGGTACAATTAAATATGGGTGAAAAATATCGTTATTATAATATTTTCCATACGCTTACGGTACTTTTCAATAGTTTTGCCAGGCTCAACTTCCTTATCGTTGCTCATACAGATTTATGAAGTATGATAATAGTTGATTAAATAATTGGTAAAATGAAAAAAAAATGTTGCCTTCGATTAGGATTTGAACTCGTCTACTATGATGGTTACCTCAGTTGGTACAAATTTTTCGTTCAGAAGATTAATTTTTTAATCTTTGAAAGAGTAAAATCTCCGTAACAACGGTGCGAAAATAAATCTTGCTAAGATTAAGAACCCAATAGCTCAGTGGTAAAGTACAGGACTGGAGATACGGAGGTACCGAGGTGAACGAGTTCAAATCCTGATCAAATTAAGTAAAAAAAAAAACATTTAATTTCAACTAAACAAATATTTCCAATTTCAGAATAAATAAAACAATTAAATCTGACTCAATATTTCAAATAAATGTTGGAAAAATTTTTGTAATTTCAAAATAATAAAATTGAAATCCCTTTGAAGATTTCGATCTAATCCATCGACAGATTATTTTCGAAAGATTAAATGCAAGTAATCTTTCGAAGATTTGCAGGCAAAAATGCTAATTAATCGATAGTTAAAATTCAGTTTAGGGCAAAAAGTCTGTTTAAGAAATATTTAGAATGAATGAAACTAATATTTAGTCAAATTAAAGCAAAATCGTCCAATATAATTTCTGTAGGGATAAGCTCGCGGAAGCTTATTTTATATTTTCCATTACGTATAAGGAAAATTAAGTTCGCCCGAATGTAAGAGGAAAATGACTAAACTGAAATTGGTCTCCGCGGAGGCTTATTTTTACAAGGTTCTCGATGAACTTGTTCAGCACTCTGAAAACTTGCAGGGCAATCTTTATTTCATGGTTTTTTGGGCTTCGAAGGCACCGTGAACATTGTTTGAAAAAACTCAAAGTATTTTAATGACAATTGATATGTTTTGCTCCACATGTTTTTTGTTCATAGTTCTCAAACCACTGGACCGACGTCGTTCAGACTTCAGTACTCTCACTTCCGATCGGGTGAAATGTACAAAAATTCAGTAAACAATTTTATTTTCTTGAGCCAAGTGTACTTGCACTCAAGGCAAGATAAGTGACTCTCTTATTTTTCTATGCACAATATTAATGCGAAGCGACGACAGCTGCCAAATTGTTTAGTCAAAATTCAGCAAATTTTACTATTTTGAGAAAAAAGCGTCAATCGAAAATTATATTGCAGTTTTGTACTACAAAACATTTAGAGATTACCCGGATGATCCACAAAGTCTACTTTTCTCACTTGCTTGCACATATCAAGATTGTCTGCCTGTCTTTTTTTCTATGCACAAATTTTGCATGCAAAGCGACGACAATTGTCGTTTTTGTTGATTTGTTCTTTATTTCATGCGGCATGCGGGTGAATTTTTATGCGTACATTTCAGAGACTTTCAGATTTGTAGACAAAAATGCTCGTTAAATCGAGAGTCACTTTAGGGCAAAAATTCTGTTTAGGGAACTTATTTTTAGTCGAATTATCTACGAGTAATTATACCTAGAGGGAGGCAGCCATCACAGCCCACAAACCTTTTTATATTTTTTTGAGAAGGAATTTGTAGTTGGAAACATTTAAAATTCCCCATTTGATATAATAGTTATTTGTTAACCAAGGAAAAAAAAATGGAAATTTCATTTCGACTGTGTTTTCTTTGTGGCCAGAGCGTAGCGAATTTTTCACCCGAGAAAATGAAATTTCCTACTTTTTCCCCGAGGTCGACACATAATTTTTCACATGGCACCCGGAGGTTCATCGGAGGTGAGAAAATGACTATTGTCTCTCCCATCGAAATCAAATGGTATTATATCTGAAGTTATCTCGTACGCGTACATTTTCTTTTTGATTTCACAAAGTTGCCGATCACAAAAATATGCCGTCGATTCATATGCATTTTTTATGCATAGAAAAATAAGACATAACAGGAACAAGCAATTTGTCTTACAAGAAAGTTGGTAGCATAACAATAAACACCAAAATGGTTTTGTGAGCTGGGCTGTTTATAGACGGTACATTCCCTGCGAGAAAATTGTTTAGTTAAAATTCAGCGAGTTTTACTATTTTCTGAAAAAAGCGTCCTTCGAAAATTGAATTGTAGTTATGTAGTACGAAACATTGTAATTTTAGAGATTACCCGGATGATCCACAAAGTCTACCTTTCTCACTTGCTTGCAGCACATATCAAGATTGCCTGTCTTTTTTTCTATGCACAAATTATGCATGCAAAGCGACGACGATTATTGTCGTCTTTGTTGATTTGTTCTATGCGGCATGCGGGTGAATTTTTATGCGTACATTTCAGAGACTTTTCGGATTTGTAGACAAAAATGCTCGTTAAATCGAGAGTTAACATTCAGTTTAGGGCAAAAATTGTGTTTAGGGAACAGAATGAAACTTTTTTTTAGTCAAATTGTAGAAAAATCGTCCCCTGTAGGAATGAGCTAACGGAAGTTAGATTTATATTTTCCATTATGTATAAGGAGAATTAAGTTGGCTCGAAGACAAATAATGTATTTCATGTTTTGTAAAAGGAAAATGACAAAACAGAAATTGGCTTTCGCCGGGGCTAATTCTTACAAGGTTCTCGAGGAACATTTTCTGTTGAACGGAACCTGCCTGTACTAGCAATGTAGTTCAGTGAGAAAAGTCGAATTCATCCGTGTACAAAATCTCTGAATTTTCCAGAGATTGTTTGAGAAGAAATTCGTAAAAACAGTCAGTAACTTTTTAAATTCCCCAGTTGATATAATAGTTATTTCAGAAATTTTGTTTGAAAATGAAAATTACTTATCTTTGATTCCAACTTATTTATTTGTGGGAATTCAATCCCGTATGATTGCTAACAAATATCATCGCCCGTAGGCATATACGATGACAAAGAGTTTTACTTATAATAATTCCTAACCGGTGGCGCTATTAACGTTATTGACCCGGAGAATGGCCTGAACCCCTCAGTGAGGAAAAGAAAAGCAAGATATTATACAAAATTGAATTGTTTCCCACGATTGTTTCGTTTGCTCAGCTGTTGATATCGCATACAGGTCATTGAACTAAGCCAATTGATCAGCTGTGAGGTGGTGATTGACATTCGTATTCATAATCATAACAAAGGACATCGTTGACCAGTTTCCACTCGAAACACTTGTTTTGACGCCGCGTTCTATTTGATTCAACTAAAATTGTGCTCGATAAATTTGTCCTAAACGGATTGAAATTTAAAGGACCTTGTTGGATAAACCATAACCAGATCGACCAGAAAAATGAAATTCTCAGCGAGAACCCATTTGAAGTGATGAGTTTGGTTTTTGCTTGACTAGTGTGTGACGAATATTTATTTCATAAATGGAGCACTAGTTGATGGGAACGAAACGTGCTTAAGATGAATCGTTTGGTGATAAAGGAAGGAAGCGTTCGGTGGAGTAAACCAACGGCCAAGTCCTGTAATTCGACACCAATACTGCAACGTTGGATGATTCAGTTGTTTATTAAAGCGATGAACCAACACAAAAATTTAACTGAAACTCGATCAAAGCTAAGTGTTTGTTGATATTTTATCTACATTTGTCAACTTCCCTTTTACTTAATCCTAGGTTTGCAAGTGGGCCAAGTTAGGGACTAATAGCGACCCCAAACATGGGTACTGGAACAACCATGTTCGTGGGTTGTTTCAAACGATTCGGTCATCAAACTGTATCGGATGACCATGATATGGATGTGACTCGAAAATTTGTATGACTTCATGAAACGCTCCGGAATTTTTGTGATGATACGGTCAGTGAGTTTGTTTTTCTTTTTGTTGTTGAATGGCTGACTGGATTGTATTTATTGGTTTTTGTTGATCCGATATGACCTAATTGTCCTTATAACGTAGCTATTGTTGTCGATATAATTATTGTTGCCGGATGGAGTTTAATCCAATAATTTGGTGTTGGTCTTCCCGACCCCAAGTACGTTCATCAGCTCTACAACCGAATTTCTTTTGATTGGCCACCAACTCATCAAGGATTTGTTGAACAATTTTCCAATAATTTCCAAACGGTAACGCCCATTCTATGATTTCGAAAAAAAATTGTCACGTTCGGACCAAATTTGAAATACGTTGAATAAAACGCAACGCCTTTAAATGGAAAATCTTCGATTCTGCTTGCTGCTAACGGTTGATTGATTCAAATACGACGTAAGGGTTTCGTCGATTGTAGGTGCGGTAGACTTTCGCTAATTGATGCTGCTGCTTGTTGAATTCGGGCGAGTTTGCCAGAACAGTGCCATTACATTTTCTTTTTGTTGTTCGATGACCCTCACTACCTCGCTTATTTGAATTGATTGATTGGAACTTTGTGCTTCCAGAAGGTCGAAGTATGAATATGTCAGCACAACGGAAGCATCGAAAATACTGAAAGCTACGTCATACTTTTTCGATACAGTTTCTTCATGTTTGATTTGAAAACTAAAATCTGTTGACTCCATCATCGTTGTATTAGCATCGTAAATTTTGTCCCATAAAGTCGTGACGACCTTGAGTTTTCTATCGAGAAGTATCTTTGTAATTTCATCGACCTTCAATTCCTCGTAGAATTCCTCCAAATCTTTGATATTCTGTTCATGTATCTCCAATAATCTTTGCATTTTAATATTTTCTATTCATTTCCAGATATTCAAACACTGAACGTTGATCAATTTGCTCATGATGACGAGGTCAACTCTACGACCGTTTAATTATGAATTTAATAGATTCCAATGTACGGTTGATTTTAATAAAATTGTTGAATTAGTTGCTGACTTTGTTGTTCCTCTTCACCAAATTAGGGAACCCTTGGCCAGATGAACTTACGTTAATGACCGTCGATCCACAGAAAAATGTTATGCTGGCAAAGACTGTTCTCGTACTGTGTATAGTATGTGTGGCGACTTTCTTTTGTTCGTCGCAATTCGTTTACTGATGATGGTTGCACTTTATGTGATTTTATTAAAAAATTAATCTTGTGCGGCCGTTTAATATGCTGTTGCCGATTATTTGATTTTATTACAATTATTTGTGGCCGTTAATTTTTCAGTAGCCGTTTCTTTAATTTCTCGGTTTTTTGTCTGTTTGGCCGGAACTTTTCACTGTCGGCGTTTTAACTTTGTTTAGCCGATAGTTTTATGTAATTTTATTTTAAATTGTTTGGTGTAATTGATCGATATTTAATAAATTTTTAAATTCGCAGCCAAATTACAGATGGCCTTCCTTTGTTCTTTAATTCAATTTTTAATAGTGGACTGTATTTTATTTTATTTCACTGGGGAATTAAAAAAATTTGACTATTGTCTCTCGCATCGAAATCAACAAAGTAGAAATGTATGACAAATCAACAAGCACGACCACTTTTGTATGCATAATTTATGCATAGAAAAAAAGACTTGTGTAAGTAAATAAGAAAAGTATACATCTAATCCGGGTAATCTCTAAAGTTAAAAATTTTTCTCACCAACTAATTTGCTATTGACCAGCACTTTATTTCTATATGCATATTTCATACATATTTATCTTGAAATCGTTAAGTTTTGTCCTATTGAAGGCAATTTTCTTCAGTCCATCTTGCACACGCAAATTTAATGCTTATTATCCCTTTTACGAAATTTTAGTGAAATAAAACTGTGTGTGAGTTCGCCTATTACGCAGTTGAAAATTGCGTTATTTTGCACCGTGTGCCAAATTACCACACGCCATTCAGCTCACTATTTTATAGAAAAAAGCAAATCAAATTTTACGTCTAACGTCTTAATGTCAGTCTTTATTTCTATGCACAAATTATGCATACAAAGCGACGACAGTTGTCGTGTTTGTTGATTTTTGCTATAGGTCAACGCACTTCAAGCAAAAGTGATCATAGTTGACAGCTGCCAAATAGAGTAATATTTTGTATGAAATGGTTTTTTACAGTGCTGTACAGTTGTGTGACACACTGTCACGTTTCGGTACCCCATTTAGAGTACCACGCATGCTTGAAGTGCGTTGTATCGGTACATCTCATAAAAGTGAATTTTTGAACGTAACTTTCACAGAATTTTTGGATCTGTAGGCAAAAACGGTCGTTAATCGAGAGTTAAAATGCAGGGGAATGTAGGGAATAAGTCGTAATGAAACTAAGTCAAATCATCACAAAATCCTTCGCTGATAACATTTATGTAAGAATTGGCCCGCGAAGCCTATGTTATGATTTTACTTGAACAAAACATACGCCTCTCTGGAAGACATTGTAAACGTTCTGGTTAAGGTACTGCAACTTTTTTTTTATTTTCACATTTGGATCAATTTTCATAAATTATTCTGTGGAAAGAAATTTGTATCCAAAACGACGGCCCATTATAGACACTCGGTGGCTACATGCAGATTTGCAACAGATTTGTTGGTGTAGTCTTCGTTCTTCACTCTAACACCAGCTCGAACACCAGCTTTATGTTGCGCAGAGGCATTTCGTTTTTAGATGCGACAATTAAATGAAGCGGAGACGCTTAATTGAGATCGTGCACAAACGACTCCATATATCCACTTGAATCGACAGAACAAATCAAACATTCTTCAGGTCATCTTTTATGATCGCTAAACGTAGGAAATTGCGACTTCCTCTGATCCATCTGTTCAGTTTTTGATAACCACATACAAAGCTCTCTTTTTGTCACCGTCCGATCGAGTTTCAAGCAGTCGCAGAGCAGATGAAGCGGTGATACAAATTTCCTTAGCAAGCTATCTTCTCTCTTCGTAGTTGACGCAGTGAATCTAAATCACAAGCACTTCTTATCTAGAACACAGCATCTAACTCCGGTCCCAGTAACAACAAATAATATTGTCATTCTTTGGCTGGCACTATGCGACCAACTTTCATGTAACCGATAATGACCGATAATTTTTTGACTTTTTGAAGAAACTCTCGAAAATTGTCGGCGTATCCGTTATAGCTTTTAACTTTACCTCGCGCCGATTTCTACAAACTAAAAAAAATGATTCTTTAGTTTATTACTTAAAAGTCTTCTGAAGAGTGCAATGGTCTAGGGTGTCATTTAGACCCAACGCCGACGGTTACGCCGATAGAAGAAAAACCACCCGGTGCACACCACTAGTCTGGTTGAACGATGTTTTTTTAAACATGAAGAGGTAAATTTTGAATATTCTTAATTTGATCTGATCTGACAAAAAGTGTTGATTTTGAACCTAGGATTACGACGTACCGGGACTAAGGCTTCCTAAGTGTACTCTGTGAGTGGGATAGAACTGATTGGGATTGCAATCAATAGATTATGGAATTCCAATAGCCAGTAGTGACGAAATTTCTGTGCAAGAAACACTGGAACTAGTATCCCAAATTGTAGCTTTAAAGTTTGACATCATTTTCGATCATTTTCGAAAAATAGAGAGGAACTGGCCAGGGAAAATTGCTTCAAAGTTGATGAATTTTCCGGGACACATTTTGCGGAAAACCTCATACTGAGTCCAGTCCGACTCCTTAAAAAAAGTTATCCAGAACAGAAGAAATTTTTCAAAAATATATTTTAGTTTCGGAGATAGTCGACTTTGAAGGTTTTCATATTAATGGCTTTTCCGGCTCGAAAAACAATTGTTTATTTTCCGTAAAAAATGTTTGTTCCAACTTCCCATGGCAACATGAAACAATCAAAAGAACTTAAAGAACTTAAGTCGCACGGAACCTTTTTTCGGATCGCAATAAACGGCAGATAAAAAATTGAAAAACGGAGATAAAAAATAGTAAAAGTGGAGACAAACAATCGAAAAATGGAGATAAATAATTAAAAAATGCCGATAAATTAACTAAAACTTGAGATTAAATAACAAGGAACGGAGATAAAAAATTAACAAATGGAGATAATTTGATTGAAAACGGAGTTATAGTATCTCCTTTTTTAAATTTGTTATCTCTGTTTTTAGTTTTATTTATCTCCACTTGGTATCTCCGTTTTTAAATTTTTAATCTCTGATGTTATCTCCTTTTCTGAAATTATTATATTCACTTTTTAATTTGTTTTATCTCCATTCCATACATTTCTTATCTCCATTTCTAGTCTCCAAAACTCATTTTATTGTCTCCGAAATTAGATTTTATTATCTCCAATTTTCTATGGAATTTATCTCCATTTTGGAGTTCCATATCTCCACATCACACTTTTTTATCTCCACTTATATCTCTTTTTTTAATTTTTATTTTTTTTATCAACCGAAATATTACTATCGCCTTTTTTCGACACAACGACTTGAACTAAAAGGGGATAATAAATTCTGATCTATGAATAAGGCAATTCATTGTGTTGCTAATTAGCAGCTAATAACACCTGCAAAACAACGCACTGACAAAAATATTTCGAATAATTTTTAATTTGGAGCAGAAACTTTATACATCAATTTGAGCTTACGCATTTTAAGTCATCAACTTCGCATAAGTAGTCACAATGCATACACTTTCGAATAACGACAGAGTAAAGTTAACCTTATTTTATTCTGCCGTGCAAATAATATTAGGTGTTTGCCCACTTCCTGTGACATTCGGATGCCTTCGACCGTATTGTTTCGTTTTGGCAATGGTTTATAAATTATTGTGGCGCGTTTGAAACTATACATTTGTTGGTCTTAATTCAGAGAATTTTTTTTTTTTTTTTTTTTTTTTTTAAAGAATGGAGTTTTGATAACCTTATTAGTCAAGTGACCTAACCCACCCATAATAGTCCAGGACAATGAGATATAATAGAGGGGTCAAAGTTGTGGAACTAAATTGTTTTTGTGGGTGTCGCGAACCGCTAATACTGATAAAATAACCGATTTAGTGTCAAACTGAAAACTGGAATATCTCCGTTAAAAAGCAATAAGCAAAAACAGCTCGAAAGCCTGATTTATTGCCTACATATAGTGGAAGAACTTTTTTCTGGGACTGGAAAAATGCCCTAGCTATTTGGGATTCCCAAAAAAGTGACTAAAAAAAACCCCGCTAACCTTGACCCTGGCCTCCCCTCCGTAGATACGAGCCTGGAAACTAGAAGTAGTAAAAGTGCATTTTTTGGTATCAAATTTTCCATATTCTATAAACTGTAAAGTGGCTTTTTTGGATTTTTTTGTTCCTAAAATGTAGTCGAAAGGGTATTATTAGTAATTAGAACCTAAAATTTATTTCAATCCTGAATGTTCCACCATGGGTCAGAAATCTTACAAGTGTTCTACTTACAATTTTCTAGTGTTCTCCCATGTCATATATGAGTCTATTATGATCAAAAGTAGGTCAAAGTGAAGTTTTAAACGTCAAATACAAAATAATTTCAAAGTGGTCGTCATTTCGCTGTTTTTTAAGCTTTTTCAGAAACAATTAAATTAAGAAAAATCAAAGATTTCGCAACCATTTTACATATTATTTTATGTTTGACGTTTAAAACGTCGCTTTGACAGAAGGAATAGACCTACTTTTGATCCCATATAACCAGTGCCGGACTGGTCCTATGGGCGTTCGGGCGATTCCCGAAGGGCCTTTTGATTTTTGTATGGATAAATGACGCCCCGAAGGGCTTTTTTGAGCCAGTCCGGCACTGCATATAACTCATATAAAAATGTAACAAACGTAACTTGAAAGACAATTTTGATATGTTCCATATCACCTCATTCAAATTTGCTAAATTTTATATGAAATCAAGGTGGGACTGATAACAGCCTCAACTGTCGTCACAGCCAAAGATTTTGTGATAGTGGAAAAAATTACTGATTATATACCGTCAGTTGATGAAATATTCTCATTTTCAATTATAGCTCATACACTCGTGTGAAACACAGAAATGAATGTGGTATGTAGAACGCGAGCGAAGCGAGTAAATTTTTTTTTTTCAACTATTCAGTTGATGGTTGAAGTTATTATATATTTAAATATATTTTCCGATTTTTATTGATTTTTTATTACTTTCGGGTATGTAAAATGTAATAAAAAAAAAATCTTCAAAAATTTTCGAAACTCAGATTTTGGTGGAACAACGAAAAAATGCTTGCACTTGGATTTTTTGAGACTTTTGGTGGTAGATTCCAGACCACTAAGGGATACAGATTTCAATGTTCACATTTCTGAAATAGAATTTTGCTAGGTTCGTCGCTAGTTTTCTCTAACTATATCTAGATGTAATATAATATACGTACATCTAGTAAAAAATGATTTCTACAACCTAAAATATTACTTTTTGCAGCCATTATTTTATATTACAAGTTTTACAGATTTATAAATAAGAAACTTCTTCCAATGGTTTGTTCGGGGAAATTGTGACCATAATACAAGCGGCGTTGTGACTTTGTATTTCCATTGACATTCTCTTTATTAAAACGAATTCTGATCTTTTGTCTCCAGTCAACTCTTGTAGTTTACGGCCGATTTTGTGTACGAATTTCAATGCTTCTTCACTCCACGGGCCCATAGTTTCAACAGCGAAGGCTAACAGAATATAATTGTTAGAAGACAAAAGTTCTGAATAATATTTGTGCTTCTCAGATGCTGCATAATCTGCAAGTCGTCTAGCCTTCACTGATAGAAAAGTTAACGCGCTGGACGTGTACTGTACGTAGTGGACGTGTAAATTGGCTGGCAGACAGCTATTTTTGGATCGAACTTCGGGAACGTTTAGTACACGTGCACTGCGTCAGTAAACGTCCAGTACGTTTGCTCTGATATCCGAAATAAAATGAAATTTTGATGTACATTATTTCGTCAAATTTCGTTCTTTTTAATTTTTCGTGTTTTTATTCATTTATATCGTAACTTTTTCTTAGATAAAAATTTTCTCCATGTTTGGTGCTGGGTTTGAACTGGGGACCTCTTGATCTCAAAGCGGCGCTTCAACCAATGTTGCAATTAAGACATACTACATTGATAGTTGTATTGTGAAGCGTTGGTAGAAGTAGGTAAACGTGGAGCACGTTTGCACACAAAGTTCTTATACATGCTATACGTTTACTTACATGACACACATATGAAACTTTGAAAATATTTTTTTTATTCTAATTAGAACTATGGTATATGACAATGACCTAATATCGAGAATCGTAATCGTAATTCCTTCTTCTTCTTTTTGCGTAATATTTCGATATTTCAACAGTATGAGATTGGAACTCAGGGAATAAAACGTTTTGAAATTTAAATGACTGAATTTAATATTTCTCTTTTTAAGTGAATCCTAAAATCCTGATACAGATACATTCATCTCATGTACGTAAAGGACTTGACATAGTTGCTATTAATATAAAATGCACAGTGTACGAATGTTAACGCACAACAAGTACGATCTTTTGACATCATACTTACCATGCGTATACAAACACATACCAAGTTACACATACCAAAATTTTACACATGTCCTACGTCGACTACACGCGTGAGATGTATGGCACACATATCGTACGTAAACTTACATACGACAGGTTTGCCATACATACCCGACGCATACTATGCATAACAGAAGTATATTATACATATCCGAAGTACACCGCCAAAATCTTTTTTATCAGTAAAGGTATTTATTTATTCAAAGCGAAAAAAAAGACTGCTCGCATACGGCGCAGTCAGTAAAAAAACGATCTTTTCAATCAACAAATATTACAATAAATATTTATAAATATTTATCAGTGTTTGTAGATGTTTTTGATAAATATGAGTCTCCGAAAGTGTCAACAGGTTGCATCCCAAACGAGTGGTTTTCCTTTCAACCATGGGGTCAGTGTGACACCATCCGGTCTTTTTCCGTCATTTCTTGATAAACCACTGGGTTCTAAATTATCAGGAATATGCTTTGATGATAATGATCGATAGATGATGTCATTGATTACAATATGTCGTTGATATTTTGCAATACATTTTGAGCAGCTCAATCCATGTAAACCATTAGGCAACACCAAAGAACCGCATATGCATGTGTGTGTTGAACAAATATTGCAGCCTAAGCGTAAGCCAATGCAAATTCGGATTGTATTGTTGTCCATGACTGTTCCAATGTTTGATGATGGTATTGAATGTAACCAGGCATTTGATTCTTTAAAATTGACTCTTATTATTCGTTAATTAAATCCCAATTCTTTTGCAAATGCTTGATAGAAGGTGCTTGAGGATCATGTAAACTTTTCCATTTTTCCAAAGATTCATCTAAATGAACAATAAAAGTCGTATCTTGAAAATTGAGAATATGAGAGACGTGACTTTTAACTCCAAATGAAGAGCTAAGGAAAGCAGGTAAAGAAATGTCTTGTAGTGTCCTTGGTATAAGCCCCCAAAATTGAGTTATTCTTTACATTTTAAAAGAGAATACAACGTTGGACATAAAAATAGTGGAAATCAATTACATTTTAACTTGATAAAATTGTTCTCTCCGGAATTCAAAACCATCAAGTTCTGCCAAAATCTGATGACAAACAAAAACAAATTTTTTCCAAAACGACTATAGTTTGATGTTTGAAGTGTTCTCCTAAATCCTG
Organism: Bradysia coprophila; assembly: GCF_014529535.1. Lineage (NCBI taxonomy): Eukaryota > Metazoa > Arthropoda > Insecta > Diptera > Sciaridae > Bradysia > Bradysia coprophila. The sequence continues at coordinate 2,039,814 of NW_023503374.1, forward strand.
AAGTGTTCTCGTAGCATTGCTAAGATGCTACGTAAGATTTCTGACCCATGTGCTTCACCTTGTTCCCAACGTAGAAATCACTTTGCTTCCATGAAGTTTTTTTTCCTACTAGATTTGAAGCATTTGCTAGGTGAACAGAGGTAAGTTTTTATGATATCACTATTCCTGAATTCCATAAGGATCACATCACATCGTCAAATTTTTGATAAGTTCCCTAATGTGGAAGTCCCTAACGTGGGACCATACAGTGTCATCATCACAAAACAACGGCCTTATTTTTAACCATCAAAAAATATATTTTCATCAATTCTAATATTATAATAGTGTTTATGATAATAAGATAATAATTGAAAATTTAATTCATTTTTTGTTGTCACTAAAATCAAATATAAAGGCTGACGGAGGAAATTCCATGCCTCAAAAAAAAAAGGAAATGATTTTCACAAACAAAAAACAAATTTGCTCAATTTATAATTAAAAACAACGACGCCTCTCTCACCAAAAACAAAAAGTTCTCTCTTCTCTCCATCTTTGCCTTCTTGTCGTTTTCATTTTCCTCTTTTATTTGTATTTTTAATTAATAATAAGATTTTACAGTGAATGATTTCATCAGAATTATTTATTGCCATACCAAATTGATTTTGTCGTAAATTTATAAAGCAAAAGAAAAATAAAATAAAATTTAATTTCCTTCCATCATCTAATATATCTAAAAAAAATGTTTCTTTTTTGTTTACTAAATTCAAATTTTTTATTTTAATTATTTTACAAAATAAAAGAATTGAAGGTACGCGTTGTACACAACTGGTGTTTTGTTTAAATATTCACTTTTATGGCAAACTAAGTTTGGATATTTTCAAAGTTATCGTTTTTTTTAAATTTATTTATTTCTTTCTTCCCTTTTTCAATCATAAACTAATAAAAATAGGAAAAGGATCAACTAATAATTTTACTTTTTTTGTTTCTTTTAAATATGTATAAAGCTGGTTAAGTATAAATTTTGAATTATTTACAAAATATAGTCGATGGCTGAGGTTAGATTGTTAACCACAGCAATTCGATTGGGACTAAACAAATTTCTTTCTTCAAATTTTGTCCATTCGATTTGCATCAATGGCCCAAAATATATATTTTCTTCGATATTTGAATCCCATTATGTTATTTATGTGCTAATACGTCGGTCATTCTCCAAATATTATTTGATGACACATTTCACCTTGCATTTCAACCCTGCCTCTTGTCCGTCACCCCAATCCAACAAGTGTGTATATAAAGTTTTATTTACAAAATTATTTAGAATTTCACTGAAAATTAATTAATTTTTTGTAATTTTCTTTTAAACATTTATTTCACTTTCGGTTTAATTCTCGCATCATTTGTTTCAATTTAAATGTTTTCCTCTTACAACTTAAATTTATACGTCATCACATCTCCCATTCCATCATAAAATAATAAATTTTTGATTTTGTTATTTAACAAAAAAAAAGTGATTTTCTTCTTTCAACAATGTTTTCATCCAATATTACAACGGGACATTCTGTCCATCATACGATTCTTATTCAAATTTATCATACATTTTGCAGAACGAACGATCGGCTCATTTTATTGGTTGCATCAATTCATCGTGATCAACGGCTTTTATCATCATTTTCCTATGTACACGCACACACCTCTCACCAATCGATTATACAATGCCGTAGATCTCTGTTCATCAACGCATAATACTAAGCTAAAACTTAAGATTTCTAATTAACTCAAATGTTTCTGTTTAAACACCTTTCAAAGACGGCAGGCATAGTTTTACTATCGGATCTATTACTTCATTTGATCAACATATCGATTTCAAATTTTTTACTTCACTTTTTGAAACATGTGTTTTTGGCTAGATAAAACCGCATTGGGCAGAGCGAGTAGTTTGTTCCCGGAGTGGTTTTCTATAACAGATGATGACCCCATCCGTACTAGGTCAAAAGGAGACCTAAACCCGATGCATTTCAGAAAATAGCACAAGGACTGATCAAACCTTTTTCAAGATTACCAGAAAACGGCAATGGTCTTATCTGAAGGTGATTTTTGATTGATTGACCGAGTAGACTACTGACCAACTACTGACGAGCTAAGTCCACTAAAAATTGAAAATTAAAAGGGTCAAACCCAAATCAAATACCAGCGTTGTACAGGTGGATGATTCATGGAGATTCTCATAACAGAATCAGAACTTGAAATTCATTTTCCAATTTCATTTGTTCATCGACTCATTCATCCAAAACTCAAATTCTGAAACGAGCTTACGACGTGAAGTAACGACGAAAAATTTTTGTTCTCTCTGGTGGGCAATGAGAGCCCTTTCCACCTGTCAGGCCGAGCGTATAAGTCTCTAGTCAGTTTACAACGCAGAGTAAGATGTAACTGGACTAGTCGTCGTTGGAGACCTCACAGCTTGCTCTCGAAAACAAACGTATACCGACACAAAGACTCATCGTCTTAAGGTAGTGTAACAAAATGGCGTAGGTTTCAAACTGTCACCTGATTAGGGACTGACATACAACACTGTCCATCAATTGGTAAATGTAATATCTGTTTTCACATGATCTTGTGTTCGAATCGACTCATCTAGACTCATCCACAAGTGTGTAAAAGAAACACAGTAAATACAACGAATGTGTACATACATAACAGGTATGGCCGATTTGCCTGGATTCATTATTCATGTCAAAATAATATGAAAATGAGTGCGTTTGAATCCGTCAAATCGTTATGTCGTCTGCGGTGAGTTAGACCGGACCTGCTAGTTTATGTTCATTGAGTGAATGGATGCTATAGCGATGTGTGACTGCTCGGCCTAACCAAAACCAAATATCAGAAACCATTTCCCTCTCACCATTTCAATAAAAAAATTATTTTTTTCTTTCATATATTTCAACATTGATTGAAAGGTGAAAATTATACTCCGGCTTCGCGTCGCTTTTTACTGTACAAATGATAGCACGAATCGAATGCATATTTTCCTGTATCACATTTCGGACGTAGAAAAAGAGCAAATTCTGGAGCAAAATTGTAGTTGAACATTTCAGTCATAAATACTAGCGATAAATTATAGGAAAAGGTTCGATTGTTTTATACAAATTAAAAATGAAAAGAAGAAAATTGAAACTTAAACGAAAATGAACCCATTTCGTTGTGTGTGCATCTTAAAACGCAATATGTTTCAAGCGGATGTGCGCGTCCGCCGCCTTACTTTAGAATTACAATATTTTTTATTTCCTCCGTACCGTCGGCTTTTTTGATACGAAGTACGGCCTCCTGACCTCACTCTATACCCTGTCCGCTTTCTTGTGGTATGTTGATTTCGTATTTGATCACCTGGGCGGTGTTACCTTGCAACACTTGCACATGGACCGGTTGATTGCCGATCAATACTTCACGCGTCATCGTGTGTTGGTTCTGTTGATTCTGGGCCTGCTGCTGGGCCTGCTGTTGCGTCTGCAATTGCTGTTGTTGTTGCTGCTGCTGCTGCTGCTGCTGTTGTACGACTTGTTGCTGCTGAACGGTTTGCTGTTGAATGTTATCCTGTTGAGTGTTGGATTGATTTTGTGTGGCCTGTCATGCAAAAAAACGATCGTTGTTCAAAATGAGTGGTTCGTTTTGAAACAAGCGACGGTTTCTCTAAGGTCATTGAAAGCTCAACAAAACGGGGACTTACCTGCTGCTGTTGTTGGATAATAACTGGTTTGGTCTCCAAGTGTTGACGCTGGTGCAACATTAAATGATTCTTCTGGAAGAAAGCTTTACCACATTCGCAAACGTGCGTTCGCAACGTGCAACCGCCGTTGGGATGACGACGATGATGCTGCAAGAGGCCGTGCTTGGATGCGAATCCTTTCCCACAGCTGGTGCAGAAGTGGGTCTTCGGCTTTTGCTGTGGCGTAACTGGTAAAACGATCGTTGTTTGCTGTTGAGGTTGCTGTTGTTGTTGCTGCTGCTGTTGATGCTGTTGCTAAGAAAAGGCAGATTAGTTTTGCTCGTTCGAATTTACCGAAATTTGGAATGGAAATAACGATCAACGCGGAACTAAAATTCATTTTCCTTACTTGTTGCTGCTGCTGCTGTGGTTGCACTTGTTGTACTTGAATAGTTTGTCCCTGTGACGGTGAACTTTGTACGATGTTTCCTTGTTGAATAACTTGTCCCGTCGATATGATTTGAACCGGAACGGGCGTCTGTTGTACCACTGAGTGGTTGCTTGTCAGTACAGTGCCTTGTTGTAAATTGGTTGTACTCAAAAAATGTCCGGGCAACGCTGCTGTCAGCGCACAAAGATCGGTCATAAGACTCTTGTCGCCAGTGTGCAATCGTAAATGAAGTGCCAAAGCTTCTCGACTATTAAATGCTTGGCCACATTCTCTGCGGAAATAGTTCGTTTCATTGAAGTGATTCTTGAATTTACAGTACAAAAGGAAAACCTACCGGCAAGCATATTGCGGCCGTGTCGGCGACGTTTCTGGTGTGCTAATTGTTACAATTCCATTATTCGGTTGACTACTGACCACGGTAACCGTCTGTTGCTGATGATGGTGTTGATTCTGCTGTTGCTGAGCCTGTTGTTGATGTTGGCTCTGCTGTTGAACGTGCTGAACAATATGTTGGGATTCAGACGTTGTGTGAACCTTTTCATTGGAAATTAGAAATTAGAAAATTTCCCACACATCTGCCCCTCCTCAGATAAAGTCTATTCTTACCACTTGAATCTGAGCTCCTTGATGCTGCTGCTGTTGTTGTTGCTGTGACGCAACCACGATAGTTGTGTTCGCCGAATTAGGATTAACTCCTCCGTGAGTTTGCCTGTTGTGCTGGTTCAATTCAGCTTTAGTACGGAATCCCTCTCCGCATGCTGTACAAGGATACGCATGATCTCCGGTATGCATCCTACAGACAATCAATGAATTAAAAATCGAAAATGTTAACCCGACTGACTCGCACTTACAATCTCATATGCGCCACCAGTGTTCGTTTCTGCAAAAATTCTTTACCGCAAACAGTACAGGCGTGTGGCACACGTCCATGTATTCGACCATGATTGACCAATTGAAATTTCCGCGGGAACGTTGCACCACAATCACCGCACACGAAAGGATTGACCGATCCGTGGAATCGAGAGTGCATTACCAAGTGATTCTCTTGAGCAAAACTCTCGCCACACTCTTCGCAAACGTATGGACGTTCTCCGGCATGGAACTTGCTATGCGTGACCAAGTGACGCTTCAGTGGGAAAGCTCTTCCACACTCCTGACAAACGAATGGACGTTCTCGACTGTGTACCCGAGAATGGGTCAGCAGGTGATGCTTCAACGTAAAACTTTTCTTGCATTCACTGCATTGATATGGACGATCCGTCGAATGAAGCAACAAGTGGGTGTTTAGGCAGTGTTTATGAGCAAAACTTTTTCCGCAGTGCACACAGACATGTGGACGTTCACCCGTATGAACTCGGGCATGAGTGGTCAAATGGTGTTTCAGCAAAAACGATTTGCCACATTCTTCGCACGAGTACGGCCGTTCTTTCGGCGGAGCATCCGGATCATGCTTACTTTCCATTTCGTGATCTTGGTCCAGTTCTAATTCGAGCTCATGCTCCTGGTCATCTTCCACCTGATGCAATACTTCCTCCTTCGGATCAATGTCCATGTTCGGTTCCAATTTACAATGTGTTTCCTGCTGCGAATCGTCGGCCTCTTCTAGACCTTGTATTACTTTTTGCACTTGCACCGAAATGCCTTCACGGATTAGAAAATCTAATTTAGAAAAAAATAAAATTTGTTTTGTTCCATAACCTGAATGAACCAACCTGTATGATGACCGTCAGTGGTGGTAATTGTGGTATGATGTTGATTCTGATGATGGGCTTGTTGCTGTTGTTGTTGTTGTTGCTGCTGTTGTTGTTGTTGGGCCGCGGCCACAGCCCGTTTCATCATTATTTCGTTACATTCTTCTACAGTCAATTGCAGTGTGCCGATTGGACTACTGACGAATGACGTTTTGCCACCAGTTGTGAGAACGGTTTTCGTGTCCAGAATTCCATTTGCGGCTAGAGAATGATTAGATTGGTCTGATTGGACTATCAGAGCAACAATTTTGTTGGTTTAGCATAGAAGATAGGCATGTAGTAAAGATCTAAGCTACGCGTTACTCGTTGGAAAGTTTCTATGTTTTGGCGTTAAAAGTGAACAAAAAGCTTTGAGGGATTTGTTTGAAAGTGGACCTGTTCATGTCGAAGCTAATTTTTGTAGGTCAGTTGGTTGTATGCCCAAACAGCCCTGGGACTGTATAGTCCGAAACTGATGTCGCTTAATTTACATATTCGCCTATTAGCTAGTGGCGAACTTTCGAAGGTCGAAAAATAAATGTTTTTGTTCTTGATTTACGACCAGGTGGTACTGGCTAGGACATTCGAGGCATTCTTAAAGTAGCTCCGAAGGGATCAAGTTCACTTTCCAAAAAAACCCTTTCCTAATGGCAGCCATTTCGAATAATGTTAGTTAAATAGAGAAGTAATATGTTTAGTTGGCAATTTAATTCATAAAACGCAGCGTTCGATAATGGTCTAAGATCGGATCAAACGATCTTCGTTCATTCAGTCAATTCGTTAGATATTTTTCTACCGAACCCAAAAACGGTGAGTCATGTAGAGCGCGCGGGAATTAATTTTTATTTTCGGAATGACAACATCTAGCACTTAGGGTGGATCGATTTTCAAATTGTAATTTTTATCCAAAAGGGACTCATGTGCTTCTATGACCGTCAGAGCCCCTTCATCCCAACTGTACGTTGAAGAAAATGAGTATTTTAAGCTTTTCGGCCCTTCAAGTAAGAAATCTTCTTCTCCCAATGAAAAATAGCTCAACTTTGAAGTGAAATCTCGGACAGAAGATGCATCATGACCCCGATCAAATTAATCGTTATTTTAGTCACAATTTCATGAGCCATTCAGCGAAAACGTTTTTGAAAATTGGGTGGAAAATGTCAAGAAAATTCGAATATATTGTTGGTGCAACGCGAATCCGACAATTCTTATGAACTTTGAAAAGTTATCTTTCGCACTAAGTGAAATGCCTTTTTCGTTGTTTCTGAAATGGTTTCTCCTGAAACAGGTTGAACTAAACTTTTTAACGATACCTCACATGCCATTGCAGTAAAACTGATAGGATGATTTTGCTTTGTAAGAGCTACCTAACTCATTCTACTCGAAAGGTAAATCCGATTCCTTCTGAAGCCCAAAATTTGATGTTTGTATGACATGCTTTGAAGAGGCGACATTTCTACACGGCCAGTATCGTCTAGAAAACGATATTATCGTTCAAAAAACGGTAATACCGTTCCTGACGATAATTTTCCAAATTTGATGTGATAACTAAATAAAGTTTGGACCTTTCGTGACATTTTTTTCTAGAAAGGATGAGGGGGTCATGGAAAAGTATGTGCTTTTTGGATAAAAATTATAATTTGAAAATCGATCCACCCTACTGTATAATTGAATGAAGTCGAATTAATTTGCCACGAACAAATTATTTCTTTTTTTAAAAGAAAAGTTACGGAGTGGAATTTAACTGTAAATCTATGTCAACTTTAACAAATCCACAAGCAATGTTCCCATGTAAATTGCAATAAATGAATGGCACATTGGAAAAATGCAAGAAGTCTAAATCAAAATCTAATAAAAGTCAAAAATTTTGAGTCCGATGTTTTCAATCAAAACCGAATTCTTTAGTTGAATGTTTCTCCTTTTCCGATTTCGCATTCAAACGAAACAAATGAAATCATTGTATTATAAGGTTATCCACCACTTAACAGTATAATAAAACCCTACACAACGAACGTTTTGAAATTATATTTGCCAGCAGCAAATATCACGTTACATCACAATAAAATAAAATATTTCGCGGCGCAAAATGAATCTACCAGACGAATTTCAAACATCCAACTCATTTCTTAGCTTTTTCGTTTCTTTTTCTTTCTCTCTCTCTCTTTCTCTTTCTTCAAACATTTTTACAACCAAAACTCACTCAGACTCATTGTTGTGGACTTGTTATCATTGCGATCAAAAAAAAAATTATCACAGGCCATACTTAGGATATCTTGTTTCTTATGCTGAGAAATTGTCGACGCGGCGCTGCCGGTTGTGATCACACGGAAATTGCTGTTAATTTCGTAAAAAAATAAGTTTTAGATTCCAATTTAACTCTGTCAACATGAAGTCCAATGGTCTGCATATTACCTTTGGGATGAAGCTTGAGTAAACGGTTCATTTACTACAAACATCCGACGAACAACTCCCTTGTTGGTATGAGTTATGGCTCCTTTGACATCCTTCTGGACGGTGATGCTGCCAGCATCGGTTAACTGGAGGTATGGCATCTGTGAATGAATAAGAAAATAAAGTTAGTTACGCAAGTCTTATGGATCGGAACAGAGATCAAACAGTGGTTTAGTCATTTTATCAGTAGTCTATTGAAATTGAAGTAGTGTTCAAAGCAATGATTTCTTCAACATAGGTTCTTCAGACAAAAGAACAGATGTGTAACTGGACCCTAAAATGCAGGCATTTTTAAAGGGACTGAGCGACTAAAAAAGCTTTTTTGTACGCCAAATCGGAAAAAATGTCAAACTCAGAAAGGACTGAGACCCCAATAGCAAATAGCAAATGGTCAAAATAGCTTTTTTTCATAAGTATGTAGTTAATGTGGCCGTTTTGCGCACTAAATGTGAGATTGCCGGTGCGAGCGAAGCGAGCCCCATTTACTGCCATGTTATGAACAAGATTTTATCAACTGAAATGTCAAAGTCATGATAAAAACTTACAAATTGAAAAAGTTCTCAAAATTAAACATCAACCACACCATGACACAATCATTTGTATACCGATACGGATGATCATGGTTCATGACACCTTTTGAATACCGAAAATACTGGTATCTGTATTCAAAATACCAAAAGTACCGGTATGTCCACGCATTCACTTGTCACAGAACACATTCCCAACAAAAAACTTACGAACTTACGCCGTTCAACTCTCCGTTCACGTGACAGCTCACTTAAGCAATTGGAAAGCTTTCACTGGAGGTACAGTAATTTGTTTTTCGTTAAATGACAACGGTCAAAGTTCACTATCCATCTCTTTCTTTTACCCAATGTTTCGATATGGGTAGCTTTGTTAGAGCCCGTATAGAAATTTAGCGCTGTCACTTCAGTACAAACAAAATTTATTCAATTAATTTTCACACACGATTGGTCGATTGAAAACTAAATATTTTTGATAATACTGAAATCCCCAAACTAATTTCAATCAAAATCGGGCCGTGAACATAACCACAAAGTCAACGTTGACAGGATTAACTGATCGACAAAAGTTAACGAAAGTGAATGAAATAGAATTCTTGTACGCGCCCTTAACACATTGAAATTAATTGCGGCTTGCCAACTTTCGGCACCCTGGACTTTACTTAAATAGTCGAGGAATGCCTCCAAATAAATTTCTAAAAATCCAAAACTGAATTCTAGATTTTTAGAGATTTATTTGGAAGCATTCCTCGACTATTTAAGTAAAGTCCAAGGTGCCAAAAGTTGGCAAGCCGCAATTATTTTGAATGTGTTAAAACTGTCAAAAATTCGCCAGTGAATGTTGACGAATACGGTCTTTAAGTAGAGCGAGATGCAAAATCAACTTGGGGTCTGTTGTCATCGATAATACAAAAGAATCTGACAGCAGACCCCGAGATGGAACAATAGGTTGTCATTTCGCCATCTCTCTCACTTAAACACTCTATGATTGCTCTTAAACCAACTGGCAAGCACAGTGCTAAACGGTGAAGTGCGATTACAGCTTAACTGTCAGTGAGCAAATAAATAAATGAATACCGGAATTTTACGTGACCAAGTGAACAACTATCGAAATAATCTGTGAGTAAATTGACAGTTCATAAATACCATGCTCAAATGAAAGATGGTAACAAATTATGAGTATTTTCACATTACAGTACACAAAGAAAACTTAGATTTTTATAAGACTTTATCGTTAGGAAAGACAAAAAAATTGGCTCAAAAAGGAAGGTGAAAGAATCCATCCCCCGATGGAATAATTAGATTGAAATATCCGAAGAAATTCAAATTTCTTTAAAAACTTAAATTAAATTAAATAATTTAGACTCTGACACTTAGGTACTTTACGAACAGTCAAACCAACGGCTTAGATGATTTTTAAATTATTTAGTTTACTTTATCAAAGACAAGTGGCTCAGCTGATGTATGCTTTTACTCTCTTAGTGGTTTAAGAATTTAATTTTTTTTTTTTTTTGGCACATAAAATAATCGAACACACACTAAAAATAATAGAAACGAATGAACACAGCCAAATCCGATATGTGATAGAAATATATTATATGCTCTTTCCCCGAAACGACCTTGACATACATGCAAAGTGCATACAGAGTATTTAATTGCGCAAAATACTATTAAAATCATTCATAAAAATAGACATCCCAATACACTCTGTATCAACTGAATAACAAAACAAAACAAAACGAAAAAAAATTGAACACATGAAAAGTCATCCATACGTGTCCGGTAGCATAATATTTGTGTAATGGTTAAAAGAACCATCTTACCACAGAGACGACAGAGACAGATCCACACTCAGCATTCATTTATACACTATGATATCGATATCGAGACATGACAAACGTATAGAAGATATATGTAACGCATCGCACGATACAATTAAACATACTTATGTAAACATATTGATAACAACACCGAAAATGAACTTGAACTTGAATGGAAATGCTCACCAGCTTACAATTAGCATTTTCACACAAGGTACACACAACACAAAAACCGACATCCACAACACACATATATTTGTAAAATCATTTCAAAATTGTGGATGATAGTGCGCCCAACATTACATACACACATTCATACAAAAAGCACGTCCAAAGCGCCTAAACAAAACCAAAAAAAAAACTACCAGCAAACAAGAGCTCGCTGATATGTTGTGCTAACGTAAAAGAATACACACGTTCACAAATTTGGCACGTTTATTTATCAAACATACACACCACAGTGTTAGAGCCTAAACCGTGTTTTCAAATTCACTTTTTTCCCCCGAAAATCAAAATCGAAAGAAAGACAGCAAAATATACCCAGAAAATATCCCAATACAATTCGACCCGCACCAGCAACCGAAATGTTATACAACAATAATAAACACATTCGAATTCACGCACAACACAAAAATTTCTACTGTTACAGGAAATACAATCTATATATATACCTACACACGATTGTCACTATATATAAATATATGTATGAATAGAGAAGGAGATATTATACCAATCTGCAAGCCACACTCTGTACACGAGAGCATACTTTATTCTATCTACATAGAAAGTGAGCTCATTCCGTATATCCCTATAAACATAGAAAACATGAGACTCTACGACCGAACGACGCTTTGTTGGTGCTGGCGTTCTCAAAAATTGAATTGGTGTGCTTCGTATAAACATGCGACGCATTCAACGTATACTCCAATATGTATATAGATCCCTGTGTATCCATACGGGTGAAATATACACGGCCGAAAAATAATATATTTGTACTATACATGGGAACGAAAGACACGTCAAGTCACAAACATCTCTACTACCCCTATTTGATTGGTGTTATATGTGTATTACGGGGCCCGCTACAAACTAACTTAAATGAAACGAGAGTCTTTGGAATATGATATGCTGCTACATGCAACGGAGAAATTATATGTGTTGTACACATATCTTCGTCCATATATAGCCATGCGGCATAACATTATTATATTGTTGGATGTGATCCCAACACATAACCAATGTTCAATGTTCACGCGCGGCTATGGATTGTATAGACACCGTATTCTAATACATAAAATGCGATATGCCCTTTTTCCGTATATAAATACATATCTCGTATGTACGGCCGGATGGAATATCTCCACTTGTATCACATTATATTCGTATACATAATGAATGTTGAACATTTTGTATTTCTGTGTGATATCCTCCACACACTGACTGCAATGATATTCATCTCTGCACGACCACATTTCAGCATGAATAAGGAAGTGTGAAATTGGATACATTCAGATGGTTCCCAGTCGAACAATTTTTGTCTTATTGCTACCCATAAGTTGGTGCATCCACCGATTTCAATGGGCATCTGAATTCAATTAATTACGGACGACACAGTCAATTTAATTGAAACGGAATGCGGACTCTTCACTAAACCATCGGTTACGTCATCGGTTTTATTGGTGCAAACACAAGAGTCATGATACAGTCGTTACAATTTTCAACATCAGTTGCAAAATAGGCGACAGAAACAAGTTTTGAACTTGGTCTTTTGAAAGGTTTTCTTGTCTTTTATGATTCATTTTAACAGAACATCGGCATATACCAGACATTTGTGAAAGGCCGAAACACACTAGCAATTTTGAGTTGATGACTAAAAAATTGCGTCATTTTGCTTCCGTTTATTTGACAAAAAACAAAAGAAATGTCAAAAAAACTGCGGAGAAATTGAATCCTGTTTACCTTCTCCTCCGTATACTTGACAGTTCTTCTGTTCTTTACGACAAAATGTCATGTCATACGGAGGCCAAACGACGTGATTTTTTCCATTGTAATCAGATATTCGCAACAGGCTTGTGTCGACAAGCACATGAATTAGGCCGAAAATACACGAGCAATTTCGCAATGATATCGGCTGTGTTTTCCATTGTGAAGTTTGTGTTACAATGGAAAACCATGCACAATTGTCGATTCCATCAATCCAAATTGCTCGTGTGTTTTCGGCGTAATAGTTAAACAGCTATACGCCTGTCGACACATGATCCTGGTAACTAATAACTTCTTTTACTTTAAATAAACGAAAGTAAAGTTAAATAACTAATCTAATGCGCAATCCAATGCGACGTGATTGTAAGAGAAATGTTTTGATGAATAGGTAGACAAGGCGGCAGATCTTCCAAAATAAAATATTCAATTGCCTGAGCAACACCCTATTGTGGAAATTTGTTGCGAACATCAACAGTGGTAACAGATGTTCATATTTTTAACAATCAGAGAATGGAATTGGCTTCGGAAGCCAACGAACTACCACTAAGTGCTATGTATGGTAAAGCTCTGTTCTTCAGCAATAAAAGAGAATATTGGTTTATGACAGTACATTGAGCTTAAATTTTTAATAAGGCCGGCAACACACAAGCAATTTTGCGCTGATGGGATTGACAGTTATGCAGCGTTTAACGTTGTAATCAGATATTGACCACAACAATGGAAAACGCAGCATAATTGTCGATCACATTAACACAAAATTTCATTGGTCTTATGGACCTCGGAACAGATTGTGAATCTGAATCTGAAAAACGAGATTAAACGGAAACTGATCTGATCTGAACAAAAAACAAAAAAAATGTAATTTTTGATCTAAAAATGGAATTTCTAATTTATTAAAGGAAATAATGCCACAGTTTATGCAATCGCCACATCGTTTCAATTTCATTATAAAATCGTTAAATTTGATTTTAAAAAAAAGTTTCATTAAAAGCGAAAAAGACTTTTGTTCACGTACGCTAATTGGTTGTGGTTCAGTCAATGTTATTTGGCTCCACACATAAATTAAAACGAATATTTTCAAGATCCACGGTCTCATTAAACGATAGATTTGACATTGGCATTAGCGTTTTTATGAGACATTTTGTTTGTTTTGCTAAGTCTGATGGGGAGAAGATTTTGAATTCTCTTTTCGACGTGAGTTGTGATAAGGGCAGGGACTATTTTGGGGAAAACGTTTTGCCATCTTTTTCCTACTTTTCCTGAATATTCCTTACATTTTCCTACTTTTCCCTACTTTCCCAAAAATTATTTTCGGAAATATTAGGGAAAAGTAGGAAAATGTAAGGAAAATTAGAAAAAGATGGGAAAACGAAATAGTCCCTGGATAAAGGAAATGTAATGTCAGGTCGAAGCCTTCGAATGATGTTACCTTAATATAGCTATTACAACGGGGAAACTACTGCGACAGGTGCTATTTGCTATTGGTGACCCAATAGAAGGAAATATTATTCAAATAGATGCGCCAGTAGACTTCAATGAAAGTAGGTCAGACAGAGTTTTCTGGAAAAGTTTCCCTTTAGAGCTATTATTATGCAACTAAGTGCAAAAAACGTTTAGGCAATAAATGTGTAATTGTCACCTTTGGCTTGCGGCACCCGATTCAGGGCCCATTTGAAGGGATTTAAATTCTAACTTGAGTAAAACGCATCTGATTTTGGAAATTCTTTTTTTTTTCGTTTGGTAATGTTAAAATACAGGCTACGTTCGAAAATGGGTGATTTTGGATCGACCCCTCCCGAGCTGGGGCCCAATAAGTACTTTTGGGTTTTTCGAAGATATCTCCGGACATTTGAATGCTACATTACACTTACACGTCAAATGAAAGGTATTTACAATTATATAAGTTTATAGAAATCGGATCACCGACACGTGAGTTAGAGCTCCTGGTGTTAACCGAGTACAGGGCGCCAAGCAGTTTTTGCTTGAAGAGCGCCCAAATTTGAACATATTTCGTCTGTTTTGCTTTATTAGATAGGTATTGACCGTATTAATCAGGGAAAAAAAGTTTATGAAATTAGGTTAACCGGAGCGTGAGCTAGGTCTCTTGAAATGAGATCTTATCCGGATACTCGGCCGTACAGTGAACGTGGAGTATTTTGTCAATATCTCGAGTAGATTTTGACCGAATTTCATGATATTTTTTTTGTTTAAAAGGTATTAACGAATGTAAAGCGTCAGTACTATTTCCGGTCTCCTAACAAAATGGCTGCCGGCGGCCATATTGTATTTTAGTAAAAGTGATATAAAGTGGGAAAAATTGTACTTAGAGTTTCTGTTAACATGGAAATAATTTGTTATGTGTGTATATATAGTATATATATATATATCTATATTCATCTATGTTGAGCTATATACAGGCATATAGAGCTATATAATAGCATATTCATCTGTGAAATGTTTATTTATAGTAAAATATAGGTAAATATAGCGGTATATAGCTGTTTAAATCGGAATTTATTAAAATTGGCTTCGTACGGGGCTGTCTATATTGCCTCCGGCAATTTATTTGTATATGATAACAAGGCAAAGAGTGGATAATGTAAGTGATTTTCAAGGGCGAATAGCTTTTCAGTAGAGAAGACTATGAAGTAATAGAAATAAAGAGTTTCACACTAAAGGCTTTTGATACGCATAGGTGTTTCGTATGGGTCGGCGTTAGCTATGTTTTTTATTGGCCAACCAGCAAACTTCGTACTTTTACTTGCTTGCGGGTCGAAAATCGTTCTGTTCATCAATTTTTATGAATTTTTGACGCCCAAAGTAAAAATTGAAAAAATTCAATTTTGTCTATCACACTGAGTACTTTTTTGGTAAGTGGAGACCAGGCATAACTATTAAATTTAAACAAAAATATTTTTTTTTGAATTTTTTGGAATTTAACATTTCAAAATAGGCTCGGTCTTTACAATAGAAGACGTCAAGAGTTTTACTGAGTGGTTTTATTTGTGTTGAAAGTTTCTCAGAAAACGTTGCTTACGCAAACCGAAAAAATAAAACCAATTCGGGAAAATGAAATGTGTAATTAGTCCAACTGTTTAAGAATTTTGCGAATTTAATGTGCTTGTCATTCAAATATGAAATGAACATCAGATATTGTGATTTGATCTGCTCACAACAACAACAAAATTTTTGCATAAATGTTGAGCACAAAAAAAAATATTGAAAAAGAAGAAGAAACGAAACCGAATGCTAGATAAATTGCATTTGGAACGACGACAGTGTGATATAGAAAGAAATACATTTATACAATAAAAGTGTAAGCATATGATGCACTTGAACATATATATATATATGATGAGTGTTGTGCATCCATAATACAATATAATCTTCGCATACGTTCAAAATTGTATTTGCATTTTCCATATAGTTATAATACACACGACTATATCAACAACAGCGAGGGAAAAATTCATTGATTTTATTTTACAATTTTTTTCTTCTTTTTTCATTTTGTGCCTTGTTGTTCGTTTCGTTTATGGTTAACTTTTGGTAATGAAACAACACAAAAAAGCGGTGGTATTGGATCATCTTACGAATATGTGTAAACATTATTACTATACTGAGTTAGTGTAACACTTGTTAATTTCACATTCTCACACACATAGTGTTGAGAAATTACAATTGAACATTTTACCAGCCACACGTGGATAACAATTTTTTTTTTTTTTTGGTTTGAAATGAACCCAATTTCTGTGTAGCAGTGTGTTGATTTTATGAATGAATTTGTTTGTTTTTGTTTTGATTTTGGTGTCAGTGACCTGTCGTGTGTATCTCGCATGAAAGTCTATTCAATCCTGTTGAGCGGATATATAACTTTACTCCTACAATTGTGCGAAATATACACGAAGACAACATTAACACCAACTCAGTCGATCCCGTAACACGTCGATAATGTGTGTAAAATTTCAGAAAACGATTTGATCCGATGAAACATTCCATTCTGATTATGCAAACGAAACAAAAACCTGTCAGGTCAATATAATTTGCATTCCACATTTTGACTTAATTAAAAATAAAAAAGTTGCCTCGGTGCAACACAAGGTTAAACACACATAGAAAAATCAATTTATCCTAACCAACCGAATGAAACCTACATACGTAATGACTGGTTGAAGAGTATAATTGTTTGACATCAGAAATGTGTACAAATCGAAATCTTCGTTTCTTCATTAACTTCTCCAACATTCTTTTATTGCTGGCGACTCTATATGAAAAACGATGTATTGGTTCACTTCATTGTTATCAAAAATTTTCATATATGTGCGCCTCCTACTCGCCCATTTGATTTAAATTCCGATTTTATGTCAGTATGTGAAAACCCTCCATGTGCTTTTTTGGGGTTTAGTATTTGAATGTCATGAACGTATGGGAAGCGGATGATCATTAGAAAATTTTCGAAACAAACACACATTGGGTTTGTTAAGTGTTGTAAGGGAGTCGTGTGTGTAATACAAAACAATTTTTTTTTTGCTTTTCTGTTCGTTTGGATGTTTTTATGGTGTGTGCGCACGTGGTGCTACACCGCGTGATACGCTGATGTGATGAGGTTTTCTCTCGTTGTATATAGTGTTGTTTTGTCCATAATTTCACACAGAAGGATACACGTGGTCTTTAATATGTATTTTGTGTACGTTGGTGAAGTATTGTTCTATGCATGTATATTATTATGTGACAAATCCTATGAACGGAGTGTTCTTATTCTTCATCAGATATACGTACATATATAAACAACCGAATCAGCTGACTGTAACCATTTAGAATTCGAATCGTTTGCAGTTGCAGACAGATTTAGACATTTGATGGTTTGGCAAAGGAAATTTTTCGGAGAGAATTAGAATGTTTGAAAAAACGGAAACAACGAAAGTCCGAGGGATGAAAAGCAGGGACTAAAATAAGGATTTTTTTCGGTGTAGCCAAATCTTGTCAGGGGCCCATGTTTTTGCTCTGAAGGGGCCAAATCTAATTTTTAAAACTTGAAATAAGTTATCTTAGGCGAATAAAGGAGTAGTCACAGACTTTATTTTAATTATGTTCCTTAACTGGGATCACTGGTTTTAATATTTGACAAACGAATTTTTTGAGGGATCATTCCGTAGGCTCAATGCGAAGTCATTTTAGGATTAAATTCAAATTTGTAACATTCTCTCAACTTTTAGAACTTTTCCTGAAAAAAAAAGAAATCGAGAGCGGAGCGAGCTGTCGACGGCAGTGTCGCCACTTTGAGGGGTACTGTCGCCAATTGCCTACACACTTGTTCCTTACTTTAGTCCCTGATGAAAAGTTCAAAAGTATCCAGTTTTCGTGTGAATTTTATTGATCCGAGGCGAACGTGCCCCGTCATTTCGATGCCAAGTTTATACAATGAATTTTACTCGCAACAACCTGATGACATTTGTGGTGATGTACTATTCCGCAGAACTTCAAACTGAATAATAGGTTACATTGGATGCTGCGAAATTAATTCATTACATGAGGTAACAACTTTGTGACAACGGCTAAACTCCCAAGCAAGTGTGTTTTTGAGCAACAAGTAGAGAAGGCGAAGGCGAGATAAAGTATGCGAAGCAAGTTGTTTAAAAACACAGTGAGTTCGACTGACTTTGATTAACGCGGCAGCATAAAATGGATTCTCTTTTACGGCCAACCATATTCAACTTTCGAATTTCACATAAAAACGGACGAAAAATGTTCCGAAGATATTTCAAATGTTGGGATCAAAATTCGATCTATTCCATCTGTCAAAGTGACGTTTGATACGTCAAATCAAAATGTGTATGAGAAAGAATCACAAAATCTTATTACGTGGTTGTCGGATTTGCTCAGAAAAGACAAATTTTTAAATTATTTTGCCGATATATTTCGTTTTCGTATCGAAAACATCATCAGGGCTGTAACAAAAATTGATAATTGAACAAATTGATAATTACAACAAGTTAAATCTACATAATAGACAACATTGTACCTATGTATTGATACATTCAACCGAAAATGTAAACATTAGTCCACTTCAAAAAATTTTCAATAATCACAAAATCATTCATTTTCCTTAACATTCAGAGAAATGATAAGATGGTACGCCTGTGGCGAGATAGAAGGGATATGTCACTGACAGTTGGCTCCTATGGGAGAGAGAGGATACCAATTTTGTATTCAATTCTCTCACATTCTCTCACATAGGAGCCAATTGTCAGTGACATCTGCACTGCGTGTATACGACCGGGCCTATTTTTGGGAACTTAAATTTTGAAAATTTTGAAAATTTCCGAAGAAATTCTGACATTGCTTTTCGGAACTTTGACAGATTCTATCGGAATTTTCAGAATTAAAAATCTCAAAAATAAGACCTGATAGAAGGAGGTATAAATCGAGTGCACGGCAGATATTGTTTACGTTCCAGTGATGCATTTGAATGACAATGTCATTCGTTAACATGTAAATGAATGATCTTCTCTGAAAGAAGTTTCATACATTTTTTGCAGAGAGTTCTGAAATTCGTCCTATTTCGTGAGCTTAATTTATGAAAATATGGTTTCTATATCGTTACGTGTTGATATTTCACGGCAAAATGATATTCGCAAATAATAAAACCAGACAATTCTTAGGAGCGGCTGGATAAACATTGTAATTTTAGCACGTTGAAAAATGTATAAAACGATTCACCAAAAAATTTCCAAATGAGCTTTGTAAAAAAAAAAATAATCGCAAACAGCGAATGTAAATCAACAATTTTTCATCAAATCGACTCATCGTTAACCTTATTTGCATTTGTTGGGAAAATGGGAACTGGGAAAAAAATATTTTTTTTAGAAAGTAATGAAACAGTTAATTGCATTCATAGCTAAAATAATTATTAGAAATACATTACAAGACTGGAATAAATTAGTGTTTGTTATAGAAGACTTTGACAACGAAACTCTCAGTAGTTTTCATACGTGCGACGTAATATATATTATGCACCTGTTGCCAAGATTGGTATTTTGACGTGTAGGACATTATTGCCCTAGCCGAAGGCGTGGGCCATAATGCCTACACGTCAAAATAACAGTTTGGCAATAGGTGCATATCATATTTTATCTGTCGAGAACAGATATATCGAGATAAACAAAAACTCCCTAGAGGGATAAGCTCGAGATTATCGTTCTAGACAGATAAATAACCTTATTTTCTTTACTGAAATGCGGTGAGAAGATGGCCTTTGGTTGACACTCTCTTTATCTCTGACGACAGTTCAGGTGAGAAAATTGTTATTTTCTCAACTCTAGGGACGAACACAATTTTATTTTCCTTTGCAACTACCTATTTCTCCTCGTTAAACAAATAACCTTTACTATGCCATTACCGATCGCGGCATACCTTGACAATTTAAGCGAGATGTGTACTCCAAGACCCATTATGCATATCAGTCCCTCATCAGACTACATTTTGGACCTAATGCTATATTAATAGATCATCCGGAGAGGTGGACACCAGGAATTTAAAAATTATCCAAACTTTTTCCAACTTTGCTAATCTGTAGCTATTTCTTGAAATAGGACTTGGGGTACACCGACTTGTCGACCTAGCATATTTATTTAAGCGGCGCGGCATAGGAAATAATGAAGTTTTGGTCCGAAATAACGAATGAAAATTGAAAATAAATTGTTTAATTAAAAACCTGCTGCATGCACCAAAAAAGGCAAATTTTCGAGAATCTTCAACTTGTCTGGCACGGCAAAACTGCCATAAAAAATTTTATTTTCAATTTTCATTAGCCATTTGGGAGCCAATACGACCAGCACTGTCACCCGAGTTTCGCCCGAGATCTACTTTCGATAAAAATTTATTGAGTTTTATGAAATCGGACTGTCACTTCTTATCACCCTGACATTCCTTATAATGTTGACACTCTTTATCACACTGAACACAAAGTGAAGCTGGGTGAAGCCAAGTAAAGCTATAGGTGAACCCAAATGAAGATAGGTGAAGCCAAGAAAAAAAAAATATGGCAGCTAGGAAATACCATTGTCAGGAGAGCTCCTCTAGCGTTCAAGAACAAAAGTCGCATGGAACAAATGGTTTTCGAATCGTGCAGTGCAGTAACATGGCATTGATTTCAAACCATATCCTTAAGTGCCCACTCCACTCAACAAAAAGTGCTCCGTGAGAGAGCGAGCTGTCAAATAAACAAAGCAAAAATTGAAAAAATTCAATTTTGTCTCTCACACGGAGTACTTTTTTGGTAAGAGGAAACTAAGCATTACGATGGACTGAAACTGCTCACTAGCTGTTGGTCTAACGGTTCCCTCCAGTAATATCAAAATATGTGAACTGAGAGTAATGTTTATGGTTCCTAACCAATCAGCAATAAAATTCAACGCAAACAAGCAAACCGATGAGTGTTCCGAACTGAATCAAAACCGAAAAACAATGTCAATTACGGCAAGAGAAACAAACGCTTACATTCATTTCGATTTAAATGAAAACTTAAAAACACATTTTTTTAGTTTAAACATTAGCATTCAAGTCATCGCATAGTCACTAAAATACAAAGTGAGTACACAACTTCATTCCCATGAAAATGAATGTCTACCTACTACATGCAGTCAGTCGTGCTGTATATATATAGGTATAGGTATACCACTTTCATAAAATTTTATAATACGTACATTCATTGCTTCTCTGTACAAGAGCTGACGAATGTCGTATACCCACATAGTATAATAATAATATGGATGGTGCTGGTGAGTATTTTATTTTTAATTTTTACAAGCTCAAATTGAATAAAATATTATTTTCGAAAATATATATAGAATGTAATAACTCTCTATACCTATATGTATGTATAGCCAGCATAGCCAGCATGCTATCATAAAGCTGACAGCACAGCTACGATCATTCAAATTCAACCAACCTCGACGCAAACAGAACACGAAAAATATACAAAATGTTATAGGTTATTTATACATGTAGCTGGCATTCATTATATATTCGTTTACTGTGGTGCGCACATCATCTATATGAATAGGTTATATGGTATGGTATGTATACATCTCTGGTTGGTATTTATACATTCGGTTATATAGATGTAGAGGGTTTATTTCACATCGGTATTAAAGCAAAAGGAACACAAGAGTTTATTTATTTCGAAACGAAGAACAACGTTCGTTAGTGTTCGTTACTTTGTTCGTTAATGGAAATATTCTGAAAATTTTACGTTCAAAGTATTACATTCATTGGTTGCACGAGTGTACGTATGAATGTTTTATATCTATATGTATACCGGACTGGCAGTTGTTTCACTATTAAAACGACATTATCATCACTGTTTGAAGTAAAAATATTTTATACCGCAACGTTGTCAATTTTCTCTCTCGGCATAGAATGAGCCACAGAGATATTACTAATAAAAAAGTCGCAAAGGAAAAAAAAATATTTTTTTTTTGCTTATCGAATGATATTTATACAGATAAGTTGTATTATAAATTAGACAAACATTATACAGACTTTTGGAGCTTTAGGTTTCTTCTTTTTTTTATCTCGAATCACGTATTGTGGAGGTATTGAAGACAAAAAAAAAAATTGTTTCACTTAGATACAACGAAATGTGGTTTGAATAGATATTCAACTCGAAATGTTAATTGAAGCTGTTTTGTTGCAGAAAGTATTCCAATGGATTCGATCTTCGTCACAAGAACATTTTCTGTCAATAACTTTGATTGTCGAAACGAACATCCAGTTTCACAGCAAAGACCTTAGTGCAGCATTCTGACCGTATTTTTGTTGAAAAACAAAACAAAATTAGCAATTTAACCGGACATGGACGTAATATAATGAGCGAACATATAGAACTGATTTTATTCACTGAGCCACCAGGAAATGCGTTATTACTTCGTTGACATGAGCGCCTTTTGTGGTGACACTTTGCCACACTTGGCAAAATAAGAAGTGTCAAACAAGAACGCAATCTATTATTACCGGGAAGGTGGAAGGTAATTTTTTTTACTCAGAACCGTCAGGTAAATTTAACTTTACTTAATGGGTGTCAAACTTTACTTTCAGTTTTTGAGTACAATACCTTACTTAACAATGGGACAAATTCTAAAAAAAAAACACTTCTTGTGTGTTCACTGACCTCGGCGGCGGCTGGATCGGCAAATTTGACACAAGAAGTGTTCACTATTTTTCCCGTTGGTGAGTTGAGTACCATTTTGGCTACCGGGAAATTTTACCCTTGCTGAACAAATCAGCGTGAATGGGAAGTTAGAAATCAATCTCTGGATTTACGGAAAATTTTGTCTCTGTTAACGGGAACAAAACTTAATTCCACGTTCAATTTTAGTTTTTCGATAAAACGTAGCATCAATCAGCGTAAAAAATGAAGAAGACAGTAATATGATCAATGTCCATATAGTGCTTGTGCTTGCTCAACTTGGTAATACGATACAAGGAAAAGTAAACTGTTGCAATAATCCGAATCTGAATTTTTATTGACTCATTGGATAAAGCACAATAATGTAGCCGGAATTCGATGTTTCATTTTACTTTTCATGAATATCGAAACTGCAAGTTGTAAAGTAACTACGCAAATTTACGAATAATAATGGTGATGCGATGCACGTACGTACAGCTGCTTAACCTATTTTCATATGAGTTTTATCAATTTAAACTCAGATAACCAACTTGGCGAGCACAGAAAAATGTAGTCTCAATTACATACAACGGTCATTATAGGAAAATTTCAAGTCAAATTTTTCCCGCGCTATTTCTTAATGATTCAACTTAGCGGTATGTATACGATAACGATACACTGAGACGAAATGTGCAACCAGTGCTATGTCGTCGTTAAAGTATAGTTTCCACTTAACAAGAGCACTCCATTTAGCCTCCGTTTCCATGACAGTTGTAAAATAGAACAAAGCAACTGTCACGTAAGCGGAGTAAAAAATTGAAATAAATTCAAGTTCCACTTCGTTTGCATGACAGTTCTTTTGTTCTAAATTACAACTGTCATGTAGACGGAGGCTAAACGGAGTTCTCTTTTTAAGTGGAAACTATACTTAAGTGTCCATTCCACTCAACAAAAAGTACTCCGTGAGAGAGCCGTGAGAGAGCAAGCTGTCAATAAACAAAGAAAAAATTGAAAAAATTCAATTTTGACTCTCACACGGAGTACTTTTTTGGTAAGAGGAAACTAAGCATTATTTAGCACCAAATCCACGCGTTTAGTGGTATGGTTTGTAGCGCGGCATAAAAGAGCGGTCGAATCCGATATTTTGAATTTTTGTATGGGAATTCACATTCAAACGTTGATATCTCCGTTGTTTTTGAAGAATAAGAGCCAGATTTTGCTAGGTTTGCATCTTTTATGAAGTCTTATCGATTGGCACAATCATTTGTGTGAAATTGTTTGAAACAAATTTTTACTCAACATTTCACACAAATGAGTATGCCAATCAATAAAACTCGATAAAAGTTACAAACCTAGCAAAAACTGGCTCTTATTCGTTAAAAACAGGGGAGATATCAACGTTTGAATGTGAATTACTATACAAAAATTCAAAATATCGGATTCAACCGCTTTTTTATGCCGCGCTACAAACCATACCACTAAACGCGTGGATTAATGCTACAATTGCGCTACAATGAAAAAATTTACAAAAGAATTTCCGAAGCCGTATTTTGACATGCCAGAAAGCCAATCGACGTTGAAAAATAATCATTTTTAGGAGACCTGTCTCATATGGTTATTAAATTAGAGTCTATTAGCCGTACAGGTCTCTTCCAAGGTTATTTCAGCTGTCAAAACGTCATCCATAGAGACATGACAGCTTACGGCGGTGCGACGTTTTGGTCATTTTATTTCGTCCAAGTAGTCACTATTTGAAGAAGGCCACTATTCCGTTCAAATGACCGTACTAGACATTCATCACTTGTGAATATGTGAAATTTGTTGGTCGAGACATTTAATGAACAGCTAGCGGATACGATTAGCAACATCTTCACGAAAGCGTCAATTGTTTTTTGAAACAGTACTTTAGTGTGTACTGCTTACTGTGCAGACACAAAATTATGTCAAAGGGTACGAAGAAACGAAACTCAGTTTTCTGGGCTAAACCGTTTTCGTTGACCTATCACATCCCACCCGTTAGTCCTTTATTCAATTTGTTGAAGAGAGATCCGTATTATAATGCTCGCAATGGAATAATGTCTCTTACTCGAAAATTCCCTTCTTTAATTAAAATTAATTGAAGAATCTACAGTAACCATTGCTGCATTCGATTTACCATGTTGTATTAATTCCCAGTAACATTTATAATTCAGTCAAACTAATTACGAATCATTGATTGTATAAATGATCAATTTTATTATCGTATACATGCAACACGAACTGTGATATATATGTGTGTGTGAGTGCCTGATGGTTAACACATTCACCATTCGAATACACGAACAAAATTTCGTAATTTTTCGATTTCTTTTATAAACCAAAAAGCTATGCTGACTCTGTCTTCAAACTCACAAACATGAATATAATATTGGCCAAGCATCCATTTTGTGAATGTGCACGTAATCAGTTTTTTTTTCTTCCTTCTGCTTTGAATTTCTTTACGAAAGCACAAATTCTATTATAGAAATCGTGTAATGCATTAGAATATTAGAGAGTTATTTATATGTACACATGTACATGTTTATCATATGCGTATGCATATACATTTCGAACAGCGTTCACATGCAATCCCATATTTTACATTAAACTCTGTTCTATGTAGAGTTTAATAGACACAGAGATTATATTGCATGTATTAGGCCCTATATTAATGTCGCGTATATTTCCATTCATTGTGAAGGGAAAACAGAAGAAATTTTTCCATGTAATACCCCGTGTTAGCCACATACACAAGTTTTTAAACGTTACATACAGGGAGTATTATATTCGTCGTTTTTTGTCTTCTTTTTGGTGGTTCGTACCAGAAGAGAAATGAATGCAAATAATGTAGATATATGTGCGCCACTATTACACATATATGTATACGCTATAGGATCCAACAGAAAGAAAAGAAAAATTGTTTCGGTGGTGAGAACTCTGTGTCTCTATTTGTAAGTAGGAAGAATTTCTTTTCTGATTTTATTTGGGATCTCGGCTGATAAAATGATAAGTATACATATTTTGCGAACGAATGTGCGACGTCGCACCAGCACTTGTACATCATAGAATTTTATAAAAACAAATCCAATTCCATGTTTTCATACATACGTTTCTCGATTTTATATGAAATACGTGTGTAAAAATGTAATATCGCTTCTTTTTTTTTGCATAGTCTTCGCACCACAGTGGAGCAATCTGGTTTATGTTGTGGTGGTTAGCGTGTAAAATATACCACATATATATAAAATTTGGGTAGTTAGGAATGTAGGTAAACATAACACAATTTTACTATCAACATTGTGCACGTCTGGCTAAGTTATTCCGCATTGACACATCGAACTTTTGCAACATTTAATAAATTCACTGCAACCATTCACACCATTATTCCAAACGAGTTAAGTTAGTAAAATATTGTCCGAATAAAATAAAAGAAAAGAAAATAAAAATCCGAAAACCACTTACCGCTTCACTGACGGTGTAGTTGATATTTGGTGATATTTCCACTACCGAGTCAGCTCGAGAATTGTCCGCGAAGCCCCAGGTGTATCCAAAACTCGGTGGATTACTTTGAGCAGCCATTTTAAGTTCGTTTGAATAAGTTATGGGTCTCTTTTCGGTTCGTGTTACAAGAATTGGGTTGACTTTCGGTCAAAATGTTTTAAATTGAACAAAGAAACTGATTTCGGAAAATTATTCACTTATTTTTGGTGAACGGAATCATTGCCACACAAAGTGTTCTTGTATCGGAAATCGATGCATTTGATATTATTGCTAAATAAAATGTTAAATCTATGACGCGTTATATATCGAACACTTCACTGTAGAACGAATCAATATTCCTTTTTTTCCATAGAAAAAAAACTGTTCGCAACAACCACTGTTATAATTAATGGTACTCGTAAACGTTAAACTGGTAACTTTACATAGTAAATTGTCATCGACAATGCTCAACACTTTTTAATTATATGAAAATAACTCATCAAAATACAAAAAAAGATTGGCAAACACACCATCAAAAGTGATTTTTTTCTGTTTAAAATTTTCTTACGGACGCCATATTGTCAAAAAGAGATCAAAAGCGTATGTGTTGAAGGTGTTGAACGTTGAATGGCTAATATTCAAGTGTATACGTGTATGAAACACGAAACACAGTCGAATCTAAAGTCGGATAGATGTGGTTGGATTTCGAAAATTTCGAATGAACAGAGAAGGCAATATCTACCGGATGGATGGATTTGAATGTGTTTGTGTTGAGTTAGTATGCGTAAAGTAGTGTGGTGAAGTATGTATTCATAGGTTGAAAATAGGGGAAACTGGCTCGTAATGGCATCGTGTTTCTTAGTATATTGGAACACGGACGGGTGGGAAGCCAAAACGTAAAAGTAGGTTTCCATAATTCAGTTAAATTCCATTTCGTTTCATAGAAAGTTTTTTGTACAGTGAACGACATCTCAAATGTCTCACTGTCATTTTTTTCAGAGAATGTCATTGTGAATGTCATTGTGAATTTGCAATGACACAATAAAATTCTCAGAAAAATTTGACAGTGAGACACAGAGCCTAAAATAACATACATCGTTGGTGGAAAAGGGCACCAGACGCCCTCTGAGGTGCTCCAACGCCTTTTCCTGTCCTCTGGCGGAGGACGACTCTTATTTCCTGTCAAAAAATATTTAGAAAAATACCTCAAAAGAAATATTTTTGAGACCAGAAACGTAAAAGTGGTGCATATTACAAAAAATTAACAAAATTAAGAGTTGGATCGCACCACCTGGACAATTGACAATCAGAAATATTCAGTGCAAAGTGTGAGAAAAATACAGACTACGATTCAAATGAAAAAGACCACAGAGCATGCATATTAAAAATTAATGATTGGGTTTTCTACCTCGCTTTTATAACAAACCTGCGCTCACCCTTACATTTTCACACTAGAAACTTGCAATATCTAACGGTAGTGGATATGTCTCTCTAAAACTAAAACTCTCATTGCGAGTTGAAACAAAAATTTCTACGGTTGAAAATTACTCGAGTTAAAGTGTCGATGAGATACAAGATCTTTTGAAAATAATGGATCCATTCACGAACTTATCCTGTAAATTTTTTTGGAACTCTACTTACAGGAAAATAATTCTGCTAGATAATTCTAGCACTTCTACTTCAGGAGCTCAGTAATAGAAGATCAGTTTAGATTTATTTATTTTTTTAAATTTTTGAAAACCTACTATACATTCTTACAGTAGTACACGAAATTCTGAGTATCAGACTGACACTTCATTTCGTAAAATTGTTGTTTCCATTAGCTTTATAACACCATGATCCATACGATACCATACCACCATCTATTATTCTTCATTATTTTCATTTAATTACCGAAATTTTATAATGTTACAAAATTTTCGCTCACTCCGCTCGCAGTTCTTTTCTTTTCTGATCTTAAATAAATGATCATTTTTTAGACTTCCAACCTCCATAAGATTCCTTATGTTAGTCCCTGTCTCTAGCTTCACTTTTCTTAGTGTTATTGTCAGTGTTTTATGACTGTGAGGCAAATTTCACGAATTTGAGTCGCTCGACCGACGTTTACAGGGCATTAAAGTCGTGGTGTTATGGTAAATGGAAGGCATACACTCTGAAGTTAAGAAATGTGACTTTGTTATTTCAGAACCGAAACCTCAGAGTATGGAAAATATATTCTTTTTTTAAACATATACTTCATTTCCGTTAAATGTATGCGCCTTTTCGGTTTAGAAAATGCGCCTTTTCCGTTTAGAAAATGCGCCTTTTAGCGAAAAGTGCACCCCAGTCGAAAATCTTTAGGCTCTGGTGAGACATTTGAGATGTCGTTCACTGTACTAAAAACTGAAGATAAAGCCGTGTTTCCTACAACGTTTTATGCAACAGAGGCATCTAAAGTTCGCAATTTTCGAACATTATGATGCTGAGTTGTACAGTAGTTATTTATGAAACTTATAAGTATGATCAATAAGGACATAGACGACGACAAGAAGGTCGTGTCTGGTTTGTTTATCGATCTTTCCAAGGCGTTTGACATAGTTGTCCACGTGTCAAAGTGTCTCGGCTTGACTCTTGATCAATTCCTGAGTTGGGATGATCACATTTCCTCTTTGTGCTCGATCATATCTCGACGAGTTGGAGTCCTCAACTGCCATTTGACCTATTGCGTTGGAGTTTGGGGTTCCGCCAGGAAATCATTGATCGAACAGCTTCATGTGTTATACAACCACCGGTTGCCATTGAGGTACCCGACCGAGCAACTGTTTAGTACGCAGTTCCCGAAGATGCTGACCGTGCCGCGTATGTATGAATTTGCAGTTTGTAAATTCGTTTTTTGTTGTGTAAATGAACTGAAACATCACTCGTTGCAGTTCTCTTGCAACCTCAATCGATTTTTTTTTTTAGTATCTGTTTTGGACGATTCATTTTAGGCACTTTCGCACTCGCGAAATTGCCTAAAATCAATCGTCCAAAACAGATACACAAATAACTATAAATGAGTTTTCATGCCTTGCGCATAAATTACGGAATTTTTCTCGTAACTTAGGCCCTCAGCATGAAAAGTTGTATACGCATCTGTGTGGCAATCCTCGAAATTGCCTAAAATATACCGTCCACAACAGATGCGTAAATAACTATTATTAGATGAAACGAAACAGAAAGTAATTTCTATTAGTACTTTCTAGTTTTTCCAGGTAATGAAGTGAGTATTTCCCTTAGGAAATTTTCATATTCATATTCATGGAGACAATATGAAATAATAGACGATAACATTTTTTTTAACCTTTTTACTCGCAACAGCATTTTTTTTGCAGTGCCGAACGATTTGAAAATATGTTACAACATTTCACTGAGATGGGCTTGGATTTAGACACAACTGAAATTAGAAAATTTAATGATACGAATCCGAATAAATAAACAACAACTGTGTGCTACTCATATAGTTTGGATTTTATTAATGTTTCAGTGCAACTAGTTGCTTCTAGAGGGAGCAATCGCCACTGTGTTCACTAATATTACATATACCGACCGACATGTGATGTGTATAGATCAAGGCGCATAATATACAGAGTTAAAACTGAAGAAGCAACTGAAAGGCGTTTATTAAATAAATTCTGTGTTAATAAGTCACTAGGTTCCATTTTTTGGGCGGGTCAGGTACCTTGACTGACAATTTTCGCAATGTTTCACCAATTTTTTTTTTGGGCTGGACATTTTTTTTGTGTACTTAGAAATATTTAAATGTCGGGTAGCTGTGAAATTTTGGTCACTTTCAGGGTATTATTTTTTTTAAATTTTCTCTCTAATTTTTTGTCAACATCTCTGCCAAAGGACCTACATCAGTCGGCGTTCGGCTGACGAAGAGTAAACGTCTCTGCCAAAACAAGGACATGCTTAAGTCGGTAATTGGCTGTCAAAGAGTAAACATCTCTGCCAAAACAAAGATATGCTTTAGTCGGCGTTCAGCTGTCAAACAGTAAACATTTCTGCCAAAACAAGGAAATACTTTAGTCGGTGATTGGCTGTCAAAGAGTAAACATCTCCGGGTGCTGTGGGAATTGGTCCACTTAGAACTTAGAAACGATGGAAATTATTTTGTGAGTGTTATTCCAAGCATACTCCGTTCCATGGCTCTTTGTGTCACTCTCAATTTATCTTCGGATGCTTTCGTTAAAGTCAACGTTTCCGCTCCATAAGTGAGCACTGGAAGGACACAAGTTTCGAAAACTTTGCGTTTCAGACTATTATTCATTTTGCTTTTGAAAATGAGTCTGAGTTTTCCGAACGCTGCCCATGCAAGACCAATCCTACGTCTTATTTCTCCAGTCTGGTTGTCCAGACCTAACTTCAGTTTATGTCCTAGATATACGTAGCTGTCGACTCGTTCAATGACAGTGTCACCAATTTTGATTTCTCTATCGTCCCCGATGTTGGTCATGACTTTTGTTTTCGATAAGTGAGCACTGGAGCGGAAACGTTAACTTTAACGAAAGCATCCGAAGATAAATTGAGAGTGACACAAAGAGCCATGGAACGCAGTATGCTTGGAATAACACTTAGAGACAGAATGACGAATCAATGGATTCGACAACAAACCAGGGTCGTTGATTTCATGGAAAGAATAGCATCTCTGAAATGGAGCTGGGCAGGACATATTGCAAGAAGGACAGACGAACGTTGGACCAAAAAGATCATGAACTGGCGACCATTTAAAAGACGAGCTATAGGTAGACCACCAGAGAGATGGACAAACGGAATTAAGAATATTGCAGGTACAAACTGGCAGCAAATGGCAATGGATCGTACGAAATGGAAAGAAGAATGGATTTAGTGTCTGAAGTGGTTTATTAGCTAAGAAGAGAATTGTTGAGCTGGTGTGTTTGGTGGTTCTGATATCGTTTGCTATGCTAGTTGAGATTTGTTGTGTGCATACTTAATAATGCGCTTAAGGTTTTAATGTGGCTAAATACCATGCGTCATGTCACATGTTATTTAACGGTCCCAAGCCCGTGAAAACGCAGAGGGGTGGGGTTTAGTTGGGTATAGTTAGTTTAACTAACTTAGTTATGAATTAGGCAAGGATAGATAGGACACATAGTTACGGAAATTGTCACCCATCCGTGTATTACAGCTAATTTTGCAAAAGAATTCGACTGTAATGTGAATTTTCCACTGGTAACATAGATGTCCTTACTTGATCCATTTGCATAGCACATACATGTGTAGGGAATGTGAATTGTTTTACCACTCATTGCCGCCCGTATACGTTGTTGTATATAGGTCGCACTAGTTTTGAATTTCTTTCGGGTATGCGATCACTTAACTCCTTGTAAGACCATGAGAACCGTTGATACGAGATCATTGTTTATCCGTTATAAGTAAACTCTCCTTGAAATTGCCACATTAGGTTGAGGATGGATGCTACGCCACATTAGGGAAATTGTCACCCATCGATGTGTAACAGCTAAGTTTACAAAGAAATTCGAATCTAATGTGAACTTTCCACTGGTAACGTAGATGTACTTTCTTGATCCATTTGCATAGCACATACATGTGTGTAGGAAATGTGCATTGTTTTACCACTCATTGCCGCCCATATACGTTGTAGTATATAGGTCGCACTAGTTTTGAATTTCTTTCGGGTATGCGATCACTTAACTCCTTGTAAGACCATGAGAACCGTTGATACGAGATCATTGTTTATCCGTTATAAGTAAACTCTCCTTGAAATTGCCACATTAGGTTGAGGATGGATGCTACGCCACATTAGGGAAATTGTCACCCATCGATGTGTAACAGCTAAGTTTACAAAGAAATTCGAATCTAATGTGAACTTTCCACTCCACTGGTAAGATAGGTGTCCTTACTTCTTTCGGGTTAGCGATCATTTGACAGGTGATCAATTAACTTAACTCCTTGTAAGGCAATGAGAAACCGTTGATACGATCATTGTGTATCCGTTATAAGCAAACTCTCCTTAAAATTGCCGCATTTCGGACCTAACTCGTCGCCGATTCCTACGGGAAGAAAAGAGGGCACATGCGGGCCTTGGGGCAACTCCTTGTGCCGCTTATGCCGCAACACCTTGTGTTTTAACTTATAAAATAACTCATATCTCTTGGGGTGACGCATTCTGCGTATGATATACATAACGTTAGAAAAAATTGGGACTAAAAGTGTCACTTGTTACGCATTTTATTTTTGTTGATGTTTATTGATCTTAGAAGTAACAGTAGTTCCGGAAAGGACAAATTGAGAACCAATTTTATGTGAAGTTGAAAATGATTTATTCTTTTCTTCTTGAAATTTTATTTTACCAAAAATTAGTTTACAAATAACTTTGAATGATTTAAATATTAGGCGTCGAAAAGGGATTTATAATTAAGGACAATTGATTGAAAGAAGAATTAGTGATTAAACACCAAAACCACATTTTTCTCCGCCATATTTTCTGGCGTAAGACCCTTACTTTCGGTCAAGGCAATTATGAATCAATTACTTACAATCATTAGCCCCGTACGAAGTACGAAGGGGCTTATAGGATTACGATGCCGTGTGTAATTGATGGAATTCGAAGCAGACGGCAGTGTTTGCCTATGTTCATAGATGACGAATCCGCAATAAAAATTTGGGCCGTCTGTCCGTCTGTCCGTCACGGCGATATCTTGAGTAAATCAAATCCGATTTCAAAAAAAAAAAATCTCCTGAAAGATAGTCAAAATAGTGAGGCTGAGTTCGAAGATGGGCATATTCGGGTCGGCCCTTCGTGAGTTAGGGCCGACCTAAGTGATTTAAGGTCTTTTGGTGATATTTATGGCAAAATAAACGATGGAAATGTAAATGACACGGCAAATGATAGGTATTGTCAATACCAATCCAGGAAAAAAAAGTTTTTTAAAATCGGGTGAGTGAACCGTGAGTTAGGGCCTTAGAAGTGAAAAGCTACTAGGGCCCTATGCGTATTTTACATAGAACTCAAGTAAATTTCATTCGTTTTTCGTAATTTTTGTGTCATTTGGAAGGTAATCAAAGGCCGAATAGAATGTTGTTGAAAAAAAGAAAATAAATTTGGGTCCTCGGACTAAGGC
Organism: Bradysia coprophila; assembly: GCF_014529535.1. Classification (NCBI taxonomy): domain Eukaryota; kingdom Metazoa; phylum Arthropoda; class Insecta; order Diptera; family Sciaridae; genus Bradysia; species Bradysia coprophila. Next base: position 2,073,245 of record NW_023503374.1, read on the forward strand.
CGCTACTAGTGCCCTATGCGTATTTTACATACAACTCGAGTAAATTTCATCCGTTTTTCGTAATTTTTGTTTCATTTGAAAGATAATCGAACACCGAATAGAATGTTGTTGAAAAAAAAAAATTGGGTCCTTGGACTAAGGCCGCTACTAGGGCCCTATGTGTATTTTACATATAACTCGAGCAAATTTCATCCGTTTTCCGTATTTTTTGTTTCATTTGGATGGTAATCAAAGGCCGAATAGAATGTAGTTGAAAAAAAAAATTAAATTTGGATCCTCGGACTGAGGCCGATACTAGGCCCTATGTGTCTTTATACTCAATAAATTAAAATTTTAGGGCTATTTGAAATTTTTGTTTTATTTGAAAGGAACGTCGTACGGGGCTTCGTAATTGCGCTATGCGCAATTTCTAAGATGTACACATTACATAATAATTTTACTTTAACTACTTTAACCGGCGCATAGGCTTACGGTCAAAATAGGGTGACAGACGCACTAGGGTCACGTACGCAATAGATAGGTTTGTACAGGGCTCAGTCGCAGCAAACGCTCCGACTGTTCTGATGGCTCGTTTATAAGTGTGATTGATCAATACTATTATACAAATAAGAATTCAATAAAACTACTAATGGAATTTCTTCTTATGTGAGGTACTGTGAGATTGAGATATAGATATTCTATAACCGATAATGAGGCAATGAGTACAAAAAAAATTCAAGTTAAATAAGGAAATTAGCTGAAGAAAAAAAGAACTTATGGGAGTAAATTTGTCGCGTCACCCATTGATGGCAATACAAGAAAAGCGCCATAAAACACAGCACTTCATATCTGCTTTCTATGGATTTTAAATTCGTTGCCGTAGACCCTTTACGTGTAAAATGTGAAAAGAAGAAAAACTTTTGCAAAACTTTTTTTTTTCATCGTCTACGCCGAATAGGTTATTCAATCGCCGAAATGGTATAATATATTTAATCGTACAGTCATTATCAGATCAGAAATTTTATAAATAATTGCATGTCTGCTGCACTGGAGTAGCACACATTCTCTCTCTCATGGACACAAGCCTCCAACTATGCGAATAAAAACGATAATACCTTCAACTCGATCATTTTAAACAGAAAATAGTTGTGCATCCTTGCGGCTAGTAAATGTGTCATTACTATCTTGCAGGCATTTAACATTTGCAGACACGAAATAATGCACATTGCCTCCATACTTGTTTTCTGTTTGGGTGTATTCTTCTCCAATTAATCGATGATGTGATCTTAGCTAGAGACAAATTGAAATCAGCTCTAACAAATCGGTAATCTACTATTATTTATGTGTGTACAACATAGGTTACGGTGTAGTTTTGAAGTCATTTTTAGCCCCGTACGAAGTACTGGGGGCTTATAAGATTAATATGCCGCTTGTAACACGTCGAATTGGAAGCAGACAGTAAGGGCAAAGCATTTGGTTATGTTCATAGATGACGAATCCGCAATAAAAAAATGTCCGTCCGTCCGTGACCCCACTAGCTTGAGTAAATCACAACCTTTTTTCAAAATTCTTTTTTTCCCCGATTGGTATCGACAAAAGTAAGGTCAAGTTCGAAAATGGGCATGGTAGGGCCGGCCCTTCCAGAGCTAGGGCCTTATAGGTGTTTTTCAGTCTTTCGACGATATCTACCGAAATACGCAGGCAATAGCTGCTTGTGATATATCAAATGGAAGGTATTGACGAGTAGAACATTGTTTTTGGGTAAGATGTAACGTGGGCTTGTTGGGAAGGCTCAAAGGTCGTTACTCGGCCCTAAGTGTTTTTTGCACATAAATCGAGTAAATTTCATCCGATTTTGCTAGTTTTTGTTTCGTTTGAGAGATAATTGAATACCGAAAAGAACGTGGCAAAAAAAGTTTCAAATTTGGGCCCTTGGACTGAGGCTACTACTCGGCCCTAAGTATATTTTGCACAAAAATCGAATAAATCTGAGAGATAATTGAATGCCGAATAGAATGATGGCAAAAAAAGTTTCAAATTTGGGCTCTAGTGCTTTTTGCACATAAGTCGAGTAAATATCAACCTATTTTGCTAGTTTTTGTTTCATTTGAGAGGTAATTGAATACCCAATGGAAAGTTGGCAAAAAATTTTGGGTTTCTAAAATAATGTCGTAAATTGTTGGTTTTATTTGAGAGGTACTTCGTACGGGCTTTCGTAATTGCGCAATTTTAAAAATGAACACTTTCAGTAAATTTGACCATGCCCAACTTGACTTGCATTTTGGTAACAGACGCATTAGAGGGTTGTAGACGTATTAGGGTTCCGGGCGTATTACGCGCGGTTACGGACGTATTATGGTTACGGACGAAATAGGATTACGGGTCGTACGGGGCTAAGTCGCAGCAAACGCTCCGACTGTTCTGATGCCTTGTTTTTTCTTGAAATTATATTGATTGATTAACGATCCGATTGGCTGAAAATTGTGGCGTGACTATGACATCAGAAGTATGCAGCATCTTAAGAAATGACGTGACTTTTAAGAGTTGTAATTTAGAAAGAGTTGAGTGTATTGCAGTTTGAAAGTAGTTGTAAATGAAATGAAACCGATCTTGATGATAATTAAATGTAAGTCACTGCAGAATTATGATGTCCATTCAATGAAAAGACTGCTGACAACGTTTAATTTGTCAATTTATTAGTTAGCGACGAATAAGAACGTAAAATATTTGTCCACAGTTTTTATGATGATTGAAAACCTGATTCGATCGATCGTTCCATAACATATTTGCAGTAGAATGTGCGTTTGGACGGAGGAAAATAATTTCTTCGAATTTAACCAAAGAGAATTTCAAAGAAGAGTGGCTTTGTGTATTATACTGCGTATGAAAGTATATTATATTCCTGCTACGTGTGAGATGATTTATAAAATTTACCTGCAAGATAAAAGGCATTTTTAAAACAGCGAATCAAATTTGCAATCTTTATTGTTTATGCCACACATAATTTTCGTAAGGAAGATACACCAGACCGTGAATATGAGACTTGACAACAGTAATTGACTAATAAATCTCATAAATATAAATTCCCACCAAATTTTGATGTATACAGTCGTTAACGTTAACACAAATTTCGAATTGACCTAAAATTAAGTAAGTATCATTTTCACCGATTTATATTGATTTTACAAAAATCCAAAATGGCGGCCGACGGCCATTTTGTTAGGAGGTGGAAAGTAGTACGGCTGCTTTACATTCGTTAGTACCTTTCAAACAAAAAAAAATTTGAAATTCGGTCAAAGTTTACTCGAGATATTAACAAAAAACACCACCTTCACTGTACGGCCGAGTAGCCACATATAAGCTCACTCCAAGAGACCTAGCTCACGCTCCGGTGAATCGAATTTCATAAACTTTTTTTTCCCTGATTGGTACGGTCAATACCTATCTAATAAAGCAAAATCCATCTAAATATTTTCAAATTTGGCCAACCTACAAGCAAAAACGGCTTGCCGCCCTGTACCTAGTTCACACCAAGGGGTCTAACTCACGAGTCGGTCATCCAATTTTCATCAACTTATTTTTGTCGATCGGTATTGTAAATACCTTTCATTTGACGTTTCACTTACAAGTGTAGTGCTTAAATGTCTGGAGATATCGTCGAAAAACAGTTAGGCACTTATTGGGCCCCAGCTCCGGAAGGGTCGACCCAAAATCGCCCATCTTCGAACTTAGCCTCACTATTTTGACTATCTTTCAGGGGAAAAAAAATTTGAAATCGGATTTGATTTACTCAAGATATCGACGTGACAGACGGACGGACAGACGGACGGACGGACAAAATTTTTATTGCGGATTCGTTATCTATGAACATAGGCAAACACTTTGCCCTTACCGTCTGCTTCGAATTCCATCAATTACACACGGCATCGTAATCCTATAAGCCCCTTCGTACTTCGTACGGGGCTAAAAACTACAAAACTACGAAAAGAAAAATAATTTTTAATTTCAATCCAAATATTAATTGTCCAGAATGCTCACAAAACCATTTTGATATTTAGAGGTATGCGACCAACTTTCATGTAAGACAAATATATCGTTACATGTTCCTGTCTTCTTTTGCTATGCACAAAAATGCGTATGAATCCAAGGCTGTAAACTTTGGGTAAGTTACGCAGACCGCCATTTTATTGTCACCACATAAAGAACATAAAGAGTATAAAGAGTTGAAAAAAAACGGTTATTTTAGCTCGTTTGTATTAAGAGTTTAAAAACGGCTTTAGATTTATCAAAGTTTTAAATGTCATCGATGTTTCCAGCCAATTAAATGTTTCCCAGTCTATGATATTTTGGCGTTAAATTTGAATTCACTAAAGGATTTTTAAATGTTGTGCCCAAATATAATAGCCTAGAAACACTTTATTGACTGGGAACTTCGATGACTTTCAAAACTCTAAAAAATCTCAAATATGTAGCGAACTAAAAAAAGCACTGTAGATCAAATGAAGTAGTAGACTCGATAATTGTATTTATATCATCTTACCATCTGTGAAATAGTAAAATATGTTCCGTTCATTGTTGTAATAAGTACTCTGACAAAACTAGATCTTGTTTATCTCACACTTTACTGGATCGTATGATTTTCGTTTCATTAATTGACTCATGATAAAATCGCGTAATTTTACTTCTTTCGAAATGGCAAAAAACATAAATTTGATGACGAGATAAAGTGATAACAGTTGATATTAGCCGGAAGTTTCGGAATTGATAAGCAATTTAAATGACGCATTTCTTTAGTAGGGAACTTCCCTTATGCGAGTGGTGATGATTGTTGTTTTTCGAAATAGTTGGGCCGATATCACCAAAGTCGTTATTAAGACTCTGTTACTTCTTTTGATCTATTTTCAAGAGTTTATAACAATAGTACATAACCAGGCTTTAAGTACTTTTAAGGAAACATATACGTATACGAGTATTAGTGCTCGTTAAGCATAAGCTCTCCTTTGTCATCTTTGATTGGTTCAAGCTCTTTCACGTAAGGCCAATGACATTGTTTGATAGACTTGCTTAATCTCTTTTCTATTCTATTCTATCGGCACTTCCATTTATTAATAACTATAGCAATAAATAAATTCACTTAGTGTTTGATGCCAAATATTTTACTTCGGTAACTTTAACATGTATTTCTAACAACAGATGATCGCCGTTTCTAATAGGTTAAACGGGCTACAATTTACCTAGAATGTGTACCTCAATTTAATTTGATTTCATGTCACTTTTTCGGTGTTCGTTTGTTTGTTTCGGCATTTAAAATATTTGTGAAAAAATAACAAAAGCAAGTAGCCAAAGTCCTTAGTAAATAAAACACACAGAATGTTTGTAGAAGATAGGTAGAATTTAAAAAAATTTAATGATAAATACACAAACCAATCCAAACAAAATTATGGAATTCTAGAATATAATTTTATGATACTCGGAGTGTGGTTTATTACTTGAGAGCTGAGATGTAGTAATATTCTCTCGTGGCAAGGCAATTAATACAATAAAATACCGGAGCTTTTTAGCACCATAACTTAAGAGGAATCTTTGCTTCGCTAATGTGTTGCCTACATTTGGGCGAAAAGATACGACTGTCCCATTTTTCCAGGAACGACGACTATTTAAACTCAAAAATGTTATATTTTTTATGATCATTTTGCACTCACACTCTCTTTTGAAAAAGCAAAACCATCGATTGGTGTTTAAATGTGAATAGAAAGTAGAACTGTTTGTGATGATGTAACCTAAGTCGGAGACAGACTGGAGAGCCGCCAAATTTCAGCCGCCGAAAAACGGCGGCTGTCCCAAAACGACCCGCCGCCGCCGTCGGAGATTTTGGTCAGCTAATTGCAGCTAGCCGCCGTTAGCCGCCGCCAGAGGTTTAGGTCGGCTAACTCGGCAGCTCGTGCATATTTTATCCATAAAAGACAAAAAGATGACACAAACCAACAAAATTAAATTAATTTTTTGGGACAATACCGTTACTTGAGAATACACCCGTACTTTTAATGTCCCTTGCGATGCCTATCTTTAAGATATTTTCTACTTTGATTTTCGTATTTTTTTTTATTTTTTCTTCTTCCAAGCAAATTGAGAAATTTAAGAAAATTTTCAAGAATTTGTAGAAAATCTTGTTTATGGACATGGTCATTTGTTTGTGAAAATCCCAAATTTTATGAAAATCGTAGGAGATGTGAAATTTCATGAAAAGCGCAAAAATTCGTTAAAACCGCGAAAACTTGTGAACAGAGCGAAAATTCGTAAAAAGCTAGAAAATTCGTAAAAAATCGCAAAAATTCGTGAAAATTACAAAAATTTGACATCCAGCCGCCGCCAGCCGACCTTTTTGGTCGGCGGCTAGGCCCAGTCGCCGCCTGAACTTTTTTAACGGCTAAGCCGTACTTAGCCGCCGCCGCCACTGCTTTTTTGGAAAAATAGACGCCGCCGGCGTATATTTTTCGGCTCTCCACTCTGGTCGGAGAAAACTAAAAACGTGTGTCAATTTTCGTGAACTATTGAATCTTCTCTGACATAGGTTACATCACCACAAACATTTCTACATTTTTTCAAACATTTCCACACCAAACGATTTTTTGACATTTACCAAAAAGTTTGCGAGTGCAATATGAAAATGATGATCAAAATTGCCAAATTGCCAAGGATCATGAAAATTTCGATCGACAAATATTATTATGAAGAATTTCGCAGATCATGTACGGCAGATACTTTCTCTTAGTCGATCAACGAATGACTTGTATCACTTGCACCAGGTTGACTTTATGGAAATGGCTAGTCGTATGCTATCGAGAATAGACATGTGAATTTTTGATAAAAGTGAAGTGATGGAATTTGCATCAATCATAAGATGTACATTACACATTAGAAGTAGTAGATGTAATATTTTGTTAGGGTCATCTTAAGTTGACTGAAGAACATTAGTAACTTATTTGTTTCCATTGGCTTTAATATGAACGCTTTTTAGATCAGTCCGTCTGTTTGTCTGCACAATGACTTGAATAAAACACATCCGATTTCTAAAATTCTTTTTTTTCCCGTTTGGTGATGTCAAAAGACAGGCTAAGTTCGAAGATGGGTGATTTCGAGTCGACCCCTGCCGAGTGCCGAGCTTGGGCCCATTAAGTGCTTTTTAGTTTTTCAAAGATATCTCCCGATATTTAAACGCGACACCTGTAAGTGATACGTCAAATGAAGGGTATTCACAATACCAATCGGCAAAAAAAACATAGCTAACGCCGACCCGTACGAAACACCTATTCGTATCAAGAGCCTTTAATGTGAAACTCTTCATTTCTCTTACTTCATTTTCTTCTCTGCTGAAAAACTATTCTCCCTTTAAAATCAGTTACATTATCCACTCTTTGCCTTGTTATCATATACAACTAAATTGCCGGAGGCAATATAGACAGCCCCGTACGAAGTCAAATTTCAAAAATTCCTATTTAAACAGCTATGTACCGCTATATTTAACTATATTTCACTATAAATAAACATTTCACAGATAAGTATATGCTATTATATAGCTCTATATGCCTGTATATAGCTCAATATAGCTGTATATAGGTATATATAGATGTCTATATATGGAATCCCTGAAACCCCACACACATAACTAATTATTTCCATGTTAACAGAAACTATCTAAGTACAAATTTTCCCACTTTATATCGTTTTTACTAAAATCCAATATGGCCGCCGGCAGCCATTTTGTTAGGAGACCGGAAATAGTACCGACGCTTTACATTCGTTAATACCTTTCAAACAAAAAAAAATTCATGAAATTCGGTCAAAATTTACTCGAGACTCAAAATACACCACGTTCACTGTACTTCCGAGTAGCCAGATAAGAGCTCACTTCAAGAGACCTAGCTCACGCTCCGGAGAACATAATTTCATGAACTTTTTTTTCCCTGATTGGTACGGTCAATACCTATCTAATAAAGTGAAAACAGACGAAATATGTTCAAATTTGGCCGACCTACAAGCAAAAACTGCTTCCCGCCCTGTGCCTGTTTCACACGAAGGGGTCTAACTCACGAGTCGGACATCCGATTTCCATAAACTTTTTTTTTGTCGATCGGTATTGTAAATACCTTTTATTTGACGTATCACTTACAAGTTTAACGTTTAAATGTCCGGAGATATCTTCGAAAAACCGTAAAGCACTTATTGGGCCACAGCTCGGGAGGGGTCGATCCAAAATCACTCATCTTCGAACTTAGCCTGTCTTTTGACATTACCAAACGGGGAAAAAAATAATTTTCAAAATCGGATACGTTTTACTCAAGTTATCGTGCAGACAGACGGACGGACAGACGGACAGACGGACATTTTTTTTTCGCGGATTTGGCATCTCTAGACAACCACAATAGGTTTCCCCTTACTCAGGGAGTCCAATTCGACGTGTTACAAACGTATGCGTAAACCTATAAGACCCCAGTACTTCGTACGGGTCTAAAAATGTTTATAGAAATCGTAGGACCGACTCATGAGTTATTTTCCTTGGTGTGAACCAGGTACAGGACGCCAAGCAGTTTTTCCTTGTAGGTCGGCAAAATTTGAACATATTTGAACTACTTTAGCTTTATTAGATAGGTATTGACCGTACCAATTAGGAAAAAAATGGTTTATGAAATTAGGTTCACCGGAGCGTGAGCTAGGTGTCTTGGAGTGAGCTCTTATCCGGCAACTCGGCCGTACAGCGAACGTGGAGTATTTTGTCAATATCTCGAGTAAATTTTGACAGAATTTCATGATTTTTTTGTTTGTTTGAAAGGTTTTAAGGAATGTAAAGCGTCAGTATGATTTCCGGTCTTTTAACAAAATGGCTGCCGGCGGTCATATTGGATTTTAGTAAAAGTGATATATCTTGGGGAAAATGGTTCTTAGAGAGTTTCTGTTAACAGAGAAGTAATCGGTTATGTGTGTGGGATGTTTCAGGCATTCCATATATGGACATCTATATATAACTATATACAGCTATATTGAGCTATATACAGCTATACTGAGCTATATACAGGTATATAGAGCTATATAATAGCATATTCATCTTTGAAATGTTTATTTATAGGTAAATATAGCAGTATATAGCTGTTTAAATAGTAATTTATGATAGACTTCGTACGGGGCTGTCGATATTGTCTCCGGCAATTTATTTGTTTATTTTTACAAGGCAAATAGGTTTTTAGCAGAGCAGAGAATGAAGGTAGATAGATGATGAGTTTCACTGTACAAGCTTTTGATACGAATAGGTGCTTCGTACGGGTCGGCGTTAGCTATGTTTTATCTCTGACCACCGTCAAAAAAAAAAACGAAAAAATGTACGTAAGTTCATTGCACGTTGAAATTTAAACTAACAGACACTCATGATGTCGAAGCGGTGAATTCAATTCAAATTTAAAATCGATTTGATTTCGATAAGCATGGTTTTTTCTTCATTTAATTAAAATGTCATCATCAAGTTTCGATCATGCGTTTCCCAGTGCTCCGATTTCGACACAGTGCTTTGCATATATATATATACAACACTGGTATGGTAACAACATAACACATGTTTGATAAAAACGAATTTATTTGAAATGGTTTAAGCGTTTATCGAACAAATTAACTTTAATTAATTTCAATAAATGTCTCAATATTATTATTTCGGTTCGATAAAAGTCAATGGGTTTTCAGTTCGATTGTGTGTATTCATAAGAAATAGCAAGCAAATTAGCTAAGATGTGCATGTATGGTACGACTGACTGCCACTTAATTGCTCTTTTGAAAATGAATGGGAAATTTATTTTCAAGTATTGACCGATGATTAGCAATTTAATCAATTGTTGATATGAAACAGAAATTTAAAAAAAACTAGAGATCAACGAAGGGGAAACGACTCGGGTAACGTATTGGCAGAAGGTGAAGTAAATGTCGAGGAAATTGTTAGGAAATATGGGTAAATAAAACTCGTATTATTAAGCGAATTTGCCGATAAATGACGAAGAAAAACAAACTGTAATCTCAGTGGATTTCGATGCAGCGCATCGGGAATTCTTAGGAATTGTAAGATCTTTTTGAGATTTTTTTACAAAAATATGAAGATTGCAGACATAAAATGGAATTTAAAAAATTTGTAGGACTTTTTAGTGACATTCGAGAATTTTTAGGAATTTTTAAGAATTTTTAGGATTTTTTAGAACGTTTAAGAAATTTTTGGGTTTTTAGTACATTTTAGAAATTTTTCAAAAATTTTTAAGAATGTTTTTTGTAATTCTTTAGTAGTTTTCCAGAAATTTTGGGAATTTAGAAGTTTTGGTAATTTCCAAAATTTTTGGAAATTTTTAAGAATTTTTTGGATGTCTTAGGAATTGAAGCTCTAAATAATAAGCCCTGTGTCGCGATGTATAGTAAATGTCTATCAAAATATATCTAAATGTTGTGTCATGTTTGTATAAAATCGTCTCCCCTCGAGACTCGAGATCAGCTTTGGAGTTCATATATTTACCAAATCAATCAAACCGAATTTCAGCCTAAACGATCCGAGAATGGCATTCATTTCCATATACCTATCTAATAACTCAATCCTATACCATCCACGGAGTGCCATGAATACCAGCACAATTAACCTGGTGAGTTTTTCTGTAATATGCTGAAATTCGTACAGTAATTAATGTGTTTTGTTTGTTGTCTTACTTAAATTCCAAGCGATGATAAATTTGATACCATTGTCTGTGTTCAATCCGTAAATAATGCACCTTTGCAACTCTTGTGCCCTTTTAACTTTTTACGAACAACAAATAAATGTAAAAAGTTTTGTTTCTTCAGCATGAAATAGCAAAACAAATAGACTTTATAACACAATGCAGATCATTTCGAAAAAGCGTTTTGTTAATAAGGTGAGGAGTGTCGTGTTTGTGAAAGGGAAATGATTTTTTTTTTCGTTAAAGAACCTTACATGTAATTGTAATATAATACATTGTTCCATTTCCCCATTATGTTATGACATGAAAACCTATTCCACATTCCACATGCTTCTACATAATACCTAGCTACGACATATTACATTCGCAAGTCGTCGTATAAATCAACCAAATCAACGAGAAAAGGATATCGTAAAAATGCTCATTGCTCATGTTTTCAACGGCGATACATACCGCACATCAAGGCGCTTGAATGCCTCTCTATATTATGTGCTTTCAAATTGCAACAATTTGATTGGATAAAAATGCATCAGAAAATACGAAAAAGAAATGTTATATTTTGCGTTACGGTTCTGTTACGCATGTGCTAGAAATTTCAGTTTTTCCTATGAAAACTCTCATGTAGGAAATTTGCGCTTTAACTGGCATGCAAATAATTAGTTTTCCGTTCAGTGAAGGAATTTAATTTTTTTTGTTATTTTTACCAATAATTGAATATGTACATGATATGAGGGTACTTCTAACTTGTGTACCTTTTACGGATGACTTGACTTTGCCACTTGTTATCAACAATGAAAAGAACAAAACCCAGCAAACGATCTCCTGCTTATTAATCGTTCTTATGTAGCAAACTATGTGTTGTACTAATGAAGTAGAAGATTTGACACCAAGTAATATGAGACGAAAATTATCTTAAAATGATTTAAGATTCAAGAAGATCTCTAATCTATTACACCTCCATTACAACTGTCCAAGAAACTGTTATAGACCGTGCCAATGGAATATTAGAGTGTTTCATCATACTCGCGCTATGTTGTGACATCACAGTTATTTATCTAGACGAATAAATCGACTGTCTAGATGGATAAATCGAAATTATTGAAAAGTCCAACTGTTGTTGTCTCGTTTTCGCTCATAAGATAAAATAGGATATCGATACATGAAAGGTCATCTCGGCAAGCCTCGATTGTCCGTCTCATGCATCGATAATCTTACATCACGGTCATAGCAAATTGCTTGATCAAGCCAATGAAGTAAAAGATTTACTGTCAGTCTTTTCAAACGTCTGCTGTTAAAAAGAAGTAATAGACTCTAGAACTGGTGATATGCATGACCTCTGTAACAGGCTAACAAAGATATTCATGAACTGGATTTGGATACCACCTGTTGCGCTGTATGCATTCAAAAAAAATTATAATCCCAGTCTGATAAACAGATTTTGGCAGCTCAAAGTTGGTTAAAAACCATAAAAAATTGATTTTATATAAAAAGAGAACCGAAAAACGACTGACTTCATGCTGGGAATAACTTAATTTTTTTTCACCGAGTTTGTGAATTTCAATTAAACGATTGTGCACTTTTCTTCGATGATCATAAAATATGTTCGTTTATAACGTAACATGCACCACATACACACATAAAAAATTGCGGAGAAGTTAATCTTTCAATCTCTCTGGTTAACCTGATTTAGGAGGTGTGAATTCAATTATCAATTAATCGCGAATGTCGTGTAATAACAAATTATTATCCGATGATTGTTGTGGTGTAAACATGTAACGCATTAACATGTTTCGAAAATGAAAGCAATGGAAATTTTCCGTTTAAAAAAAAATCTTTTTCTAACTTTCTGGGTAAGGGGCCGTTCATAAATTACGTAACGCAAAAGAGGGGGGAGGGGGTATCAGTCTAGCGTTACACAGCGTTACAGGGGGAGGGAGGGGTCTGACAGTAACGTTACGTTACGCAACATATTCAGGGGCGCCGACTTGTGTTTTGGTTGTTGGGTGCGAGATCTCTGTACAGTGATTTTCACGATAGCGAATCTAGCAACTTAATTTAATATCAAGAGAAAGTGCAAGACCTGGTTCTCAGTGATTTGTAAATCTAACAGAGAAATATGTATTCTCCCATCGTAGTAATAATATAGTCGAGAAATCTAAAGCTAAGAACAAATTATAACAAAAGGGCGCATGAGTGCGTACAGAGGTTTTCCTTTAAGAAATTGCCTGTCTAAACCGAACCAAAAACTCTAGTTTTCCAGCAGAACGTCATAAAATAAGGCTACATTCGTCCAAATAGATAGTTGTCTCAATTTTGTTTTGCTTGCATCTAGCCAAATGAAAACACAGAGTTCACTGACTTGGTTTTATTGTTGTTCCATGCATTCGGTCTCTTTCAAGACCATTTTCAAGGCTAAAACAATAAAATTATGAACCGAGTGTTCCACTTTAACATTAGAAGAAAGCTCTTCTGAAACTTACAATTAATTACGTATCGAATATCACAGCAGTAAATCGTTTAAACTTAATTTCTGTTCCTTAAATTGTATCTTGTTTTTGTGTTGCGATTTCGATTGTTATTGTTGACACCACCAGTGTCAACCGCCAAAACATCTGTTGCATTTGCCATTCCACTTGTTCCATACGAAGGTTGTAACGGAGGGTTTATCGTGGCAGGTTTTGAATTCGATTTAATGATGTTGTAGAAAACCGGGCTGATGTGTGCTGCATCGGATTTGAAATTGACCGTTTGATTGCCGTGTAAAATGATTTGATTAGCTTCATGAACCTTGAGAGCGCCTTTCTTCCTTACTTTCTTCAAGATTTCTTTTCGAATGAAATCAAATTCGTGGTGATTCGGACCAGTGTCAACCACATGCTTAACCAATGCCGTTTTCTTTGGATATTTTTCACCATGTCGTTTCTCCAATGTAGAACTTTCCGCATATTTTGCATTGCACTCTGTACACTACGAACGACTGTTGGTCTGTGGTGAGTTTCTGCTTCAAATCCGTGAACATTTCACCAACTTTAGCCATTGGACGCGGAGCTACCACTACGTTGGGTGCTATTCTGGTGATCTTTTTCGACAGTTTTTCCGATAGCTCTGCAACATACGTCATGCCAACGAATTGTTTCGGTTTTGCAGTTACAAAGGCTGTCGAATTGGCATTCGGCTCAGTAGCGGTATTGTCCAGTTGGGAAATATCAGGCGATTCATTAACAACGATGATCGCCGATTCATTCGCCACTCTGCTTTGGGCGGTAGTTGTGTGATTAATGAATAACTCACCATGTTGCTGGAGCCGTTGCGTTGCACTGAGCTGTATACTTTTCCGATCAAGTCATCAATGGTTTTCCCCGGAAAATTGTTCTTTTTCAGAATTCGGTGGATGGTCTCTTTGTTTTCTTTGTGAAACGATGAATGACTGAAGCTAAATACACGTCTCACCAAGGCCATTGCCGTATTCAGGATCATATTTCTCGGGTGTTTGGAATAGTAATTCAGAAGCCGGTTTGATGCGATGGGTTTGTGGAACCATTTTGTTTTGATTTTACTGCCACAGTTGTAGACAGTTGTGTCCAAAAATTCGATAGATTTGTCGTCTTTCTGAATTTCGACAGTGAATTGCACCAATGGATCGAACGAGTTCAGCTTATCTTGGACCATTTGAATGGATTCTCTTTTTATGGCGGTCAGATGATCATCGACGTAGGTAAACCAGAAATCGTGTTGGACATCCAAATCCTGCAATGTTAGTTCCACAATGTGTTCGACAACTCTCTCCACAAGAATCGGTGCAAGTGACGACCCCATAAACATGCCACGTTTCTGTCTGTAGAATTTGTCTTCGTAAACAAAGTAGTTGGCTTCGTTCAAACATAGTCTCAGCATTTTCATATAGATAGGGTTCGCCAAAAAACTAAAATGAAGTGATCGTATTGCAATCCAGATTGAGTCAATAATGTCTAAGTCGTACTTGTAGAACATACTTCTTCATGAAAATATTACGGAATAACTACATTCACTTACTTTTGTTCAAGCCTTCTTTTGACAATCTAACTTCATTTTATATAATATTTTGGTGGAAAATTTGAGTTGAAATTTCCGGTTTTTCATCTCTATTCTGGACATGTATATCGACATTAGAGAAAAATTGCTCGAATGCATGTTTTCCATTTTTTATGCAACTGTCGTCTAATGGTCGGAGTGGTTCAGGTAAAGTAAAACTTGAATCGGAATCTCATTTACCTGATCTTGACAGGGTGGCTTCCGGTTAAAGAAAATGAAACTGGCCTGAAAAATCAGGTTGGCTCGAAAGTAGTTTCAGGTTGACTTCCATTTTGACAACAAGTCAAAAAGTTAACATTTCAGGTTTCAGCTTATACTTACAAGTCGTACTCGTACCCAATCCAGGTCGCCCTCGCCCTGACCAAAAGTCCTGACATACTATTTCTTTTTCATGCTTGCTATGGGAACCGAAAGTAAAAATGTCAATTTTGAGGGGCGAAAGTAAACATTTTTCTACTTTCGGTTCGGTTTTCGGTACTTTCGGACCTTTGTCCTTGTGACGTAAATGACTATTTCTACAAAAGTATTCTTCATAGCCTTTGTCATATTCCTCGTATGATTTTATTTTTAAACATATCGTCTGTAATATAGATGACTATTTCTGCACGTTTCTTCTCGGTTCTACATTAGGAAAGTGCTGAAGTTGGTGTTCCACTAAAGCTAAGACAAAACTAATACAAAAACTACAATTCCAGACAACTCACACAGAAACGTTATTATTATTGCTTGTGAAGGTTCGAAAAATGTCTGAAGGCTTTTTTTGTTTCAATTCAGAAACAGTGGCAATAATGTTAGTTTATTTAATTAAGAAAAATATCAAATATCTGTTGGGTGCTACGCACCCAACGAATCTTGGTGTCGGGTGCTTGAGCACCCAACGCCACCTAGAAGTCGGCGCCCCTGAACATATTTCGTACTAAAAAGTCTGTGCAGCGAATCGAGTTTCAAATACATGGTTTGTAACATAAAAAAATCAAATTAAAACATTTTCATTTAAAATAAATTAAAATGTGCTTAAAAACTTGCACATTGCAACATTATTTTTCAGTAGGTGACGCCCGAAACTTATCACCATGGACATGTCTGTCTAAATTGTAAAAAAAAGATCCGAAGCAATCGTATACATACAATTCGTGTAGTTTTTTTGTAATTACTGTAAGAAAAATATCAATTTTTTCATGAGTTGTGTTACGTAACAAACCGGGGGAGGGGGGGGGGGGGGGGGGGGGGGTATGACCTTGCGTTACACTAGCGTTACAGGAGGGGGGGAGGGGGTCTTGAAAATGTCAATTTTTGCGTTACGTAATTTATGAACGGCCCCAACTGGTAACATTGTGGAATAAGTACAGTTAGAGGAAGGGAAATTTCAGCATTAGTTTCTTTCAGCTGTTTTTAGCTAATTCACAAACAATAAAAACTGTTTATAGGGTTTTACCACTACCACGTGAGTGCGTGAAGCAGCTTCAACCGTATGAACAAGTATAAAAGATAGCTAACGCCGACCCGTACGAAACACCTATTCGTATCAAAAGCCTTTAATGTGAAACTCTTTATTTCTCTTACTTCATACTCTTCTCTACTGAAAAGCTATTCGCCCTTTGAATTCACTTACATTATCTTTCTTTGCCTTGTTATCATATACAAATAAATTGCCGGAGGCAATATAGACAACCCCGTACGAAGCCAACTTTCATAAATTCCTATTTAAACAGCTATATACCGCTATATTTACCTATATTTTACTATAAATAAACATTTCACAGATGAATATGCTACTATATAGCTCTATAAGCCTGTATATAGCTCAATATAGCTGTATATAATTATATGTTGATGTCTATATATGGAATGCCTGAAACACACCACACACATAACCATTTACTTCTATGTTAACAGAAACTCTCTAAGTACAATTTTCCCCACTTTATATCACTTTTCCTAAAATCCAATATGGCCGCTGGCAGCCATTTTGTTAGGATACCGGATATCGTACTTTCAAATAAACAAAAATTCATGAAATTCGGTCAAAATTTACTCGAGATATTGACAAAATACTCCACGTTCACTGTACGGTTGAGTTGCCGGATAAGAGCTCACTCCAAGAGACCCAGCTCACGCTCAGGTGAATTTCATAAACTTTTTTGTCCCTGATTGGTACAGTCAATACCTATCTAATAAAGCGAAAGTAGACGAAATATGTTCAAATTTGGGCGCTCTACAAGCAAAAACTGCCCGAAAGGGATCGACCCAAAATCACCCATCTTCGAACTTAGCCTGTCTTTAGACATTACCAAACCGGAAACAAAAAGAATTTTCAAAATCGGATGCGTTTTACTCTAGTTAGAGAACGGACAGACAGACATTTTTAGGTAGCCAAATTCAAAGTGTTACAAACGTATTCCTAAACCTATAAGACCCCAGTACTTCGTACTGTATTCCAAGTTTGTGAATTTTATATTTTCTTTTTTTGGCGATTTAAACTTTATTTTCAAAAGGTAAATATAAATTTGCCCGGTACACCCAGTACACCATTCTATTAAAATGTTCATTTTAAATTGCTATTATCCATTTAACACCTCGCCAGTGATTATAGTGCATTTCATTATCGTCGTTAACAAGGAGACAACACAAGAAACGGAAAACAATAATAAAAGAAGGCCAGCAACCATACACGGTGAATTATACTACACAGCAAAATAAATACGAATTTTTACTTGAAATTTTTTATGTTGCATGTTTTAAGATGGCATGTCATACTTTTCTCTCCTGTTGATGTACGGGTATACCGTGCCGACTCAGCCGAAGGGAGAGAATTAATGATGTGTGCAATAAAGATAACTGCAAATCAGTTAGTTCTGCGCTTATATTTACGACTATTACTTTTGATTTTTATGGTAAATAATCTCATTTATTACCATTTCTTCGATAAAAGTACGATCATACAAGCAAATGGAATGTTATAAATGTTCCTTATACCATCCGACCTCTTCTGTTGTTATTTTTCTTTTCTTTTTTGAATTTAAATCAATATTGACGGTATGATCTATGCGAAGTTCATTTCAATGATGCGATGTATGCTGGCCAATCGAGCTTTAGATTCATACATCACGTACAACGAGGCCAGTATAGACCTAAAACAAGAATAGACCGCCTAAAGCCTGGTGAGGTCTTTTTTCTAATTTCTGTTTGGAACTACCAACTACCAACTATTTGACCTACCAAAACTACCACATTTTCGAATTGCAATGTTAACTGTGAGCTATCGGTGACCAGATAACAAATAATTATTATTTGCCTGGTGTCGATATGCTCATGGTGGCTTTGCAATTTTGAATGTCAATCCATCTCGCAACTACCAACTACCAAAGCTACCGACTACCAAATTTCCGATTTATAAATAGTCGAGCATGTAGAATAATTTCGTCAGTCGGTGCGTAGTTCTCGAATAGTAAACATCTCTTCCCCAAAAATTACGTTTGGTAGTCAATTATAGCCTTGGTAGTCCAACTACCAACTACCAAATTTTCGAATTGCAATGTTAACTGTGAGCTATCGGTGATCAGATAACAAATAATTATTATTTGCCTGGTGTCGATATGCTCATGGTAGCTTTGCAATTTTGAATGTCAATCCATCTCGCAACTACCAACTACCAAAGCTACCGACTACCAAATTTCCGATTTATAAATAGTCGAGCATGTAGAATAATTTCATCAGTCGGTGCGTAGTTCTCGAATAGTAAACATCTCTTCCCCAAAAATTACGTTTGGTAGTCAATTATAGCCTTGGTAGTCCAACTACCAACTACCAAATTTTCGAATTGCAATGTTAACTGTGATCTATCGGTGATCAGATAACAAATAATTATTATTTGCCTGGTGTCGATATGCTCATGGTAGCTTTGCAATTTTGAATGTCAATCCATCTCGCAACTACCAACTACCAAAGCTACCGACTACCAAATTTCCGATTTATAAATAGTCGAGCATGTAGAATAATTTCGTCAGTCGGTGCGTAGTTCTCGAATAGTAAACATCTCTTCCCCAAAAATTACGTTTGGAAGTCAATTATAGCCTTGGTAGTCCAACTACCAACTACCAAATTTTCGAATTGCAATGTTAACTGTGAGCTATCGGTGATCAGATAACAAATAATTATTATTTGCCTGGTGTCGATATGCTCATGGTGGCTTTGCAATTTTGAATGTTAATCCAGCTCGAAACTACCAACCACCAAAAATACCAACTACCGACTGAGAGCTACCAAAAGTACCAAATTTGTGGAACAGACAGACGGACAGACAGACAGACAGACAGACAAACAAACCGGCCATAATAGGGTATTTTTTCTAGAAGAAAAAAGACCTAAAAAGCTCTGTACCTATTGAGCGTCGAGGTTCCACTAGTTTGCAATGTAGCGATCAGAGCTGGTTTTTAATGAAAAGATTCATACTGCCCTGGGGACCACTCGAGAAACTTGCACTTATATGTCATAGTATTTCACTAACTAACTAACAACTGTCGCGCCAATCAGTCTTGCCTAGACATAACCCAAATACGATGAATTTTTGTTCATAGTCTAGGCGAGATATCAAAACGAATTTTACAATCTACATCATCAATGCTGTCGAACGTTCGTTTAACTTTAATGTTTTCCTGGCTGTATTTCTGGGTGTTCTGTAGTGTTAATGTTAGTGAAACCTATTGGCAGAGATTTACGTTGCGACGTAATACAAATGTTAAAACTGGTGAAGTAAAAGATTTTGTTTCATTTCATTTCATTTATTTCAGTTTCAGGTGATTACAAATACAAAAACATCTGCGTAGCTCTAGTGTGACGAAGTCAATTCGAAAGAGCTACGAAAAGATTTTGTTTCTGAAATTTCTTTAGTCAAACGAAGCAGTAGACTGAAAATTACGCCAGTGAAATGGCCGTCGTCTGTGAAACGTTATAATCTCTTTCACTATTTTATTCGAACAAAATTTAGCCAGCAAATTATGCAGTCGAACTATTTATGACAAGCCCAGATCCATGAATAATATTGAATTCAACATTTAATGCATTAACCACCATACGAACTGTAAGACTCGCGTTTTCATTTAATCCAAAAAGATATTGCAGATATCCATCATAAATTCCGGCATCAAAATTTACATTTTACGCTTCATTATCATCTTACGATGTTACGTAGGCAATAACAAGTGATTCATATAAATAAATCGTTTTGGAAATTAGTTGTCTCTGAGGTAAATACATTTTTTTTTAGACGAATCCATCAGTCACAATATATACCTGCTCTTACACCTAATCAAATATTATGTCACTTAAAAGCGAAGAAATCAGAGAAGAATAAACTGAACTGTGTTCTCTAATGACATTATTTTTGGGCATTTAAATTGGGTGGACTGATAGTGCAAGTGGTCAAATTTAGAATGGTTGAGTATTTGTCACCTACTTCAGGTTTCAAACGACAGAAATAAAAAAAAAACTTTGTTATACGGAGAAGTTTCGTTGATATATTTTCAAATAA
This sequence comes from Bradysia coprophila, assembly GCF_014529535.1. NCBI lineage: Eukaryota > Metazoa > Arthropoda > Insecta > Diptera > Sciaridae > Bradysia > Bradysia coprophila. Next base: position 2,093,561 of record NW_023503374.1, read on the forward strand.
TGAAGTAAGTTGTAAACAAATCACTTGTTGTGCATAATTCTGTTGATGTTTGTAAACATGTACAAATATGTACTACGTATGCGCACATATTGATTTAAAATAAAAAAATAAAAACTTCATTTTAATAAACTCCATGTAAAACAACAACGTTTTGTTATTTACATTGTGCAATTTGTTGCATATTGTGCAATGTTTTTCTATTTCAGCTATCGGCTATAATTTATAGTACGTCTAACAAGTCAATTATTGGCCTCTTTTAAAAGTTGTATTAATTGCTAAGTTGTAAATGAAAATAATTATTATTTTATAGTTCATAACGTTTCTTCTCAATTGATTTATTTTTCAAACGTTTGTGTGTTTAGGAGGCAAACTGTAATTTTTTTTTTCCTTAGATAACACAAAGTGCACAGCTTATTTTCGTAGTTTTTCAAGGATTTCCTCTTTCCCGATTGTTATTGTTTTTGCAAACTCTGTCTAATACGAAACGTCTCCACAGATCACAGATCCCGAATAAAGATGGTATGTAGATATGAAGATACTATTTCACGCTGAGCGATTCCATTCTGATGTTTTTCACAATAGTTATTTGTTCACAGAGGAAAAAAGGTGTTGAAGTAGTAGACTTAGACATCATCTTTAATTCTCAGTTGATTATGTGTGAATAACCATCACGTTTTGTACAACTGCATCTATTGCTCACCACAAATTTGAACTTCTAACAGGTTATGGGCCCAGACAAAGATAGGACAGTGGAGTGTGCAAGAGTTAAAGTTGGATTATGATTTGGAATGTGAAGCAGAAGAACTAGAGAACGTTGACAACAAGAAAGAAAAATAAACCAAGGTTTGGATTGCGATTGAAATACGAGCAATGATTGAGGTTTAACGGACGAAAGTAAAGAAAGAAAAAGACAAGATGAATTGAAACAGAATTTGAGCAACAGAGCTTGGGCGGGCGCGGACAATTATACATCGAGTACCTGCAACATAATTTGAGTGGAGAGCAATGAAGTAGTAGATGATGAAGAAGAAGATGATGAACAAGAAGTAGAAGTAGATTAAGAAAAGTAAAGATGAAGTTGGTGATATAAGAAAATGACGATGATGATATTCAGGAAAAAAAAGTAGAAGGAGATGACGGTGGTAAATGGAAGAAGAAGGTGCAAGACAAGAGAGGAAGGAATAATTCAACAATGAAGACGATTTTTTTTGCTGCTAATCAGGAGAATATTTTTTCAATTGCAATTTGTGGTAATGAGAAGAAATGTTGAAGTAGTAGACTTAGCATTGTCATCAATTCTAATTGAGTCAATTGAGTCCAATCAACAAAAAATTGGAAATTTCATTTCGAGTGTATTATTTGTACACACAACAAAGGCTCTGAAAGTTTCAGCTGAGGTGAGAAAATAATTATAAATGACTGTGCTCTCGATACCATAGACAACAAGTGGTTCCATCGAGTTAATTGGAATTGTTACTGGATAATAACACCTCTAGAATTGCTGTTGGTCTTCGACTAGGTTCTCAATTATGCGAAGAACATAAATGTATTTGTGGTGAGATTGTTGCAAAAGATGGTTTAAATGGTCTATCATGTGCTAAATGTGAAGAAGGAAAATTCGCTAGACATGACAGTATGAATATGATTTTCTCTCATGGTTTTTCTAGTGCAGGTATTCCTAACATAATACAGCCACCTGGTATCTCACGACATGATGGTAAAAGACCTGATGGAGTGACTTTGATACCATGGAGTCATGCTAGATCATTGTTGTGGGATGTAACTGTGAGAGATACAATGGCTGCATCCTATATTACTGATTCATCAAAGAAAGCACGGTCAATTGCTGACAAAGCGGAGAGGCATAAACATAATCATTATATGAAATTAAAGCAAAATTATTTATTCACTCCGCTTGCTTTCGAGACGTTAGGTTGCATGGGTCCTGAAACGAAGAAATTTGTGGATAAATTGGGATCATTAATGAAAAAGGCAACTGGTGAGGTTAGATCAAAGGACTATCTTTTGCAACGAATTTCAATCGCTATCCAACGTGGAAACGCTGCCTGTATTTTGGGCACATTAGGGAAAAGCAGGATAGATGATTTTTATTTATTGCAAATTTAATTTTTTTTAGAAAAGATCGCTTTTTTACTGGCTGCGTCATTATTGTGAGCAGTTTTTTTTTGCGTAGTTAATAAAATTTCAAATAGACAACATATACTCTTACTAATAAAGTTATAGTAAATCATATTTCAAAACTAATGAAGTATTAGATCTTGTGTACATCTGTTAAAAATACTTAGACCAAACGAAGTAGTAGATTCAGTAATAATATTACCATACTCTCCGTTTGTTATACTAATTAAATGTACACAAGCTTATCATTTCATCTATTAGTAAAGCAACGGTTCTTTACTCTCACTATCGGTACTTAAATTACAAAATGATGACGATTGATAGTTCTGATAACAGTTCTGAATAATCAGAACGATCAGTTGTCAATAGTTTCACGAATTTCAATTTTTTTCTATTGACAATGATGAACTGACGATAGAGATGACGCATATCTATAAATTGTAAACAAATTTCTTTGAATATTCAATGACTTAAGCAAAATCGGCGGTTGTGTTTGCGAAAATCGTATGATTTTTTTCCTCTTAAACTTTTTATTTCACACAAGCAAACATTTTCGGTATAAATTCGAACAAACAACCACAGTCAACAAAAAAAAATGTTAAAAATGTACGTCAGTCTTTGGCAGAACCCGTAAATCATTCTTTTATATAGGTGTAGTTGCTGCATCATATCACCTGATACAATTTTTCGTTGGAAAATTTTGTGGTTTAGAGTCTCACGAAATTGTCTCGCCAATTACGAAAGGAACGTGTGGCTACTTTTATGCAACACCTATAGCTACTCACACCTGATAGGTGAATTTTTATTGGATGTTTTCTTGTGGGTAATCAGAGATTTGTGAGAAATAGTAACCTATAAATTATGAATCGGATAATGAAGGTTCAAAAGTAATCCATAATAATGACCGATTTCAAATGCACTTTAGGACATTTCCCTAAGCAAAAAAAAAGTCGTTCGACTAAGAGCCTGAACTACATCAGTGAAACATCCGTAAAGTTTCCCGTATGTTATATTTACATGAAATATGTGTACATTATGCTGTATAGTTGACTCGCACATCCATATATACAACTTCACTATTTTGCTGCTCCGAGAAATATATTCATCGCTCAACTACTATTATATATATATACGTCACACAACATGTACACATGCCTATGTTTATAGCACTCAACGAACAGGCTAAGGTAGTCGACAAGTAAAGTTGAAGCTGATTATTATTTGCCTTTTGACTGGCAACGCAATCGGTCGGTTTTTCATGTTTTGAAACATTTCTTCTTTTGATATAAAAATTCGGTTACGAACACGGCAACTGGTTTAGCTGCATTTTGAAAGAGCCGATTTGCGAATAAAAAAGTTCAGCAGAAATTTAAACGACGAATTGTGTTGGGATTATAGTAGTTTTTGAGTGAAATTGTTTTTTTTTTGTGGATTATACCTTACGTTGTGTGCACCAAAAATTGGACGACAAAATATACTCGGACGTTTTTAAAAAGATCAATTCGTTAAAAATTGTGTCGTGCCATTAATTGAATTGAGGAATTGATAGTGGAAACAGACTAAGCAAGTGAAATTCTAAAATTTTGTCAATTATTTCGGATATCATCGAATCGGAATTAAATCGAAAATATAAATAAGGTGAGTGTTGACCCGACGTATTATACCATTGAGTGAACGTTTTATTTTCTTTTTTTGATGCTAAATTTTTAATAAATCGGTTATTGAATGTTACTAAAACCGGAAGACTGTAATTTGCCAAGGTGTTATATAGATTGACTGAGAGTGTTGTACTTGAAGCTCGATTGCCAAATTTATTTATTTTTTACCTTACAATTCAATCCGCAATTTTTTTACAAAAATTATTTTTAAATGAGACGGCTCCAAAATGATTTATCTTGGTACCCGATACCACTCAAGGAGTTATTGTAATTTCTTTAACGATTTCGCTTTTATCAGCAAAACATTCATTCAAACAACGTAATTGATTCAAATTTATCGATAATTTTCAATCAAATAACCGGCTATCAAGTACTTGATCTTATCAATGAATACGTCAGTTCATTCATAATGAAAATTATTTTCGTTTTTACTCTCAAGATGATTATAATCAACGGAGATAAATAATTAAACATTTCATTCATTAAAGATCGCTTTTACTATCTATATGTGATGGAGTAGGGTCTCCTCGCAGCATCTATTTACTATCGAGACCTTTTAATTTTACAGAACAATTTCAATTTATTTATTTTGCATTGAAATTCATCTACACAAATTTATTAAAATACGGAATAATAAAACGATTTGTATCTTACCAGTACATTCAAAACGATTAAAACAATTGCTACCAGCCCAATACTTTTGTCTAATTAATTATTTACCGTCAATTTGAATTATTCATTTAAATCGGGTATATAATACGTGTACTTGTTACGATCAGGTGATGTAGAACGATTTAAAAAAAATTAAAATTGTTTAATTGAACAATTAGCTGAATATAGACGACGCGACATGACAGGACATTCAACGCAGTCAGTCGTAGGAATTTTTATTGGCTGTCTTATCGTATACGTTTATTTAATGATATTATCAGTATGTACACATAAGTTAAATGATGTAACCAAAGTATCCGTCCGTCGTCACGACCATTCAACTCTTCAAGTTCAATTCGATATCGACGATTTGGATAATTCTGATGTCCGGTTTCAATTTGTTTTTTTCTTATCCAATTTAGTTGCGGTAAATCACACCATACCCATCCTTTTGGGTAGGCCAGGTCCCTTGACTGACTGATTTTCTCGATCTATTTTTATAACAAACATATCAAAAAAGGTCTTTCTTTCGTAAAAGATTTCGTCTTGAACAAAAATGTTACTCGTGTGGATTATTGCCCTCGCTTCGCTCTGTTCGTTAGTTGCAATTTTATACTTTATGAGCCTTCTTCAGTAAGTGAATATTCAGCTGAAAAGCTGTGCCATTTGTCTATTTGCATATGAATTAAGGAGGCTACTCTTGTGAATTACGGCACTCGCTTCGCTCGTTCACATTCGTTGAATTTTATTTTATAACGCAACTACCAAGAAATCACACAAAATATTCCTCGTCAAATAAAATGACATTTTTGGAGAATTCCTCAAGTTATCGTGTTATCAGCGAGGTTATCAGGGAATTTCCAAAGTGTGACAAATATTTTTGAGTGTTTATCATCCGTACGACCCATGACTTCCAGTCAAGCGAATTACATTTATCTTTCAGACGTACTAAGACTCTGTTTGTAAAGTGATTCCCGTGACGAATTTTCGTTAAAGCAAACCATACAATAATTTCACGCCGTAGAATTGTGAGTTAACAATTTTTTTTCATCTTTAACGTCTATTTTGTTCCAGGTGTAATTGCAATTAACAGCCATGAAGTTCGAATTACAAAGTACTCTGTCGGTAGTGTTTCTATCAATAATAAACATGTGCGTATGTTTACAAGACATTGCTGAAAAAACATTTAACAGTTTAAACAATGAAGTGCAGCATACAAAGCGCCATCAGCATAATCAAAATAATCATCATCACCATCCACATCCACATCGATGGGGTCATGAAAATTTCTTGCTAATTGATTATTTAGCTGACGGTGAAATGGAACGACGAATCAGTTATAATGGAGTTACAGCCAAAGAAACGAGTATCGGGAATAGCAGGTAATAAAATTGTTGTAAATTTATTGATGCTTTTAAGCAATTACAAGTAAATAAAACGAAGAAGAGCAACACAATCGCCAAGACGTTGAAGAAGAGTGATTGCTCTGGATTGACACGATGTTAAAAACGATGTGAATAGTGTTACGATGGACACAACTTGCTTGTTAATGAGTTTTGTTATCTTTTTCTGAACACTAAATTTTTTTACCACCTGTCCCGTGCGAAAGTTGACCATTACATAGCTATTTGTCCCAGTGAAAATGATCCATTACATGTGGACTGTTTTCGGTTCATTTTTCGTTAGTTTTTAAGTAAAATTCAACTTTCGCGTGTGGTAGGGAGTAAAGCAGAATACATTGGATGCTGCTACGTCCTTCATTACGTCGCGTCGGGAAGAACTTTGTGATACTAGCAAACTAACTCGTGTGTTTCTGGCCAACAAGCTTCGGCAACAGTTTTTCGACAAGTGTATTTGTATACCTTGCCGTCGACTTGGACATTCAAATTGTACACTTGCCGAAAGCACAGTTACCGAAGCCTGTTGCTCAAAACCACACTTTTGAGTTCGCTTTTAATACAAACTCATCACCTCAAGCAATGAATTACTTTCGCAGCATCCGATGTAACCTACCTTTTTTCTGAATTAAATTCTTTTACGCTGTCTATTTAGTACCTTACCATGTTACAGTGAGCAAGGTAAGATCAGTAATTCATTAGCATGTAACGGATAATTACAGCCAGCTAAACAGAATTATTGTGTATTTGACTTCCGCTAAATAGTTGTATTGGTATCTGAAGACTTCACCTGTAGCGATTTCATTCAGCTTTATTATTTAGTTTGTTTAAAGTGGTTCGCTAATAGTTTGCGTAGAGCTGATAGTCTGATAGACAAGAAGCTACATCAACAAAATATTCAAATGTTGTCCTTATATTGTATTTCCAACGAGCATTTCATTCCGATACCAATTATCATAATAAAGGTTTTCCATGATTTAATTCCCATATGGGTGCTTGCAATTTAGTGCAGCCTGTAAGCATTTTCTATATATATAATCATCATCCCTGTTCTCTCATCCATTGCATATAAGTCATTTTCATTTATTATTCATACGAATTACGATTTTGAATTTTGAGAACTCCGATCTATTGACTTAGTTTAATGTTTTGGACATTTAAAGGATAATTGGTTGGTGCGGTTTAAATTCTTCTATTTTCCAGTTTGTTTTAGTATAATTTAGAGATTTAATCGATGTTTTCATGTTTATACATGAGTATGGTTATGTGAATAGGTTGCAACGGAACGTGTGTGTATATAGATAATTGAAGTAGCTGGCTGGTTGGTTGTATGGTTTTAGGAACTTTAAACTTTAACTTATACAATGAAACAATTTTACAGTGGACATGTAATTGGAATGTGCATTGGGACGAAAATTGCACCAAAAAAAAAATTGAATTTTCATTCGAATGCAAAGTTTCAGAAATTGGTTTGGAAGACTTTATTCCAGTAGCCATAAAAGAATGGGATTACTAAACTGTTTCTGAAGCTGTCCAGTTCGACTTAGTTCAGTATTTTTGGCTTGAATAAAGTTGATAATTTCTGCGAAACAGGTGTGGCGTCGACATTTACGAAAAACGATCTAGCAGTTTCATCCTACGCATAAACTTCTTAGAACTAGATGGAATATCAGCTTTTACTAAACGAATTCAGTTTGCTCAAATAGATTGCGTTCGTTGGGCTGGTTTATTTTCTATGAATCGAATTTAAATTGCCATTTGTCATGGTGTCCCGTCTGAGAGTGTAACACTTTAATGAAAATTGTTCAGTTGCTCAGTTTTTTTTAATTCAATGCAGATTATGTAGCGCTCGGGGCATTTTAATGTTTTTTTTATGAGATTTATTTGATTTGCATTTTATGTTTGATAACTGTGCAAGAGTCGCGGCAATAAGAGGAAGAAAAAAAAAACAATTTTGATTGGTATTCCATTTCCTCTTTCTCGTATTTGCGATACGGACATTAAATATAATGACAATTCAATAAAATTATTCAAATTACTTTAACAATCACTCAACGCGTATCGTACCGTGTTCATCTACGAGAATATATTTGAACAAGTGAAGACGTTAGCCCCGTACGAACCCGTATACCAAATTTAGCAAAAACCGCTGAGGAATCTTGCGAACCAACCTGAACCATCCCAAAAGTACAGAGGAATTCAAAAAAAAACTCGGAAATGCTTTGAATCCCTCCGAATTCTACAACTGGAGAGATGGTAGACATGGAAATTTTGGGAACCAATACAATATAATTTCAATGATCCCAAAAGTCCAGAAGACAACCCAGAAAAACCTCAGAAATCCTTCAAAATCCTAGTTTTAGAACTGCGAAGATGGTGCCACTTTGGGAACCAACACCAATTAAATCGAAAGGCTAAGATTTTTTGAAAATCGTTTTTTTTTGTTCACCTAAATACACAAACAATCACCTATCATCCTCCGGCCGAGGAGCACGATTTACTCTCACTCTGAGGGCTCTAGCTGATTCGGTGAACCGATTTTCGTAAACTTTTTTCCCTGATTGGTCGGGTCAGTACCTCTCACTTTGTGCGAAAAGCTTGACGAGCCTTTCAGGGAAAATAAGAATTTTCACAACGCAGGCAAATAAATAGTCATTTTGGAATAGTACCTAGGACTAAAAGTTTTTTTTAGCGTGTGAGAAGTTTCCAGGCAGAGCCGAAGGCGAGGTCTGGAATCGAATACGCTAAAAAAGACTTTTAGTCCGTGGTACGAATAGTATTTTTCATATTGGACGGAGAAAAAGTGCCACTAAGTCCTAGGGTCCTAGGTATGAAAAAACGTTTACAACAAGCAAAAGTTGGAAATTGCCTTTTCTCTGATGACTTGTGGTCAACTGTAACCATACAGGAAAGTACTTAGCTCTTGCCGTCTGTTTCGAATTCGACATGTTACAAAGCGTTTCTATAAGCCCACAGTACTTCGTACGGGGCTGCAAATGAGGTATAATTCATTTAAACATTTGAAGAGACAAAACAAAATAAAAATGAAAAATCCAAGATCGAGCTCAAGATCATTCACTTACAAACATATATGTATCGTGTGAGTTCTTTTCATATTTTCTTTTTAACATCATCTTCGTTGTAACGCATTCTGAGACTGCGTTAATTAATATCATTTTCTCTGCAGGTATTTTATAATTACAAACTATATCAAGCCCCTGGGGTTTTATGTTTCAAACGATGACAATTTTTATTGTTAAACAAAAATTTATTTCGCATTTTTATCGTCTTGGTCTTGATTCAAATAAGCGCATTTCGTCAAATCCGCCGTTTATGCCATCCAACATCAAAATGCGTATTCTATCTAAAGTATACCTAGAGAATGATTCGTTTCTAAATTGAAATTTAATGTTATTACAGAATGCTTCATGTGTATGTCAAAGACTACACACTATACTTAGCTGAGTGAATAAAATCACAAATAATTCGGCTTTGATACAGATTTTTATTTGCCAAATGTATTTCTGAAATTATAGTAAATGCATAACGTGGATTTTTAAAAGAAAAAAATGTCCTACGAAATATCTCCCCGTACACCACTATTATTCCCCTTATATATTTCAATTTTGAATGCGATGCATTATTTCGATTTATGGTTGGTTAAACACATCGCATCATCAGAAGATAACATAATTTTTATTGATGGTGAGAATGTACAGTGTTGATAGTCATCGGAAACGAAATGGTTTATTTTAGAGACGAATTCAATGGAAGAAATGCGAAATCTAATTTCAATGTTACTGACGTCATGTCAGTTAGTCTGATGATAGTGCTACTACTGTACCAATGCTAGAAACGAAAAAAAATGAGAGAAAATTAGAAGATGAACAAAAAAAAAAACGAAATATGAAAATAGACTCGCAACGAAACACAATTAAAATGTTTGTATAGTTCGTGCATCAAGTTCGTGGTCATTATGTACACATTTTTTTAGCATTCGTTTCGCATTTTTCATTGAAAATGATTGGATGGACGATATTTTTGGACAGTTAATCTTTGCTGAACGAATTAACTAAAAATTGAGAGAAATGATTCATGTAGATTGTAGTCTATTAATGAAACGGGAATCGTATGAAGGCCTTTTATAGTACTAGATGTCGATACCGTGTGCGATAAAATACCACCATACGATTCGTGTATCATAATAAATATTATGCACGTATGACAAAGCGGCCGAGGCTTGCCGAGACGGCTTGTCATACGTGCATATTCTTTTTTATCGCATAAGCGAAAACGAGACAACAAGATATGCGAATGACACTTTGACAATTTACAGAAGTATAATGTTTGTTTATATATCCTAGGTGAATAATTTTTTCGGGGAATCACACCGCGTATGCGATAAAACATTTTACTATGCTGGTGCATGTAATAAGGCTATTACATGTATAGGCTATAACCTTTACATCACTCGCATAGTAAAACGCCGTACTACACACGGAAAATAAAGTGATATCTCGTATCACGATGAGTAAATGTACCTCGGGCTAAAGCCCTCGGTTACTTTTACTCATCTGGATACGAGATATCACTTTACTTCCCTTGCATAGTAATGTACTATTATGCAATTATTTGATATAATGAACTGTTTCTATGCGAAAACGTGGAACAATACATTATACGACACAAAAATATTACCTTGACACTGTAGAAAGAGACTATATTGGCCCAATAGTAAGCAATTCAAATATTGACGACAACATTTGACACTTCCTAACGAGCAGTGGCTGAAATGTTTACAACGTAAGAAGACTGGTCTTAGCTTTATGCATGGGTATGTTTAGCGAATCGTAAGGAAAATGTCATGATTCACTCAACGTGCTATGACTAGTCCCCTGTCCTCACACAAAGCAGATAATATATTCTCTATCTTTATTTACGAAATATTTATGTTCTTGGTATGAATATGAGATATTACTGATAGTTTCAGAGTGTGAAAATAGCTATTTCGTTAACTAGTTCGAGTGCAAAGTACTTTATTAGGCTCAAGATGTGTAACTATGGCACGTGGTAGTACGTTCGCAAATTTTGCACATTATGATGCCGAGTTGTATAAAAGTGTTTTTGACACTGCACAATCGACCATTTCAAACAATTACAATCATTCATTCCACATGCTATTAATTCTTTATTGACAAGCGAAAAAAAAGACTGCTCACAGTGGCGCAGCCAGTAAAAAATCGATCTTTTACACATGCTCTTTCACGTTTTTTATAATTTTTGTTTTCACAATTTTCAAGACAGAGTTTACGTTCTTATATTCCACAACAAGAGTTTCAAATTAGACTAACGCACAGCTCATGTAAATCGAATATGTTCTAGTCATTTTAACTCAATGTTTTATTGAATCCGACAGAAGTTTTAATTGATAGAAATAAAATTGTTGCTCAAATTTCGAATCTTTGGTTCAGTAGCTGTCCTGAAACACTGTGACAATCCATTAGCGTCTACAGTTTATTGCACAACTTTGCTACATAAAAAATCACTTTTTAACTTTTTATTGTTCTGAATATTAAACTAAAAGGCCAGAGTCTATAAAGTTCCTAATGAAAACTACGGCCTTTACCGTCAATTCTAAATGGTTCTTTGATTAAGCTCTCATTTTTGTGTTATTAAGTACCATCAAATCCAACGAGTTCTATCTTTGTATTGTCACAAGAGTGTTTCGAAATTGTGTAGCAATAAAATTAATTTAAATTAATTGTGAAAGAATTTCTCTTAACTATGACAGAGAATGTAGAAATGGTCAAACGCTACCTCCTAGAAAGAAACCATTTTCGACTAAAAATTCATTGGAAAACTATAAATTCAGTGAAAGTGATGGAATGATTTACAAAATAGATATCACCACACCATTAACGTGACAACCAAAAGTACATAAATTTTAATGAAAGTTACATCTTTCTTAGAATGAAACAAAAACGAAAATAATTAACACAAAGTCCTACAACCTCTGACAGAAAAAAAAACCGAAGTTCTCAGCATTACTTGCAGCCAGTTGTTAAAAACAAATATTATTTGATTAGTCTATCTCGCTTCCAAAGGAATTGAATATTATTAAAGAAAACAACTCCACTCACTATCTACAAAGAAAAAATGTGTTTAAAGTGTATCAGAAATAATCATTTTTAGATTAATGTCTTTGATATGTCAGCGGTAACACTACCGATCCCAGAAATATTTATTTGTTTCGGGTTTTTTTTTCTTCGTAATTTTAAATTAAGCCAATAAATTTAAGTGGTTTCAGAATGAAGCCATCGAGTGCGACAAATCAGAGACAAGCTTAGAAAAGCGTTGAAATTCGATTTTACATTTTTTTTTTCAAATGCCAAGAAGTTTTACATTTCTTTGTCGTTACGTAGGTAGATGGTAAAAAAGAGTGATTGTCGTCTCTAATTCAAGCGGAAAGACCAAGCTAAGATCTAATTATCTTACATAAACTAATTGAAATTCTATTAGATCGACGCATAAGCCATACAAACGTTGGCTTTGTGAAGCTTTCGTGGGCTTTCATATTATTTTTGGAAAAGATTTCGTTGGAATCGAAGAGAAGCTTAAAGCTCTCCAAAGCTAACAAAAAAGTGGGGAGCTGCGGGAATGGACCACGAAAACCACAATCAAATTATCCATTTTCTGGACAATTCGTGAGGGAAATGGATAGTTTGGTGGAAATTTGGGAGACCATACCGCAACCTACATGTGTCCAATTTCATCCTATTTCCTAGTTTTAATCGAGTACTAGGAAATAAGATGAAATTTAGTCAATCCAATTGCGCTGCAGAGCCGCATAAAACGAGAGATTTGGAATAGAATTTCCTCAAATTTCATCTAAAAGTATTCGGGAAGTAGATATTGTACCTTAATTATGTGAGTTCGAGTTCAGATGGTTTGTCATAAATCGGCGTGGGGGAATCTGGCACACCATACAAATTGATGATGTGCCAGATTCACCTCTAAGGGGCGAATCTGGCGCAGTCATGACTTTTTGTTAGATGTAGTAAAAGGACGCATACTATGATCGCGTGTGCCAGATTCCCCGTTGCCCATAAATCGCTTTCAGTTTAATTTTTTTCTCCACTTTATTGACTCTTTTATGCATCAATTTGTCAGATAAATCAAAATTCGTTTTTTTTTCTAAACAATATCAATTGTAAATCAGAACTTTAAGCACAAATATCTTGGTAGGTTTATTGCTATTGATGACATTAGTCATATATTATTACGGGTTTTACCAATATAATTCTAAAAACTTGCATTATATAGGTGCAACGGAATATTTATAGTTCGGTCGGAATCAATAAATCGACGATCTTTTGCATGTTAATGTAAATAACGACACTCATAACTCTTGTTCCAACAAAACAGCCTACAAATCACCAATAAAAATTCGAACGAAAAAAGAGAGTTAAAATCTAAACAAATTTTGAAATTTATTGCATGCCGTAATTTGTAGTTGTACTTATTTATAGCCCACTTCTGGACATGCATCTGAAACTGTCGTTTCTTTACCATTTTCAATTTAATGAAATGTCGTGGGTGATGCATCTCGAAACGTTTTAAACGTTCGATTAGTTTCATGTGCATTAATTTCTGTTCGAGTCAATAAATTTTACTAGTTCCCACTATAATCGGTTCCAATAAAACGATTTGCCACCAAGAACGGTCTCCGAAACCGAAACGAAATAGAGGAATCCAGCGCCAGAGTGAAGATTTTTTTAAAAGTCTCAGCGCGAGTTTCTCGAATTTTTATTTTTAACTCAAAAGCTCAGTAACTGCCTAAATAATGTAGTACGAGAGTAACTTATGTACTGTTCTAGTGAAAGATGTAAATAACGTTTTTGACGATCATTAGCGCGGAAGTAATTTGTTGTTCCAATTTCTTGATTCTTACCACTAAGACAACAATCGTCTGCAGATAAACATTGAACCGAAATTAAAATACAAACCTCTTGAAGCACCTCGTATACCTCTTCGATCCTTTATATTTATGTCGGGATGATGACCCAACCATTTGTTGAATCGTATGATCTACAATTTATCATTTATACATTATGTGAACAACACCACAAAATCTGCGGTGCTGCTTGCCAAGAAACCTAATAATAGCGTAATGTAATTGTTGGAATTCTTCTTGTTTCATTATACGAATTTAAATTTAGTTTTTTTTTCACAATTTTTACTAAACGACTAATGTCATCTACAACATACACGCAAAGTGCGTATATGCGTTATCTCATATTTATTTTGATAAGTTTTGATAAAAATATTCCGATGTCAGGTAATAATAAATAAAATGAAGTTCAGAGAGAGATTAGGCAACTATATCACTGCAACGTGCTCTATGTGCGTAACGTTTATCACCAATTCAATGCAGATAATACTTTTTTGTGGGTCTTGAGCTTGACATTGTCAATCTTAGGCGCCACAGAGTGAAGTATTTTAAAGAAAATCTTGTTTGACAAATTATTCAAAAGAAATTATTATTTAATCGATTAAGAGCAACGATTTCTTAAACTTGTCGTTGTACCTGTTATTAATATTTTCGTACAATTAACTAGGTCCCGTCTATTGGGTGGGTCAGATACCTTTATTGAAAATGTTTTCAATAGAGTTTTGAATTTAAAAATAGTTATTTATCCAACACGACACAAATTTGTAGGTTTTTCGACGTTGGAAAAACGAGTGTTCGTGCTAGTTTAAGTGCTATTTTTCCTTACCGCTGCCGCCTGATTTTGGCAAAAATCATTCATTAAAACTTTTGAGGAAGTATGAAATTGCATTGCACTGTCTCTCAGATCGAAACAGTGGCAGAAAGCATGTCGCTAATATTCTATGGTTTCGGACGTTTTCTGTATTTAATATTGGTACCAATCCTAGAAAATTTTCGAAAAATCATAGCGGACTTAGCCTTAGAGACATTTCAAATAATTTTCTGTCATAAGACCCTGACTTTAAGTCAAGGCATAGCATTGTTCCTACCACATAGAAAATATTCGAAGGCTGATGAAGCCGTAGTATCATTAAAGCCTTCAAATTTAACACTTGTCAATTCAGTGTTCGTGGTAGGATGAGTGCAACTGTGGTCAATGGAATAAATGCAAGCAGTTGAATAGTTTTGCAAACAATAAAACTAGCGCCGAAAGAACCCTTTTACTTTTTCTCATGGTCCATGACTCGACAGAGGGAACCACACTATAATAAGTAACCGTACCAAATGCATAAATATTACAAAACTTTAAAAATCGATTAATATGCAAATGAAGAGCTTTTTTTTCTTCTTCTTGATCTGCTCATAAACCATATTTAATGAAGTAATGGATCTTATGAACTGAAACATGTTAAATGTAATGGCACTGCACTTTCTCAACATAATTAATCAAAGATATTACAAGCATTCTGCATACCCATACATTTATTATACAACGGCAGACGGATGGTGGTTTCGACAGTTCGACAGAATATAAATGCACGAGCATCAAATTAAGCGAAATGCTATACGGCTTGTGTTATTTCGGGTTCAATAAAATTAAACCAAAAATTTATTTGCCAATTTTTATGAGCTCATTTTACACGCTGAAATTCAATACACTCTCAATATATCCAACAACATCCAATAGCTGACCTCTAAAAATAAATTCTAAACATCACCGTCATAATATAACTGAAGCTAAAATGTCTCGTATAACACAAACCAAAAAAAAAATTGATTTGTCATCGTCTTTCGATAGCACCCAAAAGACTTTCTATACACAACACTCGCTATATGCTATTATCATGCCACTTGTGGCGTGTTTTTCATTCAGCCAACCAATGGCATTGTTGTTATATACCTTACCTCATTTACCTCTCGTATTGCAAATAACATAACAGATTCTCATGAAAAAAAAGTCGTTAAAAAACCAACACATCGTACGATCGACAGAAATATAACGATCGTCTGATGACCACGTGGTCCAAATGGATCTACAAAGTATATGCGAAAAGCGCCAACTCTTCAACTTATACCTGTATGACTGTAGCAACCAGTTGTTATGCACTATACTCTCTATAATTTACCTTGGAAAAAAATTAAAGAAAATTTACACTAAATCTAAACAATATCAAAGTCGCGAGTCATAGATAGTACACCGTTTAGAATATACCTCTAAGTTGCATGAATAACACCTAATAAATGGTGTACGTACCTACCTACATTCATAAAGACATTAGACCGTATACATATTGTAATAGTAATTTCATTAACGTTACGGCATTTTATACGTACAAATATATGTTTTACGTCTGTTGACTTTATGACGTTGTTGACTTCACAAACATGACGTCTACGCTTCATATCGTACGATATTATTTTATAACAAGGTAACTGACCACTTTTTTTGCTCGCGAAAATCTTGTGCGCACAGGTGTATGTGTCACTGTACCAACAAGAGCGGTATATGTGTTCTCCCAGTCAACAATGCAATGACAGAAATATAAACATGAAGCCACTAAAAATACCTTTAGAAACGGAAAAAGATCATCGAAAGTGAACCGTTTTTTGATGCGGAAACTCTAAGGGGCAAGAGATCATTGTCAAGTATCCTCCAAAAAATTGAAATTTCAAATAAATTTTTAAAATTTTGAGGTTAGTTCGATTCACAACGATTTTGACATATCAAACGACATTGACAATAGGTTTGTTCCAAGGCCATACGAATTGTCAAATTATTGTCATATGATGAAATTTTCATCCATAGAGACATAACCTCATCAATATTTATGTGAAAACCGATTTATATGGATGAAATCGTGTTCGTTCGGCCAGGGAAAATTCGTGTTATCAGATCCTTTGAACAAACCAATGTTCTATTCACAAATTACGAGCAATTTCTCAAAATTTCAAAAAGGTAGAACCTCTAAACAACATTCTAAAAAAAAGTTTCTCTGCTGATAGCGACCCTGGGAATTTGATTTGTTTTGTTTGGAGACTTCACTAACAACCTTTTACGGCCAATAGCATCAAGAGCAGTCTGGACATCGACTTAACGTGGTGACAACCACTCCTCGAAGTTGGCAAATACTTGGCTGCTTAATTGATATCTAGCCTTAATGTAGACTTTACATATAGATGTGAAGTACACTGAGAAAAAAGATTACATCTGACACGTATAAAGTGTGGTATGGAAGTTATACGCCAGACACGTATGCGTGCTAGCGTACGACGCATATTGTTGTACATACGTCTTGTATAAAATACGAGTGGCATCTTTCTTACGTATGTTATACAATGACTTACCACACTTTATACGTGTCAGACGTAATCTTTTTTCTCAGTGTAACGCCATCTCGGTAAAATGACTCTGCAACATATGCTAGGTTTATCTCACCTTATGCAATCCCTAACACAGAACGAATATACAATATGTTGTGGCTACTGATTATAGCTTACGACTGACTGTACATTTTATGATATGTGCTTATGATTGCTCGACTGCAAATGCTTGAATATCTATATCAAATATCCGATAGCAATGATAACTACATTTGTATAACGTTTTCTGTTAAAATTTTATACCAAATACTTAGGGGAAACCCACATAACATATGAACGGCAACTGAAGGAAAATAAAAAGCAAGGCATCCAATATATCAGACTTAATATTTATACTAAAATCCGTCATAATGCAACACGTATACCTCCAAGTCAATTGTGATTCGTTAGAGTTAGTAGTGAGTTGAGGAAGATTTGAATTCTGTTCTCTTGCAACGAAATATCGAATAAAAAATGTTTCTACAAGAAACACTTAGCACAATAGTCAACTATTTGTGGTTGCTTCTGACCTACTTTCGATTAGTTAAACGCAAAAGAAATGAAATTGTGCCCGTATCCGTCAACTATCACTTTACCAGGAAGTGCAACTACTCGTGCGGATTTTGTTTTCACACTGCTAAGACTTCATATGTGGCCCAACTGAACGATATTCGAATCGCACTGCGTAAACTAATGCTGAAAGGAATGAAGAAAATTAATTTGTCGGGTGGAGAACCCTTTCTGTATCCGGTGCTTTTGGGCGAAATTTGCAAGTTTTGTAAAGTTGATTTGAATTTGGAATCGGTGTCGATTGTCACAAACGGATCGAAAGTGAGCGAGAGGTTCTTCAAGAAGTATGGCGTATATGTGGACATAATAGCAGTGTCTGTGGACTCGTTCGACGAAGAAACGAATGTAACAATCGGAAGGGGTACGATAGGCGTTATACTAAGTATTATTGTAAACTCATTGATTCGACATCGTTAGGTAAAGGAAATCACCTCAAGCAGTTGCATTGTGTGTCCAAATGGTGTCAGTCGTACAACGTTAAATTTAAGTTAAACACAGTGGTCAACCGGTTCAACCATTTGGAAGACTTATCGCAAAACATTGCTCTACTGAACCCGTTCCGTTGGAAATGTTTTCAAGTACTGCAAGTGGACACCGAGAATGTCGGAGAGATTGCGAAACGAAACTGTGCCGAATTTCTCATCACTGATGAACAGTTTGAAGCATTCTGTCGACGACATGAACATCTACCGTGTTTTGTTCCGGAATCGAATTTTTTAATGAAAAGCTCGTACATTATCGTGGACGAGTATCTGCGCTTTTTGAGCAAGGGCGATGTGTACAGAGAGTCAGCATCGATTCTGGATGTTGACGATATTGGTTCGCTACTTGAGTCAACCGACTATGAACATAATACGTTCATAGAAAGGGGTGGCAAATACGATTGGACGAAAGAGTCTGCTTGTGGTTCGTCTGATCTTGAATTTTGACAGAACATGCTTTGGAAGCAGTTTCATTTCTTATAAATTTGTAACATTTCAATTCGATTTCAATTCAAAAGGCTCTGTCTTGTCGAAGGTTGTATATGTGGAGGTTACGCTGATCAGCATTATTTCCCTGGGCAGTATCGCAAAAAAAACAAACATGGCCGCTGTCGGTAACTCAAACTGTTCAAAATTTCAACTGAATTGCGCTATAATTTTGTAATTGCAGCACAGTTCAGGTGTTTTTTTTTGCGATTAGCGTTACCTCATCATATACAACCTTGGTCTTGTTGTGTCTATAATGTATAATAACTGCTAAAGAATGTAACTTTAAGGTGAACGATTAGTTCCTAAATAAATCCAAATCCATTTTTAAAGGAATTTTGTTTTGTTCTCCACTGATGCGGGACTGAACAATATTCAAAATAACAACAACACAAAACACTCAACATTTTGCGACTAAGCGATAATCGGTCCACCAATTTAATATGCGAGAAAAGTCTGTTCAAAGTCCGGATTAGCTGAGCAATCTTTTATTGTTGTTTTACATACCGAAAAGTGATGACTGTTACCATTAGCGTAAAATGAAAACGAAATTGAGATAACCTCCTCTCGTCAAATCATTGCTTTCGATGTTTAACGACCGTCTTAACCTTTGATTACTTTTTTTGTCTTTGCAGCAAGTCTCTAAGTCTGTGGCAGTTATCAAACGGAATGGCATTTATTCAAATGATCTATTCACGCGACGATGAGCTCATCGACTGCGAATATGTGCGTGAGAGAAGTTTCGTCAAAGGTTTCCTTAATAAATTCTACGACGAAGTGGAAACAGCACGATCGAGAAACTTTTCATCGCCGCAACATTACGATATCAAACAGTCAATGATGTCCGGTGATCATGGATTGCCTTTCGATTTTCAAGAAGCCGATGAAAGTGACAACGATGCGTTTGGAATGAGGAATTTGGAATACAAACAATTAAGACAGAACGCTGATGTACCCGATGATATGCTGCCGCTGATGAATTACAAAAATTTAAAACTTCAATGTGATGAACGACACCGTCAGATGAAACGTATTGTTTACGATTTGAATAGTGATCATGAGGAGAGCCGAAGAAATGCCACCGATCAGTTGGAAAGGTGAGATTTGATTGAGTTTTTGGAAAACTTATTTTCTTTGTTTGGTATTTGGTACCGCGTCTCGATCATTTCCATTTTACATTAGAAATGAGTCCGTGTGTATTACACTTGTACCCAATGCCATACAGAGTCATTAGATTTAATTGAACATAAGAAATCAAAAGCAGAAAAACTACTAACCCCCCTTGTAACTCTAACTCTGGCTTCCTCACCCAATCACCCAATCAAATGGTTGCACTTTACACGGAAAACATTTGTGTTACTTGAAGTCATTAGCGATGAGATGGGGAATTTTCCTCTTACACATCATCATCACATTTGACTGTAAATAATGTTAACAAATCCGTTTTCCACTTAACAACCTTTTTTTTCGTCTTCTCTTCCTTACATAACTTCCTTACATTTGTATTGTATATCACTTCCTCATTGTCCATTCACGTTCAAGTTATCCTCAAGTAAACAAACACACCAAGCACGAGACTGCGCACAAATCAACACATTTTCTATTTGCACCCCCATTTGTCATATGAATGAAAATACACCCACTTTCAGTTTATGTTACTACTACGTCTATTTAAGTTGATGGATTATTAGATACAATGTGAGAAACGAACGAATACTTCACAGCGTTTCACGAAAAAGCTTACAACTTGTGATGGATTTCTCACCTACATTTCCTCGGATAGCGACGAGTATCACACACAAAACACACTTCTTCACACTACTTTTTTTTGTTTTTTCTTGTTCATTCTTTTTTCCCTCTCATTCTTCATAAATATCATAAACTACATCTGCTTAACTTCATTAATTTTCTGCAGCTTATCATTAATAAAATTTTCTGTTAATACACGACACACACGTACTAAAGAGATCATTTTATTGTAATGTCTTTCATTATGTTACTGTAACCGATATTGAATTTCATTGACTTCATTTATTCGAATGGGTTACAATGAAAATAGCCATTTACAATACATGTATCGAAAAGGGTTTTCTGAACGATAATATCGTTTTCTGAACGATAATATCGTTTTCTGAACGATAATATCGTTTTCTGAACGATAATATCGTTTTCTGAACGATAATATCGTTTTCTGAACGATAATATCGTTTTCTGAACGATAATATCGTTTTCTGAACGATAATATCGTTTTCTGAACGATAATATCGTTTTCTGAACGATAATATCGTTTTCTGAACGATAATATCGTTTTCTGAACGATAATATCGTTTTCTGAACGATAATATCGTTTTCTGAACGATAATGTCGTTTTCTGAACGATAATGTCGTTTTCTGAACGATAATATCGTTTTCTGAACGATAATATCGTTTTCTGAATGATAGTATCGTTACTGACGATATTGACTGTGTAGAACTGTCACCTCTCCATTTTCAATCGAAAAATGGTATTACTTTAGGCATCAAATGTTAAGTTGTACCAGGGCTTATTAATCGTTTTTATTGGTAATTCTTAAGAATTTTAAGGCTGAAAACAAACGAGACATTGAAAACGTGTGTTGGTCCTAGTTTTCATTGACAAATAGAGCAATCGCAATTTTCGATAGAGAAATTTCTAACTTTATTTGACAGTTGCGACCATTTCGTCATGAAAACAAGGACCTAAACGCGTTTTGAATGCCTCGTTTGTTTTCAGCATAAGGAATCCTAAGAATTAAATTCTGAGTTCTTCTTAAAAATTCTTGAAAGTTCATAAATGTAAGGAGATATTGTTCACTTCAAAATTCATAAAATTTAAAAAATTTCAGAACTTTTTCGAAATTTTAAAAATTTTAAAATTGAAAATCGGAATAATAAGCTCTGAGTTGTATACCGAATTGAGCCGTGAAGTTGGTAAAATATCTTGAGCCTTAAACATCTTTATGTACACTAGTGCGATCAAAATCTTGCGTAAGTGGATTTTCATAGGTCCACGCACTAGTGTATAAAAGTGACATTTTTATATATGAAGATATTGTTCCTAACATGGGCATAAACTGCAGTTTTGACAGTATGATGTGTTGTCAACCTTAATTTTACCTCGAATTTTCCATTTTTACATCTACTGCACAAAGTGTCCCTTTAGGCACATGTTATGAAAATAGCTATTTTTGATACAAGTATCGGAACACATATTTTGCACTCTGATGTCGATACTTTCGATATCAACGTACCTAACGTCACATTCATTCATTCATTTTTTTTGTTTTCGTTCTTTGGTTTTTTGAACTGTTTCATTTGTTTCTTTTGTGCCAAGCTATAATATCTCTTTTAACAAAAAAATTTAGTTGTAAAATTGTTCAATAAAGACATAACAAAAACAAAAATACTTAGAACTAGGGACTACGTGGATATGAATTGTTCTTTTCCACTGCAATTTGTGTTAGTTATGCTGAGAACAAGATTCATTTATTGAAGTAGTTGACAAGATAGTTGATTTATACCTCTCATTGGCGTAGTCTACCATTTCCTTTCATTTTGATCAGTCAGAACAGAGTTCTTTGCATCGAATAGAAGAGGTAGCGACATGATCAATTCTTACTTCTTTTGTTTAAAGAGTCATCTAGAGGTTGAATTAAAATCTTTCACTTTTCTGATGTAGGAGGTGTTGTGGATTGTAAATGATTCCAAACAAATTTTGTTTAACCAGTGAAAACCTAGATTTTTTGAGTTTAGACCTTATTCTTGTTGAAAGCGCGTACCTAACCAAAATTCAGAAAATAAAAATCTAGATTTTCATTTGTTCAACAAAATTCTTGTGGAATCCATTACGAACCACAACAGCTTCCAAATTAGAAAACATGACGAATTTCACATGTCTCTCCCTATTTTGGTATAAAATCGTTTATTTTAGTCATCATTGTCGATCACAGATGACTAACCATTTCGATACGATTCCCATCAGTTTAGGATTTTTATTCGGAATACCATCGATAGTCGAATGAAATTAATTGATTTTTATATTTCATACTAATTGATTGATGGTATTGATGGAAAAACGGATATCATTCAGTGATAGGTATGATAACTCTCCAATAATTAAAACTTGTTAATGGCAATCGTTGAAACGTTCGTAATAAAAAGATCACGAATGTGAAAATGTGCAATAGTTTCGCTAACGAAAATAGATAAATTACTTCGAAGTTATGATGGGTGTTGTTATGTACGTGCAGATACGCAAAGCATCGAATCTAATTTGCATTTGAATTTAATGCGTCTAAAGTTGGTATACGATGATCGATAAATTTTATTGCTTAGATCGAATTATTGCCATTAGCCGTATTACCTTTTGTGGACAGTTTTACTACGAATAACTAAACTTTTACGATCGATAAACTGTGGGCATTCCATCGTTGAATGATTGGAAATTATGCACTTGGTTTTATGTATTATTGAACAATTTTCAACTGGTAATAGTAGACATTGCATGCTGAGATAGTAATTCATTACGTGAGGTAACCATTTTGTGATGAAAGCAAACTGATAAGTGTGTTTTTTAGCAACAAGACTGTCTTTTCGAGCCGAAGTTGAGCTTTACAACTACACTTGTCGAAAAGACAGTTACCGAAGCTTGTTGCTCAAAGCACACTTGGGAGTTTGCTTTCATCACAAAATTGTTTCCGAACTAATGACGTACGTATCATCCAATGTATTCTCTCTTACTACCTGTCCCATGCGAAAGTTCATTTCCACTCGAGAAAATGAAAATCGTCCACATGTAATGGTTCATTTTCGCAGCGGGCAAATTGCTATGCAATGGTCAACTTTCGCTTGGGGCAGGTAGTAAAATCTACACATTCATTTCATACTCATTTTTTTGAGAGGCCACGCACTACCTAGGTACTAATGAATCCAAGTAGTGCACCTCTAGTAAAATTCTCATTTTTGTTGATTTTTTTGTTTGATTTTTTTTTCTTTTCTTTTTTTATTATTTTCGACACGTTAGGAAAAAACGTTCACTATCTGATTGGTTAATAGCGCCGAACACCAAATGGTGTGGAAGGGGACAAAGTGCAGGCAGATACAATGAACTTGGTGGGGCTTCTAAAGCTGACAAATGTTGTCGACGACATGACCATTGTAGAATGAACATTCAAGCAATGTCCACAAAATGGCACTTGTTCAATTACCGTCCATTTACAATCAGTCATTGTAGCTGCGATATGAGGTTAGCCAAACATTCAGTCAAATTTTACATTTTGGGATTTTTATTAGATTAGGCATAAAGGGTAAAGCCATATAAATTCAGTCGGATCGAGATGAAAAGAAAAACAACAAACCAAAGTCGAAGATGCCCAATTTATCGTGAAACAATAAAAAGGGTTGCGATTTGGCAAGGTAAGGATAAGCGAATGACTTTTGTCAGGACACCCAAGACGAAATAAGCTTAAAAGCTTCTCTGTTTATTCAAATGTCTTCCCACATTCCGTTCTATTTTCAATGCAACCTTAATCCGAAAACAAAACACTTACCAGTCCGACCACTTTTGCAACATTATTATGCATATACTTTCTCAGACACCCAACGTTGGATGGTATATATTCCACCTTGAACTTATTACACTAGACTCAAGCGTAATCTCAAAACAGTAAAATCAGTTTTCGATGTATACGTACCTCCTCGACGCTCCTCTTCTAAATCCTTTTTACCGTTAAATCCACACAAATCACTTTATCCCATCGACATTTCCCAGCCATCCGAAAAATAACACAAAATAAAATTCCCTCTTGCAAACGAGAAAATATTCTCCGGTCGTTATACGAAAATGAAACGACTTTAAAACGAAAAAGGACAATTGCAGAAAACGCAGAGATTTATCAAGCGAATTTCTAAGAGTCCCCGGCACAAAGTGGTGTGGCAAAGGATGGTCAGCTAAAAGATACACCGATTTGGGTGGTTTCTCGAAAGCTGACCGTTGCTGTCGACAGCATGACAAATCATGTCCATTTTGGATTATGGGTTTTGAGACAAAGTACGGATTCTTTAACTGGCGAATTAACACGATAATGCACTGCAAATGTGATGAAAGGTAAAAAATGAACAGAATTTGTTGGTGTGATGGTTTGTTCTGGTTATTTGATAATTTAGACTGTAAGTAGAAATGGGTCGATTAGTATTTTGTGTGTGCAATGATTGTCTTGACACAAGAAAATATCGTTGCACAATCAAAATATGTGTTGTACACACTGGAAACATCATAGGTGAGTGTAAGGTAAGTACTTTGTTACATTTTTACGATATACTACTTAGGAATGATTGGAGTGTTGCGGGAAAATGCTGAGAGTGACTGTGACACATTTTCTCATCTTAACCAAGGCTGTTAGCCCCAAAGTTTACAGTTTTGAACTTAACATTCAAATTATCTTTTTTCGAAATGAATAAACTCTGTCTGTACAAGACCTTCCATTCTGACAAGCAAAACAACTAAACTCACCTTGGAGTAGTAATGTTGCTCCAGCCATCCGCTTTGTAACCATCATTATCTGTAATCTCTTGGAACGTTCATGAATCAATACACCCAAAAGAAAGAAATATTCATACCGCACATGTTCTTCCAAATCACACATATCGCACCCATATAGCCCGGTATTTATAGATTCCCGTAGAATATATCAATTTTTGTTTGTATACACAAAATACAACAGAATTTATAGTATCTGATTTTGGTGTTTATTTATCTTTTACGCATCGTCGCACTATACGATTGAAGAAGAGAAGAAGGAAAAAAAACCCACTCTCGAATCCAATTTTTTTTATGATTCTTCTGAACGCAACAAGAAATTGTGAAAATGTGCATCGATCGTACAACCGTACACACAGACAAAAGGAGCTTCTTTGAAGATTCTGTTTAGGTTTCAATTCGATAAATATGTTCGAACCGCTAAGGAAACTGAAAGAATTTCAATTTTTTTTTTTCGAACATTTTTCGACAAAACTAAGAAAAATGTTTCCCTCGGATGGCAACCGTATACAAGTTTTTCGTATGCAATTTGTCTTATTTGATTTCAATCTAGAGTCTGCAGGCGTTATGGCAACTAACAAAACATTTTTTTTGTTTATAATGGAAAGATGCATTTTTTAACGGAATTTTTATCATCTCAGGTAAAATTCATGGAAATGAGGTGATGACATATTTCGTTTCGTTTTCATGTTTTTATTATCTATCGTCTGTGTGTCATTCGTCTGATTGATTTACCGTCTATAGTAAGCAGCATCACGTAAAGTTGAGTAGTGTAATGTTACTCAACATACTTTTGTTTTCCCTATGATCGAAAGTTGCTTATTACAACCCTAGGGATGAAAACATGCTACATACGTCAAAAAGCGTACTTTCGATGCCCTCCCTGAAGCAAGTAAAATCCATTACAGAACACGGGATAAAAATGAAAAGTCTCGTTTTAGTGTGTTTATTGACCTCGGTTACGCCTCGGATCAACAAAATTCACATGAAAACTTATAACACTCGGGAAACGAGTGAAAAGTCTGGTTTTCGTGTGTATTGTTGATCCGAGGCGACGTCGAGTCAACGTTTTATCCATTGTCATGTAAAAGACTATTTCTTCCCCATTCCACCACGACACAAATAGCATTATAAAATGTTACCATTCTGCAATATTAGCCCTATTTTGTTATTTAACATACTTTCCAACCGAACACACATTCATGTGACTCTTTACCCATTTATCGCAGGGTATACATTACATAAACCACAGTATTGATTGACTGTATGAATATAATAACACCTTCGGCGTATTCACATAGTATAGAATGGTTAAGCCAGCTAAAACATACATACTTGCTGTGGTCATAACAATGGAAAACAAATGACTCTCTATTTGACAATATTATTACAAGAAACACATAAAAATTAGAAACCCGAAAAAAATCCGTCTCTCAACAAACACACTTTACTCAAACAGACTTTTACAATTTTTTTTTGAATTGTGACCTACCCTAACGAAAATCATAAATTATAACCCGCAAATCGTTTTTGTGACATTTCTTTCGGATTTAAGGGAAAGTTTCGGTTTCGAGGATTTTTTTTCTCTTCTATCTTGTGCTTGAAAATTGAAATAGAGGACATTATTATGTCGAGAAGAGGTTGAATGGAATGGGACATAAATTCGCCCCAGCCATACAAACCTATAACAATAATAAAATTATTGACATCTGAATTAAAGGAGAGTATAGATGTGAGCAGATGCGTTTTGCGGTTGAAATTATTTGCACCTAATTTATATAATAACACTGAAGTGAAGTGTGAAATTGATTGTACGAAATTAGTCGTACAAATAAATAGACATCAACGCTGCTTATGGTTTGTTGTTGACCGTATAGATAAACAAAAATGTATTTCGGTGGCTGTTGACAGTTTTATTGTTCATTTGTTTTCCACAGATGCGAAAGAAAGATCAGTAGAACAATCAATGAGTCTATTACTTCATTTGATCTTACTTGAAAACATCATCTTTTACTTCATTCGTTTTGCCGAGGTTGTTACATCGTTTGCATATTTAATAAGACCAAATAAGCTAGAGCAAAGCACCATGACTTAGAAGTCTCAGCTCAAAGGATTGAATTAATCCTTAGGTTTCACGAGCAGAAATCCGATCGCCAAATTGTCAATCTATTATTTCTTTTTTTTCACTGATGCCCTGTAGCAATAGACAACATCATTATGTTGCCAGTACTGCTCGTTTGATTTATAAGAAACAATATTTTTACTAATGAGTGAAGTTGGTTCACAAAAAATAGAGCGCTGACATTAGAAACTTTATGCCGTATTGTATTAGAACTCTAACAGAATTCTATAAAAACCTATCATATTTGAGCGTTAGTTTTCAAACAGCATTTCCTCCCTATAAGTAAGACTTTTCATTTTTTAACGACAACGATGATGACAAATGACGAACTGTAATCAATGTTCTCCTTTAGCAAAAAATAACATCAAATGAAGTAATAGATTTTGTACCAAAGGTTTTAATAGAAAGAAAAAGTTAGGAGTTGACCTTCGAACAATAATAAAACTGAAATCATACCTTTTACTACTTCAGCTGTTTCTGGAAACAAAATTCTTCTTCATTGTTATGACTTGCGCCACACACATCCCATATTTCGATAAATTCAATCAACACTACACTTGTCTCTCGATGTAATGTTTTACCTCGGATATATTTCAAGTTATAAAAAGTTTCTATCTTTTCAGACACTTTTCATCTTTATTTTATGACTTATTTATCCAATTTATAATCCAGCTATTTAAGAACGGTCGGAATAATTAAAATTCGTGTCTGTTAATTTACGAATGCAGTGCAGTACACAGTTTTATAGAGGTGCAATGGAACAGATTTTTTTCATTTTTTTTTAATTGAATCATGTAGAATAATAATGTTTTCGTTCTCTTTTAAATTATGGTCATATTTTATTGGCGTTGTTATAATTATGATGTTGTGAAGGTCTCCTATATCTTCGTTGATACTAAACGTTATACAAGCCGTTGTAAACGTGCAAATTTTTATACATTTTTATTATTATTAATCATTTCGTTTTCGTATAATTATTCCGTTTAACGATTACAAGCAATCAAACGTCGTAATACCAATAAATTTGCCGTTTATTGAATGTTCCCTGTAAATTGTGGATTTATCCACAATTCAGCTTAACGAAGAGAAAATCGCTTAATTGGCGAAATCCCTAAAAGAACTGACATTTTCATCCACTGATTGAAGTTTGCTTCTTTGTGTTTTTTCACAATATAAACGTATATACCACACTTACGGCGTATGGATATGGATATAATATAAAAACGTCCAGACACACAATGCCACCAGTTATTTCGAGTAGTGGTAGTTTCCCGTTGATGGTGAATTTAATATTTAATTTGAAATTTGTTGATGGTAGTTCCTTGATCGCTCACCAATTCTAACAACACAAAATGACGTTCAAAACAAAGTTTCAACCAAACATTGGTCTACCAATAGTAGGTTACATTGGGGTGTTTTTAATCAACAATCTTCGTTAACTGTCTCGCATTCGGCTCGGATATGGAAACTATTCACTAGTCGAAAAACAGTTACAGAAGGAAGTTGCTCATACACTTGGAGTTTGCGAGTATCACAAAGTTCTCTCTGAATTTATTATTTACGTAGCATCATCCAATGTATTCTGTTGTACTTCCTACCACATGCGAAAGTCGAATTTCACATAAAAATTCTTGAAAAATAAGCCGAAAATATTCCAAATTCGGAGGGTGTAAAGTACTATGTAATGGTCAACTTTCGCATAGGACAGGCAGTAAAAACATAAAATTGAAACTTTCCTTTTTCAAAATGCTGCACAAAGGATAAAACCTGTCATTTTGTACAAGGAAAATGTTTTTGGTCGAATAAAGTTTGGTCGAAACTGCATTGTAATCTGTTATCAAAGGTACTAGTTATACCAGTGGTACCATAGGCAGATAGATATGGTATGTTAATAGACAAGAAGTTATTTTTCACGTGGAACAATTAAATGAAAACTATCAATTGAAGTGACACGAAACAACGACGAAAATTTCATTTAATTGTAATATAAGACGACAAACATCGAACCGAGTCGTACACATAATTAATTATCCTTGGCTAAAAGGGAATTGATACGAGGCGTCATCAGATAAACATATAATATTTCATCGAACAACAACGGGAAAAAAGGTTTACAACAAATTGTTGTCCCAGTCTCATGTCTTGTAATCCGAAATTTATCTATTCGGTTAATTGAACGTTTCTTCACCGTAAATTGACAGATGAAGAAGAGAGAGACGAAAAAATTTATTTGTTCATCAAATCAAGGCTCGTCGTTTATTTCAATTTTTTTTTTTACTTTTTTTCTCGTCTCAAACTCAAAGACTTGCGCGCGTATCAGTCGGTAAACGATGTTTTATTCCACCAGAAAAAAAAGACGAAATCTAGTTTCAAATAATCATTTTACGAAATTAAATCATCATTTTGTAATAGGTCGATCAGAAATGTATATATGTGCCGTAGGTAGATCCATATCTATACGTTCTCATCAAGTTGATATGAAAATGTTCCTTCACACATGTTTGAAGATATTCTAATGATCTGATGTAAAAACTAATATAAATATTTATTCGAGCGTTATGGGCCAGAGAGCGACACACATTCCCATGTATCAGCACACGGACAAATCAGAATCTGAAATCTGTATTGAATTGGTTTGATGAGACTTTCATAATTGTGCCTCTTAATTAAACAAAAAAAAAAAAATTGGGTAAAATAGTATCTATGTCCAAAACTCCAGTCTGTGTGCAGCAACGACATAAAACTTTTATGTCATTGGTGGACAGTGACACTCTGGTAGTGAGGGATTTTTTTCAAAAACAACCTACCAAAATAGTACACATTTTCCAATAATGTACCACGCATGGTCTGATGTAACCGCGTAATCAATTTTGAAAACAGACTCAAATGCACTCATTTTCATAGTATTTTGACATAAATAATGAACCAAAGCACTGTCAAGCACCGAAGCTGACTTTAACATCACTCAATTAGTAGTTTAAAAGACACAGTCAGCTTTGGCACTAGACAGTGCGTTGAATGAACGCATTCAAGATAAAGCGACCGATTATGAGGAATCGGCCATACCTGGTTATTCACCTTCATTGGCATTTTCCAGTTGAATTTTTCATGTGTGCCCGAGAGGTGTTCTTCCTAGAAGCCAAAATCACTTCCAAAAAAATTATTTGAGGCTTGTGAGAAAACATGCACTTTTCTCATGGAAATTTCTCCAGTTACACGAAACATACAAGGTTGTGAGGGGTGTCATAAGAAAGGTAATTTCATATTCTTTCAGGGTCTTTTAAGGGGATTTCGCTTTTTGAATGTTTTTGAAAAGAATCCTCAGTGTAATATCGTTAGCTATTGATGCATCGATATCAAAGTGGAATAGAACAATGTGACTACGACATGGGGGTGGCGTTAAAGTTTAAAAACAAAGAAAGAGAAAAAATGCTGATCGAAGCAATAAATCTTCCACAATTTGTTGATTGTTTCATTTACGCATTTTCTTTCATTTAACTGCACTGAGAGGCCATAACATATACATTTCGTCATACCCCATCAAAATGTCATCACCAGTTCTCGCTGATGGGGTGATAAAATAACGATAAATAACATTTACCATCCAGCACATTAATGGCAAACTTGATAAAATAAAAGAATTGACTAAGCCAATAGATTCGGTGTAACCGCACTGTGTGTAACCGTTAAAAGAATTAAAGTCCCTTTCATCCCAGTTGTTATTGTTTACTGGGGTGTAAACATACGTATATCAAACGTGCATTTTCCCAGATTATGCTAGTTTTCCATTATTTGATTCGTCAACGGTGGAAAACGATTTTCTTTTTTGTGAAATTTTTCAAAATTGTTGTTGTATCGATTGATACCGTAAATATGTAGGGCGGTTGTGCGGATTAAATTTCCCACATTTTACTTTCTAGTTTGTTGATCTCTACAAAGTCCTCCAAACCCATTCCGTTCCCCAATAAAATTCCAATTATGATTAGTCGTCAATCGTCGTTGGTTTTTTCATCGAACCAACCACTTATAATGACAATTATTCGCTTAATTGATTATCACAAAAATAATGAACGGAACATTCTCCCGAATCACCAGTAAAAGATACTGTTTCCGATATGGATGGACATCAATATTTTTATTCAGAAACGTATGCTGCCTGAAATCGTAGTCAGTCCCGTACATATAACTATATGGCCAATATATTTAACTGGATCCCATATCTTTATCATCCATAACTTACAATGCGGTAATATAATCAAACGACCATGACAAATCCTCTACAAAAGGGAATCAATTGATTGCCAGTAAATACTTGAGTCGATTTGCTTGACCATTTTCAATATTCTATCAGGAAAAGGCATATTATATGAATGGTGTGTGTATGTGAGCCAAAGGCGATATATTACATTGTTCGTTTGGAAATGTTGTCTATATATAACCGAAACGTCTTTTAAGCATTTAAACGCATAAGAATGTGTGAGATTGATTGGTTTTATTATTATAATAGCTGTAATAGAGCTGGGATATTGAAATTGTGTTTTATATTGTATGGCAAAATGGGATTTTATTAATTTCTGTCTTTTCTCTTCTTTTCCATTGAAATGGACTAGGTTTCGGACATGCCTGAAAATGGCTGATTCATCAGACGCAACAATGGTCGGTAAACTGTTCTTTAACATCGTACAGACAAAGTGTTTCGTTTTAAAGCCAGAACGAATTTGCAAGAAACGATCGTGGTGGGGCAAATGTGAGAAGAAAGTGGTGAGAAAGCGGGCACACTTAAGGGACAACCGAAAGTTTTGAATTTAAGCAAAGTGACTTGGGACTCCCAAGCTGGGAGTGATAGTCTGGTGCGAGTTGTTCTTTCGCTCATAGAGGATGTAAAAAAGCGATATTTTTTGATGATTATAGCAGATTGAGGTTACCACGACTTCAGCATCTCATGTTGCCAAGCATCTCATGTTACAAAAATACGAAATAAATGCAAAAGTTGTAGATGGCGCTGTTATTCAAGATTACATCCGATATGATACAGGCATGTGATAGCTCAAAATTGGTCGAAATTGACAACTCTACAAAAGTCTGTCAGAAAACCTTTGAGATGACGTCTAATATGGCCGCCACAAAAAATGAAAATATGCTTAGCTCGGCCAAATTACTTCATATATGTTGCGTGTGATGAGAAACGAGTAATTTATCTCAATCTCAACATCCAATATGAGCGAAACGGTTTCTTTTTTTTGACAACTCGAACCAGACTACGAATGCAAGAAATGAAAATTAGAATTTATTTATTGCAATGAAAAAAATGTTTCCTAAAATTGAATCAAATTATTTATTGACGAGATGTACATAATTATAGGCTAATGATTAAATAGATATATTATACATCGCTATGTAGGCTATATGAATGCTGTATACACTTAACTTCTTGTTAATGTTCATAGCAAAAATGTGATGTGTCGTGTCAAAGTTAAATTAGATTGTCGTCTGCTCAGACGATTCAGCAATGAACTGAATACTTTAATTTAAAAAAAAGTTACAGATGCGCTTGCCGATTGTCAAAGGTCAGAAACCTTTAAATTATTATGAGTTTAGTGTTGCTATGAGAGATGTTTGCCCGCTTATGCCAGCAATACAATACCTTCAACATTTCAAAGGTTAAATTGCTTTTGCATTCGAATT
Organism: Bradysia coprophila; assembly: GCF_014529535.1. Lineage (NCBI taxonomy): Eukaryota > Metazoa > Arthropoda > Insecta > Diptera > Sciaridae > Bradysia > Bradysia coprophila. Next base: position 2,126,657 of record NW_023503374.1, read on the forward strand.
TGTTGAAGCTATAACTCACGACATTTCGATCGGGAGAAATTTGCATGAATTAAGTGGTTAAACAAAGTGAAGTAAAAGATTTTGTGACATGAAGCAACACTTTATAGATCATCTTCAAGGCTGTTTGAAATGCCATCCACGTCAAAAGATCCCATCCACGTTAACAAAAATCTCATAAAAATGAACGAAACTTAAGTGAGGTTACGTCTGAAAGTACCGTATCTTGAAAATGATCAGTAAACAATTCGGCAAAAGCCGATTTGTTCCTTCGTCTAAAAATGATTTATCTTTATTGAGACTCCAGCAACTGCATTACTTTTGCAATATTTTATTAAGAACTTCGAGCTAGACCGTCATCATCACATAAAAATTAAATTTATTTTTACGGGTAACGAACTTATGTATAAATTAAGAATGTTAAATATTTCATTTAAAATTGCGGAAATTAGTATAAGATTATGACTCTGTAAATAGATAGGCGATAAGGTGAAAATTTCGTTAAAACCAACCATGACAACTAGCTGTAAGGTTACTCTCAGAAAAATGGGGAAATTCAGTGACGACAATATAAAATATGAAAAATTGAAAATGTATCACGATTAGTCAAAACGAATTAAATTTTGAGAATCTAAGCAGGGACTCACGTATACAATAAGTTAAAACAAAAATATTTAATGTTCTATGCGTCCATCCATCATAGTGATTCTGAATCCAGTTTTATGATGAAATACCAACGCACCTACTAGTGCGTTGTGATATAGATGTGACATCGTACTAATATGATCGATTTTGAACATATATGAAATTAGAAATTGCATTTAATTTGAATGTAAAAGTCAATGTTTTATATGGGAAGGTTACGCCTGTCACTGGGGCCGTAAAAGTCTATTGAACTTTCATAAAAAATTGTAGCGCGATTTCCATTCTGTTGAAATTGCGTGCTGAAATGCAGTTGAAGTTACCGATAGCCACCATGTTTTTTTTCACAGTGAAATAATGGCGATCAACGTACCTTCTCATACACAACCTTGGTAAAAGTGATGTGGGCGCTTACGTTTCTTTCTACTTTTTTTTAACTCTGCATTCTGTGCGAAGAAAGAAGTGGAAATCAATTTCATGTATCGGTTGATGTCAGTGCGTGCATTGAAGTCTAAACAAGCTTAATTTTTGCCAATATAAATAAGAGGAATGGAAACCAATCAGTGTTTCGAGATACTTAATTTATGTAAATAGAATTTATAATAGGGTGTGTCGATTTCAATTATTTTTTTTAGTCATTCCGGGTTCCGCCCTACCGCGATTCACCCTCGCACTAGCAATAATAATCAGCAATTTTTTTTTTCTAAGTCAATATAAGCTTGCACCGTTACTTTTTCAAAAATTTTCGAGCTTTTGCAAAGTTTTCACTCTGTACGGCATCTAGAGGGTCTACTAGAACATACAAAAATTAAAAAAAGTTAAAAAAATGTTTTACCGTCATTTTGGTATAGCATCAAGTTTCACCGAGGTGGAATTTTCAAGAATTTTGTAAGTGGAAAAGTCATCTCACCTGGGTGAATTTTTTTCAAGCTATTGTTGTGATAGCTCATTTTGTAGGTATTTCAATAGCGCATCCAGTAAACGTACAGTTTCGATAGGTAAATTTAAATATTTTTTGGTTTCACTGTTGGAAGGCCCAAAAATGGGGCATTTCTTTGGGTATTTTCGAAAACATAACAAATTGGCTTCTCTTAAAAAACGAAATCTTACTATTTTCAGCTTTTAAATGTGTTATTCATGAATAATATTTGAATTTCTGTCAAAATTTTTCATTTACTTGCTGTATTTAAAATGTTAATTGTCTCCATACTCGAAGAAATGCCCAATTTTTGGGCCTTCCAACAGCGAAACCAAAAAATATTTAAATTTATCTATCTAAACTGTATGTTTGCTGGATGCGCTATTGAAATACCTACAAAATGAGCTATCACAACAATAGCTTGAAAAAAATTCACCCAGGTGAGATGACTTTTCCACTTACAAAATTCTTGAAAATTCCACCTCGGTGAAACTTGATGCTATACCGAAATGACGGTAAAACATTTTTTTAACTTTTTTTAATTTTTGTATGTTCTAGTAGACCCTCTAGATGCCGTACAGAGTGAAAACTTTGCAAAAGCATCTGTAGATTTTTTTTGGTTCGGACCCATAATCCAGCTATCTCGTGTAGCTCGAAAATTTTTGAAAAAGTGACGGTGCAAGCTTATATTGACTTAGAAAAAAAAAATTTTTGCTGATTATTATTGCTAGTGCGAGGGTGAATCGCGGTAGGGCGGAACCCGGAATGACTAAAAAAAATAATTGAAATCGACATGTTCAGACCAATCTGAACTTTTGTTTATCTTAATAGTTGGCACAGTCAATTAAGTTTCTAAATTATGTAATGTCAAGCATTGTACTGTGCAATTTAGTTCATATTATAACGTTGATCTATAAACAACAGTCTTTTGATTCGACATAAAATAATTGAACCTGAGAAACCGATATTCCTTAAACATTTGGGGGCTCAACCGGGATGTCGGTTGCTCAACCGTTTGTTTATTTAATTCGCGTTGTAGTTGTGAGAGAAATCGGCTGTTTTTTTATCAAATTATCGGTCGATGAAAGTTTATGTTCCGACAAGTGCGAACAATCGCGTTCTAAGACAATAGACATTTTTGTGAATCATTCAAATTTGTATGTTTGTGAAAAGAATCAAATGGTTCTAGTTGTTTCATCGAAAAGATACGATTAAAAGAGTCAAGTGTTCAGCGAGTTGGAAGTTTTACGATTTGTGCCCATTTTCTCAATGTTCATTTGTGAGAAAAACGTGGATGGAAACAAAAGGTCGCTGGTTAACAAAAGATCCACGTTGTCTCAAAAAGACGCTTCGAGAATAATCATCGAATTGCAGTTTCATGTAGTGGCTCATGGATTGGCTTCGTGCTCTACTGTCTTTCAGTGTTCAATAATGACAGAGAAGCTGATTTTCGACTACAAATTGGTGCATTCGAGTATCACTATGCAATTAGTGTATGCCAGTACAGCTTGGTTGACGTCACCATTTCTTTGTTTCAAAGTTATCGTGTGCAATAATCGTCTACCAAAGACAATCAATGGAGTAGAGCAGTGGTCATTTTATGGTTTCATCAACGTTATAATATGAACTAAATTGCACAGTACAATGCTTGACATTACATAATTTAGAAACTTAATTGACTGTGCCAACTATTAAGATAAACAAAAGTTCAGATTGGTCTGAACATACTCCCGGCCATGTTCCGACAAGTGCGAACAATCGCGTTCTAAGACAATAGACATTTTTGTGAATCATTCAAATTTGTATGTTTGTGAAAAGAATCAAATGGTTCTAGTTGTTTCATCGAAAAGATACGATTTAAAGAGTCAAGTGTTCAGCGAGTTGGAAGTTTTACGATTTGTGCCCATTCTCTCAATGTTCATTTGTGAGAAAAACGTGGATGGAAACAAAAGGTCGCTGGTTAACAAAAGATCCACGTTGTCTCAAAAAGACGCTTCGAGAATAATCATCGAATTGCAGTTTCATGTAGTGGCTCATGGATTGGCTTCGTGCTCTACTGTCTTTCAGTGTTCAATAATGACAGAGAAGCTGATTTTCGACTACAAATTGCATTCCAGTATCATTATGCAATTAGTGTATGCCAGTACAGCTTGGTTGACGTCACCATTTCTTTGTTTCAATTGTGGTGATATGCAACGCACATATGATCGGAGTTTCAAAGTTATTGTGTGCAATAATCGTCTACCAAAGACAATCAATGGAGTAGAGCAGTGGTCATTTTATGGTTTCAATTTTGGTCAACTGCGATCCGTACAGCGAAAACCGGAATTTACAATTTTGACTTTATGTGTTTCAATAGTCAAACATCATCGAGTATTCCACATTTCAATCGTTTGTTCGATTAAAGTTTCATTTCGAGCATTGGTTTCGGCGTCTCATAACGGATCAAGCAATCATTCCAGTTCGTCTTTAAGCGTGTCAAAGGCCGAACGAGTCGGAAGTTGCAAGGCTGACAGATCAGCTGGATTTATTCATCTTGCAGTAATTGTTCCAACTGCCGTTTCTTCGTATTATTGTGGTCAATTGCAGACAGTCAATGGAGTATCAATGTGTGAACAATTAGCGGAATGTTTCTCGACTTGTTTATGGAACATGAGTAGTCTTCAACATCGTTCGCTGGAGAATGAAGCGCTCCATGGTATCCGAAAACGATTATCCAAGAGATTCATCAGTCGTCGGGCAAAACCTGCCATTATGTACAACAAAAATGCTGCGAATTTTGTGGACTGGATAACAGAGCTTTCTAAGGCACAGCAGAGCGCACTGAGAGAACAAATGGACGAAATAGTCGCTTTATTTACCAACGACGGCGTCGATTGGGAATTCAATCCTACAACAGCAAGTAATTTCGGAGGAATTTGGGAAGCAGCAGTGCAATCAATGAAGTTTCACCTCAAACAAATTGTTGGGTCGTCACATCTCACGTTTAAGGAGCTGACAATTCTTTTTTGTCAAATCGAGTGCGCATTTATTTCGAGACCAATGTGCAGCCTGACCGATGAGGATTTGAATTTGAGTTTATTTTTGAGTAAATTTTTCCGTTTCATTCATTTTATCTTCCGAGCCAATTTCATTTCATTTTGAATTTTTTGTGTTAGTTTTATTTGAAGACGATTTATAATGTCTTGGCCGGGAGTATGTTCAGACCAATCTGAACTTTTGTTTATCTTAATAGTTGGCACAGTCAATTAAGTTTCTAAATTATGTAATGTCAAGCATTGTACTGTGCAATTTAGTTCATATTATAACGTTGATCTATAAACAACAGTCTTTTGATTCGACATAAAATAATTGAACCTGAGAAACCGATATTCCCTAAACAGTTTTTTTTTTTTTTTTTTTTTTTTTTTTTTTTTTTTTTTTTTTTTTTTTTTTTTTTTTTTTTTTTTTTTTTTTTTTTTTTTTTTTTTTTTTTTTTTTTTTTTTTTTGTTTTTTTTTTTTTTTTTTTTTTTTTTTTTTTTTTTTTTTTTTTTTTTTTTTTTTTTTTTTTTTTTTTTTTTTTTTTTTTTTTTTTTTTTTTTTTTATAGATCAACGTTATAATATGAACTAAATTGCACAGTACAATGCTTGACATTACATAATTTAGAAACTTAATTGACTGTGCCAACTATTAAGATAAACAAAAGTTCAGATTGGTCTGAACATACTCCCGGCCATGTTCCGACAAGTGCGAACAATCGCGTTCTAAGACAATAGACATTTTTGTGAATCATTCAAATTTGTATGTTTGTGAAAAGAATCAAATGGTTCTAGTTGTTTCATCGAAAAGATACGATTTAAAGAGTCAAGTGTTCAGCGAGTTGGAAGTTTTACGATTTGTGCCCATTCTCTCAATGTTCATTTGTGAGAAAAACGTGGATGGAAACAAAAGGTCGCTGGTTAACAAAAGATCCACGTTGTCTCAAAAAGACGCTTCGAGAATAATCATCGAATTGCAGTTTCATGTAGTGGCTCATGGATTGGCTTCGTGCTCTACTGTCTTTCAGTGTTCAATAATGACAGAGAAGCTGATTTTCGACTACAAATTGCATTCCAGTATCATTATGCAATTAGTGTATGCCAGTACAGCTTGGTTGACGTCACCATTTCTTTGTTTCAATTGTGGTGATATGCAACGCACATATGATCGGAGTTTCAAAGTTATTGTGTGCAATAATCGTCTACCAAAGACAATCAATGGAGTAGAGCAGTGGTCATTTTATGGTTTCAATTTTGGTCAACTGCGATCCGTACAGCGAAAACCGGAATTTACAATTTTGACTTTATGTGTTTCAATAGTCAAACATCATCGAGTATTCCACATTTCAATCGTTTGTTCGATTAAAGTTTCATTTCGAGCATTGGTTTCGGCGTCTCATAACGGATCAAGCAATCATTCCAGTTCGTCTTTAAGCGTGTCAAAGGCCGAACGAGTCGGAAGTTGCAAGGCTGACAGATCAGCTGGATTTATTCATCTTGCAGTAATTGTTCCAACTGCCGTTTCTTCGTATTATTGTGGTCAATTGCAGACAGTCAATGGAGTATCAATGTGTGAACAATTAGCGGAATGTTTCTCGACTTGTTTATGGAACATGAGTAGTCTTCAACATCGTTCGCTGGAGAATGAAGCGCTCCATGGTATCCGAAAACGATTATCCAAGAGATTCATCAGTCGTCGGGCAAAACCTGCCATTATGTACAACAAAAATGCTGCGAATTTTGTGGACTGGATAACAGAGCTTTCTAAGGCACAGCAGAGCGCACTGAGAGAACAAATGGACGAAATAGTCGCTTTATTTACCAACGACGGCGTCGATTGGGAATTCAATCCTACAACAGCAAGTAATTTCGGAGGAATTTGGGAAGCAGCAGTGCAATCAATGAAGTTTCACCTCAAACAAATTGTTGGGTCGTCACATCTCACGTTTAAGGAGCTGACAATTCTTTTTTGTCAAATCGAGTGCGCATTTATTTCGAGACCAATGTGCAGCCTGACCGATGAGGATTTGAATTTGAGTTTATTTTTGAGTAAATTTTTCCGTTTCATTCATTTTATCTTCCGAGCCAATTTCATTTCATTTTGAATTTTTTGTGTTAGTTTTATTTGAAGACGATTTATAATGTCTTGGCCGGGAGTATGTTCAGACCAATCTGAACTTTTGTTTATCTTAATAGTTGGCACAGTCAATTAAGTTTCTAAATTATGTAATGTCAAGCATTGTACTGTGCAATTTAGTTCATATTATAACGTTGATCTATAAACAACAGTCTTTTGATTCGACATAAAATAATTGAACCTGAGAAACCGATATTCCCTAAACATTTGTTTTTTTTTTTTTTTTTTTTTTTTTTTTTTTTTTTTTTTTTGTTTTTTTTTTTTTTTTTTTTTTTTTTTTTTTTTTTTTTTTTTTTTTTTTTTTTTTTTTTTTTTTTTTTTTTTTTTTTTTATAGATCAACGTTATAATATGAACTAAATTGCACAGTACAATGCTTGACATTACATAATTTAGAAACTTAATTGACTGTGCCAACTATTAAGATAAACAAAAGTTCAGATTGGTCTGAACATACTCCCGGCCATGTTCCGACAAGTGCGAACAATCGCGTTCTAAGACAATAGACATTTTTGTGAATCATTCAAATTTGTATGTTTGTGAAAAGAATCAAATGGTTCTAGTTGTTTCATCGAAAAGATACGATTTAAAGAGTCAAGTGTTCAGCGAGTTGGAAGTTTTACGATTTGTGCCCATTCTCTCAATGTTCATTTGTGAGAAAAACGTGGATGGAAACAAAAGGTCGCTGGTTAACAAAAGATCCACGTTGTCTCAAAAAGACGCTTCGAGAATAATCATCGAATTGCAGTTTCATGTAGTGGCTCATGGATTGGCTTCGTGCTCTACTGTCTTTCAGTGTTCAATAATGACAGAGAAGCTGATTTTCGACTACAAATTGCATTCCAGTATCATTATGCAATTAGTGTATGCCAGTACAGCTTGGTTGACGTCACCATTTCTTTGTTTCAATTGTGGTGATATGCAACGCACATATGATCGGAGTTTCAAAGTTATTGTGTGCAATAATCGTCTACCAAAGACAATCAATGGAGTAGAGCAGTGGTCATTTTATGGTTTCAATTTTGGTCAACTGCGATCCGTACAGCGAAAACCGGAATTTACAATTTTGACTTTATGTGTTTCAATAGTCAAACATCATCGAGTATTCCACATTTCAATCGTTTGTTCGATTAAAGTTTCATTTCGAGCATTGGTTTCGGCGTCTCATAACGGATCAAGCAATCATTCCAGTTCGTCTTTAAGCGTGTCAAAGGCCGAACGAGTCGGAAGTTGCAAGGCTGACAGATCAGCTGGATTTATTCATCTTGCAGTAATTGTTCCAACTGCCGTTTCTTCGTATTATTGTGGTCAATTGCAGACAGTCAATGGAGTATCAATGTGTGAACAATTAGCGGAATGTTTCTCGACTTGTTTATGGAACATGAGTAGTCTTCAACATCGTTCGCTGGAGAATGAAGCGCTCCATGGTATCCGAAAACGATTATCCAAGAGATTCATCAGTCGTCGGGCAAAACCTGCCATTATGTACAACAAAAATGCTGCGAATTTTGTGGACTGGATAACAGAGCTTTCTAAGGCACAGCAGAGCGCACTGAGAGAACAAATGGACGAAATAGTCGCTTTATTTACCAACGACGGCGTCGATTGGGAATTCAATCCTACAACAGCAAGTAATTTCGGAGGAATTTGGGAAGCAGCAGTGCAATCAATGAAGTTTCACCTCAAACAAATTGTTGGGTCGTCACATCTCACGTTTAAGGAGCTGACAATTCTTTTTTGTCAAATCGAGTGCGCATTTATTTCGAGACCAATGTGCAGCCTGACCGATGAGGATTTGAATTTGAGTTTATTTTTGAGTAAATTTTTCCGTTTCATTCATTTTATCTTCCGAGCCAATTTCATTTCATTTTGAATTTTTTGTGTTAGTTTTATTTGAAGACGATTTATAATGTCTTGGCCGGGAGTATGTTCAGACCAATCTGAACTTTTGTTTATCTTAATAGTTGGCACAGTCAATTAAGTTTCTAAATTATGTAATGTCAAGCATTGTACTGTGCAATTTAGTTCATATTATAACGTTGATCTATAAACAACAGTCTTTTGATTCGACATAAAATAATTGAACCTGAGAAACCGATATTCCCTAAACATTTGTTTTTTTTTTTTTTTTTTTTTTTTTTTTTTTTTTTTTTTTTTTTTTTTTTTTATAGATCAACGTTATAATATGAACTAAATTGCACAGTACAATGCTTGACATTACATAATTTAGAAACTTAATTGACTGTGCCAACTATTAAGATAAACAAAAGTTCAGATTGGTCTGAACATACTCCCGGCCATGTTCCGACAAGTGCGAACAATCGCGTTCTAAGACAATAGACATTTTTGTGAATCATTCAAATTTGTATGTTTGTGAAAAGAATCAAATGGTTCTAGTTGTTTCATCGAAAAGATACGATTTAAAGAGTCAAGTGTTCAGCGAGTTGGAAGTTTTACGATTTGTGCCCATTCTCTCAATGTTCATTTGTGAGAAAAACGTGGATGGAAACAAAAGGTCGCTGGTTAACAAAAGATCCACGTTGTCTCAAAAAGACGCTTCGAGAATAATCATCGAATTGCAGTTTCATGTAGTGGCTCATGGATTGGCTTCGTGCTCTACTGTCTTTCAGTGTTCAATAATGACAGAGAAGCTGATTTTCGACTACAAATTGCATTCCAGTATCATTATGCAATTAGTGTATGCCAGTACAGCTTGGTTGACGTCACCATTTCTTTGTTTCAATTGTGGTGATATGCAACGCACATATGATCGGAGTTTCAAAGTTATTGTGTGCAATAATCGTCTACCAAAGACAATCAATGGAGTAGAGCAGTGGTCATTTTATGGTTTCAATTTTGGTCAACTGCGATCCGTACAGCGAAAACCGGAATTTACAATTTTGACTTTATGTGTTTCAATAGTCAAACATCATCGAGTATTCCACATTTCAATCGTTTGTTCGATTAAAGTTTCATTTCGAGCATTGGTTTCGGCGTCTCATAACGGATCAAGCAATCATTCCAGTTCGTCTTTAAGCGTGTCAAAGGCCGAACGAGTCGGAAGTTGCAAGGCTGACAGATCAGCTGGATTTATTCATCTTGCAGTAATTGTTCCAACTGCCGTTTCTTCGTATTATTGTGGTCAATTGCAGACAGTCAATGGAGTATCAATGTGTGAACAATTAGCGGAATGTTTCTCGACTTGTTTATGGAACATGAGTAGTCTTCAACATCGTTCGCTGGAGAATGAAGCGCTCCATGGTATCCGAAAACGATTATCCAAGAGATTCATCAGTCGTCGGGCAAAACCTGCCATTATGTACAACAAAAATGCTGCGAATTTTGTGGACTGGATAACAGAGCTTTCTAAGGCACAGCAGAGCGCACTGAGAGAACAAATGGACGAAATAGTCGCTTTATTTACCAACGACGGCGTCGATTGGGAATTCAATCCTACAACAGCAAGTAATTTCGGAGGAATTTGGGAAGCAGCAGTGCAATCAATGAAGTTTCACCTCAAACAAATTGTTGGGTCGTCACATCTCACGTTTAAGGAGCTGACAATTCTTTTTTGTCAAATCGAGTGCGCATTTATTTCGAGACCAATGTGCAGCCTGACCGATGAGGATTTGAATTTGAGTTTATTTTTGAGTAAATTTTTCCGTTTCATTCATTTTATCTTCCGAGCCAATTTCATTTCATTTTGAATTTTTTGTGTTAGTTTTATTTGAAGACGATTTATAATGTCTTGGCCGGGAGTATGTTCAGACCAATCTGAACTTTTGTTTATCTTAATAGTTGGCACAGTCAATTAAGTTTCTAAATTATGTAATGTCAAGCATTGTACTGTGCAATTTAGTTCATATTATAACGTTGATCTATAAACAACAGTCTTTTGATTCGACATAAAATAATTGAACCTGAGAAACCGATATTCCTTAAACACGACACACCCTAATTTATAACTGTAAGCTCCATCGATTTAATTTGTAGAAAGTGTGATAAAAAGTACAGTAAAATGAAAATATATTTGTGAATAGCATCTAGAATCGATAAGTAAAACCATAAATTTAATAAAATTTTGAAAATTGTAAATTTTATCTGAGCCAATCAATGAAATAAAACAAAAGCAAAATTCGATGTTTCGTTGTTTTTTCCACAGAGAGACAAACACTCAGAAGTGACGCAATCGCAAGTGTGCTACCACGACAGAGTAAATTTAACCAGGCCGCAGCGCCGATTTGACTAGGGAGCTGAATAATCTATATCCCTAATTTTTTTGCGAATAAAATTTTTCACTTTATGTCAGTGTTCATTTGAGTTCATTTTCATACAGTGTATTAGGTCCCTTATTTGACGTTTCGAAAATGAACCCCTCCTGCCAGGTTTATTTTACTCTGCCGAGGTGCTGCAAAAAAATTCCAAAACTTTTCTTATGGATATATTCTCGGCCATTATACCCGAGAAATGGCATAGTGGCGCTGTCGATCAAAGGAAACTCCAAAAATAATATGGGAATATAATGGTAATGGTAACTCTATCTCCACTGCTGCACGAAGGCGTCCCCAATTCTTTTCCATTCCAAACGATTAGTGGCCACTTGTTGCCAATTTGCGCCTGCAATTCTCTTTATACCATTATTCCATCTCTCTGGTGGTCTACCTCTAGGTCGTGTTTTAGGTGGTCTACAATTCATGATCTTTTTGGTCCAACGTTCGTCCGTCCTTCTTGATATATGTCCCGCCCAGTTCCACTTTAAAGATGCTATACTTTCCGTGACATCAACGACTTTTGTTTGTTGTCGAATCCATTGATTTGTCATTCTGTCTCTGAGCGTACCTAGCACGGCAGAGTAAAAGTAACCCAGGCAGGAGCGCTTGTTTGACTAGGGACCTGAATAATCTAGTAGGCCTATGTTTTTTGCGAATTAAATTTTTTAACTTATGTCAGTGTTCATTTGAGTTCATTTTCATACAAAGGATTAGGTCCCTCATTTTACGTTTCCATAATGAACCGCTCCTGCCAGGTTTACTTTTACTCTGCCGTGGACCTAGGTACACATAACTGTCGACTCGTTCAATGACAGTATGACCAATTTTAATGTCTCTGTCGTCGTCAATGTTTGTCATGATTTTCGTATTCGACAAATTCATCTTGATGCCGACTTTGTTTGACTGCTCATTCAGCTGTTGTAACATAATTTGCGCCTGATCTAGATCAGCTGGTACTCAGGTACTCTCCATTTATGTTGATACCCATTTCACTCCAGTCTAATTTCTTAAAAATACTCTCCAGAATCGATGTGAATAACTTAGGTGATATGGGGCCATTCACAAATTATGCACGCTCTTAAGGGGGGAGGGGGGGTCTGAAATTTCGAATTTGGTGCGTGCGTACTTTGTGAATGGCCCCTATGGTGTCAGCCTGTCGTGCACCTCTGCCAATTCTGAATTTTTCCGTGCTTTTATGGAGTTTTATACACGACGTAGCGTTTTTATAGACGTATCGAATTGTGTTTGAGTATCTTGAGTCTACTCTGCACTCGTCTAATGAGTCCAATATCGACCATGTTTCCATTGAATCAAAAGCTTTTTCAAAGTCTATGAATAGCAAGACCTCAGCAATCTTGTATTCATTGCATTTCTCAATTAGCGTTCTCATCACATGTAAGTGGTCGTTTGTGCTGAATCCTGATCTAAATGCAGCTTGTTCAACAGGTTGGTAGAAGTCGAGCTTCTTGGTGTCCCTCTTCGTAACTATTTTCATGAACAACTTGTAGAGTGTTGATAAGATACTTATGGGTCGATAGTTTTCCAACTTTGTTATGTCTCCTTTTTTATGCAGCAATGTTATCACTGCATTTTCCCTCTCTATGCTGTTTGGAGATAGAGCTACACATATTTCTTTTTATATGTTCGAGTAGATGATATTGTGCCCATCATTTGTGTATATGTAATTAGGGATGTCCCAAGTCATCCAAGGCGTCGGTCGAGTGTCAAAAAATTAACTTTGAATATGATGTTGTAGGTAGAGGTAGCTGTGGCGATCATTTTTGTCTTTATTTGAATGTATGAATTTGTGCTACCTCCAGGGCCGGACTGGCTACCGAAAGGCGCATCGGGCGTTTCGAACAAAGGCGCTGTGTTGTGATAGTTCGATAAATGAGCTAAATTATATGAGTTAGACCTATATACAGTGACACTATCGTATAAGTGAAACACTTGACTGTTAAATAAGTAATGAATTAAGAACGCGAGCGAAGCAAGCGAGAAAAATCATTCATTTTCCGCTTCAGTTGAAACATTCTTATTTGCCGTGATAAAGCATATTTTCTGGAACTGTTCATACATGTGGGTGAAAGGTGAAAGATCAGGGATGAATATAAAATAAAAAATTAATCACAGCTCTTTTGCAACGTAACTGTTAATTGTTCTACCGAACAAGGGATTTTCTCATACATTTTCTTGATTAGTTATTACGACCACGACCGCTCTGTAGGATCCATACCAAGCCAAACTTTATATTGTTTTGAAGTAAGAATCAGAGGCTATGACATTATGCTATAAGCAAGACTATAAGTTTTTTTTAAAGATCGCTGGTAATATCCTACAGACCATCACGCAAATGTTCAATTTTTGAGAATAAAAAATTCTAGAAGGCAAATTGCAATCAAAAATAAGTTATTCCCTTGACTGTAAGTCATGGGTTTTACCGTGACCGTGACATATCAAGAGCTTGTGCCTGTGCACATAACCAGTAGAGTTTGAACGTTGAACCACTGACAGTGGGAGTTATCCACTTGGATCCCCCTTTTTACTCTCCATTTCATAGTAAGCGTGCATTGTATATTAAACAAATCACGTTTACCGTGAACAGCGCTGGATCGCTACTCGAGGTATGTTGAAACTTAATCTAACAACAATCACCGTCGCTCGACAAAGTGATCGGACTAGCTACAAATTTTGTTGTAATTATCAATTTCATCGTCCAATTACCTGGGTACTCGTCACAATTATTTACCTGTACGTTCAGTTCTCTGACTATTTACCTGTAGGCGCTGCGATATATATACCGATCCTGCATTACACCTTTACTACCTGTACATTCAGACTCGTCGGTATTTCATCATAGGACAATTTTCATGCGTTGGTGGTAATCATTCTTTTGACTTTCGTATTCTTCAAAAAAGCTTCCTCCAATAAACCATTAGTGCGTGAAAGTAGAGAGATAACATTAAAGTCAGACATACACATCTCTAGCGGAAGATAACACAGCCAAATCTTAATATAAAATCATTCACATCGTCGCTAGTCAAAGAAAACAATTAAACTTGACATCAGAAACCGACGCTGAAAACGAAATGACAAACTGGCTTTCGGCAATGACTGGTCCCAAGTTTCTGGCAGCTACAACAATCAAATCGGATTGCGGGAGCAAGTCTGCCGGCGAAGTAGCAGCAAGGCAGGCGCTACTCACCCGGCTACAAAAGTGGCTCTGGTCAGCAACAGACTGACAGCGAGGTAATCTCAGACTACGAGCAAAACGTTAACACAAAAGCTAAGTATCATCTAGTGACACAACCCTGCGTTAACATCGGTGATTCCGTCAAGCTTGGCGCTGTGTCCTACAAGCGAAACAACGTCAAAAACCCCACAAATTCAATCAAATCCATCTAAAAGGGGACTTTAATTCACCGGGAAGAGTAATAACTCCTATCACAAGGAAAGCCGGAAAGCACATACCGCTCACTGTCGGCATGGCATCGACATGCAAGCGACAACGACCAGCGAAAGCCAAGGCACTCAAAGCTTTGAAGTGTCAATTTTTTCAAAAATGGTCACTTAAAACTTCAAACTTGACAGGAAGCCCAAACGCTTTGAAGCACGCGGAAAATGCGATCTCAAAACTTCGTCTGCCGCTCATCTAAGCAATATCTTCCCAACGACTGCACTCAAATTCGGAGGACCGACCAGCGAGAACCTTCACAGCTTCCTAAAAACGAACACTTTGCGACGCAAAGTTTGCGTCAAGAAAACAGTCTGCATGAGGCAAAGAAAAAACTCCACCTAAGTGGAAGCAGAAAAACTGTCGCATCCGGCATCACTTTCGGCTTCACATTCCGCGGACTGTGCCGTTCAGGTACATCACGTCTCTACCATGCACATCAAAGGGACAGCACTCATCCTGGTATCGCGGACTTTCAAACTCCTTATAAAGCGCCTTTACCTCCTTCATATCCGAGAAATTCATCCATCGGATTGATGAAACGATGAAACCAGGCCCAATTCCATTCAGAAAACCAAAGGTGCACACTAGCATCTGCTTCTCGTACTTTCCGAGCCGTCAGCCTTTGTCCCTCGATCCTGAACACCTTTGCAAGAAACTCTCAGATCTCGCCAGCTAGCAGCACATCAAGAGATGCAAGACACACATACCTCTTCACGGACGAGCAGTTTTCAACTGCAAGAAGAGATCCGTCTCACCTATTTACAAAACGTCCAAGGTATCAGACCGTTGCGTTCTACATCCTAATCTTAACCACACACTAGCCCAAGGGAGTCGAAAACAAGAAGAACAAACTAAATTAACCCTCTTACGTAACCTACGCAGTCATCCGCACGGTAAGGGCAGATCCGCATCGTCAGACCACATTTACCTTCACAAAACCACTCACCTGCCGCTCAAAGGTTAAAACAGATTCATCATCTCACGTACCAAATACACTCATTCCCCCAAGACTAAAGCAAATTCACCCTTTTACGTAACCTTCACACTATGCTGCCACTTTACAGCCCCATCGCGCGTCTAACATTCTAAAACAAATTTGTACTCACATTTACAGCGTACACCAATTTCAGGCCAGACTATACTTACAAATGTTGGTCAGGAGTTTCTCACATTTTCAAGGGCTCAATTAAAGTGTGGGAAGTGGCATTAATTAATTCATTTGGTTTCTCCTTGTATTTCTTCCTTCACGAGCAGATCGGGGGGTTCAATTGCAATTCTGTTTTCGCTAACTTCATACGGTCCATTCAGTAGAAATTTTCATTCATTCGCACCACCACGTCCTCCGCTGGTGTCTCATTCACCTTCAATCAATTATTTCGCATTGTAAGTCATGGGTTTTACGAAAACAAATACACCGTACATATTCACTATGATTAAAAATGTATGGAAATGTGATGAAAAAACGTTAAATGTAAAATTTTGTGCCCTTTGTTAACACGATAACTTGAGTAAATCTCAACTGATTTTCAAAAACTTTTTTTTTTATTCGACGAAGTATTGAAATCCTCAGGTCAAGTTCGAAAATGGGTGGTATCGGTTCAACCATCTGGTCGTAGTTCTCGAAAGAAGCCTTTTCTGCTCTTTGTTAACACGATAACTGGAGTAATTCTCAACCGATTTAAAAAAAATGTTTGGTGGAGAATTAATTCCTGAGGTTAGGTTCTAAGATAGATTATGTTGGTCTAACGAACAAGCTGATGTTGCTAACAGAATTTTTGTATCTATTTCAATAGTATTTTTCTTGTTATGTGACTTTGCCTTGTAAACAAAACCGAATAAATAGAACAAAAATTAACGAGTGTGAACAGAGCGAAGCGAGGGCCGCAAATCACACGAGTTCAAGTAACAGTTTGACAAATAGGTACATTTTGTTGAACACATTCATTACATTGAAATGTCAACTTGAAGAAAAAAAAGTTTTTATCAATCTGTAATGAGTCTGTTCAATAAAAAGCAACTGCGTGTCACCGCCTTAGTGATCAACTTAGAAGTGTCTTAACCTGTTCTTTCAGAACCTTGCGAGAATGGGTGGTGTCGGTTCAACCATCTGGGAGTAGTTCTAAAAAGAAGCCGGTTCTACTCTTTGTTAAAACGATCTGGAGTCTTGTTATTTGATTTTGCCTTGTAAACAAAACCGAATAAACAGAACCAAAATTAAAGAGTGTGAAGTTTGCGGCCGGAGCGAAGCGAGGGTCGCAATTCACACGAAGTTAAATTTTATTGATACGTCATTTTTTACCAGGGCATTTTATATACAAAGTTTCGAAGATTTTCAGTGAAACTAAACAGAATTAAATCATCAATGAGAGATTTATTAGACCGTTCTAGTAGTTCTTCTTCTAAATGCGTTTTTGTGGCCATCAACATTCAAAATTACATTTAATTGAAATAAATCAATAAATCATTGCCAATAAAAATCCTATTGAGAAGCTCAGACAAACAGTTAAGGGATCTGATCCACTCAACAGGTGGGACCTAGTTGTAAAATGTGTGACTTTTAGGACCTACAAATGACCATAAACACACTCCGTCCGGATTTACTTTTCGGAAGTTATAATAACAAGAATAGTACCGGCTAACGCCTAGTGAGTCTTTTTTATTTTTGAATCTCACCATCGTTTTTGAATCTCCTGTTTATTGCCAGCTTGGTATTCATTCAAGTACCACTTTGGTATTCAACTACCAAATTTTCGATTTATAAATAAGCAAGCGAGCCGATTAATATCATCAGTCGGTGTGCAGCTTTCAAACATTAAACATCTCTACAACCTCCGTATGAGTTTGGTAGTCAACTACCACTTTGGTAGTCAACTACCACTTTGGTAGTCAATTACTACTTTGGTTAGCAACTACCACTTTGATGGTCAACTACCAAATACTCGATTTACAAATAGACCAGCAGGCAGAATAATTTCATCAGTCGGTGTGCATCTTTCGAGGAAGAAACATCTTTGCTACTAAATATTTTGGGGGTCCAACTACCAACAACTACCAAACTTTCAAATTGCAATGTCTGCTATGAGCGATCGGTTACCAGATAACAAATAATAATTGATTTGCCTGGTGTTGGTTTGCTCATAGTAGCATTGCAATTTACCAACATGGTAGTCAACTACCAAATATTTGAGTTATAAAAAGGCAAGCAGGCAGAATAATTTCGTCATTCGGTGCGTAGCTCTCAAATGGTAAACATCTTTGCTGCTAAATATTTTGGGGGTCCAACTACCAAACTTTCAAATTGCTATGTCTGCTATGAGCGATTGGTTACCAGATAACAAATAATAATTGATTTGCCTGGTGTTGGTTTGTTCATAGTAGCATTGCAATTTTAACTTTTATCAATCACATTTTATTTGTGACACAGACGGACGGACGGACAGATGAAGTGCCCACAATAGGTCTTTTTTTCCTATGGAAAAAAGACCTAAAAACACGTTTTCCGAGCTGCACGCGCAGACGTGTTTTTAGAGGTCTCCAGGGCGAACACGAACGGCACGAAAGAAAAAAGTTGTTCTACAAATTACTCAGGAAAGTCCAATGAGCCATAGCTGTGTATATTTCTCAAACCGTACTTAACACCCTTGAATTATAATATAATTATTATATTTTCATATAAACTTTCGCTAATTCACTTATAAAATAGAAAGTCTTTTTATGCACTAAGTGTACTGCACTTACATTCTTTGGACTTTCGAGTACGGAGACTTCCCCCTACTTTTTTCGTTTCTTAACGTTTCTGTTAAGGTTTTAAAGGTTTTTGTTTGTTTAAAAAAAGCGATGAAATCCCAGGGGCGCTGGAAGTGAAAGGCGCATCGGGCTTCGCCCGATCGCCCAGTATGGCCAGCCGCGCCTGGCTAGCTTGCTAATTCAAGAAATGTAACCATACTTCCAAAAGAAGTGATATCAGTCCAAAAACTGTTAGTGAAGGTGATGCAAGGCAATCTCAATCAAGAACGCTCAGCAGTTGTAGATCGTTCCATTTTTTAAAAAATCAAATCGTTCTCTCTGAACGAAATTATTCGAGTCTCAAATTTACACTTCAAAATATTCATCGTGTCACCCATACCCATGCATGTTTATTGTCATTAAAAAGCTCAGACCAGCATAGGCCAGGGAAAACAGTTTATTGATGTTTTAGTTGTGTTTGGGAAGCAGGTGAACCGATAAAAATTCACCGAAGTAGTCCAATCTTTCCCATTTTTTCAGCTGCTCATATCTCAGTGTGGATGAATTTAATGTTTTCGGTTTTCGATCACCTACCACTTGCCAGACAAGCTTCGAAAATATTTTTTTAAAAGCAGTTCTTGCTTCTAGGGGACGAGCACCTTTCTAGGCTGCAAAATGCGTCCGATCCTATTTTCCAAAAGAATGCCTCAATGGAACTTAAGAATTTTTTATTGGACGACCTTTCGAAGCCTATCCGATATCTGAAAGTACACCACGAGCCAAAAAGAAAGAAAGAAAAGCTGCACACGTGTCCTTAGGTAGTCAATAAATATTTTTATTTCAAAGTTTGATTAAATTGTTTTTTTTTTACACTTGTTACGTTGTGTTGTAGTTCCAGTTTCATTTCAAAAGCAAAATAAAATCTCGCGCCCTATTTTTTACATTTATCATGAAATTTACATTAATTCACGGAATGTGAGCAGAGCACGTCGTGTTATGCGGCGGCTTATAAGTAGAAATGCAAATCAAATATATCGGGCATACACATAACTGTGTCGCTCTCGCACACGTTTGAACACTTTTAAAAGAATCAGTTTAAAGAAGCAACGTTCGCCCCTTTGATATTTTTGCTTAATGGATTAATGTTTGATTTCCACTTACCGAAAAAGTGCTCCGTGTAAGAGACAAAATAGATTTTTTTTAATTTTAGCTCTTTTGACAGCTCTCTCTCTCTCTCTCTCACGGTGTACTTTTTGTTGAGTGGAAACCATACTTAACACATTGAATGTTCCAGTAGTTTACACTAAAATAGTTCGACGAACAAAATGCCGTGCGTCAACCGTTTCGGTATGCAACGTCAATGCTTTCATATCCCGCCAGTAAGCTTATTGGTTTTGGTATAAAATTGTTAAGCAAATTGAGCAGAACTATGGCGATAGAAGGAGAAGAAGATGAAAACTTAACTTAATCATGAACAATGGAACATATGTCTACGAGTGTTTTGAATGACGAATGGATGCATTTAGGTCTAACGGTCTGTCTCTTCCAGTGCAATAAATAAATTAACAAAAATTTGATAAATCTTTAAAAACAAACAAAACAAAAAAAAAACGAAAATTCAAATTCCCCGAGAGAAACTCAGACTCTAACTTCATCAGTTGACATTGCCTTAAATCAAATGGGTACCAGTACAGCATTCGTCCATCTCGTCGTCGCCTTAAACCCGTTGTATTTCAAACAATTTGACCTCTGTGTCGTACCAAATAGCCGGATCAACGTTTCTGTGACGAAAAAAAGGAAATTCCAAACTTTATCACTCAACTGTGCCTCTGACTCATTCAACAAACCTCAAGTATATCACTCCCCACATATAAGTACGAAACCATGCTGTCGTTCCGCTGTTCGCTTGATACTTTCGAATCAGAATCGGATGAGGAACCGGTAACAGGCCGACCAGAGTGCCATGCTGCAAAAATTTCAAAATTTCCGACTCGTCCGTCAGGCCTCTGAAAGATGAAATTGGGAGACAAATTGTATTTTCGCAGAGCACGGCAACAACGCTTAGCGGTTACACACTTGTCGATGCAAATCTTTTCCACTTGTGGTACTAGGACTTGAAGTAGTCTCATTATGGTTTGCAGTGGTAACTTGACGCGCCACGATGACACCCATTCCGGCGATGGATTCCACATTGGCGATGATACTGGTAAATTGGCCGGAGTGACCCGTATGCTACCGCGCTGAAATGATAAACAGAATGAGTTTGAATGACACATCAGCATGATAAGAGAACATACCTGCGCAACGGATCGTTTGAATGAAGATGGTTCCTGCAGTGAGTTTTTCGATGGCTATAACATACAAAGAGAAAGAAAGTCAAATCGTCGGTCTTGTCAAACCAACCACAGATTGATTACCGATTCAGCAGCTTTCAATGTTCTCTCGTCGGAATCTTGTATCAATTCAGTTTCGTCAACCGGTGCAAATTCTGCAAATTCTGGCTGACTACTCGGGTGCGCTGACTCACTTTCCGTCATCAAACCGAGATCTAAACAGGACAGAAAAATGAATCAGAGCCGCCTGTAAATCCCCATCTGTTCATTCGAATCCTACCAGGTGTGTCCAACAACGAAACTTTTAAAGTTCCCGGTTCTGCCGGTTGAGCCGGTGTCGAACCTTCCATGGAATTTTCAATGATTTCGCTTTTCGTATCGCCATCCGACGATTCTGCTTCGCCTTCCGGTGACGGAGTTCTTTCTAGTCGTTCTTCGGGTGGTGGCGCAACGATATGACTTTGAGTGCGTATTCCTTTGCGACTGTTCAAACACTTTGAGATGCCGTGGTAGTCGGATGGAAGATTGGCTAGCGCATGGAAAACGTGCCGTTTTCGAATGATGGTGTAGACTAAGTTCGAATTTCCTGAGGAGAAGAACTAGTTGAAATGAATCTGGCACCTCATTCATGTCATTCCCTTACCGTCGAATTGATATTGGATGATGTTGTTGAAGATTTCCAGCAAGAAGAATACCAAATGGTGATTTGACGGGGCAGAGAACAGAAACCAGGGAGTGCTAAACGCTTCCAGTAAATGCAGTAGTTTAATCGCCGCCACCATCGACAATGTCTTGAGGTACGGTGATACTGAAAAAACGACCAAAATCAGTTTTCGCCGAGTAGAAAGACTCCGTCGAGCATTTACCGTTGACTAAAATTGTAAGCAGACAATCGAACAACGGCTGGAGACGCTGATGACCAGTCGCAATGATTTTATGAAATACCGTGACCAATAAGTCGGCATGCGAACCAGTGAAAACGGGAATGTCCATGGGAACCGTTGCAGTGTACGGCTTGTTCAAACGCACTCCAAAGTTTCGTTCACCGGACAGCAGCAGCAGTATGAAAACTCCGATATGCATTAGGCCAACGCGAGCTGAAAGTGAAAGGAATTTTAAGCCTCAACTGGCCACACAACCAACTGCATCAAGTACATACATTGATCGGCTCTGGAATCGTTCAGATGATACAAAATAGGAACTAGAATGTCCAGAACGTCGCTGCTCTTCAGCACGTAGTACAAGAACTTTTTGTTGTAATCGCAAATCTTCCAGAAGAACACCAGCAATTCCTGATGGCAGTGCAGGCGTTTCGTCGAATTAGGCAAATAGCTCTGCACCAATGGATTGTTCAACAATCGCGTGATTCCCTTGAGAATAAACTGGAAATCTTCGTCCCGATGAACGCGCGACAAGTAATTGATGAACAGATTGTCGCCGACACTCGCTTCCTCGAATGTAGCCGAGGTAGGACTGTGCACCGTCATGTCGTGATCCAATGTGACGATCAATATCTGCAGACAAACTTCGACCAGGGGTTCCATCGTATCGGTGAAAATGATGTGATTGTACGGCAAGCCCAGTCCAACGGGATCGTATGCACTGACGGTGTTCAGAAGTGACGTGAACAGTGGTAACGCATGCCGATTCTCGGCGCTTGTAAAGTGAACGATCCATTTGTTTGCTTCCTCACTCTGAGTGGGTGATCGGTACATCGTTTCCGAGAAGCAGGTCAGCAACAGTTTCAACAGTTCCGTACGCCGCTGCTCTAAGATAGCATTTTTGGGTGGTGATTGGGCGAATCCGACTCCAGCTTCCCATATGTATTCACAGCTGTCAATGTTTGCCAGCTCTTCAGCTTTATCGGGACCGGAACGTCTCGTTGCGACGACGGTAAAGTCAGGACAAAACAGCAAATCCTGAAGAGAAATGGAAAGTTAAAGTGAACGAGATAGAGGTCGTTGAATCACTTACACAAATAGCATTCAGCAAGCTATGGGCCAACGGTGTCGTAGAATCATCATTTTCCACTCCAGATGGCAATGACGACCAGAAGAAATTCTTCCATTCAGCATCCTCGAGAATATAAGGCAGGATTCTTGATAGTAATCGTACGCAATTTAAGGCTGTAAAATCAGAAAACCGTTACAACAACCGCCCACCCATATCAACTGACAACATTTATCAATATTACTTACCAGCTTGTTGCTCAGTCTGGGTTCGACAGGATGAGTCTGAAACGATTATGTTCAATGTGAAAGAAGACCACTCAGACATTACGGTTCACGCGGTCGTAGTTACACTTACCGACGCAACGCACTAATCTCTCTGTGGCTTTGTAACACAGAGTCGCTAAATTGGCTGGATTATTTTCACGCAACGTTCTTATCTCACTGGCAGGTATAAGTGCAAACACATCCTGAACGGTTGTAGAGTGATCGGTCCAAAATTGTTCCCAAAACTGGTCATCGCTGGCTTCGATTTGCTATTGCAGTAAATGAACACAAATTCAATTCAATTCAATCAAAATTGACCATTCCATCTTATCGCCGTAAAAGTAACACGAAAGACTCTTATCTCAACACACAAAAAAAGTGCCACACCGATACACATACACAAGGGGACTAGGAAAATTGATTTTCATGTAGGTGTTTTGTTTTGTGGAAGTTTTGATATTTTTTTTTCCTAAAAGCAATATGTTCACCTGATTCTTGGTTCCCAGTTGAATGACGGTTTTCCGGAAATTTAGCTTTGTGTCAGTGTTACCCATTGTTTCGAATGTCTTCGACGTTGATATCAATTGAGTTTCCTTTTAGTTTTTCATTAAAACAAATTTTAAGTTAGTTTTTACACTCTACTTGTACAATGTACACTCTATACGCGTAAAAAGTGACATAGGTATTTCATCGAAATGTCATATCATCGCAAATGCTGCCAATGTAACGGTCATAATAGCAGCAGACATTCGGAGGTTGTTCAGTACCGGTAGAAATGTTTGAATTTTTCGCAGAACTTTTTTGGTTTGTAGCCCCGTACGAAGTACAAAGGGGTTACGATGCTGTGTGTGATGGAATTCGAAGCAGACGGTAAGGGCAAAGTGTTTGCCTATGTTCACAGATTACGAATCCGCAATAAACATTTTGTCTGTCCGTCTGTCAGTCTGTCGGTCACGTCGACATCTTGAGTATTTTTTTTTCCTGAAAGGTAGTCGAAATAGTGAGGCTAAGTTCGAAGATGGGCATATTCGGGTCGGCCCTTCGTGAATTAGAGCCGCCAAAGTGTTTTAAGGTCCTTTGGGGATATTTACGGCAAAAAATGATGAAAATGTAAATGAAACGGCAAAAGACAATTAATTGTCGATACCGATCCAGGAAAAAAAAGTTTTTTTTTTTTTTTAAATCGGTTGAGTGGACCGTGAGTTAGGGCGCTAGAAGTGAAAGGTTACTCGTCCCTAAGTGTATTTTGCATATAAATCGAGTAAATCTCATCCAATTTTGCTAGTTTTTGTCTTAAATGGAAGGTAATTGAATACCGAATAGTATGTGGTGAGAAAAATGTTAGAAATTTGGGTCCTTGGACTAAGGCCGCTACTCGGCCCTAAAAGTGTATTTTGCATATAACTCGAGTAAATTTCCTCAGTTTTTCCTAATTTTAGTTTCAGTTAGAAGATAAGAGAACAACAAATAGAATGTTGTTGAAAATTTTTTTAAATTAGGGTCCTTGGACGAAGGGCACTACAAGAATGACCCTATGTGTATTTTTTAATCGAAGGTCGAATAGAATGTTGTTGAAAAAATTGTTAAATTTGGGTCCTTGGACTAAGGCCGATATGTGTAGTGTTTGTACTCAATAAATTAAAATTTTAGGGCTATTTGAAATCTATGTTACATTTGAAAGGAACATCGTACGGGGCTTCATAATTGCGCTATGCGCAATTTCTAAGACATATCATAATAATTTTACTTTACCTACATTTACGGGCGCAATGGGCTTACGGTCAAAGTAGGGCGACAGACGCTTTAGGGTCACGTACGCAATAGATATATGGGTTCATACGGGGGTGATGATGTGGTGATTTTTTTTGCATGTGAAATCATCATTTTAGTTCACTTTACTTTAAATAACACTTTTATTGAAAATAAATATTGAATAGCCACAAAAAACATAGCTAACGCCGACCCGTACGAAACACCTGTTCGTATCAAAAGCCTTTAATGTAAAACTCTTCATTTCTCTTACTTCAATCTCTTCTCTGATGAAAAGCTATTCGCCCTTTAAAATCACTTACATTATCTTTCTTTGCCTTGTTATCATATACAAATAAATTGCCGGAGGCAATATAGACAGCCCCGTACGAAGTCAACTTTCATAAATTCCTATTTAAACAGCTATATACCGCTATATTTACCTATATTTTCCTATAAATAAACATTTCACAGATGAATATGCTATTATATAGCTCTATATGCCTGTATATAGCTCAATATAGGTGAATATAGATATATATATAGATGTCCATATATGGAATGCCTGAAACACCACACACACATAACAAATTATTTCCATGTTAACAGAAACTCTCTAAGTACCATTTTCCCCAAGATATATCACTTTTATTAAAATCCAATATGGCCACCGGCAGCCATTTTGTTAGGAGACCGGAAATTTTACCGACGCTTTACATTCGTTAATACCTTTCTAACAAAAAAAAAATCATGAAATTTACTCGAGATATTGACAAAATACTCCACGTTCACTGTACGGCCAAGTAGCCAGATAAGAGCTCACTCCAAGAGACCTAGCTCACGCTCCGGTGAACATAATTTCATAAACTTTTTTCCCTGATTGGTACGGTCAATACGGACACCTACCTAATAAAGCGAAAACAGACGAAATATGTTCAAATTTGGCCGACCTACAAGCAAAAACTGCTTGCCGTCCTGTGCCTGGTTCACACCAAGGGGTCTAACTCACGAGTCGGTCATCCGATTTCCATAACCTTTTTTTTGTCGATCGGTATTGCAAAAACCTTTCATTTGACGTATCACTGACAAGTGTAGTGCTTAAATGTTTGGAGATATCGTCGAAAAACACTTAGACACTTATTGGGCCCCAGCTCCGGAGAGGTCGATCCGAAATCACCCATCTTCGAATTTAGCCTGTCTTTTGATAATACCAAAGGGGAAAAAAAGAATTTTAGAAATCGGATGTGTTTTACTCAAGTTAGAGAACGGACAGACAGACAGACAGACGGACAGACAGACAGACGGACATTTTTTTTCACTGATTTGGCATCTCTAGACAACCACAATAGGTTTCCCCTTACTCAGGGAGTCCAATTCGACGTGTTACAAACGTATGCGTAAACCTATAAGACCCCAGTAATTCGTACGGGTCTAAAAAAAGTCCGAAAATGCTTCATATACCACTTTTATATAGAAAATAGTCCAAATAGATTGAAATTTGGGTTCCAAGAGTATAATAACAACGTGAATACATCGAAAAATTCTTTATTTTAGTTGATCTCACTCTTGTCAGCAATAAATAATGAATAGCCGCACAAAAAACCTCATGAAAGCGAAAAACAAACGAAAGAAAGGGATAAAATTTCGTCGACTTGGGGTGGACTTCCGCTAAAGTCGCTCCAACCCTTTGCAGTGAAACTTATCCAAGGATGTTTGTACATGTTATGGTACTACAGAGGCTAGGCTCTCTCACCATACATACCATGTCTCGGGCTTATGTCACTGCAGCCGGTTAGGGACTTGGGAAAATCACCTATTTTTTCACCTAAAATGATTGATATCACCAACAGGTCAACATGGACCTGGTGGTGTGTATACTCAAAATGTGAGTCTGTTCAAGGCCTACAAGGCTAGCTAAAAAAGTTTTTTTTTCCCCAAAATGGTTTTACTCGACTAATCGCTAGAAAACGATTTTGGGCCCCTTTTGGCAGACCCTTACTTCATGACCTCGAGCGTCGACAACAAAATATATGACACCAAACGTAGTACCACGTTTTACAAGCAACAGTTCAACGAATCGAATGAGCTACAAGTCAATAATATCCGTGGCCCCTTGTCCCAAAGTTGTTCGAAGATTTCGCGATATCACTCTTAAAGCAACATACACATGTGAATCCTCCTTAACGTTCCTGAAAACATAGAGCATTTCATTTCATAAGTTTTCGATAACGCTGACATACAATGTTGTTCTTCATAGAACAAGCGAAATATTATGTGGATGAATGAAAATGTACCAAAAATAGCATGAGCGGAGCGAGTGAAAAAAAAAATTGACTAGTAAATGTCTAGACGTTTGAATTCTGCTCTTTTGAAAGGAAGCGAGTACAGAGGGAAAAAGTTTATTGACTAAAGCTAAAGTATGGCAAGTTAGAAAGACTCGCGTGAGAAAGATTTTAAATTTCGACCGGACCTACGGCTTGAATTACGACATTTCCGAAGTGAAGAAAATCGATTCACGATGTTTTGAAGTCTGAAATTCCGAGCGAAGCGAGCTATAATTTGACGTTTGATCACTATTACAAGACAAGACAAGGCTTTTCCTATTTTCCTATAAAAGATCTCGATTCGTTTCCCGATACATACTCACCTGTTATCATCGAGTCACTTTAATTCCTCATTTCTATTCGTTGTTACGATTTTCTAGGTTTTCAATCAATTCTCGATTACATGGACCGATTTTCCGTTTTTTGATAATTTTCTGACTTTAGTCGGTTTACAGCCATTTCCCGACTTCCAGTCATTTTCCGATTTAGAGGATTTTTATTGTGTTCGGAAGATATCTGAATTCCATTTTAGAAATAACTTCATGAACATCAATTGGTATATGCCAGCGCTAAGGACCACGGTCTAATCGATACCTATGAAAATGCGCCATCTCCAAAAATAAAAGATCCAAAATTTTCCGGAAACAATGCCCGAAATTACTACGACCCAAAATTTTGTTGAACGACTGAAGAATGAACAGCATGTGAATTACGAAAAATCACAACAAACGTCCGGTTCTATAATTACGTTTTATTTAAACAAAATTCCATTTTGATTGTAATGACAAAGACTAAATTTTCGATTTTAAAATGCACAGTCCTGTGAAATGACTTAAGGGAAATGAAAATTAATTTAATTTTTGTTTTTAAATAACATTCTGGCACTGCATCAAAATCAAAACCTAATAATGCCATACGACAATTAAAAACTGAATTGAACAACTTCGTTTCTCGCTCACTTTGAATTCAATTAAAATTAGATTTTCCTCACACTTTGTAAGCAACAACAACAAAAAAGAAATTATTTTTTTACAATAAAAGCATTCCAGTATCCAGAGCCGATTTTACTTCTCCTGATTCAGAGCATTAATGAATTCTTCCAGCTTCTCCTGAATCTGACGAACTCGAACTGTTTTGAAGAAGAAGAAAAAAAAAACAAAATTTTCCTGTTAGCTCAGTCTCAGTTAAAACCACTAAAAAAACATAGCTAACGCCGACCCGTACGAAACACCTATTCGTATCAAAAGCCTTTAATGTGAAACTCTTCATTTCTCTTACTTCATTTTCTTCTCTGCTGAAAAACTATTCTTCCTTTTAAATCACTTACATTATCCACTCTTTGCCTTGTTATCATATACAATTAAATTGCCGGAGGCAATATAGACAGCCCCGTACGAAGTCAAATTTCATAAATTCCTATTTAAACAGCTATATACCGCTATATTTTCCTATATTTTCCTATAAATAAACATTTCACAGATGAACATGCTATTATATAGCTCTATATGCCTGTATATAGCTCAATATAGGTGAATATAGATATATATAGATGTCCCTCACACTGAAACCCCTCACACTTAACACATTATTTCCATGTTAACAGAAACTCTCTAAGCATCATTTTTTCCACTTTATATCACTTTTAATAAAATCCAATATGGCCGCCGGCAGCCATTTTGTTAGGAAACCGAAAATAGTACCGACGCTTTACATTTGTTAATACCTTTCAAACAAAAAAAAAATTCATGAAATTCGGTCAAAATTTACTCGAGATATTGACAAAATACTCCACGTTCACTGTACGGCCGAGTAGCCAGATAAGAGCTCACTCCAAGAGACCTAGCTCACGCTCCGGAGAACATAATTTCATAAACTTTTTTTTCCCTGATTGGTACGGTCAATACCTATCTAATAAAGCTAAATCAAACGAAATATGTTCAAATTTGGCCGACCTACAAGCAAAAACTGCTTGCCGCCCTGTGCCTGTTCCACACCAAGGGGTCTAACTCACGAGTCGGTCATCCGATTTCCATAAACTTTTTTTTTGTCGATCGGTATTGTAAATACCTTTTATTTAACGTATCACTTACAAGTTTAACGTTTAAATGTCCGGAGATATCTTCGAAAAACCGTAAAGCACTTATTGGGCCACAGCTCGGGAGGGGTCGATCCAAAATCACTCATCTTCGAACTTAGCCTGTCTTTTGACATTACCAAACGGGAAAAAAAAGAATTTTCAAAATCGGATGCGTTTTACTCAAAATATCGTGCAGACAGACAGACGGACAGACAGACGGACATTTTTTTTTCGCGGATTTGGCATCTCTAGACAACCACAATAGGTTTCCCCTTACTCAGGGAGTCCAATTCGACGTGTTACAAACGTATGCGTAAACCTATAAGACCCCATTACTTCGTACGGGTCTAAACAACCGCAGAAACTTACTCAGTTCCTCAGCTAATGTAACCCGTTTGCCAACCAACAATTGAACTTTCTTATCTTCATCGTCACTGAATTCGTCCAGCACAGCTTTGATCTCCTTGTCCAAGCGTCGTGCTTCACGATTGATAATTTGTTGCCGTAACGCGTTTGCGGTCACCTTGATAACTTGTTGTATGCGCCAGAACAGAACAATGTCACTGCAGTTTATCTGGAAATTTTGTCAGTTCGTTAAGAGTAATGACAACATTTGATAGAATGAATAGGATGATCTTACCACATTTTCGCTACCTTGTGAGTAGAGGTAATAAGCTTTACGACAATCATAAGCTCGTAGGAGAGATTGTTTGAGAAAGTGTCTGAAAGAAAGAAAAAAAATGAAAAATTTGTTGGATGTGGATACGAGTGGAGTCGTTTTCTTTCGAGGTGCACCTACCTTCTATAGATAGGATACCACGTTTCACGAATATAATCCGTTTCCACTTCTACATTGGAACGTTGCAGATTTTTCCGAACTGTTGTCAATTCATCGTAACTGAGAACCGGCGAATGTTTCTGAAACCGAACAAACCCATAAAATTCCACAATAAAGCAAAAAGTGGCCGAAACACCAACCGTATCACTCTGAATGATTTTATCCAATTCCGATTTTACCCAACTCCGTTTACTTTGATCTTCCGTTGAACTTGTCCAACGCAACCACTTCTGTGTCGTCGACGGTCCCAACATTTCCGTCAGCGTTTGTTCGGTGTGCGCTAATTTATCCTTGACGGATGATTCGAAAAACTTGACCGCCTGATCCCATTCCTGTTTGTCGTGCACGGAACGATCTTCCAACGTGTTCAGCTGAATTACTCTTAACATATCGATGGCCTGTCAAGAAACAGATGTGATTATTCGAGGCCATAAAGCAAGTGCAACAAAAAAATTAGTCACCTTGTCCTCCCAGGTGTGTCGCTTCACCGATTCATCAACCACGCATGCTTTTAGATTATCAAAAATTCCGTCATGGTCGGGAAGTTTTTTGGCTTTCTGTATGAGTTCGTTGAATTCGGCCTGCAGTGCTTCCCATCCGGATTCCACCGATTTTGCCGGTAATGCTTGTTCGGCCCATTGTCTCAGTTTGATGTCGACCATTGTGTTGAATGAATCTGGCCGAGCGAAAATGTAATTAATTAGTAAACTCAGTGTTCGCATGTCCAGTCAACCCCAACCAAATTTGTGTGACGCAATTTGCTTCAGCTGTCCACTCGTACAACTGTACTGTATTATAACGTGTCTATATGGTTTTACCCCTACCACCCGCACATATTACTATTAGACTCGTATAGGGCAGTGAAGCTGTATGAGTGGACCAGCTGCGTCACAAATTTGATCAGAATTGACTGTACAATCATCGTTGAAAGAATCAAGAAAACGTTCTACGCTAAGAAATAGATTAAAAGGAGAAAGTTCAAATTACTTTCAGAACCTGACTGAGCGGCCGGTAGATAAATATTCTCAAACACGTAATTGGACAGCTTTTCCCACAACTTGTCCGTCAGCAAATCTTCCCATTTTTTGGCCGACGTTTGTGACAGGTTTACCACTTCGTCTAGGATTTCGCCCTTGGCCTTTTCGAATAATTCGTCACGACCAGATTCGCGTAGCCTATGAATGGACGACATTGACAATGGTAACGAAACATTGGAAACGACGAACGAATTACCTCGGAAAATTGTTCTTCCACTCCGTTTCGAGGTTAAATCTTGTGGCCTTAAAAGCATCCGCCTGCTGTTCAATGGTCTCTCTGACCATTTTCCAAAAACGATCGGACACAGCTAAACTTAAATTGCGGGACGTAACCTGGTGAGGCATTATCACACCACTCCTGTAAGAAGAATGGTTGCGATGAGTTAGGACATTCGTCGATTTGGCGCGCCCTAGGGACGGTACATCAATGACGTCACGCTATTGAATTTATGACTCCAGTCAAATAAAAAGGGTCAGAATTGACCCAAATTTGTTAGACATGACGTGACGTCATTGGAGTACAGCGTCCCCATTCACATTCTTACTGGAACAACTTCGAATTTTTGAAGAAACGCTCCTCGTAATCCTTAATACTTTCGATAGTGTCGTCTTTCCGGCCTCGTCCAGTTACAACAGCAAAGTAACCCAACGCTCTCATCGGAAACAATTTGCCGGCCAAAATTTTTCGTATCCGATCCGGATTGGCCAACTCTTCCGCCAAATCCACCTTAGTCAATACGAAAATGGTTCGCTTTCCCGTTGGATCACACTGGCTCACCAGATCGGTAACGTTGCTACGCTCAGCGTCAACGGAACCGTCTTGAATGCAAAGAATGATAGCATTCGGATTGCTCATGTAATGCTTGGTCATCTGATGAATGGAGTCTTTGGTATCGGCAGCCATATCAACCGTCATCGTTGAAATGATTCCGGGAAGATCCACCAAAACCATACGCTGCAGACCGGGACCTTTTACCGTCATCGAAATAACATCGTTGCTAACTGTCTTACCACCTCGAACCGACGCTCTCATGCGAAGTTCCACTTCTCTGGAAGGACACGTAATGCATGACCGACCAGCTACGAATTATGAAGCAATTGACTCACCTTCTTAGTTCGGCCAATTCAGTTTCTTTCGTCAGATCGTATTCTCTGTCCGAGCCTCTAAACTGAGCCACATGATACGGTCCTTCAGATAATGTTACCTTGACCGGTGCTCTTGTCATCATTTCACCACTACCACGCGGAAAGATTCTCGCTCGAGCTACGGATTCCAATACTGACGTCTTACCACTGCTTTGATCACCGACAACGACGACACGCGGTAAGTGATCGGCTGTGGAATAGGTGGTGTCGTAGCCGGACAACTCATCCAACACTTCCGAATACATGTCGATCAAAGATTTCTAAAAAAACAAAATTCCGTCGAAAGACAAAGACAGGTAAGAATACCATCCACACTATGATCGGAAGCCATTGTTACCTTGATCTTCTTAGTGCCAGTTTTGCGATTCGTTTTCATGATCAGAAACTGTTGCCTCAGATCCCGATTCTCCTTTTCCAGTTTTTCCATTTCCTTTTGGTATTTGATTTGCACGTTCATGATCTCCGTTTGCAGTGCCTCGTTTTGCTGTTGCAGGGTTTCTGTAAAATCGATTTGGGAAACAATTCGAATCACAAACATTTGTTAACTTCTGTGCCAACTGACCGTATTTCCGGCGCGAGTCATCGGTGTTCAGGGTCTTCGCGTTCACAATATTTTTGATCCGAATCTCGTCCTTGGCAACTGAAATGGATAAAAAAATTGCTGTTAAACAGTCAAGACCGACACGCACCCAGGCTCGTCATTCAAGAATGATAAAAAACATTTTCCGAATTGCTCTTGTGAAAATGGGAGAATATTTTCCAATTCTTGTTCGAATTTTACCTCCATAGACTTGGGACACAAGTTCCGATAAACTCTGGAACGAACCTAAAGGAAACGAAACGTTTCGCATTAATCATCAGTGGCAATTTTTGGTTTACAAATGGCAATGTGGAATAGATAATGCTTGATCACTCTTGAATGAAGAAGGTACACACACACACTTAGTTCTCGACACATACACACACTCACGCCTGGCATGGAAATAATGTTCTCCTCTCGGTAACAGAGTCAAAATTTCCCGGTAACCAAAAATGAAAAACTGACTTCCCGGTCCATACATTTCTCGGTGTTTCGTTCAGCGAAGGTTTGATTTCCCAATTTTTTTCACAAAACAAAATTTTCCGGTAACTGGTCTACCAGGATACCAGATTACTTTCATGCCCGACTCAAATTCCCTTCACCGCAACCTTAAAACGACACCATCACCGAGATCGATATTTCCACTCATTGTTACACTGAACATACGTTCGGAAATTACCTTCAAGTTGTTGATTTTCCTTTGTAGCTGCAGCTTCGATAGCGTCGTCCAATCGACTATCGAACCAGGTTCTCCATTCAGCCACTTTTTGCTCGCCCAATTGCTTGAGTCTCGGATCTGGAATTCAATCAAATTTTTGTAACCATTCCGCCCACATCCTTCCTGCCGGTACAATCTCACCGATTTCAATTGTTTCGGCAACGGATTTTGTAACCACAGCCAAATCTTTGGAGAACTGTTTCCACTGTTGATTGTCTGGGAAAATATCTTCCAGCCATTTCATGTCCGGCAATCCGTCTTTCCATTCCTCGTATCTCTATATGGGTATGAAATGGTCAATTTCAAGTCGTTTATTCAACCGATTCCACTTACTTTGTTCAATGTAACACCGCCGGTTATAGCTCCACCCAAGACTAGATATCGAAGTCTCAATGCACCACGAATAACTCTGCAACAAAATTGCTGATGATTATGTCGGTTGTTTCAATTGATTTCCGAAAACGTTACCTTGCAACAATCATCCCGTAACTCCTTACACCGACATTAAATGTCCCGCCCGGCGGTACAGCATGCAAGAAACTTCGACTCTTAAATTTGGTATTCACCGTTCCTCCATTGAGTGATGAGAAATTCAGCCGCGGCACATTAAGTAAAGCCGGTCGGAGCACAGCATGTTTTAGGTTAAACCTGCGAACGAACAATATTATTCGTCAAATTATGTGGGATCACTGTTCCTTGCGCAACCCGAAAAAAAATCAATAATTTACATAATCAATGTCAATATTACTTCATTCATTCGGACACGGAATGGAATATTCGAGGTTATGGACGAAATCGAATCGACACTTACCCATATGAGCCACGCAGCAATTGTGCCATTGTGGTTTGAATTTATTAAAAACTATTTTTCATTCTTTAAAAAAGTATTAAAATTTCAGCTTTTCCGAGTAATTTCACTGTTTTTCTAAAGGAAGCAATTTTTCGTGTGTATGTGATTGCGCGACTGTCAAAATTTGGATTTTTTTTGTTTTACCGATAGAATCGGTAATCGTTTTTCAGGGTTAGGGTTGTATGCAATTGTTAGGGTTCACCATGGCTTAGAAAATTTACCGTGTCACAGTCAATGAACGTCAACACATTTGTACATTCATTGGTCACAGCCTTGGTTTGTATGTGACTTTCCATAATAAACGCATGATATCATAGTCGGATAGGCTTGTTCCATCCGAATTGTCAAATTGCAACCATAGAGACATGGAGAAATTGCGAGGGGTAACCGACTCGGGTAATTGACTACACACCCTCAAAAGAATTGCCGGAGTATCCGGTAAATAATTGGAATTGATGGAATTGACCGGAATTGATCGGAATTGGCAGGAATTGATCGGAATTGATAGGAATTGACTGGAAATATGTGGAATTGTAAGGAATTGAAAGTAAATGAGAGTAAATGCTGATAAGTGTGATTATCGGAAAAAAGGGCCAGCGAATGCAAAACCACATTATTTCCTTTTTGTTTTAATTTTAAAGGCTCCCGCACAATAAATAACAGTGTACAGTGTTGATCAGTTCCATTTTAGAACAGGTCCAACGTCCTTTTATGTTCAAAATATGCACACTGAAGGATTCTTCTTCAGAGGATTCTTGTGAGTCAGATACGGAAGAGTTTGATCCGCAACAAACAAGTGAATATTCGTCGGGGGAATGTTAGGCTGGGGCATTGCCGATTAGAAATGCTCCAGTTTCAAACCAAATTTACAAAAAAATGCATCACCGACAATATCATCTATTCCATCAACTTTTCAAAAGCCTAAAATCTTACGATGTCGATCACTTGAACGAAACAAAAAATTGAGTGCTTTGACTTTTGCTGACGTGTGCTGAACAAATCCATTTCCTGTCGAGGTACGAACAACGTTTTGTGCATCGGACAACTGAAACCGACAAAACACAGCAATTTACTTGAAAACATACACATTTCACATTCACCATATTAATCAGTCGTATAGTCATGAATTTTTTTTCATGGCTTGGGCATAAATTACGGAATTTTTCTCGTAACTTAGGCCCTCAGCATGAAAAGTTGTATACGCATCTGTTGTGGACGATTTATTTTAGGCACTTTCGCTTGTCGCCCTCACTTCGTTCGCGCTACAATCCGCGAAATTGCCTAAAATATACCGTACACAACATATACGAAAATAACTATTCCTGCACTATATATTCGGGAAAAACTGACATTTCTTAATGAAAAATCATGGCAAAATATGTCATATTTCAGTTGTCGGATGCACAAAAGTTTTTCGTCATTTCCTGACTTGGTACGAAAAATACTATTTATCTAAAATAAACAATGATGTGCGATGTGAAATCATTTTAAACAAAACTGCAGTCAATAGACTAAGCCAAAATGATTTTTCTTCTCAATTTTTTTACATAAAACAGCTAAAAATTGAAAATAAAGTTACCTGTGTCTCGTCTTTTGACGAAAAAACTTGAAACCGGAAAGATTTTTCACTTTATAAATTCCTGAAATATGTGATTTGCGCCATTTTCCACCCAAATTCCACATAAGGTCTTAAGTTTGCCACTTTGCAATTACAGTAGTATGAGTAGTATTGTTCACTCAGTTCATCCAGTTTTGACTGATTCACTGAATTTTGTTTTGATGAAATGTCAAATCGGGACAGTAAATTTTAAATCTCAAACAAGTTTGTGTCGAAAATTTGTAGTATTTCGCGTAAAACAAAGTGATTCAGTTTAAATTTCGCACAGAAAATAGTTCCGAGTGTGCTCATGCTAGTGTCTTAAACAGAATTTAGGACAAATTCTCCGAAATACTTTTAAAGACAAATTAATTTGGTCAAACATTGTGGGTGTTGTGAAAATCTCATTTTTAAAAGTAATTTGGTGTGAATTGTGCCATTCAGTGTTCAATTCCTTAATTTTATGTGCCTAGAAATTGCCTGCAATACGTTTCGTGCTAATTCAGTCGGTAAAATGTGAAGAAAACATACAAAAATATGTTGCCATTCAGGTAAACGAAATTCTTGACATGTCTGTTGTGAAGTTAGTTGTAAGTGACACCACAAAACTGAAATTATTTTGACCGTTAATTTAAAAAATGATTTTTTTGGCGGAAATGCTTTTATTTGAATGTGTGCATGATTCCGGTAAAATAAAATAGTGATAAAGTCACCACTATTGATGACCTTTAAAATGGCATCATTGGATAAATATGATTGGCATAGTCTATTGGACGGTTTAATCTAAATTGAAATTGAAAAATCTCTTCTAAAAAGTATGAGTAAAAAGTAAAGATTCTAACAAAATGAGTCTCAAATGTAGGACAACATAGTTGTTCCAAATTTTATCTTGATATAGTCTGACGATTCTTTTTCCGAATGCTTAAGGGTTTAACTTTGACTTTAAATTTATATCTATTTGAAAATATCGATCAATTATTTCGAAAATTCGTGGAATTGAAGGAATTGTTTGGAATTATAGGAATTGAAGGGCGAATCCGGCAAGTAGTGGTGTTAATCCGTTAATTAAAGAAATAAAAGGAATTAAGAGCAATTAAAAGGAATTGACAGGGAGTAACTTTAGAAATTGAAAGGGAATTGAAAGGGAATTGAAAGGGAATTGAAAGGGAATTGAAAGGGAATTAAAAGGAATTGAAAGGAATTGAACGGAATTGAAAGGAATTGAAAGGAAATAGAGCGAATCCGGCAATTAGACGAGTTGGTCCGGTAATTGAAGTAATTAAACGGAATTGAAAGGAATTAGAAATTGATTTGCCACCATTTTGGCCAGTCGGTTACCCCTCGAGAAATTGGGTCAGATTCATCTATCCGTTTTTCAAATGTAAAAGGTTTAAAAAAAGGATAAAGAAAAATCCAAAAACGAGGAAGTGAGTTGTTTGTACCTCAAATGTACATTTTCAGTGTTTGAAGATATTAGAGCAATGAAGCAACCAATAAAGAATCTCTCGGTTAACACTCTACAAAAAACCATTGTTGAAAAGATGTGGACATATTGATAGATGAAACCTTATGGAAAGGGGAGTTTCTCTGTATGTGTACGTAGACTAAAGTAGTGAACAATTTCACACTATCCTTTCAGATAATTATATTCTGGAGGACTGTTCGTGTTCCACAGTAAATTCCTATTAGTAGCTCCTCGGGAGTTATGAAACTTCAGGAATTACAAAGTTTTCAGAGCTAAAAATTTTCGAAAATTATAAGTCACTCGACTTATAGTGATAGTAGTGCTAATGTAAATAACATTTTCTCTCAAGGTTTCTGTATGGCAGGTATTCCGAATATAACACAGCCGCCTGGTATATCAAGAGATGATGGAAAAAGACCAGATGGTTTGACTTTGATACCATGGAGTCATGGTAGGTCTCTCTTGTGGGATGTAATATTAAGAGATACTATGGCTGCATCATATATTCGTGATTCATCGAAGAAAGCACGCTCAGTTGTTGAAAAAGCAGAGAGACATAAACATAACCATTATATTTCTTTGAAGCAAAATTATTTATTAACACCGATCGCTTTTGAGACTTTAGGTTGCATGGGTCCAGAAACAAAGAAATTTGTTGATAAATTAGGTTCTTTGATGAAGAGAGTAACTGGTGAAGTTAAATCAAAGGAATTTCTTTTACAACGGATTTGGATCGCGATACAACGTGGAAACGCAGCTTGCATTTTGGGTACATTGGGGACGAATAAGATAGATGACTTTTATTTATTGTAATTTTATTTGTGGAAATAAAAGAACGATTTTTTACTGGCTGCGTCATTATTGTGAGCAGTCTTTTTTTTCGTTCAATAAACGTTACTGATAGTAGTGCTGGAAGACTTACAAAAGTGTTAGACAGTTTAAACGTAAAGAGATTGATTGAGCGAGGTTCCCGGGTAAAAAAAAAGTGGTCGTGAGACGTCTTTTCGATACAGCTTTTTTGTATGGAGGCGAGACGTCTCTTTTTCGACCTTTGAGACTGGTTTAGTTCTCATAATTCATCCGAAATTCATCAGAATTCATCCGAAACTGTGGAGAAGTCTCGTTTTAAATATTTTTCAAAGATGTTTGAGGTTGGATGAGTAGTCTATTTTCAACTTTTTACGAGTCTGTTTGAGACTGTAAGAGTAGTCTTCTTTCTAATATGTTGCGAGACTTTCTGAGATTGTCAGAGTAGTCTCATTTACAATATTTTTCGAGAATCTGTAAGACTGACAGAGAAGTCTCATTTGGAATAATTTTTTTGGACTTCAAGAGACTGCCGAGTAGTCTCATTCAGACTTGTTTGTGTGAGACTGACAGAGTAGTCTCATTTCTGCTTTACGAGACGGTAAGAGACTGAACGAGTAGTCTCATTTCGACTTTTTGAGACGGTATGAGACTGGATGAGTAGTCTCATTTCGACTTTTTGAGACGGTATGAGACTGGATGAGTAGTCTCATTTCGACTTTTTGAGATGGTATGAGACTGAACGAGTAGTCTCATTTCGACTTTTTGAGACGGTGTGAGACTGGATGAGTTGTCTCATTTCCACTTTCTGAGATGGTATGAGACTGGATGAGTAGTCTCATTTCCACTTTCTGAGACGGTATGAGACTAGATGAGCAGTCTCATTTTGACTTTTTGAGACGGTATGAGACTAGATGAGCAGTGTCATTTCGACTTTTTGAGACGGTGGTCTGATGATAATTTTTCAAGTTAAAAAAGACTGTTTGAGACGTCTCACATTTTGAGTTTTTTTATTGTTTTCGAGTTTTTTTTTAACTTTTTGAGTTTTTTTTATTCATTTTGAGAGGTCTCACATTTTGAGTTTTTTTTATTCTCTTTGAGACGTCTCACATTTTGAGTTTTTTTTATTCTCTTTGAGACGTCTCACATTTTGAGTTTTTTTATTCTCTTTGAGACGTCTCACATTTTGAGTTTTTTTTATTCTCTTTGAGACGTCTCACATTTTGAGTTTTTTTTATTCTCTTTAAGACGTCTCACATTTTGAGTTTTTTCTATTCTTTTTGAGAGGTCTCACATTTTTGAGTTTTTTTTATTATTTTTGAGACGTCTCACATTTTGAGTATGTAAGACTGTCTCATATTCTCTGTCCCGTTTTTTGTCATTTGTTACTTCTCTGTTGAGTTCATAGATGGCCACAACTTTTCATTTCTCTTACAATTCACTAGATCCAATTTGTACCGAAGAAGTTGACTGAAATGATTGTAATAATGTTAGTAACATTTTGATTTTTTTTAACCTTTTTTTTTATTTTGTGATGTATTTTGCGGTCACCCATCCAAGTACTAACAACCGCGACCAATGATGCTTAACTTTCGGATCGGACCACCAACGACGTTACGCTTGCTGCTAAATCTGATATATCTATTGGCAGTTTTATTTTTGAACCGTTGTTACAATTTCCGAGACTAAACGAGTGGTCTCTTTTCGAATAATTTTTCTTTGCACCTTCCGAGACTGACCGAGTAGTCTCGTTTCGAATATTTTCCGAGAATGTTTGAAGATGAACGAGTAGTCTTTTCGGACTTTTTTTTTGTTAGATGTGATGAGGCTGACCGAGTGGTCTCCGATTTAATACTTTTCGAGACTAAACGAGTGGTCTCTTTTCGAATAATTTTTCTTTGCACCTTCCGAGACTGACCGAGTAGTCTCGTTTCAAATATTTTCCGAGAATGTTTGAAGATGAACGAGTAGTCTTTTCGGACTTTTTTTGTTAGATGTGATGAGGCTGACCGAGTGGTCTCCGATTTAATACTTTTCGAGACTGAACGAGTGGTCTCTTTGCTAACATTTACGGGTGTGCGAGACTGGAAGAGTGGTCTCAAAATTGACATTTTTTCACTTTCGGTTCCCATAGCAAGCATGAAAAACTCAATACATCACACGGAAAAGTACTTTCGGACCTTTGTCCTTGTGACGTAAATGACTATTTCTTAGACTTTTGAGAACGGAAAAGTGTTCTCATTTCGACAAAATATTTTCTTAGACTTTTGAGAACGGAAAAGTGTTCTCATTTCGACAAAATATTTTCTTGGACTTTTGAGAACGGAAAAGTGTTCTCATTTCGACAAAATGTTTTCTTGGACTTTTTAGAACCAAAAAGTGGTCTCATTTGGCAAAAATATTTTCTTAGACTTTTGAGAACGGAAAAGTGTTCTCATTTCGACAAAATATTTTCTTGGACTTTTGAGAACGGAAAAGTGATCTCATTTCGACAAAATGTTTTCTTGGACTTTTGAGAACCAAAAAGTGGTCTCATTTGGCAAAAATGATTTCTTAGACTTTTGAGAACGGCAAAGTGTTCTCATTTCGACAAAATATTTTGGCCGATGCTATTGGACACCGGTGTCAAATAGCATGCATTGTGTTGTGTGGCTATTCGACACCGGATGCGAATAGCTGAGCAACACAGTGCATGCTATTTGACACCGGTGTCGAATAGCCAGACAACACAGTGAATGCTATTTGCATCTGGTGTCGATTAGCCACACAACACAGTCAATACTAATTGACACTGGTGTCGATTAGCCAGGCAACACAGCGGATGCTATTCGACACCCACCTTTGAGAGCCAGAAATAAATTTCGCGCGCGCGAAATTTATTTCTGGCTCTCAAAGGTGGGTGTCGAATAGCATCCGCTGTAAAGCCTGGCTATTAAAAATCACAGGTTAAGTAGTAACGAAAATTTGACTCACAAGCTTTGGGGCTCTACTTTTGGATCACATATTTTTAAGGAATAAAACTTAAACCGGACAATGATTTAAGTTCGAAATAGTGATAGATGCAGCAATCCATCATGACCTGTCCTATCACGAACGAAACTTCAAACTCAAATATATGGAAACTATTAAACTTTTCTTAAGCATCTTCGATTCTCCTGATTTCGGTCCACTAGTGATGATTGTCCCATAATACAGCCACCTGGTATCTCAAGAGATGATGGCAAAAGACCTGATGGAGTGACTTTAATACCATGGAGTCATGGTAGGTCGTTGTTGTGGGATGTAACTGTTAGAGATACAATGGTTGCATCGTATATTAACGAGTCATCAAAGAAAGCACGCTCAATTGCTGACAAAGCGGAGAGACATAAACATAATCATTATATGAAATTAAAGCAAAATTATTTATTCACCCCGCTTGCTTTTGAGACTTTAGGTTGCATGGGTCCTGAGACGAAGAAATTTGTAGAAAAATTGGGATCATTAATGAAAAAGGCAACTGGTGAGGCTAAATCAAAGGACTATCTTTTGCAACGAATTTCAATCGCTATACAACGTGGAAACGCCGCCTGCATTTTGGGCACATTAGGGAAAAATAGAATAGATGATTTTTATTTATTGTAAATTTAATATTTTTTTTGGAAAAGATCGCTTTTTTACAGGCTGCGTCATTATTGTGAGCTGCCTTTTTTTGCGCATTATGATTGTCCCAAACATGGACCGAAATATAGCGAAATTATAAATTTACAGCTTTTTGGGGCAACCTTCATCTGATCTGATCTAGGCTGGTAATTAAAAAAAATCCACGGCGAAAACTAAAAATAAACCATTACGATATCGCTGGAAGTATTTCAATGATAGATTTGCATATCTGATGTATGGAAGATGTGAAAATGGTTTCCATGAAAAGATTTTTGAGTGCGAAATTGTTTCATTTTTTGTTTTCTCTACACCCGATGAACTTAGTTTAGAAATTTGTTTCTGTTTTCAACGTTTATTCAATCCACATATACAATCCAATACAAATTCATTTGAAATCACACAGCAGTATCAGCATGAATGTGCGTAAAATGTACGAATAATATGTACGAGGTTTTTTTTTATGTGGATTGAGAAAATGTGGTATGTAAGTACACAGCACTGCTACTATTCGGAGGCTAAAAAATCACCGTAGGTCATGTGTTTCTTTTAGGATGGTAATAAATGACCGATAAATTAATTCACTACTACCGATAAAAAATAATAAAATACCGATAGAAAAAAGGTACAAGTCGATGGCACCTCCACTATTTATGGCTGAGTATTTCTGAGTCTGTGGAATTTTTTGAGAGTGCTATTTTGTAAAAGGGCTAATTATTAGACGATGCGAGAAAAAAAAAATAACTCCTAAGTTACCGACACCGTTCCGGCGCCCGGCTCGCATTGCGGCCCTCCGCTTCGCTCCAGGGCAATGGGTCGGATCGCTCGGCGTGTTAAAACGCTTTTTATGTACAATCAAAATTTGTATTCTTTTCGTAAAAAGTTGAATTCTGTTGGGACGAACTTAACTCCTTTACGTTACATTTTATCAACACCTTTTGGCCTTCTTACACGAAATACCAACCTGGCGTAAACAACAACTTATTGACGTCAATCTTTATTTGAATATATGCATTACAATTTCGCCTATAAATAAATGAGTGTGAAAGGTGTCAATTAGCATGCCGTGTGTTGTTTGGCTATTCGACACCAGTGTCAAATAGCATGAACTGTGTTGCTTGGCTATTCGACACTGGTGTCAAATAGCATGCACTGTGTTGTGTGGCTATTCGACACTGGTGTCGAATAGTCACTCCGAAATATTTTCTTAGAACACTTTTCCGTTCTCAAAAGTCCAAGAAAACATTTTGTCGAAATGAGAACACTTTTCCGTTCTCAAAAGTCCAAGAAAATATTTTGTCGAAATGAGAACACTTTTCCGTTCTCAAAAGTCTAAGAAAATATTTTTGCCAAATGAGAACACTTTTCCGTTCTCAAAAGTCCAAGAAAACATTTTGTCGAAATAAGAACCCTTTTCCGTTCTCAAAAGTCCAAGAAAATATTTTGTCGAAATGAGAACACTTTTCCGTTCTCAAAAGTCTAAGAAAATATTTTTGCCAAATGAGAACACTTTTCCGTTCTCAAAAGTCTAAGAATTTTTTTTGTCGAAATGAGAACACTCTTCCGTTCTCAAAAGTCTAAGAAAATATTTTTGCCAAATGAGACCACTCTTCCAGTCTCGCACACCCGTAAATGTTAGCAAAGAGACCACTCGTTAATTTCAGTCTCGAAAAGTATTAAATCGGAGACCACTCGGTCAGCCTCATCACGTCTAACAAATAAAAGTCCAAAAAAGACTTCTCGTTCATCCTCAAACATTCTCGAAAAGTAGTCGAAACGAGACCACTCAGCTTCTCTCGTTCATTCTTGTTCATTTACAGAAAATAAATTAAAATTGAGACTTCTCGTAAACTGAAAAAGTCAATGAGACCGAAATGAGACCCTTGAGACTACGTATTTTATGGTCTCACTGAGACTGAAATTTTTACCCGGGTTTAAAAGGTCAACTTCAAACATTTGACAAATAAAAAGGAAATTACCTCATTTTGACATTGCCTCCAAGCCGAACAAAATACTATTTAAACATCTCTTCGTTTGTAGTGATATGAATCTTCAACAATGTATGACTCGAATGCACGCTCACAATAATTCGAAACAGAATTTTTATCCACACTTGAATAGGATTGTGCCATACGAATTGTCAAATTTCATCCCTACAGACATAGCTTATCAATATTTATATGAAAACCGATCTCTATAACTGGATAATGAATCCAATGAAAGTATAAACCAGGTATGGTCTGTTCATACAAACCAAACGACATTGAGATTTCATATAAACAAACTCACCTCTCATGAAAGGTGAGTTTGTTTATATGAAATCGCTATGTTGTACACAAGTCAAATTCACTTTGTTAGGTTGCAACACATGCCAACACGCAATACTAAACAACGCAGTTCCAACAACATGATCATGCCAAATGTCACGGATGCAACATAACAAATCTTATATTCACCCAAAACTTTGCATCCGTATTTCTTGCTATTCCCTGAGGGTCTGCGTTACCTTCAGTATAGGTTTGTTCCAAGGTCATTTCGAAATGTCAAATTTCATCCACAGAAGGCAACTTAACCTCAACTTTCAGGTTGACGAAAATATTAACGAAAAAATTTCAAAGAAATTGGTTGACGTTTAGGTTATGTTCATCTCTGTGGATGAAATCGTCGGCGTTCGTATTGTCAAAGTTCGGGTTTATAGTTATTTGGAACAAACCTATGCATATTTACAACGCACTGTCGGTGTGTTTGGGACTAAACCTACATTGCCCGTTTCTCTTCTATATACTCATTGAAGAGTATAGCCTGAAGTGCCTGAAGTGAATCATAATTTGCCGATCCTTGAAGCAATTGTCTTCTTCTCGTCTTTTCTACCTCAACACATTCATTCCTGAACCCAATACCACATCTGTATATAGAAATACAGTTAAAACAATGCTATGATCTGATACCCCACATCTGTATATAGAAATACAGTTAAAACAATGCTATGATCTGATACATCTCGCAATGAGAATGGACTTTTTTACCTGTCGTCTTAAGAAAGACGCACAGGGGTTTAGAGGGTCTACGGATTATCTGTGTAAGAAAAGAAATTTCGTCCATTGATCCACCGTTCACTCAGAGCCTCAGCGTCAGTTTTTCACCATATTCAAGACTTCAACCGAGCTAAACAGAACAATAAAAACCACGACAGAAGGGCCATATTCTAAGTCCAAGTACAGTCAAATCCGCGTAAAAATGCAAGGTAGGTTTATTCCCAAACACACCGAGACAGTGCTTTGACATTTACCTTGATGTCCTCCGCTACGTACAAAGTTTGACATTCGACCATACCTTGTGTTGACGTTCATTGGATGAATCATGTTCGTTCGGCTAGGGAACACGGGGAACACTCGTGTTTACAGTTACTTGGAACAAACC
Organism: Bradysia coprophila; assembly: GCF_014529535.1. NCBI lineage: Eukaryota > Metazoa > Arthropoda > Insecta > Diptera > Sciaridae > Bradysia > Bradysia coprophila. The sequence goes on from NW_023503374.1 coordinate 2,171,620, forward strand.
TATATCAGCACCAGCTACACAAAATAGACACCAGCTACACAAAAGAGACGGCATCGTATCGGTTCAATTTTTTTTTTGAATTTGCCTGTCAATAATTCCCTAATGTCAACATCAGCCCGGTGTCATAATTCTCTGAACAAAATATACAAAACATGTAAAAAGGAATGAAATTCCGATAAAAAGTGGTAACGAGATCTCTTTGTTACTATACGTAACATCTCAATGAGTTACTTAAACCTGGTAGAATACGAAATAAGGTTTCAGTGAGATGAAATTGTTGTAATATGTGTCCAATTTCAATAGAATCTTAAAAATAGTCTTTTTAGCAATAGCAATTTTACAATCCTAAAACATTAATTATGTTCTTCGACAAGAGTACAAAATACTTCCACATCTCAGTCATTACGATCACAAGTCTTCTCTGCTACTACAATAGCATTAATTGTGATTTCGTTTTCGACGACATAAGTGCAATAAAGGACAATAAGGACCTCAGACCGGAATCTAGCTTCAAGCAAATATTTCTCAATGACTTTTGGGGAACACCAATGCAAAAGGTAACATCCAACGATTGCCGTGGGACCATTTCCATCGTTAACAAATGATGTTTGCAGGAACAAAGTCACAAATCATACCGGCCGTTATGCGTGTTAACATTCCGATGGAACTATTTTTTCCACGAACTAAATCCGATGGGCTATCACGCCGTGAATGTGTTCTTACACGGCATTGTTTGTGTCATGTTCTACAATATGTGCAGAATATTCCTACGGACGAACAGTAGCTTTGTGGCTGCTATGCTATTTTCTGTTCATCCCATTCACACAGAGGCGGTACGTGAAGTCCGAAAGAGCTTTTAAACCCGGAAAAATGTCTAAATTCAATTTGAACTCGTAGGTTACTGGGGTCGTGGGGCGAGCTGAAATATTGTCGTCGGTCTTCTTTCTGGCAGCATTTACATTCTACACAAAGGCGATTGCCGACAGATCACTCACCATTTGGCTTAACATGTGTCTGTCAATGGTTTCGGTTGCAACCGCTATGCTGTGCAAGGAGCAGGGAATTACAGTGACCGGAGTGTGTTTCGTTTATGAAATTTTCGTTGCACAAAATGTGAGTCATTCGCGATTGTTCATTGCATTAGTACTAAACGGTGCCGTTCACTTTCGTTGCACAGATTCGGTTGAAAGACCTTGCCCATTGCATTGGTTTACTGTGGAGCGAAAAGGGCTTTACGATTCTGAGAAAATTAGCAATATCCAGAGCAGCAAAACGCTTGGCCATTTTAATCGTAACGACCTTAATGCTTCTGTACTTTCGGTTGCAAATTATGGACTCACAATTGCCAGTGTTCACAAAGTGAGTCGATCACAGAAATGCTCGGCCAGAAACTCAACTAATTCCGCAAATGATTGCAGATTCGATAATCCAGCGTCAACCACTTCAACACCGTCACGTCAGCTAACGTACAGTTATTTGGGCGCACTGAATTTCTTGTTGCTCATTTTTCCATCCAATTTGTGCTGTGATTGGACCATGGGAACAATACCGTTGATCGAGTCGGTAAAAGATCCCAGAAATTTGCTAACGCTTGCCGTAGCGTTAATGGTTGTGTGTCTGTCATGGTATGCGTTGGCTAGTACAAATCGAAGGAGATCTTCCGTTCTAATAACGGTATGTCTGGTTGAACTTGTTGGTTGGACAATTTTTATGACATCCATTTCAGAGTCTATCGCTCGTAGCGCTACCGTTTCTACCTGCATCGAATCTGTTCTTCCCAGTTGGTTTTGTCATAGCTGAACGTGTACTGTATATGCCGTCGATGGGATACTGTATCCTGATCGCATACGGATTCGAATTGCTGTCGGAGAGGTTTCCCAAAAGGCTCGTGACACTGCTGCTACTATCGTTGTTGGTGGTTGATCTGATGAAGACGGTACGGCGAAATGAGGATTGGCGAACAGGTAAGTCTTTGACGATAAATCAAAGAGAAAGTCGAGACACGTTCGTCTGATTCGCTTGCAGAATACTCGATATTCATGTCCGGACTGAAAGTGAACCGCAACAATGCAAAACTGTTCAACAACGTCGGCCATTCGTTGGAAAACTCCGGCAAGTACACCGAAGCGTTGCGATTCTTCCAGAAAGCCGTTCAGGTGCAGGACGATGATATTGGCGCTCACATAAATGTCGGCCGAACGTACAATCACCTGAAAATGTTCAAAGAAGCTGAACTGGCGTACATGAAAGCGAAATCGTTGTTGCCGCGTGCCAAACCGGGCGAAACGTACCAGACCCGAATAGCTCCGAATCACCTGAGCGTTTTCGTGAATTTGGCCAATTTGATTTCGAAGAATAACACCCGACTGGAGGAGGCAGATCGTTTGTACCGGCAAGCGATTAGTATGCGTGCCGATTTCGTTCAAGCTTACATCAATCGGGGCGACGTTCTGATCAAATTGAATCGAACGAAAGAGGCGCAGGATGTATTTGAACTAGCGTTGCGTTACGACAAAGACAATCCCGATATTCATTACAATGTAAGGACGTGACGACATCACTCAGCAACTATTTGGATTAATGAAAATCGCTCAATTTCAGCTGGGAGTGGTGCATCTAGAACAGGGTAAGCCCACTGAAGCACTTACCAGTTTCAACAGAGCGCTAGAAATACATCCGATGCATGAATCCGCGCTGCTCAATTCGGCTATTTTGCTGCAAGAACTTGGTGGACAGGAATTTCGACTCATCGCTCGTGGCAGATTACTGACACTCTTGGACAAAGATCGTAAGTTCTGTCTGATGTCTACAATACCGTCGGTCTCACTAGTGTTTCATCCATTGTGTTAGATAACAACGAACGAGTGCACTTCAATTTAGGTATGCTTGCAATGGATGATCGTGACATCAACGAAGCTGAAAAGTGGTTTCGTCAGTCAGTGAAATTGAAGTCGGATTTTCGAAGTGGTAAACGATGAGAGTCTTTCCGTTCGGCAGCACAATTCATTTCCGTTACCCGTTTCAGCACTCTTTAATCTGGCTCTCTTGCTCGCAGACGATAATCGATCGCTGGAGGCTGAACCATTTCTGAGTCAACTCGTCCGATTCCATCCGGATCATGTGAAGGGTCTCATTCTTCTGGGGGACATAAACATAAATCATCTGAAGAATCTCACCGCAGCGGAAACGGTTCGACTGAATTGCTTTCAATACGAAATTCCCCTCTCATTATCCGAAAACCTTTTGTCCATTTACAGTGCTATCGGCGAATACTTCAGTTGGAGCCGCACAACATTCAGGGTCTTCATAATCTGTGCGTCGTGTACGTGGAACAGAAACAGTTGCTGAAAGCGAAAGCATGTTTGCAGCACGCTACTCAGTTGGCTCCGTCCGAGGCGTACATTGCAAAACATTTGAAAATCGTTGAGACTCGAATTGAGAAGCTGGAACAAACGCCGAACGCTGTTGTGAAGGAAAGGGAATTGGCATTCCAGGAGTTTGATGCCAGTGAATTTGGTGGTGATAATAAAATGCTCAAAAGACAACATGTGCAGGTCGTTAACTGAATAGTTCAAAATGTGGGGCCTGTGTGTATGTGATGAGAAGGTATTCAGAATCATGACAAATTGAGGCGTGTTCGTTTCTTCTTTAACTGAAACCTAAAACTAAGTACTTAAGTCTGGTCAGTTTTTAAAATAATTTTTATTTTGTTGGTTACTATAATTCGTCAAACGTATTATTTAGGCTAATTTTGTCCGTTTAGATGATAAGACTACAATACGAAAAGCAATAAAGAAAATTATTGAATTGAATAAGTCATTCGTTTTACGCACCTGGACTCGGAACAAAAATCCAGACAAATTGAATCGAGAGTCGATCTTAGAAAACTTCGAACAAGGGAGTTTGCTTTGCTTTCTCGTTAAAAGCTAATGTTGTACAAAACCGATTTTCTTTAAAAAAACATAGCTAACGTCGACCCGTACGAAACACCTATCCGTATCAAAAGCCTTTAATGTGAAATTCTTCATCTGTCTCACTTAAGCTATGAGCCCTTTAAAGTCAATTGTCCATTCTTTTCCTTGTTATCATGTACAAAGAAATTGCAATATCGACAGCCTACGAAGTCAAATTTAATAGAATCCTATTCAAACAGCAATATACCGCTATCAGTCAAAAACCGTTAAAAGAGTAAAAAGTGACGATAGTGTTGCCAAATTCGAAATTCTTTTCATTAACTACTAAACACCAAAATTACATTGGTCGCGTAATATTATTAAATTATTAAAAAAGAACTATGAAAGCATCCTATACAAAAATAATAAAAAAATCGAAATTTTTATAAGTTTTGTCGATAGTACGTTTGCCATGCTTCGGCCGTGGATGTTCTCGTTGAATAGTATGTTGAGGTGCAGTTTGAAGAGCCACAGTTCGGACAATCGTGCTTATTCTCGGTTTTGTAAGCTGAGAACACTGTTTTGCATTGCGGCTCGTTACACTTTACACTTTTCAGTTGTTCCGACATCGTCCTATTTTTTAGACCCGTCCGTACGAAGTACAGTAAGTGTGACGTTTAATTGTCAATTTGAGATTAGGTCGAAGTTAATTAATGATTCGTAATGTTACAATCATATCATCTGTTTTTTAGTTTTAAAAAAGGCTCACAAGCAAAAATAAAAAAGAAAAAAAAGCTTTCACTGGATTTGAACCGGGTACCTCTCCAACGCCAGGCTGAGATTTTCCCGCAGAGAGAATCGAAGTGGCACAGTGGTGCTTTTTAAGTTTCAGATTCGACGTAGCAAAATGTAAAAAATCGTTGAACCAACGCACTTCAAGCAAAAGTGGTTCTCTAAATAGGGTACTGAAACTTGACAGTGCTCCATACAAAATTTTACACTGTAAAAAGAGTGGGGATAAAATTTCATACGAAATAGTACTCTATTTGGCAGCTGTCATTAATGGCACTTTTGCTTGAAGTGCGTTGGTTGAACTTGTAAATTTTGTAAATGTTTTTTTTAATATTTCCAATCTCAACAGAAATATAATTTCAAATCGAAGATGGCAAAAAAAAATCTATAAAAAGTAATAGTTGATGTTAATAACTGACACGATGCTATAGATCATCTTCAAGATATGGTACTTTTACATGTAACCTTACTTAATTTTCGTTCATTCATTCATTTGTATGAGATTTTTTTAACGTGGGTGTCATTTCTTATCGTGGAGCGGCCTTGAAGATGATCTATGATTTCTTAAAACAATTCATGGCATCGTGTCAGTGATTAACATCAACTGACGAATGACAGTTTTCCACCAGCAAATAGTTTTTACTTGCCGCACCCTGCGAAACCCTCTCGGCAAAATAAAAATCTCCAAACAAGGACGTAATGTACTATTTCCACTTCCTATGTCTGTTGCAATATATAAAACATTTCGTTCATATTTTCGGACGTATCGAATGTAGCCATCACACTCGCTGCATCGTTTCTTTGAATGGCTAAGCTTATACGTTGTTTTAGATACGTCTTTTTTTTTTTTTTAATCGATAAAAATTTTTATTTTTTGATTTGAATTCCATTTACAACACTATTCTGAAATATTTTGTAAAATATAAAATATTTCATCCAACCCTTTATGATCTTCACCAAAAGTGCCCATAACTCTGGCAGCGTTCGTGCGTTGTATTGCCATACCTATTCGCTGTTTCAGGTACATTTTTGATCTGTTTTCACTAGTTCGTTCCTGGATCAAATTTCCTAATGTATCGATGAATTGTATTGCTTCGGCACACCATGGGCCTAACGTCTCGACTGCAAACGGTAGGATTATGTAATTTTGCTCCAGTAATTTTTTGTACTTGTTCAATTTAACGCCGGCAGCTTTTGTCGCTACTTTACCGGGTCCATTACATGAAAGATGAATGTAAGACGGCGCCATGGTATCAGAGCATGTAGCATCCCATACCAAATTTTGTCCTTTGCTCCATGGTATAAGTGTTACGCCATCAACTCTTTTCCCATCATCTCTGAACATGCCTGGAGGCTCTCGCATTGCAGGAATATTTGATGATTTTAATGACAAGTGAATGATGTTGTTTAACTCCGAATGACATGGTATTCGTCCTGCACTTTTAGAGCAACTGAGTCCATGTAATCCATCCTTGAAAACCATTTCTCCACAAACACATTTGTGACGCGAGCATATATCCAAACCGAAACGTAAAGCTATCGATATTCGAAATGTATTGTTGTCCAACAGAGTGCCTAAATGTTTTGATGGTAGTGCAGCCAACCAGAAATTCGACTCAACCGTCGCTGACGCAAAATATCTTGCTTTGTCCTTGTCTGAATTGAAACGCAAATTGGCCACTTTCTCTGATATGCCTATGTTATCCCACGAACGTTGGCTCGACATGATGTCAGGAATAGAATTGAAACGTGTAAACCAATCTTCCATTGCCAGAGTGTAATCAGCAACCATTGTCTCATCTGATAATTGTGGATCAATCGATGTGACGAGATTAATTACTGAATGCACCGAGCTGATGAATGACGGCAAACATATTTCTGTAGACTTTCTGATGCCGAGGCCTCCACAACGTGCAGGCAATGAAATTAGTTCCCATTTGTCGCATTTGAACTTTGAGTTACATATCGTTTCGAGCGTTGTTTTAATGTCTTCGTCAATTGAATTTAACAGGTCTCTGTGTTTGAAGTAACCAGTTGATCTCAACAAATACGTTAACTTTGGTATGGAGAAACAATTTTTCAACAAGAAGGACGCCATATGATGATTCAATGTGCCAATTCGTTCAAACATTATCTTTAATTTACTGTGCATTTTGACTAAAACCTTCTCCTCCGCCTCTTCTGTGATCGGTGCTCCTAGGAGTTCGAAATCGTTATTATCGACCACTTTAATGCCAGCCGAAATTGTGTTGAATTGATCAATTATCATTTGATCTTTATCACCGCAAAAGAAGAGTTCACACTTTGTGGGATTGATTTCTAGACCCATTCTTTGACATTCTTGTATCAAAAATTTGAAATCGGTTAATACAACATCATATTCTCCACCCAATGTGCCATCATCCAAATACCAAATATTTAATTCTGATGTAAGCATTTCGATAATTGGATGAATACTTAGGGAAAACGCCATTGGGCCACATGGGTCACCCTGTTGGGCGCCGACTTCAGATGGAATTTGCTCATTGCCGAAAAATAATGCAGAGGATGACGAATAACATTGCCACATGAATGCATATAGAGACGGTGCTTTCTCTTTTATAGTTCGAAGTAACACGTCTCTTTCAACACAATTGAACGCATTTTTGAAATCAATTTTTAGGATTATTTTCCTAGATTTCTTGTTTCTTCTGACGAACGATCGGCAAACGTGTACTGCCGCTTCACAGCCACCTTTCGTGTTAACACCAATTTGCTTCGGTCTTAGATATGAACCAATGTCTTCGCGAACGCCGTTACAAGCAATCTTTGCAGTGATCCGTCTAAATGTGGAACCAATGGCAATCGGTCTGATACCACCGTCCTTCTTGGTCAAAGCACATAGTCTCGCACCGTAGATAATTCTGCAAATTGAATCCAATACTTTCCCACTGAACATAAGATTTGTTAACGATGTGATGGACTTAAGAAGCTTAACACCGGGTTCGCCATTAGTTCCTGATATCAAATCTTTTAAATGTTGAGGGCGTATACCGTCAATTCCACCGGAAGAGCCGTTGTAGAAACTTGAAATGCTTTTGAAAACATCATCTTCTGATGATTGCAGATGGTTTGCAGTATTGTCTGGTCTGTCTTTGATTTTCTTTCTCCCGTTGCTTGTGATATTTTCTTGTCGAGTTTGTCGATGAAATCTATCGGCTTTAAACACCAAACCCCCAAAGTTTCCACAGCAAATGGAAGGAATTTGATAAGAATTTGAAATATTACTTTGGAACTTTAGATATTTAGCTTGAAATAGTTATTGACAATCGCACAGGTTGAATCTTTTACATCGTGCCATGTGATCCACACAACTTTTCATTACAATAACTACGAAAATTGTAATTTGAGCTTCCTAAACACGTTCCAACTAATGAAATTTACCGAAATAAGCGGCAGCCCCCTGGTAAAAGAAAAATTAATAAATTATGGGCAACGTTTTTTTCTATCACAACACCAGACGGAACACATGTTGTTGCTGTCATTTACTTGCGCATCTTCGTTTGAGAGCCGAAAGTACTTTCGCTCCCTTGTTGTTGCTGTCATTTACTTTCGCATCTTCGTTTGGCGGGCAAAAGTACTTTCGCACCTCTTGTGATGTCGTGGCTTACTGAGAGTTGAATTTTTAAACTCTCGTTTCTCATTCGGGAAACGAAATAGTCATTTGTGTACCTGTTTTGGACGATTGATTTTAGGCAATTTCGCTTGTTGTAGCCCGAACGAAGTGAGGTCTACAAGCGAAAGTGCCTTAAATCAACCGTCCCAAACAGGTGCACATGTGAGTTTTCATGCAGAGGGCCGGAAACCCGAGAAAATTCGAAAAATTGCCCTCATTTTCGGCCCCGAAGCATGAAAATTACAAGTAGATGCGGATTGGTAGTATGGCATGTCTGTGTGTGAGCGCCGACCCTTGAATGTCTAATTCGTCAATAAAACAAAGCTAGCAAAAATATGATTACTATGTTTGTATCTTAAACTATTGTAATTCTGTAGGTGATGAGCTTTCTAACGCTTGTTAATGCAAATAAAAATTTAATGAAGCTATGTAGTTGAAACTAGAGATGAGAGGGCACAGCAAATTTTTGTGCCCACGTGCCCACAATGCCCATCGGCTCTGGCCCAGCCCACAAACTTTGTTTACAGAAATCGCCGAATAGTAAAGTTTTGCACGTTTACTTTAATTTTTTTTACCGTAAAAATTCATTACAAAGGTAAGTCTACACTTGTATGTATTTATTTATTTATTTATAGTTCCAACGAACAGGCCGAAGCCCAATTATACATCGAACTTAACTTAAATTATAACTAGAAAGTTGATACAGTAAAATCTAAAAGATTAAGAAGAAAATTAAAAATTTAGAAATTGAAAAAAAGTATATGGACATGACGGGGAAATTCTAAAACGGGTACAGTCCCTTAACCATTGACTTATATTCGTTATAAGACGAATTGAAAATGTCGTTGAGCCGGAAATAGATATTATGGTGGTGCTGCATGCGGTATACTGGTGAATTAAGCTGTATGTTCGACGATGGCGTAGGAAGGCAGAATAGGTGAAGACGACTTTGCCGAGTAAACCGTTGAGGTACTTGAGGTTTGATGCGCGACGACAGACTAGTGGCAATTCTTCCATGAACCAGTTTGTACAAGACCATTTCATCTAGCTCAAGGCGACGGGTTTCTAATGACTTCATTTTCAAGTGTTCCAGTCTAGTTTGATAGTCGGGTTTAATCCAGTTGAAACGATAATACAGCATCCTCTTAAATTTACGTTGCACCTTCTCGATTTGTTCTTTATATTTCACATAATAGGGGTTCCAGATTGTACTACAGTACTCCAGTCTGCTCCGAACATACGTGTTATAAAGCTTGATCAGGCTAGCCGGACGTTTGAAGCTCTGAGTACTTCTAAAGATAAATCCAATCAATTGATACGACTTTTTCGTGATTTCATTGACGTGAGCAGCGAAGCTTTCTTTACTATCAAACGTGACACCGAGATCCTTTTTGATTGTCTTCTTTTCTATCGGCTTATCCTTTATGGAGTATTGATAGTTGATCGGTTGCGGTTTGCAGGTTACCGACAGCGCCGAGCACTTTTCTGGGTTGAGATTTAGATTATTGCTATCACACCATTCCGAAAAAGATGAGATGTCCGATTGCAAGCTAGTTACGTCTGCCAAACACTCGATTTTTCGAAAGATTTTGTTGTCGTCGGCGAATAACGAGCTAGATGAAGTGAAGATGTCTGGCAAATCATTAATAAAGAGTAAGTAGAGAAGGTCTCCTAAAGATAGTCCTGTCAACTGTGTCCTTTTTGGACTTAGAATGATTCCAGCGTCTGCAAAGTTTCTTTCATCAGTTGTTTCTGCCGCCGGAATCGCCAAATAGTTATGTTCTCGCAATAATACTCATTACTACTTTAGAAGGATTGTTTGAAGTACGTAACGACATTCTTGACTCCAGTCAAAGTTGAGTAAATCTTGGTGAATCTTTTTTTTAATTCGACACACCATTTTTGTTTCCGTACGTTTATGGTGCTATCTATAGGGAATTTAAAGGTGAACATTTCGTAGAAGAAGTTTTTTTTATTAAACGACCTCTCCGGCTCAGGGCGTCTTTAAGAAAATGTGAAAATTTCTGAATCATGACCTTTTCAGAAAATTTTACCCCGTAATTAACCGACACGGTTGATTTTGATCTAATGGTAGTTTGTTGACGGACGTTTCTAATAAAAGTATCGTCGATTCGAAAGGTTGTAGAGTCAGGGTGATGCATCAAAGTCCAAATTTATTGTTTTGTCAATGAGCACCCCAACCGATTTTTCATTTTATTGCCTTAAAATGAAGGGTAGCACATCCTATTTAACATATCAAAAAACTGGGAAGGGGTTTTTCAATTTTTTCGAAAAATCTTAAAAAAACTTTCTTATGGGTGCCTAGATTCCTGAGATTTTTTAATGGTTGTGGACGGAAAGTTCGACTAAAAATGAAATTAGGTGCTATGTACTGGTTGACTCTGGTCTACCGAGCAATTCTATGCACTAACAAGAAATTTAACATTTTTACTTTATGAATGGACAACCTTCACTGATTTTTTCACCATAGGGAAGCTTTCTGGTCATGTCTAGCTCATCCACTGATGGGTCTAGCTCTAGCTTCAGTTACTACTATATCTCAAAGCCTGAGACCACACCTGTCCAAAAATATCAAACTTGCCCTACTCGCTAAAATTAAAAGTTCTTTTTTTCGCTGATAGGGAATGTCCATTGTGAGACCAATATGAAAATGTGCATATTTGAGTTGGCTTTTCCTGAACGCCTAAGTGCTTTAGGGTTTTTCGAAGATATGTTCAAACATTAAAGCGCAACTGTGAACCATGTTGAGGACGCCACAACAGTGCGTTTTTGCCAATATCTCCAGTAAACTTTCACTGAATTTCATGATTTTTTTGTTTCAAACATATTAACGAAAGTAAGGCGTCAGTACAATTTCCGGTTTCCTAACAAAATTGCCGCGGGCGGCCATGATGGATTTTAGAAAAGGTCTTGATAAAAATGGTACTTAGAGAGTTTATGTTAACAGAAAAGTAATTGGTGGTTATGTGAGTGGAGTGTTTCAGGAATTCCATAACATGATGATAAAAAAGTTCCACATTTGGGTTCCTAAAATTACGCCATTCATTTTTGTGTTATGTACTTGTTAGGACTACGTAAGGATTAGGGATATAAGAAAGTAATCTACAAAAATTATTTTGACATCTGTGAGTTGAAAATATTTTCTATTTTTGACCTAATTTCTACTTAATTTTATTTATTAAAATAGTTGTCCTGTACGTTACTGTACAGAAGAGTGCGCGGAGGCCGTTGGGCCCATTGTCCTCATTATTGTTTTGGGGATAAATCTTTGCTGTTGTATGGGACTATCCCTAACTTACGAATTAGCCAGGGATATCCTCCGATTGCAAATATCTATTTGCTCAGGCGGTGTGCCTGAGGCTATTTGTGTTTGTTACATATTCTTCTTTAATTTTTTTATTAAGGTGTATGGATACTAACGGATGAATTGCAGTTTCGGTATTGACAATAATGCTTAGTTTCCTCTTACCAAAAAAAGTACTCCGTGTGAGAGACAAAATTGAATTTTTTCAATTTTTCTTTGTTTATTTGACAGTTTGCTCTCTCACGGCGCTCTAACGGCTCTCTCACGGCGTACTTTTTTTAAGTGGAATGGGCACTTAACTTCAGCTCAAAAAAAAAACATGGTGCATAACAGATGATGCGTCTTTCACCCGAGTTTTTCATAAACGAATCTGTTAATGAATTCGTGTTGTCGCGTTCATATGCATACCAACTTCAATATTATTACAGTAATGATATTTCTGTGGACAAAAAAGAAAAGTAAAAAAGCTTTACGATAGAAACTATAAGCCTTCAGGCCCTGGAACATTACAGTCGTACTCATAAGAGCCGCAACGTGGAGCCATACAGCATTGAATCCTTTCGGACGTATAGCGATGGCCTACGTTATTTTTGAGTACAGTTACCCAATTATATTATGACTACGGTTGTGGGATTCATTCCTTTTACATCCTACACACTTCCCACATTCAATTGAACCAACGAATTCAATTTCATTTTTGATTTTGTCGATTGGCACCATTGACAGACAAGTGGTTAGTTCTCATTATCTGCTTGTGGTGGCACCATATACTTTGCGTGTCCAAGCAGTTAAAGAAGTACTAGGTAGCGTCAATCAAAATTCTGAAAGAACAGTTTAGATCACATCTGATTTGATCGCAAAGGCAGTAAGCAATTTAGAAGGTTTTTTGTGTGCATTATATGTATTTTACATGCTACATGCGTCGAAAACGGTACTTTTCATGTTTCACGCACTAATTTCGACTTCCAAAGCATGCAAAAACCACTCGGGATAAAAAGATGAAATGTCTCGTTTTCGCGTGTTTATTGACCTCGGCTACGCCTCGGATCAACAAAATTCACACGAAAACCATACTTTTCATCTTTTTATACCAAGTCATGTAAAATACTAATGCTTTTCTGATCTTTCAAACATGAGAAGGAAATTCGTGTGAAATGGGAGAAATGTAAAACCCTAATGAAATACATGTAGAATGAATGGAACGAATTACATGAAGAAAACCAACAAAACCGTTAAAAACGTGTGTTGATTGTTGAGTTTAAATTGGACAAAATAGCAAAATTCTAATCATAAGATGTTGTGCAACAAAATAGCGATCGGCTGTACCTCTACCGTTTTTGATATCCGCCTTCTTGGTACATAACATATGCAAGATTCTTTTCATAACATTTTCATTGTTCATTTGTCAACAGATTGCGAAGTGACATTTCAGTTATTTTTAAGCTTTTCGTAATATCGCAAAAACTGCAGGTTATTTCATTATGTTTGGGAACACGGGTTCTCCAATTCAAATGAGTGATAGATCGTTGGATTCGTCTTTCAATTCTAGAGAAGTCGCATCTTTAATTTTTTCGATTAATTTTGTTTGTTTTCGGTGCAAAGTGTTCAAAAGTGAAGGCTTGTCAGAGGGTCCCGTGAACAGTTTTTCAGCAATAACTCAAGAAATAATTATTTAAAATCATTGGTATGCTGTACTAATGTCGGTCTTGGGAAGACGTACTACAGGTGGAGTGTATGCACTGGTTGGTGCAAGTACACCTCCACAAGATTTATGACCAAAAATATAGTGTTCGCCTTCTCTGCAAAATTGATGTTTCACGGGACTGGCTGTGTAGTGTTCTAGCCTGCCTCACCCACTATCGTTTCACATATATAAGATCCCAGGTCTTCTGTGTGGCAAGCCTACAGAAACTACAAGTCTTCGGAAAAAGGAAAAAAGTAGATAAAAATGACTGCACTTCCAGACGCTGTTTCAGTAGCAGAGCCCCTAGAAAGAAAGTTAAAATTTTCAACTTTACAGTAACCTTTTTCCGAAGACTTGCAGGTTTTGTAGGCTTGCAACACAGAAGTACTGGGATCTTATATATCTGGAACAATAGTGGGTGAGGCAAACTACAACACTACACAGTCAGTCCCTTGGAACATCAATTTTGCAGAGAAGGTGGACTCTCTGAACACTATATATTTGGTGAGCAGTCTTTTTTTTCGCTTGTCAATAAAAAGAAATAAAACGGTAAAACGTTATTAGGTCCAAAAAATGTTTTTGTCATAACTTTTGTGGAGGTACCAACCTCCAGTGCATACACTCCACCTGTAGTACGTCTTTCCAAGACCGACATTAGTACAGCATAACAATGATTTTAAATAATTATTTCTTGAGTTATTGCTGAAAAACTGTTCACGAGACCTCTGACAAGCCTTCACTTTTGAACACTTTGCACCGAAAACAAACAAAATTAATCGAAAAAATTAAAGATGCGACTTCTCTAGAATTGAAAGACGAATCCAACGATCTATCACTCATTTGAATTGGAGAACCCGTGTTCCCAAAGATAATGAAATAACCTGCAGTTTTTGCGATATTACGAAAAGCTTAAAAATAACTGAAATGTCACTTCGCAATCTGTTGACAAATGAACAATGAAAATGTTATGAAAAGAATCTTGCATATGTTATGTACCAAGAAGGCGGATATCAAAAACGGTAGAGGTACAGCCGATCGCTATTTTGTTGCACAACATCTTATGATTAGAATTTTGCTATTTTGTCCAATTTAAACTCAACAATCAACACACGTTTTTAACGGTTTTGTTGGTTTTCTTCATGTAATTCGTTCCATTCATTCTACATGTATTTCATTAGGGTTTTACATTTCTCCCATTTCACACGAATTTCCTTCTCATGTTTGAAAGATCAGAAAAGCATTAGTATTTTACATGACTTGGTATAAAAAGATGAAAAGTATGGTTTTCGTGTGAATTTCGTTGATCCGAGGCGTAGCCGAGGTCAATAAACACGCGAAAACGAGACATTTCATCTTTTTATCCCGAGTGGTTTTTGCATGCTTTGGAAGTCGAAATTAGTGCGTGAAACATGAAAAGTACCGTTTTCGACGCATGTAGCATGTAAAATACATATAATGCACACAAAAAACCTTCTAAATTGCTTACTGCCTTTGCGATCAAATCAGATGTGATCTAAACTGTTCTTTCAGAATTTTGATTGACGCTACCTAGTACTTCTTTAACTGCTTGGACACGCAAAGTATATGGTGCCACCACAAGCAGATAATGAGAACTAACCACTTGTATGTCAATGGTGCCAATCGACAAAATCAAAAATGAAATTGAATTCGTTGGTTCAATTGAATGTGGGAAGTGTGTAGGATGTAAAAGGAATGAATCCTACAATCCCATAGTCATAATATAATTGAGTACCTGTAGCATCAATCATTATACTGAATACTGTTTTTAGCCCCGTACGAAGTATTGGCGTCTTATAGGAACGCTTTGCCGTTTGTAACAGGTGGAATTCGAAGCAGACGCGTGGTGCACCGAGGTGACGCGTGGTGCACCTAGGTGACGCGTGGTGCACCGAGGTGACGCGTGGTGCACCGAGGTGACGCGTGGTGCACCTAGGTGACGCGTGGTGCACCGAGGTGACGCGTGGTGCACCGAGGTGACGCGTGGTGCACCGAGGTGACGCGTGGTGCACTGATGTGACGCGTGACGCACCGAGATGACGCGTGACACACCAAGGTGAGCAGTGGTGGACGATACACAGTTAAGTGTTGTTTAATTTGAAACGCTAACAATTTTCATAGGAACGCTTTGCCGTTTGTAACAGGTGGAATTTGAAGCAGACGCGTGGTGCACCGAGGTGACGCGTGGTGCACCTAGGTGACGCGTGGTGCACCGAGGTGACGCGTGGTGCACCTAGGTGACGCGTGGTGCCCCGAGGTGACGCGTGGTGCACTGATGTGACGCGTGACGCACCGAGATGACGCGTGACGCACCAAGGTGAGCAGTGGTGGACGATACACAGTTAAGTGTTGTTTAATTTGAAACGCTAACAATTTTCATAGGAAGACAATTCGATACAAAGTGAATCGAATGACTTTGTTAGTGTAAAATTGCTATCGTTCCGAAATTTAAATTTCCGCCTTACATACAATCCTTTGGTTATTACGTAAGCCCCTTCACTACGGACAAAATAACAATAAAAAAGAAAAATCCATCCATGGATTGTGCACAATCCACATAATTATGTTCTAATGCATAACGACAATTTCGAATAATGTTCGCGAATATTTTGTCATCCATTATATTTCTCTGACGCAGTGATACAAATTTGAAACCATCAAAAGTTTGTTTCTAAAAATTGTCCCGTTACAGCAGCCATTTTTTGAATCAATTTAATTGAAGCTGTTATTGTTTATGCAAAAGGTGAAGAAATCATTTAATTCAAATTTACAAGTGCGCTGAATTTTTTATTTTATTCGAATAACTGAAGACATTTTTACTTTCAACAGGCCGAAATCATAAATTCGTAAACGAATGGAGTCCCGCCGAATTTTTTTTTCGTTGTTTGACGGTGCCGTCCACTATGCACCCGGAGCGACAAACGATGATGTGTTGAAAGAGTGCGGCAATTGCGAAATACAGTTTAGGGGACAAAACTGTCCACTCGTAAATTGTCGGAACATTTCCATTGCAGTTTCCGCATCAGGCAGTCCCTTTAGAGGATTCAGCCCCATACCACCATTACGAATTCCGCTTATGTCAAATGCCCGTATCACACCATCACCATCACTCAATTCAACCGAAAACACCTGAAAGTCTGAGTCCGACTCCAGAATCGTCGTTACCTATGGCACACAACAGACTTCGAAGTGCGTCGCCACACATTCCGGAGAACAATTCAGGTAACTTTTCATTATCAAATTCAAATGCTTTTCACTGAAACAGTGAAACGTGTCTCTTTAGATGATCCCGACGTTACTATGGTGAGTCCACAATGTTCGTTGCCTGCAGCACGAAACGAGTCGATGCAAAATGTTGTCATTCCGGCCACCAACGATGAAGAATTACGGCAGTGTTTGAAGTTAGCTACGCCTCAAAAAGCTGTGTTGTATGAGGTGCGGCAAACATTTTTTTAAGCCCAGCCGTAGACGTACGGTACAAAGAGTACTTCGACGATATGCTCTCCGCTGCTAGGGAACTTCCTCCTCACATTCGTCCTTTTTCCCTTCTTCCCAGTTCATCACCAATCTAAAATCCCAGCCGATCACCCATTTTCCCTCCCAATATATCACCCATTCCTTATCCCACTCCATCTCCCATTTTCCCTCCTAATATATCACCCATTCCCAGTCCAACTGAGGCACCAGAGGCACAAACATGCACCATATGCGGATTCGTGGTCAGAAGTCGCTATCGCTCACAGTTACTGCAACACATGGAGACACACGAGCCTCGAATACCGTATGGAGTGTGTGGAAAGCCAATGGCGAAAAGGAGTATCGCAGCACATGTAAACACGTGTCAGTCCACAAACCATCCTCGGCATGTGGAAGATTTGGAGTCGGAAATTACCACGGACAGTTATGGTAAGCAAAACCAGCAGATTCGTTAGGCTTCAGCTGAATAATATTTGTCAATCGCTTCAACAGGAAAAACAGGAAAAGGACGATAAACTTAAGATCATTTTGATGTCGCCGTTCGCGTCGATTGTGAATACAGAGAACGTTGATATTGTGATGGAAGGTCTCCGGAAAATAGAAACAGAAATCGTTGTGATGTAAGCTTTTACTGACAAATTGAATTGCAGGGGTCGTTCTTGTCCTTATTTCCTTATTTTTCCTACTTTTCGAGAATTGTCCTTATTTTGTCCTTACTGTACTAATTGTCCTTATTTTCTGTTTGAATTTTTATTATTTTTTTGTTCACAGAACAGAATCAAAAATAGATAAAAGTATGAGTAGCTCTAAATAATTTTATTTTCTTTAATTTTCCAACGCAACATCTGTATGGAAAAATCAAAATGTGATTTAAAAAAAAAAATGTAGGCACCCTATAACTGAAACAAAAAATTGTATAGAAAAAATCAAGCTAAACGCAAACACCATAATAGTAAGGCTCACTAGCTGCATTTTGGTGCATTTTGGTATAAAAACGTGAATTTTTTACGATTGATAAATATGCATTTGGGGATTCCAAAATGATTAGGAGACTTTGAAAAAGTGACCTCTAGCGCAATCTACACCCGGTTGAAGTTTTCGATGCAGAGGTAACTTTGATGAATTTCTGTGTAGCGGGAATCGAAGCTACGCAGGTGATATTGGTCACAAACGAAAGCTAAGGGTTCAAAGTTTTTTTTAGTGCAAAAAAATTTCACGAATTTTCCGATTTTCCCGTAGTTTTACCGAATTTTCATAAAAATGATATTTTAAAACTGAGGTGAAACTTAAGCAATTTTTAAAATTGATTCAGAAAAGTTTTTTTTCTTCGCTATTATCGTTGCACATTCAGTTTCCAAACTTTTAACGATGAAAAAGTTTTTGGATGTTCCGCAGCAGTGGTAACTAGTTCAGTTTTCATCGAAAATTTGATCCCTTTTGCATGGCGAATTTTTTTCGGCGAAATTTTTTTTTCGTAAATTTAATGAGACTAGTACTGGGAATGCTAGGCATGATCTAAAAACAAAATAAAACCAGTTTTTCGATTTTTAAAAAAATGTTAAGTTTCCGAAATCTGCTAAAATCTGTAAATTTTCCTCCTTCGGCGAACTTTGACAGACCCTAAAAAATCCATAAACGTTTCAAACAGCGCAAGATTACTTATAATGCTATGCTGGGACCCTCAGCTTTCAAACGATACCAAACACTCTACCTCCGGATCAAAGGATGTATGCCTTGTGATGTGAGATATGTGGTTGGACCCAATTTCAAGCAAATTTCGAAATATATGAGAGGTAAGTGGAAAAGCTGCAAAAATCATTTTTAAAGGGATATTGATTAGAAAACGGAAGTTGTCAAAAGCTGACTCACCCAAAATAATTAAAATCGTTTTTGTTTTGTCACTTACCTCTCATATATTTCGAAATTTGCTTGAAATCGGGTCCAACCACATATCTCACATCACAGGTCATACATCCTTTGATCCGGTTGTGGAGGGTTTGGTATCGTTTGAAAGCTGAGGGTCCCAGCATAGCATAGCATTATAAGTAATCTTGTGCTCTTTGAAACGTTTATGGATTTTTTAGGGTCTGTCAAAGTTCGCCGAAGGAGGAAAATTTACAGATTTTAGCAGATTTCGGAAACTTAATATTTTTTTAAAAATCGAAAAACTGGTTTTATTTTGTTTTTAGATCATGCCTAGCATTCCCAGTACTAGTCTCATTAAATTTACGAAAAAAAAATTTCGCCGAAAAAAATTCGCCATGCAAAAGGGATCAAATTTTCGATGAAAACTGAAACTAGTTACCACTGCTGCGGAACATCCAAAAACTTTTTCATCGTTAAAAGTTTGGAAACTGAATGTGCAACGATAATAGCGAAGAAAAAAAACTTTTCTGAATCAATTTTAAAAATTACTTAAGTTTCACCTCAGTTTTAAAATATCATTTTTATGAAAATTCGGTAAAACTACGGGAAAATCGGAAAATTCGTGAAATTTTTTTGCACTAAAAAAAACTTTGAACCCTTAGCTTTCGTTTGAGACCAATATCACCTGCGTAGCTTCGATTCCCGCAACACAAAAATTCATCAAAGTTACCTCTGCATCGAAAACTTCAACCGGATGTAGATGGCGCTAGAGGTCACTTTTTCAAAGTCTCCTAATTGTTTTTGATTCCCCAAATGTATATTTATCAATGGTAGAAAATTCACGCTTTCATACCAAAATGCACCAAAAAATGTATTTTATCTGTCTAGAACGATAATCTCGAACTTATCCCTCTAGGGAGTTTTTGTTTATCTCGATATATCTGTTCTCGACAGATAAAATATGATATGCACCTATTGCCAGACTGTTACTTTGACGTGTAGGCATTATGGCCCACGCCTTCGGCTAGGGCAATAATGTCCTACACGTCAAAATACCAATCTTGGCAACAGGTGCATAATATATATTGTTCAACTAGTGAGCCCTACTACAACTTTCTTTCGCAAATAAAATACTTCTTTCAAGCGAAATTGCTCTTATTTTCAGTTCAAAATTGTCCTTAGAATGTCCTCATTTTTGCATTTAAATTGTCCTTATTTCCTTATAAGGACGAATCGAATTTCAGTACGAGCCCTGGAATTGATTCGATGTGCGGACTTTAGAGGCATGGATAAGACTTATTGGCCTTTGATCTGATTCAACAAGTAAGTTCTGCGATGATAGTCCACACGCCCGGATTGCATTCTCAATAATATCTTTCGCTCGTATAGACGGATGGAGTTCTCTGTTCAGTTGGTTCAATGGTTCAGTTGGTGTATTACGAGAAACAGAATCAGCGCTCAATGACAGAGCTGAGAATTACAGATCGGATCGCGGTTGGAGATAAAGATTTCACAAAAAATGTCCGGCGTCATCAGTTTCATGATCAGCAAGGTAACGGACTTGTTTGACATACCACCGAATAAGGGAGGGACGGATCGATTTTTTTCGCGATTTTTTGTCACATATCAGTAGAAACACAAAAAATAAGAAACTGGTACATCGGGCATTCTCAAAATACTGTCTCATTTAAAAGATTTTACAAAAAGAAAATCGATGAAAATAGCACTTCCCACTCAATTTCACACCCAAATCACATCCACTCTGAACTTAGTCAAATATGGCTTAACGAAGAAAATCGTCGTCAAAGTCGTTAATCTTAACATGAGTATTGTTTTTGAAACGTCAAATCTCCAACACAAAAATTTAGTGTCGACTGTGAAAATTGTAATAATTTCGGTGATTTCGATGTGATTTAATTCAGATTTTGTGCGGAAATGTGCTTCTTGTGTTTTTTTTAACAGTGCAATCAACGGTTGACTAAAAATATTCGTCAAAACCACCGAAATTACGAAAAATTTACATTGACCAATCATGTAAACAAACAACAATATTGTCGTTTGGTGTGATGCTGAAGTTCAAAAGAGATGACCCAGTAGAAATAAAATGTCGGCGGTAATCTTAAAAATTACGTTTTAGCGGAAACGCTTTAGTTTAAATGTGTATACGTTTCCGGTAAAATAAATTAGTGCGAAAGCAATCACTTTTGAGGAACTTTACGATAACACCTTTAGTTAGGGGTAGGTCACATCCCTCATTTAGCCATCGACATCCGGGCCATTTCATCAAGGAACAACAGAAAGCATTGTCGCCGGAGCACTTCCTGGATAGCGAACACTGTGTACACATTTGTCGACAGCAAGTGATTAGTATGCGTGCCGATTTCGTTACATCAATCGGGGCGACGTTCTGATCAAATTGAATCGGACGAAAGAGGCGCAGGATGTATTTGAGCTAGCGTTGCGTTACGACAAAGACAATCCCGATATTCATTACAATGTAAGGACGTGACAACATCACCCAGCAACTATTTGGATTAATGAAAATCGCTCAATTTTAGCTGGGAGTGGTGCATCTAGAACAGGGTAAGCCCACTGAAGCACTTACCAGTTTCAACAGAGCGCTAGAAATATATCCGATGCATGAATCCGCGCTGCTCAATTCGGCTGTTTTGTTGCAAGAACTTGGTGGACAGCAATTTCGAGTCATAATTAGATAACAACGAACTATTTCAATTTAGGTATGCTTGCAATGGATGATCGTGACATCAACGAAGCTGAAAAGTGGTTTCGTCAGTCAGTGAAATTGAATTCGGATTTCCGGCAATACCAAAACGCCAAAATTCACAATTTTTATTTATTTATTTTCTTAAAAAAAAGGAATCCTTTTCTATTTAACCTCGTTCAGCAGGTACGAGCTTACACACGTTTTCGATTAAATTATTTACAAAATAATATTTCTCTCCTATCCAAAGTACACAATTTATTGCTATTTACACATTTGTTTAATATTTAAAACAAAAAAAAAACTTTCTTCTCCAATTAAAAGCTACAAATTAAAATCTCTCAATTTCCGTTTTACCCATTAATCCAGGTAAATTGTTAGCACTTTCAATATATTTGATACGTCGCGAAATAATGTTTTTTTTAAATATCTAGGTCGAGCTATGATAAGCGACGTAACATTGATGGAATAAGATGCGAAAAATAAATTAGTTTGTATATCAATAGCGACAAGAAGAGAGCACTCAGCAATGCAAAATTAGCCCTGCCAATACTCTATCTAGTAAACAAACATTTAAAGATGGCGGTGAAGATGTCTGTGAAACCAAGGTTCAGAACCTTGTGTGAAACGCTGCTACTTATTTATGATTCGTGAGTCTGTTCACTTGCGAGAGTATTGGCTCTGCAGACCACCGGTGTCGTCAGCAAAAATGCCATTTAAGAAGTTATCGAAAGAGAAAGGTCGAGCTTAAAATTAGTGGATGGTCAAACAATGTTTCAATGATAAAGAAGAAAGTGAAAGTGGGGTGTAATTTGATGTCTGCTTCCGGAGCTACGAACCGACTCTCAACCCATTATTGTTAGTAAAATCGTCAATAGAGCAGCTTGGCAAAAATGATAAAATAAATATTTTTCAGAAATTTGTTTTAACCCTAGGGATGTTGACTAAACACTTAGTCTGATAATGAAATGCGTCTAAAGTTTAACCGACATACGGGAATGGAGCGAACGGAGCTCCTGGGAAATAGCCTGGAAAAGCAGCTGTCGGCTGCACAGCCACTGACTGTGTGACGAAAGTGGTTAGAATGGTGGGCACAACGGTTGTTGAATAGATGGTCGTGTAGGCTGTTTTCGCTCCGAATGTCAGTTTGAGAATTTTGCTTTGAGTTTGCGTTAGCACAGTTTGTGTGACAATGGGAGCCGTTGTGATTTGGAATTGTTGTTGTTGTTGTGGCTGTTGGAACAATGGGTTTAGTGGAGGCGGCTGTAGCGGAAGGGATGGAACGGCTGAAGTGCCAATTTCATATTCAGTTTTCGTTACGGTGGCTACTGGTCTGGAAATGGTGCTGAAGCTAGTCGATACTCCGTTGAAAATTGGAATGACATGCGATTCGAAAACGGTTTCGGTTTTCAAAACTGGCTTCGATGTGGTGATCACTTGATTCATTTGGGGAATTTGTGGTGCTGCGTTTGGATTTAGGAATCTTAACAGAGCCAATTGCTGTAATTGGTCCGGACTCAAATTTTGCATTAACTGTTGTTGTTGTTGCTGTGGTTGCTGCTGTTGCTGTTCAATACTCGTTTCGACTTTCTGCGCATTGTTATGCTTCTTCTTGGGTCGTAAATGTCCTTCCGGAATGTTGGATTTGTCCACTTCGGATAAATCAAACTCAGATCCAATGTTTGATAGGTCCAAATCAGCCGGCAACTCTCTGCGCTCATTATCCTCCTCTTCGTGTTCATTATCGTCACCGAAATCCAATTCCAAATTCAACTCGGAACCAGCCTCGTCCAGTTTACTGTTAAATTCTTTGAGCGCCTTCGACGGATTGAATTGATATGCCTCCATTGGCGGTAAGGTCTTCGTGGCAGTGACCAGTCTGGTGATATGATACGTTTGTGTCAATGTGTAGCTGGTAGCATTTCCACCCTCCCGAAGAACTGGCAGAATGTGTGTCTTAAGCATCAATTGGGTGGTACTGAATGTTTCGGTCAATGTCTCCAGAGGAGGAGTTTCCTGATCCGATGATAGCAAAATCGGAGGCAGAGTGGCTATGCTCGAATCAAGAAGATTGTGTTCCTTGTCGATGTGAGCCGTTGTCGCTAAAATATTCTCTGTCAACGGTTCGGTTAAAATGGATGTTGATGTTGGTTCTGGATCTAGGGTCTTTTCGAATGTGGATGTGACGGTGATGTACCGAGTATTTTTCACAGAGCCAACCTGTTAAAATGCGTTAGAAAAGGGAGTCTCAAATAAATATTCAAACAAATTTGTTACCTGGAAGGTGTACGGAGACTTAATCGTAGCGATTTCGTAGTAAGTGTCTTTAAAGTCTGCTGGAGTGGATATTTCAACCTTCAACGTTTCAATGGGCAATTTCCGATGTTCGATTCCGTTGTCCAACGTTTCTTCGTCGTTCAAAACATCTCCATTGATGGAGCTGGACGAGTCCAAGTCAATATCGTCAGATCGCGAAATCGGAATATCATTTTCGTTCGGATGAACGCTTTCGTAGTTCGGCGTTGTCGACTGTTGTACGTGCAGATCTTCCGAATTCTGTTTACGGATTGTAACGCGAGGCTTCGGTGATGTCTTATATTGCCAACGGCCGGGCGTTCGGTTCAACTTAAATTTGTACAAGCTCGATGTCTGCTGTTCCTGGTCAACAGGAGTGGCCTGCAATTTCGGTTTGAAGCGTCGTGTATAGACGTTGTCCACTTGTGATGATTGGCTGTACGTTGTCGTTGGTTTGAAATTGTTTCGCTGGGCAGCCTTGTTTCGTCGGTTGGCATAGCTGGGTGTTGTCTCGCTGAAAACTGATACAGTCGCCAACTCTACACTTGAAGTCGAAAAACGGTTGTTGAAACGATTGCTATGCAATGCAAGTATATTATGTGAGGAGAGGGTCTTATTTTACAAAGGCAAATTGTGTTTGGTGCACTCAACAGTTACCGATTTCTATACTTACTTCTTCTGCTTGTTATTCGCATTGTTGTTCCGTCCCTTCTTTTCGCTGTTCTTCACAGTTGTCTGCGGCTGTTGTGGCTCCACATCTTGAAAATCGACATAGTCTTTGCTGTTACGATTTCGGAATCGATTCTTGAAACTTCCCGCTGCCTGTGCAGGTCGTCTGGACGCTCGCACATGATTCGGTGATGAGTTGCCATGCAGATCGTCGATGGGAAGATTGTCGCGTTCGATGCTACTTAACGACACCGATGTTGGTTCGATGTGTTGCTTTTGCTTGTTGATGTGAGGTGCAGCCGTTTTCAATATTCTCAATGTGGAACTTGGCGATATCTTGTGTTTGTTATTGTTTTGGTATATATGTGAGGTGCTCTGCAAAACTTGAGCGTATTTCCCGGCTATGTACGTTCCGATGACACTTGTTTCGTGGACAGTCGTGGCACCGTCTTTAACAACAGTTCCTCCTAATTTCCTATACATTCAAGAGGAAGAAGAATTACGAATATCATAAAAATAGTCCGTTGCGGTCGACAACATCAAATTACAGTGGACGGCAGTGAAATTTGGTGAAAAATTTGCTTCAGCTGTTTTTCCAGCTGACTCATACAAACAAAACTTCTTATACGGATGGACTGGGATACTGGTATAAAGCGAGGTATAAGTCAGCTGAAGCAAATTTCTCACCAATTTTCACTGACCTCGACTGTAGTCCGACCATTTCCTTTTACTTACGTAACAAGACCGGTCGGATGTAAACTGTCTGGTTTATTGGGATTCGGTTTTTTAGTCTCCTGGTGGCTTCTTGTCTTCTGTGTAAACTTCGATTGTGATGGCCGGATATCGTGGATGCGATATGTTTCTTCGGCAAATTCGGACGGTTGTCGCGATAAGAAATCGTATTCCGGTTCACCGATATTATTTTCTACTTGAAGCACGGGTTCATCGTCCTCCTCCACCTCTTCTTCTTCTTCTTCACTGGACCGAACCTCGACAATACTGGACAAAATCACTGGTTTTGGTTTTTCAACGTGTGTGACAATGGACGGCACCGATTCCTGCACTTCCACATGACTGGAAATAACTGGTGGTGGAACAGCTTTGACGAAATTGATGTGATCCAACAGTTTGTCCTCCTTTTTCTCCGACACAGATTTGATGATGGACGGTGAACTTTCTGTTACAACCTCAACTTGGCTGGAGATAATTTGTATCTTAGATGATGGTATGTTCTGTTTGGGCCGTTCAACGTTTTCTTTCGGAGAACTTGCTACCACATGAATAACACTTGATGCTCCCGGAACGATTTGTTGACTTGAGCTTTTCGCCTTGCTCGGCTTGATTTCACTTGCGACGACCACCTGTTCTGGCGGTCTCGTTTCGATTACACTATTTACTACGGTTGGCTTTGCTGGTTTTGGTGGTTCTGGGATAATGAAATTTTTCTCGTTTATTCTAACTGAATGGAAGAAAACCCTTTAAAGCCTCTTACCTGGTGGTGGTGCACTGTTGGGAGAGAATACCATAATGGTATTTCCTATTGTGGTTGTAAAATCTAAGAAGCCATAAACTGTTTGAGTTTCAAACGTACTGGGATCTCGGTTGACCTTGGTCGGTTGTACTTGAACTACTTGAACTGGAGCATTGGGGTTAACATACACTGGTCCGGAAACCGAAGCACATTGCTTAACAAGAACTGAAATGATTTGAAGTAAAAATAAGAATTCGTCGGAAAAAAGAGTAGAAAGTAAATTAAGCATCATCGACGTTCCGTGGCTGTAATAAGAGTTAAAATCTAGGTAAGTGCTATTCGCACACAGTGCTAACAGACTCTTTATAAAGAGGCTATTAGAATGGTGTGCGAATAGCCAAAGAATCTATTAGCACAATGTATGAATAGTCTCTTTTGCGCTATTCGTCAGCAGTTCTAAAAATTTGATAACTCCAGAGCAACACATTTTTATGAAGTGAAAATGACCGATCCCATTCGCACATTGATCGTATAGCCAAAGTATTATGAAGAGTTTACTCGCACAATGTGCGAACAGCATATTCGTAAACTCTACTGACGTATGATAAGTTCATGGTCTTTGGTTAGTTTAAATTGAAGCAAAAGAAAATCAAAAAGCATCCATGGCTGCTAGAATTGAAAAGTATTTCCTCATCTCTCTTTGATACACATATTTTCAGCTGTAATTGCATCATATTCAATTAAATGCGATAAATATAATATCAAATTCATTTAGCTTAAATTGTTTCAACATAAACTTCAATTCACTATATGAATTGGTGACCTTTTACCTCTCATTATTGGTCAATTCACCGCAGTAAATAGTGTTCGAAGAGTGTTCTGACCACGTTATACATATTTAACACGAGATAATCACAACTCAACAACAATAATAAATCAAACAATGTGAAACGAGAGAAAAAGTTCAGAAAAAAAATGATTTTTGAGTTTTTGTTTCATTTTTTTTTCACCATCTGCACCAAACTATAAGTGTTAATAGCGGGTAATCAAAGTCTAAGACAATTAGTTTAAATTGCAAATTCGGTGCTGGGTATATGATTCCGATGTGTTATTGCCTAACCATCTCATAACACTATTACAAATATAAATGAAAGAAAAGAAGAAAAAAAAAGCCCAGCCGAACCGATTCATTATTTTTATAATAAAATCCATTTGAACAAGGTCGATATGCATGAAATGTAACACAATGATTTTCGACCAATTATAATATTTGACTGCCATGGGAGCAATGAAGACATTGTGGCTGAGCATTGAGTTTAAAATTGGTTTGGTGCTGAAATGCATCCTGTTTTCAATAATAAATGAATGTAAAATGAGTTATGTATGCCGAACACAGCCGATTATTAAATCAAAAATAAATTCTTAGTACGCTTGTGAATGGTTTTTTAATAAAATTGATCCCTAAAGACAGATCAAGAGCGTTTTCGCTTCAAAAACCCATGTCATTACATTACAGTGCTGTTGCTGTAGTGGCTGCAATGGCTACCGCGTGTGCAAATAATGTGGATTCTTGGTAACGTTGATTTTTTTACCGAAATGCCTAGAAATCCTGAAATGACCGGAATTCGGCAAATGACCGGAAATCGGCAAATTGCCACAAAAAATAAGAAAATCGGTCCTTTCAATTGAGATCTAGAATTGATTAAAAACTATAAAATCGCAAAAATAGCAAAATGAGTGGGAAACGAACAAGAATTAAAATGATTAGACGGTAGATAACGGGATGCGAATCGAGATCATTGAACTGTAATTTTCACTCGCTTCGCTCGTGATTTCAAGTTAAAAAAAATATGAATCGATTTCTTCGTTTGGGAAACGTTAAATAGTCTAGATTGAGTCAACATACTTTTTCTTGTATTCTCGCGTCATTTCAAAGGAATAGAATTCAAACGTCTGGACAACAAAAAATTAACCAATTGTTTCGCTAGCTCCTCGCGTGCTATTTTTATTAATAATTCACAAAATGGTTCACGAAGTCGCGATATTTAACACTAGTTAGGAAAAGTGTATTTACATGGGTACGTTGCTTCAGTAAGATTGAAAACAAATATTCTTAATCGGAGAATCCTATTGAAAAATATGTTAAAACGAATGAAGTAGAAGATTTTGCTACGTTTTATATTGAACAACACTAAGCGAAATTTCCTACGTGCTATGCGTATATCATTCGTGCCCCCTGTTAAAAAGTGTGGTAAGGTAGTTATACAGCGGGCTCGAATAGAAAACGTGCGAGACGTATTTCGCTTTGACAGAGATTTAAAAATATGAATTTACAACATACACCATATTAACAGTTTCAAATTAAAAATTGACTTCTTCGGGAATTGAACCGGGGACCTCTGGATCATGAGAAAACGATCTTTCTAATGTTGCAGCACAGTAGTGTTGGTTGACATTTCTTATTGTTGAAGCGTCCTTTGAAAGCCATAAACGTGTGTGGCGTTATAACGTTATAACGCAACGCACATAAACAACGATACGACGTTTTTAGCCCCGTACGAAGTACGAAGGGGCTTATAGGATTACGATGCCGTGTGTAATTGATGGAATTCGAAGCAGACGGTAAGGGCAAAGTGTTTGCCTATGTTCATAGATGACGAATCCGCAATAAAAATTTGGGCCGTCTGTCCGTCTGTCCGTCTGTCACGTCGATATCTTGAGTAAATCAAATCCGATTTCAAAATTTTTTTTTTGCCCTGAAAGATAGTCAAAATAGTGAGGCTAAGTTCGAAGATGGGCATATTCGGGTCGGCCCTTCGTGAGTTAGGGCCACCTAAGTGATTTAAGGTCTTTTGGTGATATTTATGGCAAAATAAACGATGGAAATGTAAATGACACGGCAAATGATAGGTATTGTCGATACCGATCCAGGAAAAAAAAGTTTTTTCAAATCGGGTGAGTGGACCGTGAGTTAGGGCCTTAGAAGTGAAAAGCTACTAGGGCCCTATGTGTATTTTACATAGAACTCAAGTAAATTTCATTCGTTTTTCGTAATTATTGTGTCATTTGGAAGGTAATCAAAAGCCGAATAGAATGTTGTTGAAAAAAAATTAAATTTGGGTCCTCGGACTAAGGCCGCTACTAGGGCCCTATGCGTATTTTACATACAACTCGAGTAAATTTCATCCGTTTTTCGTAATTTTTGTGTCATTTGGAAGGTAATCAAAGGCCGAATAGAATGTTGTTGAAAAAAAAATTAAATTTGGGTCCTCGGACTAAGGCTGCTACTAGGGCCCTATGCGTATTTTACATATAACTCGAGCAAATTTCATCCGTTTTCCGTATTTTTTGTTTCATTTGGAGGGTAATCAAAGGCCGAATAGAATGTTGTTGAAAAAAAAATTAAATTTGGGTCCTCGGACTAAGACCGCTACTAGGGCCCTATGTGTATTTTACATAGAACTCGAGCAAATTTCATCCGTTTTCCGTATTTTTTGTTTCATTTGGAGGGTAATCAAAGGCCGAATAGAATGTAGTTGAAAAAAAAAAAAAAATTTGGTCCTCGGACTAAGGCTGGTACTAGGGCCCTATGTGTATTTTACATACAACTCGCGTAAATTTCATCCGTTTGTCGTAATTTTTGTTTAATTTAGAAGGTAATCGAAGGCCGAATAGAATGTAGTTGAAAAAAAAATAAATTTGGGTCCTCGGACTAAGGCCGGTACTAGGGCCCTATGTGTATTTATACTCAATAAATTAAAATTTTAGGGCTATTTGAAATTTTTGTTTCATTTGAAAGGAACGTCGTACGGGGCTTCGTAATTGCGCTATGCGCAATTTCTAAGATGTACACATTCCATAATAATTTTACTTTAACTACATTAACCGGCGCAATAGGTTTACGGTCAAAGTAAGGTGACAGACGCAATAGGGTCACGTACGCAATAGATATACGGGTTTGTACGGGGCTCAGTCGCAGCAAACGCTCCGACTGTTCTGATGGCTCGTTTTAAAACATAATTGAATTTAAGTTGGAAAAGTTTTCTCTGTCTCCATTGTTTTTCAAGCGTTTGAGTGGTTTGAGCGATTTTAGTCCCTGAATTCTTCGTCGGCGATGGAAAAGCAGCAGCACCAACAGCGGAGAAAGGATGACGAGGCGAAGGGCCGAAAGGCAGAGGTGAGAGAATTTCGTAGAAAATATTTTTATTGGAATTTTTGATGGCTTTGATTGCGAGATGCGAAAATTTTTCTGTTATCTGATGCTACGATGGGTTTATTCGAAGTAGCTTTTCACTGAAATGTCCTTTCCCATCAGTAGATGGACAAACGTTTTCATGCAAACTTTAAAATACCAGTTCAAGTCAAACGTTTGTTGCTGTCTTGTGAAGGATGTTCTTAGAGCAACTGACGATGGCCAGACCACGCTGGCCTGGGACCGCTATTAACACCTGAGGTCGAAACAGCGATTTTTCTCTTGAATCACTTAACGTGAAATTTGGAGGGAAGAGCTGAAGTAGCTCTGTTTGTTTTTTGTTGTTTACTCTCGTTTTTTCTTATTTGCTCTCATTTTTCTGTTGTAATCAGGCTGTTGTTTGTGTTTGTTTTTGTTGTTGGTGTTAATTTAATTTAGTTAGGGAACGAGGAGCGAGGAATTAGTTACGACTTGATGGTAAGATAGTTGTGGATTTGGATCAATTATAGATAATTTCAACTTAAACAATTTTCTGAGATGATTACGAAATGAAACTAGGTAGATACTTCATAAAAATTGAAAGGAATTTGTCGAGAATTTTTCTAATTTACAAAAACAATTTTTTTTTTTCGTTTATCTTCTTCGTGTTGCGAAATAACAATATGATGCAAAATAATTGTTTAAGACAAACATCCACTGTATACGTTTAACATACGTGAGTGGGGTTTAACTTCTGTCACACTCGTAAGTTATTCACATTCCATGTACATCACCACAATACGTAACACATGAATATTCAAATGTGACAACCGAAATACGTAACTACGTTTTCAATATGTCTCACGTATAGACAACAGTGTCCATCATGTATCATATACGTCAGTGAAGTATATTACACATCTCCGTGAAATTTTACACATACCCGGAGTGCCGGAGTATTGTCTGAATTTTATTTCTCTGGGTGAAGAGAATTAAGAAAATCATTCACAATAGGACAGTATGCTTTTCGTTTTTAAAAGGAGAACTGAAAATAACCTACGATCTGGCTTGTGTCCACTTATGTATGGTGTGTCGAGTGAACAATTTTCGTTTGACACAGTGAAATATTTTGTCATAAACGTGATCCCTGGCAAAGCCGAGTAATACAGTAGTAATAAATAAAAAAGTTGGAAATAAAATTCCTCGCCACTGTTTGATGTGGTAAGACATAGGAAATGTGCTCCAAATTTCTTTGAAAATAAACGAATAAAAAAAACTTTGTAAAAGTTCAACGAGAAATGAAATTCCTTATCGCTGAATTGCGGTTACAGTGGTTATGCCAATAAGCTTAACAATTTGTAACGGCTGAAAAAAATTATTAATAATAAAAAGAATCCAATCGTGATCTATAAAGTATGTATTACGTATGATTATCGATACAATTTATGTAATAAATTGAACAGGTGAATTATAGTCCACGCTCGATTCAGGATAAATGGGCCATCAATTAAATCCAAATATCAAACATTTATAAATCTTCTCATTTTCGTTACGTTATAGTGCAATTCATATCGGAGTCTTTTGGACGAGAAATACTTACTTAAAGCTAATATTAATGGTGCGAGTTGAAGTGAAGAAATTGATTTTGGCATCATCTTGATGAGAAATCGTTTCAAAGAGCAGAAGAAAAATTGATGACAACGAGAACAGGCTCAAGTTCTTCGCATGTTATGTCCGTTGAAAGCGATTACCACACTGGAACAGGATCTGGAAAATAACAGAAAAAACAATTGATTAACCAAAAAAGCAAGAACAATAACACGACAAAATGAAGAACAAAAACTTCGGAAGTTCATGTTATAATGGCAAAAGACATTTTTTTTCGTTAAATTGCATAATCTACGTGATCTTATAAAAGCCGGTCGAATTCGAAATTAACGCTATGCATGCATCATATACACACATATGGACTTGATGTCTGTGATTAAGCAAATAAGGAAAAAGTTTTTTTTTCTTTGTATTTTCACGCACGATCAATTAATCGCGGTCGCATAATTTGTCAATTTAGTGTGTGTTGTGTCTGCATTATTAGCTACATGTTTGTAAATATAATTGGACAAGGCAATTTCTAACTTTAATTTTGATTAAATGCTAGTTGGAATAGACATAAAAAATGTCACATTGGTAACCATAATGATATGATCGTGCATGTTATGGAGAAATAATGTGATCTATTTAGACTTCTTTGTTGGCTCTTTGTTGTTTATTACACAGAAGGTTTTTTTCTCCATTGCTTTATCCGTAACTGATCATTGATAAAAGTAATGAAATTCAGTGATTGATTCGGTAAATAACCTTTTTTTTCTCATAGTGTTTCTTCGCACGAATTTTGCGTCAACACATTTGGTTAGTGGGAGGTAAACAGGGACATAGCTTGAGTATAACTGCAGCCAGGTTCGTGTCTCGGCTTACGTCAACGCACTGCAGTGCGTTGCTTACGTACGTAGGTTTTCACAATATATCATTTAACAGCCCCAAAACACACACAAAACTTGTGCAAAAGAGATGAAAGATTTAGACAGAGTGAAACGTATGAAATTCTCTCTTTTACACTAAGTTTTTTTATGCGTTGTAGAGTAGTTAAAAGCTAGCTGATTACGTAAATATGTCTGTCATTGTATGTTAGCGTGTTAGTTTGGATCTTAAGTTGAATTAACAGTTTTGCCTCCGTTTAGCTCTCCGTTTACGTGACGTTTCCATTGTTTAGAAGGAGTGTGTCAAAGGTTTATCCCTTGAGCTCAGCGCATTCACTATGCCCTACTAAATGCCGTACACCGAGAAGCATAATAAAATACAGCGAGACTGAGCAAATCCTCGCTTTTAAACGGTTTATTTGAAAATCCTCATAATTGATCATTTGTTTCATCTATTATCGATAACGCCGACAACCATAATGGCAAGCTCTGGTTAATATGGTCATTTATATAGAAAAATGCATTTAAAAAAAAATGAAGTACAAGATTTGAAATCAACAGACTAATAATTTGATCGATGGAAGTAATAGATCAGATAATAATACTGGTTGTATGCTTGCCGTCTGCAACAGGTTAAGGGAGTTACAATAGATTTCTTCTCTGGCTGCTCAGTTTCAAAAATGTTCAGGTCAAGCAAAGAATTTTTTTCAGTTTAAATTACGTTAGTGGATATTTTTCCTCACTTAGGCTAGATCGCAGTAGATAATTATAAAAGGATGAACGTTGTTTCATTCTGGTCATCATCGTTTTTAATAGATTTACCGTTATATTTTCCTGATATTGGTACATATTGGTCAAAACTGAGTGAAATAACGGTAAATATTTGTTAAATGAAAAATTCGATTGGTAAACCCAGGAATCATCATTGCTGCAATATATGTTACAGAAAAGTCGATACGTTAAAATGCATTGTTGCAATAACGGATGCTATTAGACTCCCTAAGTTTGCGTAGATTTGTAATGCAAATTAATTTTTCAGAAATATAACCTAATTTCAACACATTGCGAGGTACCATTTACGATTTTATTATTATTTCCTCACATTATTAATGTTCTCGCTTTTTTGTGTTTCTTTTTTTACATTTTTCTATTTTATTTTTACAGTAATTTGTTAACGAAAAATTCACATCTTTCACACCAATGTGCAAATTGAATTAAGAGTTTAAACTAATGAGCGTGGTAAACTTTATTATGCCATTTATAAAATATTTTACAAAAATAATAATGTGTTGCTGTGGGTGACATATCGTTAAACAAAAAGAATGACGAAAATACGTCTAATTAATATTTAGAGACGTTTCAACAGTTTTCTGATTTAGTTGTTCAATTCAATTCAATCATCATTATACATTGCTAATTGCTACTGAAGCCACAAATGACATAACCTTTTGTAGAAAAAACCGCAAAGATCTTATAGAGTGTCTTAGTATCTCAGATGCGTATTGTGGTTGAATTGGATCGTACACAAAAATGATCCTAAGAGATTCTGGATGCAATGTATAATACGGGCACATGTTGCTTCGAATTCATTCTGTAGAATTAGGTGTTGACCATAGAGTTAGACCACTTTTAATGACATGTGTCTTACTTGTACATTTGTACATTTGATGATAAAAGCGCGAAAATTTAACTCTTATTTTAAAGATTGAAATTCTGAGCATTTTTGGATATGGTGCCCAAAATTTCCGCCCCACTTGCTCCTCTGACCCCCTTCAAAGTTTTCGATGTTTTGATGAGTTTCTGTGAAGCAACTATTAAAGCTACAGAGGCAATATTGTTTAGTATTGAAATTCCAGACTTTTTTTTCCATACAAACCATATTTCGAATTTGGCACATGGAGCAACCATGCTCAATTTTCATAGAAAATGTTGACCCTTTTGCATGGAAAATTTTTTCTGCCAAAATTTTTGTTTCGACTTTTAATCTGATATTTGGTGGGTTTGCTTAGAATGGTTTAAAAACCAAACTAAACCACATTTTTGATTTGAAAAAAAAAATACTTAGACATCGAAATCTGCTAAAATACGAAAATTTTCCACAGTTGGTGAACTTTGCCGAGCACTACACACCTACAATGGACTTAGACAGAAAAAGATTACTTGCATCGCAACGCTGTGACCTTCAGCTTTAAAATGATACCAAACACTCCACCTTTTGATAAAAAAATATGTAACCTGTGATGTGAGATATGGGGTGCGACCCTATTTTAAGCAAATTTCGAAATATTTGAAAGGTAAGTGAAAAACGCAAAACAAAGCCAATTATAACTATTTCAGTGGAAGATGTTAGTATTGTGAAATGACTCCAATCAAAAATTTTTCCTTTTCCCCTCTTTTCTGACCGCCCAGGAGGAATTACAACTTATTTTCAACCATTAGGTCTCGAATGGGAATAAAAATTAATTCATTTCTACATTATTATGCGGCTGGAGCACTTCTTCCGACTAGTTTACACAATTTCAATGTTGAACGACAATTTCTTGAATGTAACTAGGTTCAGGACTTCTAATCCAGAGGGTCCATCACTCAGAACTGTAACATTTCACGATTTTTCAAAGGAATTTTTTAGTGTGTTCTCGACTTAAGGTGATATCGAACTATTCGTCCTGAACTTCTTGAATTGCCGCACTTAAATCAAGTGACTTGATGGATTCGGTACGTCATTTCTCCATCATGTCAACGGCAAATGATAACTTGGCCCAGTTTAGAGCATTAATTTATGCAAATAGAATAGAACTAAGTCTGGCGAATTGGGCCAGCGTGGTAAATATTGGCTTTGTATTATTTGCATAAATTAATGCTCTGAACTGGGCCACATTTTTCAAACATTATGAATGGAGAACCAGATTTCAGTAGCAGTAGAAAGTCAACAGTTTCTAGGAATTAGCTATTACATCTGAAGGACCTGAAATTGACTATAATCCTTGGTAATTAATTACCAGCCTGATCTACTTCCATGCATGTTCGCTTATTTGTGCACAATTAAAGTTTGATTCTGTGTCTCTTCCTATAAAACATTTGAAATTGAACATTCAAACTTAAGACATCGAATCGAATTTATTATCAATTAAATAGTCATAATAGCACGCGATCGCATGTGTGTCCATTGCACGATAAATTATTTCAGAGAGGTTTTTGGTTCATATTAAAATACCAAAATTGAAATTTCGCATAACTACATTGTGAACATACAATACGTTGCATATTGATCCAAAAAAATCGAGAAACTTATTAAATTTTGTGCGGTGAAAATGGATTTGAATTAATTTTTTTTTGGAACAACCGAAATATGGCAATTAATCTAACAAATGAAATGATTTATTTGATTTTATTACACATATTCTGATCAATTTTAGATATTTAATTATTCAAAAGGTATATTACTGTAACAGACATTTTAAATTAATAGATTTTCGATTTCTGCATACTGTAATACTGTTTCGTACACTCTCTGGTGTGTACAACACACGGCTTTGGTCGGTGGTAGTTAGAAAAACGGTTAATAAGTAGCATGTACCACGTACCACACAGTCAATCGACATTTTTATAAATCGTTACATTTTAAATTGAAATTTATGTTGTTCGAGTTATTTTGTGCAATTTTTTTTTTCACTCTCCTTACCACCGCATTTATCTTATTTATTCGAACAATTCAAGTGTAAATAAGTGACTCATTAATTTATCATAAATCTCATATTAAATTGCGTACCATACCGTGTGTATCAACCTTTAGGCTTTGGGTGAGAGATTGTTTCTGTGTTACACATTATTTTATTTAGATATATACGAAAATTGTTGGTTTAATTACATATCAAAAGGCTACGTACGATATAGCGTTAGACGTACAATTTGACATTAATTTAAAATAAAGCACGAAAAATTTGTTCAGTAACACATTATAACTTAGATAATGAATGTACGAACGGGGAGGTGCGGGAAACAGTGTGTTAAAAACTGAACTCATCTATTTGGTGCTTAATCTTAGTTCAAAAATTTAATTTGCTTCTAAAACTTCTTAAATTACAATTAATAAAAATGTTTATCCTTCTTTTTACGACATGCAGGGAGAGAAAACTGAAATTCGAAATGTTTGCTGTATTTGAAGTTCTTTGATAAATTTTTTACATCCTTGAGCCTGAGAGTAGAATCTCATCACACATCAAAATTCTTTTTTTCCTTGATACGTAATGACAATGGTGAGATACCATATGAAAATGGGCATATTTGGGCCGACCACTACTGTGCTGGGCCCAATAAGTGTTTTAAGGTTTTTCGAAGATATCTACGGCAATTAAAACGCTGTACTTGTAAGATGTAAGTGATGTGTCATATGAAAGGTATTTACAATACCAATCGACAAAAAAAAGCTTTATGGAAATTGGATGACCGACTCGTGAGTTAGACCCCTTGGTGTGATCCAGGTATATGGCGCCAAACATTTTTTGCTTGTAGGTCGGCCAAATTTGAACATATTTCGGCTAATTTCGCTTTATCAGATAGGTATGATTTATTTTTATTTATTATTTATTTATTTAAGTTTATTTAAAGTTTATGAAATTCGGTTCACCAGAGCGTGAGCTAGGTCTCTTGGGGTGAGCACATATCCGGCTACTCCACCGTACAGTGAACGTGGTGTATTTTGTCAATATCTAGAGTAATTTTTTTTTTAGTTTGAAAAGTATTAATGATTGTAAAGCGTCAGTACTATTTCCGGTCTTTAACAAAATGGCTGCCGGCTGCCATATTGGATTTTTGTGAAATTGAAATTGAAAATGGTGATAAAAAAAAATTAAAGGTTGGGTTCCTAAAATTTCTTCGTAAATTTTTGTTTTATTTGAGAGGTACTTCGTACGGGATTTCGTA
Source organism: Bradysia coprophila (assembly GCF_014529535.1). Taxonomy (NCBI): domain Eukaryota; kingdom Metazoa; phylum Arthropoda; class Insecta; order Diptera; family Sciaridae; genus Bradysia; species Bradysia coprophila. The sequence continues at coordinate 2,209,055 of NW_023503374.1, forward strand.
ATGGCCCTATGTGCAATTTTTAAGATGAATACTTTCATTAAAATTGCAAGTGCCGCACTTGGGCTAGGTGGGCAGTAATGTCAAATACGCAATAGGGTTACGGGTTACGGAATTATGGTAACGGGTGCATAAGGGTAATAGCTGTATTAGGGTTACGGACGTATTAGGGCTACGAAAGGATTAGGGTCACGGACGAATTAGGGCTACGGACGCACTAGGGTTACATACGCAATATGTTTACGGGTCGTACAGGGTTCAGTCAAAGCAAACGCTCCGACTGTTCTGACGGCTTGTTTCGTTCAATCCTTTTTTCATGATTCTAGAAAATTATACCGGAGGTGGTTATCTGTTTACCAAGGAGAGAAAATAGGAAATTAAACAAGAGCGTAGTTTGTGGCCAGAGCGAAGGCTATTTCGAAGGCACTAATTAACTGTGAAATGTATTACAGTCTATTTGAAATAAGTGACGAGCATTACCTCGTACATTGTTCCACCCGTGTAAACAAGCATTAGCACTTTTGTTTGGATGAGTGGATGGGTGGCTGAAAAACAGCTGAAACAAAATTCGTCAAAAGTCGCCGACTGTACAAGTTTTTACAGTTTTCCATAACTGGCTCATTGCTTATAAAATCTGTCAAAGTAAATGCAGCAATTTTTAAGCGTCTATTCTTGTCTATGTGAACAGTTAAAACAAATCTGAAAATCTTATATTTCCCGCACCTCTCCGTTAATATATCGACAACAGTGTTTTATTGCGTAGAGAGTAACTATAATTTGATCTTGTTAGCTAGTTAAAATTAAAATTGTGGCACGAAAATCAAAATTAAAGACCTTGTCAGTCACTCAGGAAAATAATAGTAAAAAAAAGAAAAATTGTTTCCACCGAAATGAAGGTGGAATTTTTTTTTATTTAATTTAATTTATTGTTGATATGTCGATTCAAAATGAATGTTGTGTGCATTATTGACATTTTATTATAATAAAAATAATAAGAAAAAAAAATATCCAACCAAAACGGAACCAAGAATGCCTCTCTCGTATGTGTTACATGGCATAATGTGGTTCCGCTTAATTATTTTTAATAAAGCGTGCAGACTCGTGTTATTGATTTATTTAGATCAAAGTGGTGATGTTTTCAATTACTAATCAATTATGATTTAATTTCGAGTTTTATATTCGTTACAACAACAACAAAAAATCTCAATTCCAATCACAAAACTTTGTCGAATTTTATTACACATTCGCGAGTGGGGGGGGGACTGAACATTTATTAGAGCTGAAAAATTCATTAATTTAACAATAAAATTTTTGGTCTTTTTTTCTGAAATATTATTTTTCATTGTAAAATTCATCATAACACTCACTCGTGTGTATATATCATCACACATATGGGGATCGTTAATCTAAAAACGAACGTAAAGTCAATGAAGATTTCGTTGATGACGGTGAAAAGAAATAATTTAGATCAATGTCATTGTGGCTCTATTTTTTTTGCCCATGCGATCGGGTCTATTAAATTTGAATTATCGCCCAAACACTCATAAATTATGAATTCTAATGTACCGAAAAATCAGCCAATACAGCCAATAAAATAGAAATTACAATGGACCAGCGAAGCATTATTGCCGAAAAATGATTCGTGAAAGCAATAAAATTAATCATAAAATTAAATTAAATCTTTATGGTTGATACCAGTTCAATTTGTTACCGTTCTCAGACTGTAAAAAATTTTTACGTCTGCTACTTCTTTTTGACTTTAATATTTACCACACGCTCGGTAGAAAATCTTTACTTCATTAGTTTTAACATTATTTGTATTTTAAGACCACTTGAACCACTTGACTTGCTAAAAATCTTAGCAAAGTTTGATTTGATGTTTGGAATTTTGGAATAATGCTTAGCAAATCAATTTTCCGAAAATGTGCCATGCATAGCCAGATCTAGCTCTTTAATCTTCCAAGTTTACAGGGACGGTTTAGATGACATGTTTCTCAGGGATTGCAGGTTCACCCTACAAGCTTATGTAGAGTAGAACACATTACCTGTTTAAAGCTAATGGCTCTTGCAATGTATTCATGGCCACTACGTCAACCTAATGATATCATCATCAATATTATCAAATTCAGGCCGCTAAATATTTCGAATGCATAGTATAAGGCTACATTGAATGTGTTTTTCATTCAGTTACGCTCTTTCTAACTGTTTAACTCAACTCAAGTTTTTACGTGCTTGTTGTGCAGTTTTATTCATTTCACGTCGTCTTCTATGTTTTCAGAAGACGAAACCTAAAGAGAGTTTAGGTAATAGTACATTACGTCCTTGTTTGGAGATTTTTATTTTGCCAAGAAGAAGGTTTGTAGTCAGACTCGAAGGCGAGGGCTATAATCCTTCGTGGCCAAATAACAACCTCCAAACAATTACGTAAGGCATTTTACTTGCGAAGCCCTGCGAAAAAGAAAATTATCGCAAGTGTCAACAGTGTGCCCCTTGCGAAAATTTCATTTTCACAGGGTGCTGCAAGTAAAAAGTTATGTCGATTAAAGTTGATAAACTCTAGACACTACGTTCACGACGAACAATCAAATAAATAAAAATGAAAGGCGAAATCGAGTAACAATTTGAATTGTATTGTAATAAGAATGTGGAATCCTAAGAATTAAAGTTAATTTTCGTCTCGAATGTATCAAATGTACACCTTCAAAGACTCTGTCCCGCATTATACCTACCAATCAATTAACCGAACAAAAACATGAAATATTTAATCGCCAAACATCAACTTAAACTTTAAACAATTGTAAGTACTGTATAATTTAGCACGTACATTCGTTTCCTGGGTACACTATGGAAAATGGTAACATTTAATTAAAACACTTTTGCTGCGATGATGTTAATCAAATATGGATTGTTTCTGTCATAACACGAAGGTTATTTTGATGAATCTAAATTCTGAAAGCGGCATTAATGTGGATAGCAATCGAGAGTGTTATGCTCATTGAAATTGAAAAAAAAAATTGTTTTCAAAACACCTTTAGAGACACACAAAGTTTTGATTTCATTGTTGTACTATCACTTCCCACATTAGGTGTACATTTGTACACTTGATGGCTTGAAGCAATTTTTTGAAATATGAGAAGAATCAAGGAACAGATTCACTCATCAGTCGGAATTGTGTTGTTCAGCCTGCTGGCCTTAAGAATTAAAAAAACAAATTTTTTGATATTTTGTATTTAAATGATGTTTAATGTCGATTTAAGTAGCGGAAAATGAAAGCCGGTTTATTTAAAGAAGAAGTTAAGTTCGAAAGAGCTTTTAAGGTTACTCGCTTTGAAGATGTCTTTTGTAAGCAACATAGAAATGTAGTGCAGGTACTTGTGTAATTCCGTGCGCCTTAAGTTTTTAAAGTTTTTTCTTTGTTTAATGTTGTTTGCTATGAAAGGTTGTCAAACTAAATTTTTCTGGAAAATGAAAAATTGTTTTTTCAGCCGGAAAAGTCATTCTTAAAAACCCCTCAAAGTCGAATATCTCAGAAACTACATTTTTTTTGAAAAATTTCGTCTGTTCATGCTCTGTCTGGCTCATTTTCGATATTTTATGAAAAAAAAATTGTTTTTCGAGGAGTCGGTAACAGTGTTCCATCAAAAAAATGTCTCGGAAAATTCATCAGCTTTGAAGCAATATCCGTGACCATTTCCAATCCATTTTTCATTCAAGTACTTAGGAATTTTCAACAGTTCTATTGTACCAAGGATGGAATATTAACACGTCACTTCTTTGTAGGAATTGATCTCTTTGTTAAAAGTTCAAATGTTGACCGAAAAAATGGTCAAAAGTGTAAGAAATGCCTAGTAGGATGATTAGACGTTCACTTTTATTGTTGTGAGTGTTGTGTAAGTCAACGAAAGACTTCTGGAGACGTTCTAAAGCTCCCAGGTACTTGAATCACCAAAACTATCAAGCTTACCTCGAGTACCCCCACTAATATTTAAAGTTACTCGCCTATGTACAAATTACATTTCCTATTTTCATTCTTCTACTTCTGTCCGAATGTCATGTAATAATAACTTGAAATATTATCGTAATAATTGCTAATTTGAATAGCGTTACTGCAATAATCATTCAAACAATAAATTTATTGTTGTGACTTACTATTCTCATTCTACATGTGGTGTAACTGACCATAATCGAATGCATTTTGTTATTAATGTGAGTTGTCGTTTTTTTCCTTCTTATTTCGCAACTCAAACTGTGAAAACATTAAACCCTTTCAAATGTTGCTATTAATCGAAATAAATTCCAAGACATACATTGTTCTAAATCCACATGATTGGCCGTACCACACATATTTTGGACGATTATAAAAATTAGGAACAATACCGTTACTATGATTGAGACTAATATTTTTTCGGTCTGAAAACAAACATTAACATTATAACTCAGTCCTGCAATTGAATGGAAGTATAAATTACAGAGAGAGAGAGAAAATGGAGTCCTTGACCCAAAGATATTTCTCGTTAAGCGAGCAAATCACAAGAGGGCACGGCGTGTCAGATATATTGAATATAGAAAAGATATTTAATACAAATAATAATAAAAATCAAAGCAAATACCAGTACGTTTTTCGCGAACAATCATTCATAAGAAGTCATATCACATAGACACCATAAAGCATTATTAGATGGATCTGTTTTTATACTCTCGGGCACATTTAATGTATAAGAAACTGGCAGGTAAAAATGGTGCTAACAATGTACCAGTACCAGTACATAAAAGAATTCTGAAATGACATTTAGAAAGACAAAACAACAACAAAAAAATAGCAAAACACTCCTACAGAGCGTTCATGGGTAATTGTACTCCATAATAATGATAGTTATTTTGTGATTTTTCAAACAATTATTTTTGTTATTTCATTGCAAATTTGTAATTAAGAATGAAATAGTGAATATGGATATGTATATAGCGACATATATGCTGTGAATGGTAATATAAATATGTGCGAGGCAGATATAAGCCAACCATACACAAATTGCGCCAAAATATAATTTATGAATAATTATAACCAAGCCTATTGTGTGATCTCAGTTATGTGTAAACATTAATTGGTAATGGCATTGAATTTATTATGTTATGTTTGGTTGAATTGAAGAGAAAAAATTGTTTATTTTGTAATCGGTACGATTTGAACAACTCCTTTCCAGCAATTAATAAGCGTTTTTCAATCAAACATCTTCACTGAATCTAAATTTTAAGTATTTCAATTGATCGTCGTTCGTAATAAAAAAAAAATGACGATGAGTTTCACAGTTCACACAATATACGCGAGACGAGTGTGGGAATTCTTGTCGATGAAGGCTTGGGCGCGCTTTTAAAGAACTATAATAAGTCTATGGACTTTGAACATTAGAAAATTGTTGAATTATAATTTTGAAATTGCTAGAAAAAAGGGCATAACATTAACGGACCATGGCACCGTTTAGTCAATCAAATTATTTAAAAATGTGTTTATAGAATAACTACGACGGACGGTGACGACTTCAGTGATGAGTGCTCCTCAACTTGACCTTTTTCACAACACAGGCGAAAAATAGTCATTTTCTACCCTCTGTTGAAACTTTCGGGGGCCTTTAATTACGAAAATCGTTGTGTTGACCTCGGGAAAAAAGTTGGATTTTTTTTACTTGTAGGACAACGACGACAAAAACAAACATTGAAGTCTGGCCAATTAGATTTTGTATCTGCGTAGAACGGTAATCTCCCATTTATTTATCCCTCTAGTACAAAACAGTTCTTTTCGATATATCGGTTCTCGGCAGATAAAATAGCGTATGCACCTCTGTCCTGTCTGTACAAAATTATTATAGGGGAGTATGGTGAAGTTACTTAAAATTTTCGTATCTTCAGCCTTCAGCATCTGTTGATTTATTGAATATTTTCTTTAACAAATTAGTAATCGGCCTTCTGATAGGAGCGAGGGAAACATTGACTAAATTCTTTTTGGACTTCTGCTCAAAATTCAAAATCAAAAGTAAAATAGAAAATATTGGTATCGAGGCTGTAAAAGGAAGCTGCAAAATTTTCCATAATCATACGTACGATCCTCAGAAAGCAATAACTTAAGTCAACACGATTTGAATCAATACATTAAAACATTTGTAATTACAATTTTGGACAGTATTCTGTGTCAATAATGGCAATCGTAAATGTACGACAGAAATTTATTCTTTGAAATAAATGATATATATTTACAAATAATGTATTTCTTTTAAATCCTAAAACGGACGCAACATTGCCACGTTGAATGACCAACCCTAATCTTTGAATTAAGTAGCTCGTCGCTCGTTTTTCGTGTGTTTTTTTGGTTGTTCTGCTGCCAATTTTTTTTATTAAATCGAATCGGATCTTACGTCAACTTATAATTATAAGTAATATTACGGTGGGGTTGAACAAAAGCAAAGGCTCTATACCAGGCAAAAGTTGACCGATTTTTAAACGTCGGATTCGTTCCTTACATCCGCCGTTTATACAATGACAACAAATGAATGAGGGTGATATGGATTTTTATTGTGCGCGAAATTTTTGAAAACGCAAATGATTTTTGTGGAAATTTTTTTATTTTTATTTTTTTTAAGGTATTTCAGGTTTTAGGTATTTAGGGTGATCAAATATATATCACTCTAAATACCTAAACCCTGAAATACCTTAAAAAAAATAAAAATAAAAAAATTTCCACAAAAATCATTTGCGTTTTCAAAAATTTCGCGCACAATAAAAATCCATATCACCCTCATTCATTTGTTGTCATTGTATAAACGGCGGATGTAAGGAACGAATCCGACGTTTAAAAATCGGTTAACTTTTGCCTGGTATAGAGCCTTTGACAAAAGTTAAATAGAGTCACCACCTCTGATTTTTTTTCATGTTTTGATTGATAGACTCGAGTGCTACACGAAACTGTATTCAGTTTACGGATCTGTCCAGCCGTTTCGGAGAACCGGCACCCATGGCCGTGCGGGACCCACGAGTCAATTTAAATACAGATTGTTATAGAAACGGATAATTGTCAGGTTACTCGTGTCAAAATTGCTTCCCTCGACAACCTGGCCACGAAGCTACAACAAGCTAAAGTCGAAATTTTGACATTTTTGAATGGTGATATGTCCAAGACGAAAAAAGTTTTAAACTTTTTGAATGGCGATATTGGTAGAGGATTCGATGCTCTATTAAATGCCGAGAATGTATTTTACAAAATTTGTCTGAATTGTACAATATTTGACAAAGTTTATTTTCACCATCCTCGACGAAACTTCAACTCATCTGTAATACGCAGGTAGACCCTTCTTGTATCACAACTATAATGCCTGATCAGCCTGCAGTCTTAGCTTTACAACGATACCAAACTTGCCATACCAGCCTCACAAAAAGTATCTGTTACGGCATTTTGTTTGCAGCAAGGTCACTCTACGACGAAATTTTCAACTTATTATCCATCTTCAAGTGCCCTTTCATCTACGATGAGTGGTATTGTTATCCATTCTTCATAAATAAGTGGTTTAAGCTATTTGGAGCAAAAAATGTATTTGTCCGTCTATCTGTTGTCACTCTAATTGAAGTAAAACGCAATTTCTTATTACGTGGAAATCGTCAAAACTAACAGTTCCTGTTCGTTTATCGCACGAGATTGACAAAGCAATTAATAATATATTTCGGTATTATTATTACACTTTCCCTAAGTTACTTTCCATGGTTGGCGAAAGTTGAATTATATTCTTCAGCGGGGCGAAAGTTGCTATTTTCCCCCATGGAATGAAATAGAACATTACTTGTCTAGCCGAGTAATGATGAAATATGTATACGCGGGTGATTGTTTTACTGAGCCATTGGGCGAGAGACACATTCATCCGAGTATAGATACATTTTCCATCATAATCCCGTAGATACATACATATGCCATTTCACTCAATATTGCAAAACAAATTTTAACAGCATGCAATAATGCCTTATTTATATCCCTTGGGAAACAGTGCATTGCGTAAAGTTGTTTACACAAAGCTGCCATACTATAAGTAATTAGTTTGAGTAAATCACGGATCCTACAATGCGGTAGGTGCTACGTCAAATTTAAAACACATTTTAAGTCATTAAACAGAACACTCAAGAAATAATCAATAAAATCATTGATTAATGGCATTCGATTAGTCAGCATACACGGTGCTAAAAGAAACTGTAATTGTACAGTACACATGCCAATAATAATTAATAAACACCCGATCAATACATGAATTATCATTGGGATAAGAAATGACTAGGAAGTGCTAACATTACACAAACTATAACACACACGGAGTGTTTTTCACTCTCGTTTTCAATCATAAATCTGTTTAACATGCAAAATGTGTATTAAATTCAAAAATAAATCCAATAGCGCAGTTTGATACTACATTAACTACACTGAACGTTGTTGGTAATCTTAGTTTAATCAGTTAATTAGTTATCTATTTTGTTGAACGAGTTTAACTTGTCAGGAAATGAATTATCGTTTTGTTTTATGAATACCACAGTTGATGTGTTTTTACTTGAATAGAGCGTTACAAGTTCAGTTCGGCTACCGGTACACAAATTCCAAATGATGGGATAAATTAAAAGCCAAAAAAATGAGAATAAAACAAAACCAAAAACGAATTGTCGAGTCATCTTAATAATTTATTGTTAATTTACTGTGATCATCGGGCATGTGCCCACTTTGAGTCGCTAAATGTTTTTAAGAATGTTATGGCGATAAATATTACGCAAAGGTTATACTTGAACAAAGACAGAGGTCAAATCTAAGTGACTCATATAAACAGCACTTCTTAGTGACCACATGGAATGGTTGTTTGTTCAAGTTCAGTTTTTTGCGATACTGGTTTTGTTATATTTATATTCTGGTCATTCGAATTTTTTCTCTCCAGGAACTGTTGCGATAACATCCACAAAATCTTCTCGAAATCAATGTGTTCAAATTTAAGTAACTTTTCCTTCCTCAGAAACTGACTCAGTTTAATTTATTGTGTCGTTTAATGAAAGACACTTAAAATACTTACCGTTTTTTCAGTGCTGTCATCGAAATTAAATCCTAAATGACTCGGGAAATAAGCGACCTTCGTAGTTAAAACTATGTTGGTCCGCCTCAATGGGCAGACAGAACATAGTTTCAACTTCAAAGAGCGCGAACTTCTCGACTTATTTAAGATTTAATTTTGATGACAGCACTGAAAAAAATGTTACCTAATTTATGAATGATCCCAAAGGCTCGAAACAGGACATGTCCACCTGAAACCTGAAGCTCAGACTATGTGAATCTGATTAGAACTGAACCTGAATCGAACATTTTTACCTGACCTGGATTTACCTGAATTATGAAAATCCGTAAAATTTCAAACAAATCAGATCAGATTTCAGGTAAATCTGGGAGTTTTATACACGAAATCTGACCTGATTTACCTGAACTTTAACAGATTTTCAGGCAAATTCAGATCACTTCAAATTCCGATCAAGAGATACCTGACCTGTTCCGAGTCTTCCTTATTTAGGATAAATTTTGATGACAGAACGTAAGTTACGTAATTTATGAATGATTCTAGAACCATTCTTTGATGTGCATGACTCTATGTATCCAGCGTCCAGCACTCATGTGGCATCTTTAACTTAAGTTCTTTTGACATTTCAGCAACAAAAGTCTAAACCCAAACATTTTACATTTACATTTACATTTTAATGAATCGCAGCACCATATTGTTTCAAAATAATAAAATCATATTCGCCAGACAGACTTCACACGGTTATTGTTTAATTTAATTAATGCAAAAAACCAACAACATCCAACCAGGAACTAATTGACTTTGTTACATTCGTAATAACTGTAATAAGAATTTTAAACAATCAGTTTGCATGACCTCAAACAGATTCAAATTGGCCAAACCTTTTGGTGTTGCTTTGTGTTATTTAATTGAATTGAGAGATGAACGAAAGCTCGAATCCGAAAAATCTGAAACGCACACACAAAATTGAATAGTAATTTTCGAGATGAAACATACTTGTCGATTTCACAATCAATTACCAATAATAAAGGTTAGTTTTCGAAAAATATCGATTTGATCATCGGAAGATTGTTCATCTTGTTGAATTGAATCAAAAATTATTATTTTTTTATTTTTTATTTCTAAGTGTAAGCATACTGAAGCAGTGAATTTTTTGTTATTTAGATTGAAGTATTGTTTCTGTTAAGTAATATAGAGCTGTAGTAATATATCGAAGCAGTGTGGTATCCGGCTTTGCTCGGGATTATTTTAATGACAAAATATTTACAATTTTAGATTTATCAGAGTTTTAAAAGTCATCAATGTTCCCAGTCAATTAAGTGCTTCACAGTCTGTGATATTTTGCATGAAATTTGAATTCGCTATTCAAATTTTGCGCCATTTTTGCTGGAATCACGTAAGTGACTAAGAACATCGATACTAATATGCCCGTGCCCGTGCCACAATCATACAAAATAGTACAAACAATATAGCCAAAATCTCATACACTTCACCATTCATCATAATTAAATTATTTGACAGTTTATCTGTCAAATGGTATGGTATTTTTAATATGGTGTGTGGGTCACTCATTGCGTGTGAGGGGCACTAAAACTGGCAGACATACTTTCACGCGTTAAAAATTGCCACAAACCAAATCGTCAAAAATTTCCTTGCGTCACAAGTTTTTAAGCGTTACAAAAATGTTAAAACGGCGTTTGTGTTGGGGATTTAGCGTTTAAAAAATGAGAAAATCTGACGTTGCCTAATATTGTTTAGAAGAGCATTTACGGCGTAAACTGACAAAAAAATATTTGCGCGTCCAATAACGCACGAAAATGAAAAATTTTCGAGCGTTATTCCTTTGTCCTCATAAGACGGTATGTCAAGTTTCGAGTCACCAGGACTTCCCGTCTGGGCTCAGAGAGACAAACCAACAAACAAACATTAAACTTTATATTATAGATCGAACAATCCACATCTCTCGGCGAAAAATAAATTTTAGCTAAAAAGTCTTCATTTTAATTAATTGCACAATATTGCAACAAATATCAATAGACCAAAAAAATCTTCTTCTCCATTTATGTAATGATGGTAAGATTGGTATATACACGATGATAGTCAACAATTTAAGAGCATCTTTATTCAATTGGATTTTTTTCTTTCGTCTTCTTCAAAACTACACAACTATTTACTGCGATTACTATGTATGGATATGGTGTGTTGCATATAATACGTATAGACAATATCATAATCCAAATAAAAATGTTATTCTTTGTCACGACTAAATTGGATAAAAGTCTGAAAAACGTTATGTCATAATCAATAAAAAATGTTATGTAGAATTTACCGAGAGCGTAAGTAATTGTTGGTTATACTATGTGTATCACATTAATGGAAAATCATTTTATAAATTATTGGTTCTGTGGCGAACGGGGAAAAAAACAATGCCATACATGAATTGGATAACATATATGAATGCCATACTGTGTGCCACCGGAGGATTACAATTTTTTGTTTTGTGTGATTCGTGATTTACAGATATGTTTGGATGCATAACTCTCTTGTGTGAAATTAGGAAATATAATGACAAAATGTTTTGTTTTACGCTGCTGTGAACGAAGAATATTTTTTTCTCACCCAAAGTTGATGAGTACGAAATGGTATCACGACTTTTTTGTTTTTGCTAACATTACATAAAAAAAACCCATGTTACTGTGTGTTGTGGACACAGGATTTCACATGGTAGCCCTCGTACGCTCAAATTTCGTCAGAATGGATATTGTGCAACAATAGAAAGTAGATTGGCACACCGTAGAACACAGTTAATAACGAAACAAAATCTTTTTTTTTTAATGAAACCCAAACCAGTGATCATGAAATTAGTTTTTCATTTGTGCTTGGCGTGAATAACCTTATTTTCTCCACTCAAATTCGGTGAGAAAATTGCGCTCTCGCCGATGACAATTCAGGATGGAAAATTTGTATTTTCTCACCTCTTGCTTCCATGGGATGAAGAAGATTTTTTTTCAGTTCTTTGCAACTGACACTTTGTTTTGGTTATGAAAAATGGTTGACAAAAAATGGTGTGTGCTAGGAATCTCGTGCCGTGTCATTCACAATAATTAACATTTTGACACATTTTGTATAAGGAAGATGTCACTTTGTGAATTATTGTGAGATTCTTTTACACCCGCCACGCACGGATAAAAAATCATGTGTTCACCTCGGGGAGAAACGAGGAATTCTAAGAAAAACGATTTTTTCAGTTAGATCAAAGCGAGTAATTGTCATTCAACAAAACGCAATTTTCTCAATGAGGGTAGAAAAAAAGGTAAACAAATCGGGCATATGAAATAGTTATTTTCTCATTAAGTGAAGTCATTTCTAGTGAGAGAAGTACAACAATTCTCTACCTTGTGGACAGAATATTACTTTTCCTTTACTAAAGCCCCCGGACACTTTTACTCAACTGGCTACGAAATATCAAATTCCTTCCCTTGTATAGTAATATCTTATTCTTACTTGAACTGTCACTTTGATTATGTTTTCAAAAATTCGTGAATTGATGTCTTTTGAAAGCGTTGTGTTTACCGAGTGGAAAATAGGAAATTCCAACTCGAGCAAAATTACAGCTTGCTTCGTTCTGGCTATAAACATCGCTCTTATTGGAATTTTCTATTTTCTCCCCTCGGTAAACAAATAACTATTCTTCTTGATCGGAAGAGAGAACCTGTCGACCCACACATATCTCATAATAAAATCTTTAATTTATTTCTCTCACTCATTATTCGAGCTCATTGTACTGAAGAAAAAACAAACATTTTTCATTTTCAATTTCATTCTAATTGCCTTACAAACATATGTATTAATGATTCAGATCTTGTTTTGCTGGAAAGTGAAAACAAGTGTAACTGGTATTATCATTCCTTATACACATACCTAATTGTAGGTAACTATAGCTATATCAGAATCTTTAACTTCATCAGATTTCGAATCGTTTCTTCTTGTGGTCGCACTTAATTCATGCTTAAGGAGAAGACGGAAGATAAATCTTGCCCGTAAATTTAGTTGATTAACTGACAATCGCTTAACGGAGCTATCTTAACTAATAAGAATTTTATCGCCTCAATTTGATTTTATAACAAAGCAGAACCTATGCAGAAGACAAAAAAAATCGATTCCTCAGTTCTAACGGACATTATTAATGCAAATTTTGCGACACACTCGATGCTCATCAAAAATATTTCCATAATTATTAATATTCACCGAATTTAATATCCGCACAACCATATCCACCATATAATTAAGTTTTATACTTCAGCTTTTACAGTTGATTTGTTGGCTGTCGTTATTCAATCACAGTTTTGTTTTTGTGCTGGTTTACCAGTTCATTAAGTCTGTAGGTTTATAAAACAAGAATTATCTCAAAACGATTTATTGACAATTTAAGAAATTATTCGATGTTATCGGTTCGCGAAAGCTTACAATGGAATTCCTGTTAGAGGTTTTACTTTATCACCTGAAATAAGATGTTCTTACACAACTGAGTCTTTATTGAATAGTTGACTTCTATTTTGTTCTCTTCTCTGCTACTTTCTTTTTTGTTTTGCTGTTTTCTGTTGTCTGGTAACTTTGCTGAGGTCATTGCCGTAGATATGTTTCTATTGTTTACGTAGGACAAATAGGACGAATTTAGAAAAAATGAAGAAAGTAGGACAATGTGGGGGCGCTGACTCAATGTCCCCTTATTGCAAAGGCAATTCGACCTTATTTCTGCTTGATACTTCCACGAACCGGAAGGAAAACTGAAATTATTTTAACAACAAATCTGATTTGAAAGCCAATCACTTCATTCCATTAACTTGTTACAGACGGCAGCTTATGACCAATATTATTATCGATAATAGATTTTTTCATCGATCGAAGTATTTTTAATCGGTTGATTTCATCTTGTACTTCAATTTTTTTTAACTTGCATTTTTCTATATAAATTGCCATATTAACCAGAGCTTGTCATTATTTTTGTCGTCGTTATCGATAACAGATGAATGTTGAATAGCCATGTGTGACAGGTTCACAGTTGTTGGTAGACTAACTGACTTATTTTTTGTGGAACAATAAACGTAGCGAATTCCGATGCAAAGGTGTGTATCGAAAATCATCATTTTTTTAACTGTAAATCCTACACGTTCCCACTTTTACTTTCGTTCGAAAAGATGAAATTTTTGGTTAAAAATGTCTTTCTGAAAGATTTATGAGGTCCCCAACTTTCTATCATTTTAATCATTTTTTTGTTGCTATTACTATACCTCGTCTCCGAAGAAATGCGCTGTTATTTATCGTTCATAAATTTAAACAAAAGTTTCTTTTTTTGGCATCAAATAAATAATTAGTTCGGTCAGCATCTCCATTAAAAATTCCATCAATTTAAAGCACGTTAAAGAGCCTTGATCATGAACTTAAATTTGGACATCAACAAAATAAAAGCTTTTCGATGTGTTACAAATTGTTATAATGGCAACATCATCTCTGTGATCTTGTGTTGACTCAATTTGGCATTGCCATTCATTAGATTTTCCCTAATAAGGTAACCTACTCGACTTTATGTACCTTTTGCAGACTGACTGGTTCATTGGCACACATTTACAGCCATTAATCGAGTGATTTAGACGAACTTAAGAGTCCAATAACTGGTAACGTGAATCGAAAATTCACAGTGGCCAACCCTGTTATCTTCGAATAAGAATATTGTGCAATGCATTATATAGAGATGCGGAATTGTGAATCTCAACGAACACAACAAAAAAAAAAACAAAGTTTCAGCGGTTCCGTTTACAGTGATTATCTTAACCTGAGGCAATCGCAATGTGTACGTGTATAATACTCCACTCAACGTCACACAATATCTTCCACATTGCCTCGTGGTTTCATACAAAACCTGCTTCTTGTTATGCTTTTTTTGTGTGGTTTAAGGCTTAATCTTTGATTCGCGGAGAAAGTTTGGAATTTATGAATAACTTGCATGCTAGCGCTGAAAGTAAAATCACATATGATCAATGTAATGTGGATGTCGATGACGATCCGGGGCGTACAATATAGAAATATAGACACACACAGATCGGTTAGCTGGTTGTATAAATTTTTAAATATTTGTTTGGATTTATTTTTCGGTGCGATAATGCCCACCATGCCGTTTTAATATTGATTTTTTTGATAAAAATAACTTTAATAGATTTGCTGACCGTTTTTTCGAGATGAGTCTCTCGAAACGAAAGTGAAATTACGTTTTCGGTAAGGCAAACAAATATTATGCTAATGTAAATAACACACATCCAGTCATTTAAATACAAAATGTGTGCACCTTCTTATGTGTGTGGTTGCGTGAGCAGTGCGAACTTTAACGCCAGATCTTTTGGTTTAATTTGTTAAACGACACGATTCAATTAACCGATATCTATTCTGACCTATTACCACATTTGAACCGTTACCGAAACGTGTTTGATCGGATGATTATGTTTCGGTAGGCCATATTAGCTTTGGGTCAACCTGGTATCGTATTACTATCGTATAAGCGAAAAGCCCATGGGTAGATCAATTAGTCTTTTACATGACAAGAGAAAAGTGTAGTTTTCGTGTGAATTTCGTTGATTCGAACTCGGAATCGAGGCGAAGCCGATGTCATTGAACATACGAAAACTGTATCTTCCAACTTTTTATCTCGAGTTTTCTAATGGAGTTTACATGCGAATGAGTCAAAAATCGTTCTTTTCATAGTAAAAACCATCACAAAACTCGGAATAAAAAGTTGGAAGTCTCCAACTTCTTTCCATTTCGTACGATCCATTGCCATTTGCTGCCAGTTTGTACCTGCAATATTCTTAATTCCGTTTGTCTATCTCTCTGGTGGTCTACCGATAGCTCGTCTTTTATATGGTCGCCAGTTCATGATCTTTTTGGTCCAACGTTCGTCTGTCCTTCTTGCAATATGTCCCGCCCAGCTCCATTTCAGAAATGCTATTCTTTCCATGACATCAACGACCCTGGTTTGTTGTCGAATCCATTGATTCGTCATTCTGTCTCTGAGTGCATACTGTCTCCAAGCATACTCCGTTCCATGGCTCTTTGTGTCACTCTCAATTTATCTTCGGATGCTTTCGTTAAAGTTAACGTTTCCGCTCCATAAGTAAGCACTGGAAGGTACTCTCCATTTATTCCCATTTTACTCCAGTTTAACTTCTTAAAAACACTCTGCAGAATCGCCGTGAATAATTTCGGTGAAATGGTGTCACCCTGCCTTACACCTCGGCCGATTCTGAATTTCTCCGTGCTCTTATGAAGTTTTATACATGAAGTAGCATTTTTGTACACATATCGAATTGTGTTGGAGATCTCGGCTTCACCTCAGATCAACAAAATTCACACGAAAACTTGATTTTTCATATTTTTATGCTGTTGAGCTTAAAGTCAATTAACTTTTCATCCATAGGGCTGTAATAAGCCACTTTCGGACACGTTTACTCAACTGGATACGAATTATCAAATTCCTTCCTTGGTATAGTAATGTACTATTTCATGCTTCGGGGCCGAAAATGAGGGCAATTTTTCGAATTTTTTCGGGTTTCCGGCCCTCTGCATGAAAACTCACATGTGCACCTGTTTGGGACGGTTGATTTAAGGCACTTTCGCTTGTAGACCTCACTTCGTTCGGCCTACAATCCGCGAAATTGCCTAAAATCAATCGTCCAAAACAGGTACACAAATGACTATTTCTGGTGACAGTTGTCATTTATGCGAGACTATTCGATGTACCTCATATACTCAATATACTGTATATACTCTTCTCTTGAAATATTAGGGTCACCGATTATTGAGTCAGGTTTAGAGAGGGTTTTTTCTTCTAAGGTTGAACCGTTGAGGATAATGTGCGACCGTTTGAAATTGATCCGGCTTTGTGCATTTTTAGAAAGTCTTTAGGGGCTGTAGGTTTCATTATTTGTTGCGTACTTGCAGGACTTTTTCGCTGCGCGATCGTTTGAAAAGTGTTGACAAGATTTTCCGTTCTACGCTTGAGACGAGATTACGAACGTTAGGTTGTCGGATTTTTCTTGGGATTGATCTTCTCTTCCTTTAGTTTTTGGTGGGTTGGGGATTCGGAAGGTTGAAGGTTTGGCAGTGCCTGCCTATCTGTCATCTGTGTATTCATCATCTGATTTGTCGAATGAAATTTTGAGTAGATTTAATTTGCAGATGATTGATGATGCCATTACAAGCATAGTAGATAGCAGTCCTAACGATTTTATTCCAGATAATGATGAAATGAGAAAGGTGCAACGAAACTGGGACCTACCGGTGATTAGGAGCAGTTTTAGCGATATGTTAGATTCTAGTGAACCTGTTACTCGTGCTAGACTACTTGCATCATCTACCAAAGAATCTTCAAAGTGGCTGCAGGTTGTCCCTTCGTGTCAATTAGGTTTACTATTAGATAAAAATGCTGCGAGAATTGCTGGTGGTCTTCGTTTAGGATCCCAGTTGTGTGAAGAGTACAAGTGTAATTGTGGTACTGTGGTTAAGAAGGACGGTTTGCATGGTTTATCGTGCAAATTAAAAATAGGGATTATTGCTAAACACGATTCTGTCAATAATGCTTTTGGTCATGCATTTTCCTTTCCAAGATTTCCCAATATTTTGCAACCACCTGGTATTTCTGGAGACTACGGTAAAAGACCTGATCGTATGACAATAGTTCCGTGGAGTCATGGAAAATCACTTTTATGGGATGTAACAATACGTGATACTTTGGCTCCTTCATACATCGGTGAATCCTCTCAGAAAGCAGGGTCTATTGCGGAGAGATTTAAGCATAATCTTAATAATCTCATAGTCTTAAAGAAAACTATTTATTTACCCCCCTTGGCTTTGAATCATTAGGTTGCATGTGACCAGAAACAAAGAAATTTATTGACAAGTTGGGATCATTAATGAAGAGATATTATTATATTACAACTGCTGGTGTCATGTGTTTGCTTTACGCGTTTTGCGTGGTGTCTTCCAACTATTTTTTTCTTTTTCTTTTTTTCTAAATAAAAACTCTAGCTGTTCAAAGAGCCAGCCGCAATTGAAAACAAGAAGTGTAGAGAACGAGTGTTATTTAACAAGATGTAATACAAACATTCAAACAAACAATTTTTTTCTTAAAACTCATTCGTCAATTGAAGGCAAGAGTGCGAAACTATTGTTGATAATGGAAACATACAGTTGAAAATATAAATTATTAACTGGAAAAAATGTCCATCTCCATATAAGTGAAATCTCACATAATCGATCAGCGGTAATAATAAATGCTAATTAATGAAAAAAAAAATCCGAATTTCTTTTCACTATGCAAATTAAATTTATCGTTTTAATCGTTTTGTCGATGTTATTTCTCTCTTTGCTATTGACTGTGATTTTTTTGTTGTTTTCGGCGCGGTGCATAAGTTAAAATTTATTACTCAAATTAGCCGGATCAATGACTTTTAAAATTTGATTATTTTACACCGAAATATTCAGTTTTATAATTGAGCAAGTTTAAGGTCTTTAGTAACAGATGATTAATTGCAATTTTATTGAGATAGAAAAAAATCGGTCAATTAATGGGTGAGGCGATGTTATAATGAAAGTTGTCACTGTCACGTCTTTGTTTCATTCCATTTTCTTTTCGCTACAGATATAGAATCGTGACCTAAAGAAATTTCCAACCAATTGATTCTATTCGTTCCACGTCCGACATCATCGACATTCATCTATCGATCAGGCGCGCAGAGTTCTATTTTGGTCGTATGGGGCAAAATTTTGGTAAACAAAAGAAATAAAAAAACCGTATGAAGCAACGTATGGGGCGACATGAAGTCGTATGGGGCATCTGCCCATTTCGCCCATAGGAAGTCGGCGCGCCTGCTATCGACAAAGCATTCGATTGTATCGATTGTTTGGAAACATCGATAACCGATTCAAAGGAAATAATCGATATTTTATCAGTCGATAAATCAATAAATTTTGAAAAGGAAAGAACTCTGTTCATCTACGTTTGCTTTTGAAACTAGTGTACTTCTAGTATATATCTCAGCATTTCGCATCGTGGAAAAACAAAAACGAAAATAAATTTTTTAGTCTTGCCGACAAGTTGAAAATTTTCCTGTGATCTTAAGAGGCATGGATGCTTAGCTAAAAACTTGTAGCCTCCATTTGTGTGTTTCGTATTTTATTTTCGATGATTCTCCAGAATCCATTTTGAAAAATGTTAGACTGCAAAAACGACCACGAAAGGGTCAGCTTTCAATAAATAAAAAATGTCAGCGGAATTTTCATAAAGCGGTCAGTTTTCACAGAGTTGGTCAAATTGCGACAATGTATTTTTGAAAATAGATTCTAGTGAAAAGATATCATAAAAAGTAATCTTAAATCTAGTATTTAAAAAACGCTAAGGCATTTATGCTTAGCATAGAACTTAGCTTCATGGTAAACAAATGCTTTAATGAATGTCTGAGCCAAAAATATGTCACTAAGCTCCATGAACCTTTAGTTTTTCCCCCTACGATGTAAGGCCATCCTAGCACTCTCAACCGAAAGTGTAATAAGGAGCATTTTTGGTAGAGTCATATAACAATTTGGCATAAGTTACAAACCATGATTATGAGGGAATGATTTACACAACGTCTATTACATAATTCTCATAATCATAGTCCGCAATCTACAAAAATAGAAACATAAATTCTAGCATAATCTTGTTAGTTATTTACAGCGATAAGACATTTTTGGCAAATGTATTTTTCATGCGTGCGGTGTGATCAACCCAATTTTGTCCCGGCAATAGACCATGAGAAAATTTCATTTTATGGACGATTGGTTGAATAACATTTACAGTGCAGCACTTTCTCTCCCGTGTGATGAAAATAGCACTTTTCTTACTTGAACTGTCACTTTGGTCAAAGAAAAACGGTAAATCAAACATATGAAAAAAGTTGTGTTCACCTCGGGGAGAAATATGAAATTCCAACTCGAGCGAAATTATCTTATTCGAATTTCCTATTTTCTTCCCACGGTAAACAAATAACTATTTCACTTCTGTTTTCGTTGTAATTATTTATGCTATCGAGGTTCAACAATGTGTGGCATAAAATATCGCTTAAACATTTTTATACAAACTTATAATGTTCTCGTCAAATTAACATATTTGTAGAATATTTTGTAGAACCAACATAAAATTATTTAAATAATTTAATTTCAAAGATACACAGAAATCCACCGTATAAGGTTTCTTTGGCTAATTACAAAAACATCGATAGATATTATATTGATCAAAACCTGATCTGAACCACCAGAGTTCTATTTTGTTGTCAAATTTATGTGGATACTCAACTCAAAAAATTTAAAAGAAAAAAAAATCGTACACCTCGACTCGAGCCGGATTATATAAAAAATGGTTTAAGGTTGAGACAAGTTCATTATTGTTATCTTTATTCAACATCACAGATGGATGACTAATCAACGGCGATACTGGCAATGTAGACAAATCGTTTATGTTATGATATGGATGCGATTGAGAACAGAAACTGATTTTTTTGCAAATGGTGTTGCAATATAGGAGACAACTTAGATGATGCATTTCAGTAAAACAAAAAACCTGCTGGGGAAGGTAAAGTACTAGAGGGCATGTCTTTGTTCCATTCGTATATATGTTTTGTTTTGTTTCGCTTGTTTTAGGTCTTTTTTCTTCTAGAAAGAAAGGATGGCCGGTTTGTCTGTCTGTTACACAAAGTTGGTAGTTTTGGAAGCTCTCAGTCTGTAGTCGGTAGTTATGGTGGTTGCGAGCTGGGTTGACATTCAAAATTGCAAAGCCACCATAGGAGAATGGAGTTTAGAAACTAAGGGTGAAATCTATTACAATTTAGTACTTTTCTTTATCAAAAGTCTGCTGTCACTGAATTATTTTTTCATGAACAAACTTCACTGCAGTGACATTTCATAGAAATGAATCAATGTGAAGTTGTTACACAAAAAAATAGTACAGTGAGAATGAAGTACTATAAAAAAAAGTGGCGCCTACAGGCCAACCGACTTGGCGAATGAGTATGTCAACACCAGGCAAATAATAATTATTTGTTATCTGATCACTGATAGCTCACAGTTAACATTGCAATTCGAAAATTTGATAGTTGGTAGCTGACTACCAAGGTTTTAATTGACTACCAAACGTAATTTTCGGGGCAGAGATGTTTAACTACTCACCAACTGACGAAATTATTTTACATGCTCGCCTATTTAAAGCTTAATTTTAGTTGACTACCAAACTGGTATAGTTGACTGACTACCAAACTGGTATAGTTGACTACTAAACTGATATAGTTGACTACGAAACTGGTATAGTTGACTACCAAACTGGTATAGTTGGCTACCAAACTGGTATAGTTGACTACCAAACTGGTATATTTGACTACCAAACTGGTATATTTGACTACCAAACTGATATATTTGACTACTAAACTGTTTTTGAAAGTTTCTCACGGATATCTCTAGATGTAATGACTGTTGTAAATAGTTCTTGACGCAAACGCTTTTCCTGCTTTCCCGCACCACCCTACGATACCACATAATGAGCAGACTCTCATTCATTGTTTTGGAACGAATTCCAAAGAAAGATGGCAATTAAATTTTGGTTAAAAAAGCGGAAATCGAGAAGAAAAAAAAGGAAAATTTATTCAACTGGTCTCGATTTGTATAATATGAAAGTCCAGTTGACTAGGAACAAACCAGCTAATTTATCTGACTTCGATCGGTGCACACTCTTTTTGACATTCTCTTTAAACACACTATACTGTACAAATGCAAACTAAACAACTCACTTTCTGCAACCCGTATTCTTTCCACAAATATTGCAGATGCACCACCTGTGCGAATTTAAAATTTATTCAAATTGTTACGTCACTCGATTAGATCATTGGCAATTATCATTTAACGGTACATTACGGCAATATATACACGTGAATTGGAGGCACCATTTGTGGTCGATGTAACACAAACATTATTCGCACACAGACAATTATCTGAGCTGAATCTTTAATTGTATCTCTTAGCATAGTAAATTGCAATTGAAACATCAAGTTGAAAAAAAAGAAGTATAAAATTGGAATTGAAAATAATTAAATCAAAATAGCCGAACCACCTATGAAACGTGCACAGATCTACAAAATCCAATTTTTCTTTTGTGAATTGCCTATCTATTACACGAAAATAACATACTTAAACTCCAGTTTTTCTCACAAAATGTGATGAGGCATGGCATAAGACTTACATGATGTGGTTGTTTTTTGTGTGTTGTGCACAATTTCAGTTGAAATGTTGTTTTATCTCCATCACATGTATACCTACTAACTTAAAAACTTGTAATATACTTAATAAATCACTGTAATTAAAGCAATTCGAAACACAGGTTTTTTTTGTCTAAGTTTTTTCTTCTTCTCTTCTATTTTGTGTGTTTCTTTGAGAATTGTATATTTTTCGAGTGAAAGTCACTGAATGTGGTAAACTAAAGCACAATGGTGTCTCATCCTCACGATGTCGAACAGGTATTGTAATGTCAACAAAAGAGATAATTTTCGTTTTGAAGCAAAAATGTGAGCTACAGCAGTTAAATAATATAATGAGACGGCCATTTACCATTTTACATTCGCAATTCACTTCCATGTGTCTATTGTGACTGTTAGAGAAATTTACTGCACTTTTTGCAATTGAAGAACTAGCCTGATGCTTTGAGGAAAAACATGGTCATTAGGCTATAATAGCACCTTACTGTCTCGCTGGGACGTTTTTTGTTGAGGCGTGTGTGGGAAGTTTTTGTTTCGAGCCGAAGGCGAGTTGTTGTCTTGCGGCCAGAAAATGCGAACTTTACACTGCATTAGAAGTCAAACATAAAAGAAAATTCAATTTTCCTACAGAATGAATGCGGCATTCACAGGCCCTGTACAATAGCCAGTATGGTGAGTGTGGTATCATTTGAAAGCTCTTGACGTTTAGAATGCGAGTGAAGTTCATTACAATTAACTTTATACAAAAGAGTCGCTCAGGCATTGTTCAAACTTCTCTAACGTACTCCACGTCAGAAGTCGAATGGCTGGAATTTAAGAATAACAACCAAAGACTGGAATTTTGCTAACTATTTTGAGGTGGGTGTAATAGACTATGCCAATCATATTTAACCAATGATGCCATTTTAAAGGTCATCAATAGTGGTGACTTTATCACTATTTTATTTTACCGGAATCATGCACACATTCAAATAAAAGCATTTCCGTCAAAAAAATCATTTTTTAAATTAACGGACAAAAAAATTTCAGTTTTGTGGTGTCACTTACGACTATCTTCACAACAGACATGTCAAGAATTTTGTTTACCTGAATGGCAACATATTTTTGTAGGTTTTCTTCACATTTTACCGACTGAATCAGCACGAAACGTATTGCAGGCAATTTCTAGGCACATAAAATTAAGGAATTGAACACTGAATGGCACAATTCACACCAAATTACTTTTAAAAATGAGATTTTCACAACACCCACAATGTTTGACCAAATTAATTTGTCTTTAAAAGTATTTCGGAGAATTTGTCCTAAATTCTGTTTAAGACACTAGCATGAGCACACTCGGAACTATTTTCTGTGCGAAATTTAAACTGAATCACTTTGTTTTACGCGAAATACTACAAATTTTCGACAAAAACTTGTTTGAGATTTAAAATTTACTGTCCCGATTTGACATTTCATCAAAACAAAATTCAGTGAATCAGTCAAAACTGGATGAACTGAATGAACAATACTACTCATACTACTGTAATTGCAAAGTGGCAAACTTAAGACCTTATGTGGAATTTGGGTGGAAAATGGCGCAAATCACATATTTCAGGAATTTATAAAGTGAAAAATCTTTTCGGTTTCAAGTTTTTTCGTCAAAAGACGAGACACGGGTATCTTTATTTTCAATTTTTAGCTGCTTTATGTAAAAAAATTGAGAAAAAAAATCATTTTGGCGTAGTCTATTGACTAAAATCTGTCGAGTAAATTTTTTTTCCTCTTGACACCTGCTATTGCTACGACATCTATTCACGAAATAGAAGTAGACCATTGAAAATGTGTGTCTGTATCTACACAATTCATTTAATCAGATGACACGAAAATTTATTTTATTTCTGAACCATCCTATCTATTTTAAGAACACCATACTTATGAACCATAGGTCGACAATCATTAATTATTCTCGACAAAATGGTCATTGCCCGGTGTAATATGCAGTAAACGCAATAACAATATCATTCGCTTACACATTTTAATGAGAAATTCAAATGAACATTTTGTTTCTGGCTAAGATTAAAGCGATTGAATTTCATTGATTGGATGCTGAAGCACACGAAGTCAAGGATAATGATGATCGCGTATGGTCATTAAGACAATAAAATAATTAAAATTCAAACTTATGTGACAATGACTGTCGATATAAAGTAAATATTTTATTAATGGCTCATAATAAATGCGACAAATGAAATCTTAGGAGTGTTATGAACAAAAGTTGTTTTTGAAAAAAGAAAATAAAATGGAATTCTCTTATCGTAAACTCATAAATATTCACGACTTTTTCTGCTTTCGCATCTATTTTTCCCTAAGAATGGGATACTCTGAGAGTAATAAAATATTGATTTATAATCATTGAGTCAGTCGACCAGTTGCTGGCGATATATTTTATCGAACAAAATCGACTTTGTAGCTGGCTGGGAGGTGCGGGAAAACAGGGAAAGTAGGAAAATAAGTAGCTCAAAGACGTAGAAACACCAGAGTGGTCAGAATCAGAATAAAGTCGAAGCATTATAATTTGAGCGATTCTATTCATTTTTAAATAATTGTAGTTTTTCAAGAAATCATTTCGAAAACATTACTGTATAAAAGCTTACACATGCGCAGTAGAGCTGTTTACTCGCGGTATACCTGCGGGTAATCCGTTCTAATGCACGTGTATAAGTTTTTTAATCTGTAATGTTTTCGAAATGATTCCTTCGAAAACTACAATTATTTAAAAATGAATTAAATGAGTAGAATCGATCAAATTATAATGCTCCGACTTTAACTTTTTTATCAACAACTATTAACCACCACTTTTACATATAAAGATAAATGCAACAGCTTCTGATCTGTGAAACTATCTTTCTCCTCATTAAACTCGACAGTAGTGTTTTGCACATTCTGAGAGCAACAGCTTCCGAACCACTGACCTGTGATTCGTAATTGTTCTTTTCTTCGAACGTTCAACGTCTTTGAACTGCTTTTTTCTAGTTTTCCTGTTTTCCCGCACCGTTTGAAAAATAAAAAAAATCTGTCCATAGCAGCGGGGTGGATTGTGACAAGGTCGCAAAGAGTTGTATGTAAATAGAAACATTTTTAGCCCCGTACGAAGTACTGGGGGCTTATAAGATTAATATGCCGTTTGTAACACGTCGAATTGGAAGCAGACAGTAAGGGCAAAGCATTTGGTTATGTTCATAGATGACGAATCCGCAATAAAAAAAATGTCCGTCCGTCCGTCCGTCCGTCCGTCCGTCCGTCCATCCGTCCGTCCGTCCGTCCGTCCGTCCGTCCGTCCGTCCGTCCGTCCGTCCGTGACCCCTATAACTTGAGTAAAAAGTGTCCGATCTTAAAAATTTTTTTTTTCCCTGATTGGTACGGACAAAAGTAAGGTCAAGTTCGAAAATGGGCATGGTAGGGCCGGCCCTTCCAGGGCTAGGGCCTTATAGGTGTTTTTCAGTCTTTTGCGATATCTACAGAAATACGCACGCAGTAGCTGCTTGTGATATATCAAATGAAAGGTATTGACGAGTAGAACAAAGTTGCTGAACATTGTTTTTGGGTAGGATGCAACGTGGGCTTGCTGGGAGGGCTCAAAGGGCGTTACTCGGCCCTAAGTGATTCACTATAAATTATCTCATGACATATGACAGATGGAATATTGGTTTCTTCGGCAAAGTCTTAGAGTTTTGAGAGTAGAAGACGGCTGTATTCATGAAAATGTCGAAAAGTTGGACCTTGGTGTTTCAATCAGGTTTTTAGAATTATCTCATGACATATGACAGATGGAATATTGGTTTCTTCGGCAAAGTCTTAGAGTTTTGAGAGTAGAAGACGGCTGTATTCATGAAAATGTCGAAAAGTTGGACATTGGTGTTTCAATCAGGTTTTTAGAATTATCTCATGACATATGACAGATGGAATATTGGTTTCTTCGGCAAAGTCTTAGAGTTTAGAGAGTAGAAGACGGCTGTATTCATGAAAATGTCGAAAAGTTGGACATTGGTGTTTCAATCAGGTTTTTAGAATTATCTCATGACATATGACAGATGGAATATTGGTTTCTTCGGCAAAGTCTTAGAGTTTTGAGAGTAGAAGACGGCTGCATTCATGAAAAAGTCGGGAATTTGGAATTGGCTGTTTCAATTATGTTTTTGGGGTTATCTCTGAACCTACAGGAGTTATATTGCTACTTTTTGTTTCGTTTGTCAGATTATTCAATACCGAAAGAAAGTTGATAAAAAAAGTTGCAAATACGGGTTCCTAAAATTACATCGTAAACTTTTGTTTTACTTGAGAAGTACTTCGTACGGGCTTTTGTAATTGCGCTATGCGC
Source organism: Bradysia coprophila (assembly GCF_014529535.1). Lineage (NCBI taxonomy): Eukaryota > Metazoa > Arthropoda > Insecta > Diptera > Sciaridae > Bradysia > Bradysia coprophila. The sequence goes on from NW_023503374.1 coordinate 2,235,817, forward strand.
AATTTTAAAGATGAACACTTTCAAAAATGGGCAATAATGTCAAGTACGCAATAAGGTTACAGAAGCATTTTGGTAACGGACGAATATGGGTTACGGGCTTATTAGGGGCTACGGACGTATTATGGTTACGGACGAAATAGGATTACGGGTCGTACGGGGCTAAGTCGCAGCAAACGCTCCGACTGTTCTGATGCCTTGTTTTAAATTAAAATAAAATGATGGGTGAGGCTATCAGTTAACAACATACTATTGCGTACACTTTCGGAACACAATTCATCGTTTAGCTGCATGAGTTGAAAGTTTTTGATTAAAATGATAACAAATCATCGAAAATTACATCCAGCAATTTACCAATCTTCAACCAGATGGTTCGATTCTCAGAAATATCTTCGAAGGTGCTTGTACGTATGCACAGTATCAGTGCTAAGAAATCTAAAAAAAAAACATTTTACTTTTACACTCGGTGCCTGTATACGTTCATTTCAGAAACATAACAATGTTCAATAAAATGATTTTATAGAATTTTGAAATATATTTTATGGAAAGGTTGCTATTATTACTAAATGCTATGCAATATTGCTATTATACATCGATAGAATATATACCAGCCAGCGTACACAATGAACATACCTTCAGACAATTTACAATAAATTTTATAAAATTTAATTTTTCGATTCCATAAGTTCAACGCATATAAATCATCGCGAACAAATCCATAAGTATATCTCTCAGTGTGTCCGTAATCCGTAATGGTGTGTTTGACTGTTCATTGGTGAATTGTGGAGTTAGATTGGAAAAGTGTTTTACTCGGGCTAAATATATTGGTCGAACGATAAAGCAACAGTAAATTTATATATTATGCAAAATATCAATTATGTCAGTAAAATTCATCACGCTTATTGACTGGATGGATATTAAAATGCAGTGAAGTGTAAAAATACTTTTAAAGGTAATGTTATGTTGAGCAATTTTCGGGTTTTTATGATACAAATTTGTGAATGAAAATTTTTATTTTTTTGTAATTTTCATTTTCTTAAAAACCGACTGAAGCCACACATTATTCTAGAGTTGGTAGAAAAAAATATAGAGAAATTAACTAATCAAGGCCTAACTTTCGTGGACTTTTTCTTTGACAGATGCTATTGGCAATCGATAGTGAATAGTCTAAGTTACACTATTGGCACTCTAATGTCATTAGTCTAATTAACACTCGAGTGCCATTAGTCTAATTGACACTCGAGTGCCAATAGTTCAGGTAAAATTAATAGCACTCGAGTGCCAATAGTCTAATTGGAATGAACATTAAGGCCAGGAAGTTGTTTACAATTTTTGCGATAGTAAACACCTTAACCTGACCTTAAACAATTTTGTTTCAATAATTATTTCCGTTATCAGTAGAACTAAAAACTAAATTTCCCAGGTGCCAATAGTGTCAATAAGACTATTGGCACTCGAGTGTCAATAAGACTATTGGCACTCGAGTGTCAATAAGACTATTGGCACTCGAGTGTCAATAAGACTATTGGCACTCGAGTGTCAATAAGACTATTGGCACTCGAGTGTCAATAAGACTATTGGCACTCGAATGTCAATAAGACTATTGGCACTCGAGTGTCAATAAGACTATTGACAATCGATCGTCAATAAGACTATTGACACTCGATCGTCAATAAGACTATTGACACTCGAGTGTCAATAAGACTATTGACACTCGAGTGTCAATAAGACTATTGACACTCGAGTGTCAATAAGACTATTGACACTCGAGTGTCAATAAGACTATTGACACTCGATCGTCAATAAGACTATTGGCACTCCAGTGTCAATAAGACAATTGGCACTCCAGTGTCAATAAGACAATTGGAACTCGAGTGTCAATAAGACAATTGGCACTCGAGTGTCAATAAGACAATTGGCACTCGAGTGTCAATAAGACAATTGGCACTCCAGTGTCAATAAGACTATTAGCACTCGAGTGTCAATAAGACTATTGGCACTCGAGTGTCAATAAGACTGTTGGCACTCGAGTGTCAATAAGACTATTGGCACTCGACAGTATCAATTCGATTATTGGCACTCAATTGCCAATAGTGTCAATTAGACATCGTCACTAGAGTGTCAATCGTAAAAATTATACCATAAGCACTCGAGTGACAATTGTCACTTTGTTTTCCTTAAAATGCAAAGAGTTGTTGGTGTGTATGCCTCTACAACCATCAGTGGATATAAAGGATAAGAAGAAGAATTTAACCGATGCGGCCTGTACATATCAATGGCACCTATTTAATTTGAGACCAACTTCGCAATAAATTTTATTTATTATTTCACTCACTCTTCAGTCGCCAATTAAACGAGAAGAAAAACTGCTGGCTAATTCACCAATAAATATCTTAAGACATTTATGCAATCCATGCAATATTGACTCTTCTGCCGAATCGGTCGTTTTCAATTTATTTCTAAATGTGAAATTAACGAGCAATTAACTAAAAATTATAGCCAGTAAAGTAAAGTGTTTAAATCGTCCAATAAATTAAATTGACTTGCAAGACCGCAAAAGCTATTGAAGATTTTTTCATCTCTTTATGCTAGAAGTGAGTTAAGGACACAATTACTTGGAAATATTATGAAAAACGTAAAGATTTTTGATTGGTAAATTAATTCTATGTTCGTCGAATATATTATACATCCAAAGCTGTCTGAAGCAAAGGTTCTTGGCGCACTTTTCACATAAGATTCTAAGCGAAATATAGAATCAGAATCAGAATTGTGAAAAAAAAGATCCACGGACCGCATTATAAATTATGGTTTAACTGCTTACATTAATTTCACTGCTAACGCATTATAATATTTTGCCGATTAGACGAGCGTTTAGTATCATTTTATTGATTTTTTGGTTGTCAAGGTTAATAAAAACTCAATGTGAATTCCAACAATAATTTTTGTCAATGTTTATACCAATTGATGATATGGATGGATTGGACGATTGAGTTGTAGTCTTGAAAATTATGAATGAAAATATACTTAACGCAAAAATTGGTTTACTTTTGAGAACGATATGTCCTTAATAAAAATAAGAATTCTTTTGAAGGAAATATTTCGTTCGGTCCGGTTGTAATAAATCGGAGAAAAATACAATTTTGTTATGACTGTCGTTTGGAAGTCAGCATTTCCTTTCTAATCGAATTGATTCAAAGTCAGGGTCTTATGACAAAAAATTACTTGAATTGTTCGTAACGATAAGTTCACTGATCAATACGATAATTTTGAAAATGGTCTACGATTGTTAACAACGTTAAATAGAGACAACGGCCGTAACCCTAGTTACCGCGATAGCTCGAGTATCAAAACATTTGTTTCCCGAAAAAGTTATTTCCCCTTTCTCAATACCTTCTGTGTTTAGTGAAAAAAAAACACCTTTGAATCGTACTTTTACTCCTTTATTTCCCAATGCATCAAGGACATTATTCAGAAAATGGAGTGGAGTAAATGTAAAGAGATTCGCTACTCTTATGTATGGGGGCCGAATAGAGCGAATGGAACGAAAAAAGTTCATGGTTTGCGATAAATTCAATTTTTTTTAAATTTAAAAATCTATTTAAAAAAAATTCAGTCAGGGGACCTGACCCATTCAAGAAGCGGGGTCCAGTTGCTCCAATGTATTTCATAACAATTAAAAAAAAAACATTTTGTTGCTTATTGTTCAGCAGTTCAGCTCAACAATCATTATAAAACAAATCTGACAAAATAAAATCGTTTCAAATTGAGCTTTCTGCAGGAAAATCAGATTGTTATACCTCATTTGTGTTACACTAAAATTGCAACGAAAAACCACCAAGAATCTGAAATTTACATTAATTTTGCACAGAAATTCCTTCACAGAACGTATAGTATTACAATTACGTCCAACCATGAATGACTAAAATGTTGAGCAACCCAACCTCCAAGAAATCGTGTTCAAGGTGTGGATTTGACAAGAACCACATAGAATTCAATTGAGAGAGGTAATATAGAAGCGCTTGCACACACATTGTGGATTGTGTGTTTATATACCGAAATTGAGTGTTCGTAAAGATTGTGCAAAGTTTAATGTGAGAATTAATTTCCAATTTGATTTAATAATTCACGTGTTTTGTGTGGATTTATTGGTTTTACTCGTAAACTTTTGTCAACAATGTGAAGACTTTTTTTGTTTAGATATTCTTCGGTTATTGATATTCGGCAAACAAATGGTCGTAAATTTAAATATCAAACGTTTTGTTTGATTTCTGTCAGAAGATGAAGAAAACCCCCATGGAGTGGAGATGTACCTATTTTATAACCAACGAATTTTATGTTTCTGCGATTTTTTTAATGAGATATCTGAGCCAGTACTTCTTTATTTGAAAAGATGATAGGAAACCTCGGTTGGAATGTAGAAATGACACTCTAGTAAAATATCCGTGAAATGTCATAGCTGTGAAGTTGGTTCACAAAAAAATAGAGCGCTGACGTTAGTAATTAAAAACTAGTTGTTATATTGAAAAATTAGCAACGCAACAAATGGAGTAAAAGATCAGCGCTCTATTTTTATTGCAACCAACTTCACTTCAATGACTTTTCATTGATATTTGCTAGTGAAGTTATTTCACAAAAAAAAACAACAAGCTACTATGCATCTTAACACCATTTTCACACGTGTAATGTTGTTCTATAATCTACATCGTAGTATACTATACGATGAGAAATTTCGTAAAACAATAGAATGTCACTGGCCCTTGAAAAATCGTAATTAACCAAAAAAATGCGTTACTTAAACTGTCTGTATCCGCTCTCTGCGTTATATTCTATTTTATAATTGATAAAGGTCTTTTTTGTGTCCAAAATAAGCATATATCAAGTGATTGCGCAACCAGATTGATATGTGCAATTCTTTGTTTAAAAAAAAACTTTTTTTGTTTTCAGATAATAATATTTAGAAGTCAATTTAATATGAACAAATCTGATTTGACAATAGAAACCAAAATAATTAACAAACTAATGCCAAACTTGATTAATTTTTGTGAAATCATAATGCGGTATTAACCGTTTTCGAAGTATAACACAAAATTTTCAGTTGACTGATTTTGAAAGCTCCACTACCGTACTTAGACGAAGTGTAATATATGTAACATGGAAAACGAAAAACCGTTCAATATGTGTACACGCTATAGCTATATTCGGAAACAGATTTTTATTTCACTAAACACTAAACAATGTCTTGTGTTTATATGGTATTAATAATGCATGGTGTTCATTGAATGACCGAAAGATTTTAATCATTTTCGTATTGTTATGCATTAGAAATCCATAAAGTATATAATTGAAACCTTGAAAATCAATGGTCAGCCAACAATTTAGAAGAATTGTTGTGAAGTCAGTCATTTTAAAATTATTCAATTAATTAAAGGCTCTTTTCCGCATCGTACTATTACATTAAAATTACTCTTTTTATGTCGACAAAATAATGCCTAGAAGTGTTTTTTCTACAAAGAATTTTACTTGAACAACACTGTTCATTGTGTAAAGTGCACGCAGTATTGGCTAAGATGTAGATATTCATGCCGAGGGGAAAACAACTAGAGAAAATGGAGGGGACAGGCTTTTTTTCTAATTTCAATGCAAACAGGAAACACATTTCGGTAATATATTTGATAGCTCGTCGGTAAAGTAAACTAAATAATAGGTAACATAGACTAATCGATAAAGTCGACCAAATAGTCGACAACGGAGCAAGGTTTATTGTAGAGAATTTTGATTCTGACAAATTCGGAAAATTTGTAATAATTTTTACTGATTTTTTTAGAATTATTTCGGAATTATTCAGAATTTGTCAGATAAAAATTCTCTAAATAAAACCTTACTACGTTGTCGACAAGTTGATCTACTTTATCGATTTAGAGAACTTTATCTTACCGATGACTCTATCAAATATTACTAAAATCTGTCCTCTTTTTGATCCTTTTCAAAAACAGCCTACCTAAATCGTATTTGTGCCTAGAAAGGAATTCGACCCTAGAAGCCAAATCCACTTTTTAAAAAAATGGTCGACGCTTCTATGGCTACTAGGAGGTGATAAAAAACCGAAAACATTCAATTTTTATACAGGTACACGAAACGTACAGGATCATGTGGAGTGTCTTTAGATAGGCAATTGTATGTACTTTCGGAGCAAATAGGGACTCATAGGTGTTTGATGTAACTGTAAATAGGTTTACATAATATTTGATAGTTGTCGGTAAAGTAGACCAAATCGTCGCTGCAGTTTTATAAATAAATAAATTTTTTCAGAATTTTTACTGATTTTTTTTATAATTATTTCGGAATTATTCAGAATTTGTCAGAATCAAAATACTCTTAAATAAATCCTGCTACGTCGTCGACGATTTGGTCTACTTTACCGATTGAGTCTACGTTACCGAATTACATGGAAATTTTCAGAAAAATACCAAATAAGGGTAAAGGGTAAATGACAGATTGACTCTAATATCATGGTCAATCGACATCTTGGGTGAAATAAAAGGAAATAGAAGTACGTGGTACACCATTTCGTTGAGCTGTATACTCCTCGTTGTACACCGAATATTTACATATCAAGCTATTAACCACATTAGTTGGCTGAAGCAGATATGTAAATTGTATTGTTTTATAGGGAAAGTTTATAAAAAAGACATGAATCTCGAGCGAGGCTATCAAGGTTTTGCATATGTGAAAAACGATAGCAATAAATTTCAGAAGTTAAATGACTGCATATTGCGTACATTTTAACTAAATCTTTAATTCCATTTTGTGATCTCATAAATACAAAATGCTTGAAACAGAAACAAATTCGTTTTCAGTTCAAATGCTCTATTTGGTACAGTTTTGCTGTGTTCAATTAATTTTGAAAACAACCATCAATAAGTTGGTTGGTATTATATACCTAATGAAATCGCATAGATTCGATTATATATATTGCTGCTAACGCTGATCAATTCGCTTTTTTTGTATTTATTAAAAATAGAAAAACATAATCTTAAAAAAATCAAGTTCATCACTGGTCGATGCAGGTATAACACATTTACTATGTTTACTATTGAAAACCGTATGCGAAGTTGAGTTAATTTATGCATGGGATAGGCCTTTGAAGTTGAAAATAGTAAATCCAATTTAAGGTTAAATATTAATTGTAAAATTGATATGCACAACTAATTAGCAATTAGATTTATTGTCGAAGGAAAGTGACGTCATGTGGTACATTAACACTCACAATGGAATTAATTTTGTGTTTTTTTCTGAAATTCTTGTCCGAGAAAAATTAATTCACTAAGCATGTGAAGCTCACTGATTCATAAGAACAATAGTTACAGGTTGATTTCAACAATGAAAGCCTAAAACAGTTGTATGGTCTATCGTTCACTCGGAGGATATAAAAATTAGATTTGCGCCATCAAACGCACTAATTTTCATATTATTTTGACATAAATTGCGTATACGTTTAAGATGAATGGGCCGATACCTGTTCTGCACTTTAAATGGATTTTAATGTATCATAGCAGTGGGGATAAGCGAAAGCGGATAAGCCGAAGAAAATGCTCTGAACTCGGAAGAAAATCCCTTGAGAAAATTCAATTCAAATCATGGTATTATGTCTGACTGCTGTCATCTGTTAACGACATCGACTGCAAAATTAAGCAACGAACTCTCCAATGTGGTCTTATATAGCAAAATATTCATATGTCAAAACTAATGGAAGTAAAAGATTTTGTATCAATCTGTTGAAAAGATTAAAGGAAGTAAGAGATTCGGTAATTTATATTGAGGTAATCCATTCGACGTCAGTAAATGGACATGTCCTTGATTAACATTCAACATTCTGTAACAGTGAAAGTATATTCAGATGGTATGTTTGTATCACACAAATGTGATATTTGATGATAAAACGTGCGGGGCGATATCAATTAACCAATATTAACGGGATCGCCGAAAAATTCGGAACTATTTGATATACCGTATTTTGTAACAGCGTATTCAGGGCTTATTTTAGAGAATTTTAGTGCCACAAATATCTAAAAATTCGGAATAATTCCGAAAAACTCAGAATTTTTTCGAATTTTTTTCCAAATTTTGACAGACTTTTCGGAATTTGCAGTAGTTTTAAGAATTAAAATTGTCTGAAATAAGCCCTGGTGTATTTTATTGTCGCCGTGTCCGGCAAAGATTCACTGTTTTTCGCTTAAACTGTTAAAATGAACCCTTATTTTTGTAAATTCTCAAGATTTGTAGTTATATTACTGAAAGTGCATAATAAATCAAGGTAATTAATGACGTTATATAATTAGAATATAAAAATTTTCCGTATGATGTCATTTAGCCCATCATATTTTTACCAGTTTTATTAAAAACTTCAGTCAAAAAATCGATACACGTCCGAAAATCACATACACAAAATAAAGTAAACGAAACCACAACAACTCTAATGACTCATTAAAAAATGTCTAGATTTAAAATCTTAAATGAGAAAAAAATTCCTGATCAAATTTATCTCTTTAAAGATTTAATTTTTATTTTAAGAGACGTGTATCATTCCCAGCTAAATTTATACATCGAATATAATGACCAAGCGGACATTCAACACCTTTATAATTTAGCTATAGTGATTTTAATCGATAGGTGTTTTTTTCTCGAACGTTATAAATGATCAGCTGTTAAATTTGCTAATATAATTATTGTAACAATACGATCAGTAAGCCACGACACGCGATCCATCAATCATCAGTGTGCGTTTCAATGTGACCGCTAAATTGTTTTACACCCGGAATTCCTTTAGCCATAAAGAGTTTTAATTGTAAAATATTTTGGATGAATAATTTGGTAAACGCAAATTTCGTTCATCAATTAAAGATTTACAGAATTTCTGCCAAAAATAGCCGACGAACATAAAAAAGGTAAGAAACTGGTTTTATGCAAGTGGGTTGCGAAAAGTGAACTTTTTCATGATTTGGGGGACTTTATGAAGTAATTTCATACTTAGGAGGGTGTTTTTTTCACTGTTTCTCTGGGGACCTTGCTTTTTGTCACTTAGTTAAAAAACAATTCCTCTTTCTCATTAGTGACAAAAAGGGTCTAATTTATGCAAACGATAGTTTGAATTGAACACGTTTCATATAAAACCACAATTATTTAACTAAATTGTTTGCAGACAAAATTTTGTGAATTATTATTGCTGAACCGACGTAAAACTAAATTTTTCGATGTATATCCACTATGGCCGTGATTGATTACTTGTAAAGGGTTTCAATGATTGTAATAAAATTTTAAAACCTATTAGTGGAAATTGAAAGATCTTTATTGATGTAACGTTATTTGTAAAACTTCACTTTTCATAGCTTATTGCAGATAACTTTGCGAAATGCGGTTGTTTTTGTCACACGATGCTCGCTGCGCTCGTTTGGTTACTTCACATCTAGTGACACAAACAACCCCATTTTGCAGCTCATTGCATAAATAACTATTTCCACGCAGAATCTTTTTTAAAGAAATGTCCTCATCATCTCTTTAACCACATACTCTAAACTACGTTGTTAAGATTCATATCACGTATTTTTTGCAATTGATTTTTTTTAAAATAATTTCCAACCGTTTTATTGAGACATTTTTGCATACGTTCTGTTATTTAACAAAGCATCATCTGTTGCACAATTGTAATTTTATGAACGAAAAGAAAAATGGGTAAGTTTTAACGCGTCCTCTAGTTCAACAAGTTGGATGCAATATTGCCAGCAAATCAACCAAAATAACTCAATTCCAAATATTAATCAGTATGCAATGTGCATTCAATGGAATTGTTTTGTTTTTTTCTTCTATTTATGTATTCGTTGCATCGATTCTATTTTTATATAATCGATTTTAATATTTAACAACACTTTCAGGTAATAACACACAATAAATTCGATTGCTTTATTGGTACCATCTCCGTTAAATGTTCCAACGAAATAAAATTTATTGTAAAAACGTTACATCGTTGAGTTACGTTGAACTTAAGATTTCATTTAAAATGCAGTCAGATGATTCAAAAGTGCAACGTATTGTTTTCTAAGATTTATTGTTTGGCAGAGTAGGGGTATAGGTCAAATGATTCACCTACCTTTCAGTTCCTTTTTATATAAATTGCGATTATGTCGAAGAATTTGTTACACTTTGCACAATGATCAACGAAGAGAACGAAAGCCGTACAATTCCAATTTAATCCAAAATGCAATTCTTGTGTTGCACCGATAAAAAATCCACTTAAGATCACCAAGTACTTGTTAAAAAATCGATTTATTTTCACCCAACAATAAATATAATGTTTGTCTATATTGTTGATCGATAAAAAACGAGAAGAAATTTATCAACTTTATTGCAACGAAAGTATGTATATAGCACCGACCGCTCTTGTATATTAATGTGAAAAAGAAAATAAAAACGAAAAATTCAACGCTTTTTTAATAAACAACCGTGACTTCTTCGATGTGTCTCGCGAAACATAATAAAATATCATTTGGAAATGGTGTAAGCATTAAGGTGAATAAAATGTTTTTTCTTCAAATAACAAGAAAAGAGAGACTACACGCAGACCATTCTCCAACTCCCACTTTTTTGGTTTCTTTTTCGCGTATTTTCTGAGATTTGTTTGAGCTAACACATTATCTAAGGAGTTACGAACCGTTCAAACTGTTTGCTCGCGCTGGCAAATTGTTTGAACGAAATTCGTATAGTGTTGAATGTTGAACCGGACGGCTTAAGTTAAACATTTTGTTTAAGGTATCGACCATTGAATTTTATCACAATTGAGATGTGATGTGAAAAATAAAATCGCAACATTTTCAATGGTCGTAAATAGTTATTATGTATCGAGCTACTGAAATTTCGCTTGCTCTAGCGTATAGTGCACTTTACGGCAGAATAATAGTATCTTTCGTTACGAGTGATGAAAAATTCTGATTTCATCACGAATTACGAACTACGTTTTTTTTGCCGTAATGATCATGATGAGACGACACCACAACAACACAATCTACAATATCAATCTACAAACTCTAGAACAATTGCATCAACTATTGTGCACACTCGATTGCGTCCGAAAAAGTATATATGAAATTCTATTGTCGGCTGGAAAGTTGCTCTCTGACAAGTACTGAAAAATTTAATTTTTCGATCAGTGATGAAAAACGTCGAATTATGATCGTAAGGCACAAAAATGAATTTTATTAAATTTGTAAAATCGATTTTCGACACCTAGTATTGATAGCAATTTTTTGTGGACAACGCCAGTGGCGATCCCCTTATCAATCTCACACCCTTGATACATTACCTAATTTTTGAGGTGTAGAAAGCTGAAAATCGTGAAGAACGTGCAAGTCTCCAAGAGATTTTTGGTAATCGCTTATGCACAGTAAAGTGCACTTTACATCACTGCTTGTGACAGGTAAAATGCACTTACAGTCCACAAACATGTAAAGTGTGTTACGTCACTGCTTGTAAATGCTTGTTTAGGCACGTGTGATTACTCCACTCGCCTTCGGCTCGTTCCGCAAACCTCAGACTTGCCTAAACAAATATTTACAAACAGTGACGTAAAAACTATTACATGACAAGGGATATAAAAAGTTGAAAAGTTCAGTTTTTGTGTGAAGTTGATCTGAGGCGAAGCCGGGAGGTCAACAATCACACGAAAACGATAATTTTCAAATTTGTCTGTAATTGATTTTACATGCTACATGCGTCCAAAACCGTACTGTGGTGATCACAGTTTGCCATTGAATTGTATAGCATCAAGTAACCTGTGCTCGCCTATATATACCGTGTACATTGCGACAATAAATCATTCACTATCCAGCTTCGGCCGAGACAACACATCTACGTCTTTCCCTTATAGATTAGATAGTAGACAGTTGACTGTAGTCCTCCCATATTCTATATGGTCGAGATTAGCTGCCGTAGTACTTTTCATGTAAACAGATGAAAAGTTGAGTTTTAGTGTAAATTTTGTTGAGACTTTTCATCTTTTTATCCCGAGTTATGTAATATATATTACACACTTGTCACGAAGAAGTCGAGGCTTGCCGAGACTGATAGTGACAAGTGTGTACTCTATTTTATCACATAAGCGAAAACGAGACAACAACATAAAACTGAAGTGTAATTTTTGAATTATTCTTCTAGTTAAGTAATTTTGACATCCGAACACCGCGCGTATGTGAATAATGGATGACACTTCAGTTTTATGTTGTTGTCTCGTTTTCGCTTATGTGATAAAATAGAGTACACACTTGTCACTATCAGTTTCGGCAAGCCTCGACTTCTTCGTGACAAGTGTGTAATATATATTACATGCTTTTGAGCTGTGGTGATCGTAAATCCCTATTTATTTGCTGTTAGTTATAGCTTGCCAACTTACTTTTCGTCCCTAGGGCAGTAATGAGCCACTTTCAACCGTATGGAAAACAAAAGTATGCACAGCTATTTCGCAGTCCTAAAACGAACGTATCATTTTTGCTGATCTAACGCCGGCATTTATAGACAACGAATAAAAAATCAGAAAATTCTCAATAATGCAATTGAACCATTATCTCCATGAAACCATCTGAATTGCCACTATAAAATTACATTTTAATTTATCGATATTTCACTTAATAACATGATCAGTGTACGAATACTGTACAAAGGACTGTCTGCTACTTTGTCTAGGTATGTTTGTTTAGGCCATTCTAACTAGTTAATACACTTTACTCGAGAATACAAATAGAATTAATCATCGCAACAGATCTAAAATATTTCACTTTCAAGGCTCTTTCCTTGTTCGAGTGGCAAAATACATTTTTAGCTGAAAAACCTCTACATTTTTATCATTAAAATTCGGATAAAATATTACATGCCTCTTGCTAAGAGTCTTGCGAATTTTTCAGTGCTACCTGACGCGATATTTGATTAGAGCATAGATTTGTGCTAGCTGAAAAATACAACATGAACGAAAAATGGTTGAGAAATAAAATTGAAAATTTATAGTTTTCGGTTCAGATATCATGGTTACGTACAGACAAATGTTTGAAAATTGAAAACAATTTAAAATATTAAAATTTTTAAGATCGAAAATCTTTTTTTTTTTATTTACATTGACCACTTAATGTTTGTCTTAAAAGCGAATTGTCGCAGGAACTCGAAAACGGACTATGTAGAAAAAATGGATTTGATTTATTGTAATTTGTGTTACACTTATCGGGTTCCAACCACATTATAATATGCGCGACTGAATGAATAATTGCTAAGCATTAATTAATCAATGAAAAATAAGAATTAGATCACAAAACTATAACGCGGTAAAGGTAAAACGAAAAAATTGTTTTTAATCATTTTTACAAGTGTAAAGTTTTATATTTATATTTCGTTCGTGAGATATAAGTCCATGAAATTGAAAAAATTAGAAAAATTACTCAATCCAACTACAATATATGTGGTGCTGGTTATGTATTTCCTCACAGTATATAATTCAGAGATGCGGAATTCGATAAATTCTAAAACATATTTTCAGTTTAATGTTTTTAATTTTCGGTTAATATTATTTGCTGTATCAGTATGGAAGATATGTAATTGTTTGGACATTAGGTCAGTGTAATACAATGTCTCGATTAGTATATTATGTTCAATATAACAAGCCTAACAAAAAAATAATTTCAAATAAAATAATTTGTAGCGGTAATGAAAGTCCAGTGATAGACTGCGTCGCATACACGATGGAAAGATATTAAACATTCAATGTAATTAAAATGTAAATGAGGTTAAATAACAACACTGCTGTATGTAATGTGTAACGATTTTTATCTGAAATAGCTTTACTTGCCTAATTAGTTTACGCATTGAAATTATAATGAAAGCTGAAAAAGCTGTTCATCCTTCAGAAGGATACGGGAACAATTAATTTTCATTTTCTTTTTTTAGCTGCATTGCTGAAGTCGATGACGAAAGAAACCGAAAAAATCCGTACTCATCGCTTCCGACTCTTCTTTTCTCTAGAACTTCGGGATTTTAAGGACTTTTCAGATATTTTAGGTTTATTACTGGGTTCTTGAGATTATTGGGGTGGGTCGGAGTTGCCGAAACGTACATGGATGAAAGTAGATTAAGCACAGTTTAAGCACGTGAATGGTCGTAGAATCTTTGTAGGATCAAGCATAGTTTGCATTATATACCGAAACGTACGTGGATGGTCATAAGATCATCGTAGGATTAAGCACAGTTTCCAGTATATACCGAAACTTACGTGGATGGTCGTGGGATCTTCGTAGGATCAAGCACAGTTTCCAGTATATACCGAAACGTACGTGAATGGTCGTGGGATCTTCGTAGGATCAAGCACAGTTTCCAGTATATACCGAAACATACGTGAATGGTCGTGGGATCTTCGAAGGATCAAGCCCAGTTTGCATTATATACCGAAACGTACGTGGATGGTCCTAGGATCAAGCACAGTTTCCATTATACCATTATACACTGAAACGTACGTCAATGGTCGTGGGATCTTCGTAGGATCAAGCACAGTTTCCAGTATATACCAAACCGTACGTGAATGGTCGTGGGATCTTCGAAGGATCAAGCCCAGTTTGCATTATATACCGAAACGTACGTGGATGGTCCTAGGATCTTCGTAGGATCAAGCACAGTTTCCATTATATACCGAAACTTACGTGGATGGTCGTAGAATCTTTGTAGAATCAAGCATAGTCTGCATTATATACCGAAACGTACGTGGATGGTCATAAGATCGTCGTAGGATTAAGCACAGTTTCCAGTATATACCGAAACTTACGTGGATGGTCGTGGGATCTTCGTAGGATCAAGCACAGTTTCCAGTATATACCGAAACGTACGTGAATGGTCGTGGGATCTTCGTAGGATCAAGCACAGTTTGCATTATATACCGAAACGTACGTGGATGGTCCTAGGATCTTCGTAGGATCAAGCACAGTTTCCATTATATACCGAAACTTACGTGGATGGTCGTAGAATCTTTGTAGAATCAAGCATAGTTTGCATTATATACCGAAACGTACGTGGATGGTCGTAGGATCAAGCACAGTTTCCAGTATATACCGAAACGTACGTCAATGGTCGTGAGATCTTCGTAGGATCAAGCACAGTTTCCATTATATACCAAAACGTACTTGACGGTCGTAATATTTATGAATAAATTTAATTTTTATTCACAATAACTTAAATTTCGTTTGGAACTTGTAGAAGAAATGATGTTGATGAGAAAAAAAAACTAGAGAATGATTCTATAATTTTTTTAATATAAAGGCTTTACGTATGTAATGATATTATACAAAGAGCCACAAATGAGAAAAGAAGCAAACCTAAAAGTATTATGTTCATCAAAAGTCGAAAAAAATCGAAAATAAAAAATCGCCATCAACAAAATTGCATATTTTAAATTTAATTTTATTCCAGCATCTTTTGTTGTCCGACCGTTATTTCACTACTTAGGTTGCCTCTTCTATCTTCAGCTAGCTGTGTATTGTGTGATGTTGAAGACAGCGTCAGGTCGAAAAATATATTTTCGTGAGTTGTCAAAATTCGCCGACTAGGCAAAATTTAGTGGATCTTCAACTTAAAATTTCTTCAATTCGATTTTCTCAAATGATCCATTTTGACTCAATTCAATTTAAGGCCAAAGAACACTTGAGTTCTTGAGAACAAATCGAATCATTTTCTTAATTCTCATTTAACAATTTTGAAGTAAACTTTACATTTTCAGACTGCCAAAACTAATTAACAGCTCACAAAAACTCTACATTTTCAACCGTTTTTCTTTCCACTTTAAAACGTTTCACTAATTGCATTTATTATCGAAAAAAAATTTGTTTGAAAAAAGGAAAGAACTTACTCCACTCCCATACGAAATAACAGTCAATTACAGTGCGAGTATGTTATTCTAAATCGCCAATTTAATTGAATGCGATTCTTTGCAGTGATAAATATTAATCTCCATGATTATGTTGTTGTCTATTAGCAGGAGCTGTATATGTATGAGCCACAAGATAAATAGAATGGTGTCCCAAAACTACATGTTATGTGGTGTCTCAAAAGTATGCTTTTTGTAGTGTAATGCATGTTACAATAAAATATTTGCCGCAAGCATTTTATACTTTTAACGTGAACGTTGATCGTTTGTAATAGGTTTTTGAGTTGAAAATCTTGTATTTATATGGTGGAATGTCTGTGAATGAAGTGATTGGATAATTGTCAGAATTGAAGATCTTATTAATGAAATGATTTCTTCAAAAAAAAATTCTCTGCCTAATGACCTGCTAACAGGAAGATGACAGAGTTTCTATGATCCACGGTCATGTCCACGCGTTAGCATAGTGTGACGCAGGTCTAATTACAAGAAAAACAAGGCATCAGAACAGTCGGAGCGTTTGCTGCGACTTAGCCCCGTACAACCCGTAATCCTATTTCGTCCGCAACCATTATACGTCCGTAGCCCTAATAAGCCCGGAACCCTAATACGTCTACAACCCTCTAATGCGTCTGTTACCAAAATGCAAGTCAAGTTGCGCATTGTCAAATTTACTGAAACCGTTCATTTTTAAAATTGCGCATAGCGCAATTACGAAAGCCCATACGAAGTACCTTTCAAATAAAACCAACAATTTACGATATTATTTTAGAAACCCAAAATTTTTTGCCAACTTTCCATAGGGTATTCAATTACCTCTCAAATGAAACAAAAACTATCAAAATCGGTTGAGATTTACTCGATTTATGTGCAAAAAGCACTTAGGGCCGAGTAGCGGCCTTAGTGCAAGGGCCCAAATTTGAAACTTTTTTTGCCATCATTCTATTCGTCATTCAATTATCTCGCAAATGAAACAAAAACTAGCAAAATCGGATGAGATTTACTCGATTTATGTGCAAAAAACACTTAGGGCCGAGTAGCGGCCTTAGTCCAAGGGCCCTAATTTGAAACTTTTTTCGCCACGTTCTTTTCGGTATTCAATTACCTTCCATAAAAAACTAAATCTAGCAAAATCGGATGAGATTTACTCGATTTATGTGCAAAAAACACTTAGGGCCGAGTAGCGGCCTTAGTCCAAGGGCCCAAATTTGAAACTTTTTTCGCCACGTTCTTTTCGGTATTCAATTACCTTCCATAAAAAACTAAATCTAGCAAAATCGGATGAGATTTACTCGATTTATGTGCAAAAAAACACTTAGGGCCGAGTAGCGGCCTTAGTCCAAGGGCCCAAATTTGAAACTTTTTTCGCCATCATTCTATTCGGCATTCAATTATCTCTCAAATGAAACAAAAACTAGCAAAATCGGATGAGATTAACTCGATTTATGTGCAAAAAACACTTAGGGCCGAGTAGCGGCCTTAGTCCAAGGGCCCTAATTTGAAACTTTTTTCGCCACGTTCTTTTCGGTATTCAATTACCTTCCATAAAAAACTAAAACTAGCAAAATCGGATGAGATTTACTCGATTTATGTGCAAAAAACACTTAGGGCCGAGTAACGACCTTTGAGCCCTCCCAACAAGCCCACGTTGCATCTTACCCAAAAACAATGTTCAGCAACTTTGTTCTACTCGTCAATACCTTTCATTTGATATATCACAAGCAGCTATTGCGTGCGTATTTCGGTAGATATCGTCGAAAGACTGAAAAACACCTATAGGGCCCTAGCTCTGGAAGGCCCATTTTCGAACTTGACCTTACTTTTGTCGATACCAATCGGGGAAAAAAAGAATTTTGAAAAAAGGTTGTGATTTACTCTAGCTAGAGGGGTCACGGACGGACGGACGGACGGACGGACGGACATTTTTTTTATTGCGGATTCGTCATCTATGAATATAACCAAATGCTTTGCCCTTACTGTATGCTTCCAATTCGACGTGTTACAAACGGCATATTAATCTTATAAGCCCCCAGTACTTCGTACGGGGCTAAAAAGTTTAACAAACTGTCGCTCGTCAAAGTCGATGTTTTTTTTTCACCACATTCAAGTAAATGTGAATGAACCAATCCACAAAAACACGCATTTGACAGTTTTATAAAAGACATCGACGTTTCCAGTCAATTAAGTCTTTCTGATCTATGATACTTTGGCGCAAAATTTGTATATGCTTTCGCAAATTCAAATTCAAATTCAAATACATATTTCATGCTTCGGGGCCGAAAATGAGGGCAATTTTTCGAATTTTCTCGGGTTTCCGGCCCTCTGCATGAAAACTCACATGTGCACCTGTTTGGGACGGTTGATTTAAGGCACTTTCGCTTGTAAGCCTCACTTCGTTCGGCCTACAATCCGCGAAATTGCCTAGAATCAATCGTCCAAAACAGGTACACAATAGTCATTTGTGTACCTGTTTTGGACGATTGATTTTAGGCAATTTCGCGGATTGTAGGCCGAACGAAGTGAGGCTTACAAGCGAAAGTGCCTTAAATCAACCGTCCCAAACAGGTGCACATGTGAGTTTTCATGCAGAGGGCCGGAAACCCGAGAAAATTCGAAAAATTGCCCTCATTTTCGGCCCCGAAGCATGAAAATGACTATTTCATCACACGAACTACGAAAATTGTAATTTTCGGTTCCCAAACGGGAAGCGAAAGTAAAAAAATGCAAGTTATGTATCGAAATCGGTTAATACATAATACGAAAGTCTATGTACATAATGCGAAAGTCGATGTACATAATGCGAAAGTCAAATCTTGTCAAGATGTTTACTTTGATCAATATTGAACAAACCGTGCGCCAGTGCTCTGATTAATGTTAACATACAAAGTTAATGACGAATAATTCAAAGGATATTGTTGTTGTTTTTACGTCTGGTTGTTGTGATGGTTGATAATATTAATATTTTCTTATACCAGGGGGCTGCCGCCCCTGGACCCCCGCAAATGTCAGCTTATTTTGGTTTAATTCATCATACGATAACGCATTTCTTCGAGTTTATGTGCCTCAATTACAATTTTCGTAGTTCTCGTGATAAAAAGTTATGTGGATCACACGGGACGACGTAAAGAAATTCAACCTGTGCGATTGCGGCCCTTGCCTTCGGCGCGGGCAGCAACTCTCGCACACGGTTGAA
Organism: Bradysia coprophila; assembly: GCF_014529535.1. Taxonomy (NCBI): domain Eukaryota; kingdom Metazoa; phylum Arthropoda; class Insecta; order Diptera; family Sciaridae; genus Bradysia; species Bradysia coprophila. The sequence continues at coordinate 2,254,944 of NW_023503374.1, forward strand.
TTTCTTTACTTTCGTCCCTTGTGATCCAAATAACTATTGACTGGGACGATGACTTTTAAAACTGTATTGCTGCATGCATACACAATAGATGTCTATGAGTGGAGTACAAGTTGCAAGTTGAAAGCGGTAACTTTAAACTTTCACTTCGATTCAAATGAAAAATCATTCGTTAACAGGTAATAACTCCTCCATTTAGTATGGGTCTGTGAAATCGGTACCACCAAAATTAGAATGAAATGCCCGACCTGCACATGTGCGACACAAGCCCCTACCATGTCTGTGAGACTTAAACGGGTAACGGGTAAACGGGCCAAGTGGCCGATCCGTTGATACCCTGCACATGTGCGACATGTGTTCTGTTAGTTCCATTTAAAAAAATTAACTTGAGAACCCTTTATCATCATCATCAATCATTTTTATAGAATTTTTGGATAGGCGTTAGAGGTATTCACAGAAATTTATTGTAGATTCGCATAAGAGATCTTCTGTAACGAGCAGAAAAAAAAATCCGGAATAAGTTTGTTCCGAAAATTCCTAAATATCAGTGAATGAATGAACGCTGCAATTCTTCGAACCTCAATACTTCCCAGGTATGTATTCTACAGCTTTGGTCGGGCAAGTGCGATTATTTCAATATTAGGGAAACAATCAAACAAAGAAAATGGAAATCATCCTCCTGAGGAGCGACACAGCTGTGAATATGATTCCAGTTGTCAAATTAGATAGTGAAGAAACATGACCTCCCCGACCGTTACCACTTGCAAAAATGTACTATTTCGAAGACATTTGACGGTTTTTTCCGTTACCTTCTGGACTTTTGGGATTATTGAGGTGGTAGTATGTTGGTTCCTACAATTACATTTTCAAAATCCTGAAGCTGTAGAACGGTGAAGTTTGTGGAGTGTGGCACAATCTTCCCAGTTGTACAGCTTCAGAATTTTGAAGATTTAAAAAGGGTTTAGTTTTGGACTTTTGGGATTAATGAGGTTCCTATAATTCACTCACTCCACATGGTCCACTGTCTTCCACTTAAAGAAGTCAGGATTTGTACGGTTTTTTATGTTTTTAGCCCCGTACGAAGTACAAAGGGGCTTATAGGATTACGATGCCGTGTGTAATTGATGGAATTCGAAGCAGACGGTAAGGGAAAAGTGTTTGCCTATGTTCATAGATGACGAATCCGCAATAAAAATTTTGTCTGTCCGTCTGTCCGTCACGTCGATATCTTGAGTAAATCAAATCCAATTTCAAAAATTTTCCTTGAAAGATAGTCGAAATAGTGAGGCTAAGTTCGAAGATGGGCATATTCGGGTCGGCCCTTTATGAGTTAGGGCCACCTAAGTGATTTAAGGTCTTTTGGTGATATTTATGGCAAAATTAACGATGGAAATGTAAACGACACGGCAAATGATAGGTATTGTTAATACCAATCCAGGAATCTGGGTGAAAATCGGGTGAGTGGACCGTGAGTTAGGGCCTTAGAAGTGAAATGCTACTAGGGCCCTATGTGTATTTTACATAGAACTCGAGTAAATTTCATCCGTTTTTCGTAATTTTTGTTTGATTTGGAAGGTAATCGAAGGCCGAATAGAATGTTGTTGAAAAAAAAAAATTGGGTCCTTGGACTAAGCCGCTACTAGGGCCCTATGTGTTTTTTACATACAACTCGAGTAAATTTCATTCGTTTTTCGTAATTTTGGTTTCATTTGGAAGGTAATCAAAGGCCGAATAGAATGTAGTTGAAAAAAATTTTAAATTTGGGTCCTCGGACTGAGGCCGATACTAGGCCCTATGAGTATTTATACTCAAAAAATTAAAATCTTAGGGCGATTTGAAATTTTTGTTTCATTTGAAAGGAACGTCGTACGGGGCTTCGTAATTGCGCTATGCGCAATTTTTAAGATGTACACATTCCATAATAATTTTACTTTAACTACATTAACCGGCGCAATAGGCTTACGGTCAAAGTAGGGTGACAGACGCACTAGGGTCACGTACGCAATAGATATACGGGTTTGTACGGGGCTCAGTCGCAGCAAACGCTCCGACTGTTCTGATGGCTCGTTTTTTTTTTGGATCCCTTCTGGGCTTTTGGGTCTATATAGGTGATAGTGGGCTTTATCACCTAACATGGTCCAATACATTCCCAGTCCCCTGAAACTATATCAGTTGTTTTGCTAGCATGCACAAGGACTTGCGTCACGTTTCCCTTTGTAAGTTAGGAATTTTAACTGATTAAATTTAACTTTCAATTGCAAATACTTTAAGTAAGTGACAAATATTTATCTTACATTCACTGTCGGACGAGGAGTTTTAGACACAAAACCGAGCACGAAACACAGTAATTACAGATGTGCATTCTGTTGCACATTTGACTTCTTATAATGTGCAATATTTAAACTTTTATTTCAATTTTTTTCTTTTTCTTATTATGAAAGAGTATTTTTATACAATCATTGTCATTCTTCTCACAAATTACCATGGTAATAACGCACAATCTTAGCATATTATGAAGAAATTGTTTAACTTATGGAAACAATAATTACTTTTGCAAACAAATCTAGAAAACATTTACTGGAAAACAATCGCATTTAAAACAACCGAGTGAAATGTAATCATAAAATATTGAACAAAAATGCATTGAACAGCACAGCAAAAATTATGTTCAATCGAAAGTGAATTTTAGTATTTCCCGTGTTACAGGGCACCTCGCCTGGATTCGATCTGCAAACACAGACTTCAATCTCCCGTCCATCCTGATATTCTGAATAGCAACCCGATTTTGCAGCTCCTTCGTTTTCTACTGTGACCTTGGTGCACATGTACGTTATGTTTTCCACTAAAACGCGAGGAGAAAATTTTATTTTAAAATCATTAAACAAAAACTCTCTGGGCAAGAAAAACCGGCACAACCAGGAAAATATTTCATAAGAAATTAATAGACCATTTTGACATTTGAAACTTAAGTGAGGTTACGTCTGAAAGTACAGTAACTTGAAGATGAATGAATTATAGATTTGGAAGCTGCGAAATTGAGGTCACAGTTTTGTAATAAAAGCAAACTCTCAAGTTCTTCGAGCAACAAGCTTTGGTAACTGCTTTTATGACTTTTCACCTTCGGCTCAGATATTCAACTACACCCGTCGAAAAACAGTTACCGAAGAAACTTGCTCAAATACACACGAGTGAGTTTGCGAGTCTCAGAACGTTGTTTCCGAAGTTACGATGGAAGGAGCACCTGGTTTACTACCTGTTCCATGCTAAAGTTGATTTTCACATAAAAGTTCAAGAAAAATGAACCGAAAATCGTTTACACGTAATGGGTCATTTTCATAGGGGACGCATTGCTATGTAATGATCAACTTTCGCATGGAGCAGGTGGTAAAATATTTATTCCTTTTTTCACTTACGGGCATTATTGTAGTAATATGAATACTTCACACAAACATTTTCTGGTGTCATCCGACAAGCAATGTCACCTCTGGACAGATCCGTCCACATGTATGTTATGTTCGGTAACCGACTATTTTCTAAGAAAAAAAAACAATTTCCACTCATTCTGCACATCGTTAAAATAATCAAAATATTTACCTGTCGCAACAAGTGGACGAGTACACGGAACATCGGCTCCCCTTGTGACCTCATCACAAGTGGCATTCAAATACGTACTGTTGGCGTTAAATTTGGATCCGAGCCAAGTGAATCGAAAGCAATATGGGTCGTCGATTTGTTGCTCTGTTTAATGATTTTTGCACATCATTTCGAGAAAAACACATTTTCCATGGCTGTTACTTACGGGCTACAGCAATGGAAATTAACAGTAAAGCTATCCAACAATCGTACATAATTCAATTCTGATACGTTCAATATATTGGAAAGACAGACACAGCGACTATTGTCTCCAAAGTGAAAAATGTAATCGGAAAAACCTAGCACCTAAATAGGTTAAATTATACCTGTACTGTGGTCGATTGAGAGTAAATTTACCAATTTCCTGTATCAAGAATGCAATAAATTGTTGCCGTTCACCGATAAAGAAACTTCCAAGAGTTCTTCGATGTTCTTCAAAAGAATGGAGATATGTAGCTCGTGTTAGTTTGCAAGAGGAACTTTCTTGGAGATGTTATGAAGACCCACAATTCACCCAGCTTTCAAATTCAAGTATTTGAAGGAGAGAGCGAGACAGATAGATAGAGCCAGTATTTTATGTAACATTTTCGTACCAAAAAGCTTTTAAATATGAAATGATCGTGCCAGCAGGTCTAACAATTGTCAAGTCATTTCAAGTTTTAAGACTTTCAATTTAGTCTTATCTTATCTCTTGTTCTGTTTTTTATTCGAATTCTCATTAAATTGTAATTAATTGACGCATTTTTCTCGGAGAATGCCTTGTTCAGTTTGGGTATTCTACCAAACATGCAATGAATCATTACAAGCGGTTGATTTTCGAAGTAGTAGATCGAGGTTGAATGCCTCTGACATTTGTAAGGTTTAATGATTACTATTGACTGTAGTTAATAACTGAATAATGTAGCACTAGCACATTGGAAGTCAGTCTTCACGACCATGACTTTCCGACAAAAATTTCGACTCTACTTGAGGACAAAATCGACAAACTAGGACTTATAAAGACGTGTGAGGTATGTCTGAATAGGTAATCTCATGGGGAATCATAGACGGTAAGCTTTCTAAAATTGCTTGAAAAATACTCGGTGATCATTAGAAGGGGCCGTGCCTATTTATTCTATTCTTGTATGAGTGGATAACCTGGAAAAAGTTACTTATTTCAAAGTCGCCGACTGTAGGTTTCAAAAGTGTGGGTTTTTTGTTATTTGTTTACCGATCGGAGAAAATAGGAATTTCCAACAAGAGTGATATTTCTTCGAAAGGTGAACACAACGTTTTTCATGCGTGCATATTGTGTCTTGCTTCCCGGAGCGAAAGCATCGATTCTCCATGCTATTTTCGAAAACATAATCAAAGTGACAGTTCGACAGTGTTATGATGAAAGAAGAAGAAATATTTTGAGAAGTATCTCAAGACAACTTATAATAGACTGGTCTTCGGTCCTCTCGCTCTCAACGTAACATGTTGAAAGAGAAAGCAATATTTTGACAAGTACCCCAATGCAATTTATAATTTACTAGTCTTCGGTTCACTCGCCCTGATCATAACAGTCTATTTTCGAAAACATAATCAAAGTGACAGTTCGAATAGGAAAAGTTCGATTTTCTCACCCTGTGAGAGAAAGTACATCACTTTTCTTCAGACACTAATGTTCTCCTAATTTTTTCAAATTTTCATAATTTTTTCAATTTTTTTCAAATTTTCGTAATTATTTCAATTTTCCCAAATTTTTTCAATTTTCTCAAAATTGGTGCCTGCTTTTCTCACTAGAAATGTCATTCGATCATTCGTCGAGAATGCGAAACTTTTTCGAAATTGTTGTCTAGCATCTTCTCATCAATGACATAAGGAATATATTACATGTCCACAAGCATACCATAACACTTAGCCATAATGATCCTCTGATGGTCCGCTGCTAGAGCGTAACGTTAATAGTTATTTAAGTAACAAGAATCGTACAGAGGTAAATTATCGCACTAGATATCAGATGTCAATCGGAGGCGAGGCCAAGGTTGACAAGACATCGTGGGCTCGCCCAACATGTGATGAATCTTTTTACAGGGGACAAATTGCTATAGAAAGCTCAACTTTCGTAGGCCAACAAAAAAAAAACATTTTTCGAAATGTAGCAACCCCACTCGATTTTCGGCTAAAAGTTCTCATGTACAGGCTTTTACATTTCAAATGTCTCACTGTCATTTTTTTCAAAGAATGCCATTGTGAATTCGCAATGACACAATGAAATTCTCAGAAAAATTTGACAGTGAGACATTTGAAATGTCAAACACTGTAAATTTGATAATGTTCTAGTCTTGTACGTCTTCTCGAACCTGCTTCACAGGCAATATTAATCTACGATACGATCCTCAATACAAATTAAATTGATCATAGCAGTGTGTTTTATCGGCTACAATCGCTTACAAAAACGACATAAATCAATAATCGTAGCAGCATTCTGTCTAAATCCGATTTTACAGATTAGGATTTGAATTGCATATAATTGGGTACTACCATGTAAAATGGCAACATTAAAATATTTTGTGGGAGATTAGTCATACAGGTGAAAAACGCCGATTACACAGAACGTACAAACTCGTAAATTCTCGTTACAACGTATGAGTAAAGAAAACGCACATGAGGCAATATTTTATTATTAATGTTATTGGATCTGGTAAATATACTGTCTTATCTTATCTTGAAACACCGACACCTACCTACCTACATCTCCCAATAATTTTATCTAATCGCTTTGCGTTTCGAATGTGTGTAAGTTATTCGAAAGCTAAACGAATGTTTTGAAACAATTTCGCTCGATTTATCCACCAAACACAAGCGTATATCAGACATCAGAAATATATATTACAGTGAATTCGTACAACGAATCTTATCTTATCTGAACTAGAGCATAAAAATTGATAACACTTCTGTGTGTAGCAAAGGGTGAGGCAATCCAATCCACCTTACTTTATCAAACGAAAAATTTACTCGAAACGAAACCACGCTATCGCGGACAAGTGAAAAAACGACGAAATTTTTCACGGTATTTTTCAAAAAAGAAATATTTTCCTCATCTGTGAACTATTGGCGTACCGTTACAAAGGGATTACAGTGAAATTGTGAAAATGACTGGAAAAGGTGATGGACAAGGTGAAAGTGTGGCTAAGCTGGAGAAAAGTATTGGATGCATAAAGTACACATTGTTCTGTTTCAATGTAGTCGCATGGGTGAGTAATTCGTTTTGGTTTTATGCTCCGCGATCGACTACAGTTTGATGAAATCGTTGATTGTGTAAAACTCATTAAATTCCTAATTGATACAGATGCCACACCCATTTGTAATGGAATGAAAATCAATTTTGTTTTATTCTAAAATGTTAAAAAAAAATATTTTTATGAAAATGGTAAGCCATTTTAACTCCACCTTTCCAGTTTGTCCGTGTAACATATTGAAAAGAATTATGACTCATCTGATAATCTTTGATAAGCAATACTTTATGTAAAGACAAAATTTCTTTGTTCGAATCGGACGTCTTGTCTTGAGAATAGGTGAAGAAATTTCTGAAAATAATTTCTTCAAAATGACTCATCAATATTTGGGTTCAGACAAAAATTCGCCCACTTTCACCACCGTTCGAAAATTATATTTCAGTAGCTCTCTTAGACATTATGTGGTGATATGCCATCCAGACGGCACGCTATTGCTAGACGATAGCATATTATAAACATATTATGAAGTAATAGATTCATTTATTTCTAAGTTAAAATCTTCATTTTAGCCATAGATAAGTGCCAATTGCATATATTTTCACTAGGGTGTGTCAAATTTTCGAAAACGTTAACCTGGTCTTCTGAACCCACATAGTCCTACACAGTGAGTTCTATAGAAAATTCAGAAGCAAAAGAAAAACTTTTTTTAAATATCGGTTAGTAGTGGCCCACCCAAGGCGATTTTTTGAAAATTTCCAAGTTTTCCGAAGTGAGTTTCTGACGGATCTTTCGATTTCACAAATAAGGTCCCTGACCATGATGTGCGGATGCGAAAACCTGATCGTGATTTGCTTATGCAACATGTAAAATAAAATATACCGCAAATCACGGTTATGTTGGATCTTGATTTGCGGTATAATTTGTATGACGCTTTAGATACCACCAAATATCGGTCTCTATTGAATTTCATATAAAATACCACAGATCACGGACACCATAACGCAAATCTCGATCCAATTAAAAAATTAAACTTAGTTAAAGAAATTCTTTAAATATCGATTAATTTTTGATTAATTGCGAAGCCAAATGTTCAATCTTCATAATAAAGTTAACCATTACTCCTGGATGTCAAAGGATTTCAAGAAAACGACGTACAAAGTTAAAAATTGTCACAATACCACACATCATGGTCAGACCTTAATCAAATTGAGGGGAAAACAGGAAAATTACAAATTGTGACAACAACAACTTTTACATCGTTAACTATTTGCAACAACAATTTACATCTTAGCGTAAGATTTATATACAAGAAAATTGCACAAAAAAAGGAAATCTCCTTGTTTTTCTGACTCCCGGTTACCGATCCACGGACCTAATTTTCAAAGACCTCAGATTTTCTGATTAGCCTATTCAATATCTATCATTTGACATATAGCACATCAATGTTGAGTACAGGCTGTTTTGCTGACACCGGGCACACTGGCTATTAATCTTCGATCTCGTCAATATCTATCATTACATTTGTCATATCGTGAATCAATTTTGCGCATATATTTCCAGAAATAATGGTCAAAACAAGCGAAAGACGTAGTTCTCACGCTGAGGCCAATTTTGTCAATAATTGGATATTTTGTTTTGTCTCGTTAATACCTCTCATTCGACGTATTGGGCATCAATATTGACAATCGCAACCTCAAGCTCTTTTGCTTACTTGCTCGCCACTACTGATCGACCAGATCTTAGATATTTTGATTCATCTCGTCAATACCTTTCATTTAACCCATAGCCATCAATTTTGAGCGAAATTGTTATCACAATTTGAGTGTTTAAAAATCTTTAGCTGGTTTCCCGTTCTCCCGCACCTCCCAAGGCGTTTTCACGCAAAACGGTTTTGAATTATGTCTTACTCATTGTGTAGACATTTTGATAGGGAGGTAACTCCCTATCAGTTACCGAAGCAACTTGCTTAATAAAACACAATTGAGTTTGCGAGCATCAGAAAGTTGTTCTTGAAATAATGGGTGTAGCACCATCCAAAGGTTTATTGCCTGCCCTAAAGGTATTTCACCTGTAATGGGTCATTTTCGCAGGGTACAAACTACTATGTATTACATAGTATGAAACAGCAACCAAATTCTATGCATGATTTATAGAACCGTCGTAACGAGTTTATGAATTTTTGAACTTGTTAAATCCTTCCAATCTGAATGAACGATAGAGTAAACATATTAACCAAATCGAAATTCTGTAACTAGCTTTGTGGTGCTGGACTTTTTGGATTGACATTATGGATCAGAGCCGAACCCGGTTTCGAGGAATGGATCGCCATATTGGACATTTATGCCTACTACATTGGCATTTACATTCTAATTTTCGGAAGCATTATTGTTATGGTCGTCTCATTTTTGGGTTGTTGTAGTGCCTTGATGGAACATACATTGGCGCTTTTCATTGTAAGTTTTAAATGATTCTCTGTTCTACGTATACAATGATGCTCGCAACGTGCCTCGAACTCAATTTAGTAAAGAAAACCAAGAGGATGGTACAGTATTTCCATGTTTCAGTTCATAGGCACCCAAGTACTTGCCTTCATCGTAAGTGTTGCCGGAGCAGCAATTCTGTTAGATCACAGTACGATCAATTCAAGCATTCAACCAATGATTCGTCGAACTCTTCGCCAATTGATCATGACTTCGGAATGGCCTTCATCTGCTGCCACTCTAAAAATGATTCAAGAAAATGTAAGAATTCGGAAGAAGAATTCGGTTTGATGTTAATGCCCTCTGATGTTGATTGTTATTTAGATCGGATGTTGTGGAGCTGATGGATCAAATGATTATATGCTTTTGAGGCAACCACTTCCTTCCACTTGCCGAGACACTGTCACTGGCAATGCATTCTTCCACGGATGTGTTGATGAATTGACTTGGTTTTTGGAAGACAAATCAGGATGGGTTGCTGGATTAGCAATGGCACTGGCAACAATTCAAGTAAGTTCATTGAAAAACAAAACAAGAAACATAGAAACGAAGAGTAAATTTCAATTTGATTTTATTGTATTGCCTCAGGTCGTCAATGCAGTCCTGAGCATAGTTTTGGTTCAAGCGCTTAAGAAAGAAGAAGAAGAGGCCCGAACTTACAGACATTAGATTTAAATTCGGTGAACATTTTCATAAATTTAGCATTGTAAGTCTAAAGTACGAATATACATCGTGAATGTGGAGTCATTTATGTTGAATAAATTTTTAATAAAACAAAACCGTAGATCTTTGCAGTAAAACATTTCTAACCAAAGTATTATGAGTCTGGAGTCGGAGTTTCACGGACTGAAAAATGATCTATGTACCACCTCAATCCTTTTGAAATAATGCTGATCCCAAACTCCTAGCATAAAAGATACACGAAAACACCAGTCAGCCACCAGTCGACGGCAATACCAAGAATAAACGATGAGTTCTGTTTAACGTTTCCCTACGTAGTAAAATGCAAGTTTAACAAATGAAGTAGCAGATTCGATAATTATACTCGTGATATGCTTCCTTTATGTGAAAGATCAAGATAATTCGTATGATTCCGAACTTGGAATACTTGTACTCAAGCCCTCCAATTGCTAGAATTCTTCACAAATATTTTGTAAAAGATTGCATCTATTGTGATGGAATGGTGTGGATACTTACGGCCCAAGGTGTCCTTTACTCACCAGCTCTAACAACCTCACTCCACAAGCTGTAGCAAAATCAATTGTCTATCAATGTAAGGAAGAGTCTGAAAGGTCAGATTTTCGATGTTAGGCAATTTCGGCAGGGACACCCTCTACGGGCACCTTCATCATGTCCGGAACGATAGCGGAGGACTTGACGCAGTCTAACTTCCAAAAAAAGAACGAAGAATTTTTTTTGAGACGCGGCAATCATGTCCGGAGCGATAGCGGAGGACTTGACGCAGTCTAAATTCCAAAAAAAGAACGAAGAAATTTTTTTTAGACGCGGCAACTATATATAGGCGAGAATTTAAGTTTCTTTCCTTTGGCCTGTATCACCACAAATCCTATTATATCTTATTCGCGCTTCAAATACGAGCAAAACGAGCTATCACTCGACTATGTAACTTTAAAATTGCCGTAGATACATCGTTTTGAAGTTGGTCATTTTGATAGAAAATGCACCAAATTAACGTTTTGCAAACAATCAAAATCTTTCAACTTACTCTGTATGTTTCTATCTATCTGTCTATCTGTCTATCTGTCTATCTATCGACGGTCGATCTCGGAAACTAGTCAGCCAATCTTCATGAAATTTTGCAGGAACCTCAGGGTGGGCATAAAAATGAAAATGTGATACGCCATTACCCCAGGAAAAACCAGAATTTTGTTTTATTGGCCTCGAAGTGGTTTCTGAGTGTGGTTTTCGAGGGTCGGGAACGCGTTTTCGGCTGTAGCTTAGCTATATTGAAACCTACAGAGGCGTGCGACCCATCAAATGAAAGGTATTCGTAACACGATTCGAACAAAAAAATAATTAAAAAAATCGGGGCAGATTCGTTTGAGCTAGAGTGATTAGAGTGACCAAATTTTGAGCTACTCGAGCGTAGGATGAAAGGACTAATATTTTTTTTGGGTTATGAGAGATAGAGAATTACTTTCTTCGGCAAAGTCTCAGAGTTTTACGAGTAGAACAGAGGGGCATATGTAAAAAATGTCGAAAGTTGGAAATGGGTGGGTCAATTAGGGTTTTAGAGGTATTTCTTGAATGGTGACAGATAGAGAGTTACTTTCTTCGGCAAAGTCTCAGAGTTTTACGAGTAGAACAGAGGGGCATATGTGAAAAATGTCGAAAGTTGGAAATGGGTGGGTCAATTAGGGTTTTAGAGGTATTTCTTGAATGGTGACAGATAGAGAGTTACTTTCGTCAAATTTTCGAATTTCGTCAAATTTTCGAATTTCGTCAAATTTCGTCAAATTTTCGAATTTCGTTAAATTTTCGAATTTCGTTAAATTTTCGAATTTCGTCAAATTTCGTCAAATTTTCGAATTTCGTCAAATTTTCGAATTTCGTCAAATTTTCGAATTTCGTTAAATTTTCGAATTTCGTCAAATTTTCAAATTTTCGAATTTCGTCAAATTTTCGAATTTCGTCAAATTTTCGAATTTCGTTAAATTTTCGAATTTCGTCAAATTTTCGAATTTCGTCAAATTTTCGAATTTCGTTAAATTTCGTCAAATTTTCGAATTTCGTCAAATTTCGCAAAATTGTCGCATTTCGTCAAATTTCGTCAAATTTTCGAATTTCGTCAAATTTTCGAATTTCGTTAAATTTCGTCAAATTTTCGAATTTCGTCAAATTTTGTCAAATTTTCGAATTTCGTCAAATTTTGTCAAATTTTCGAATTTAGTCAAATTTTCGAATTTAGTCAAATTTTCGAATTTCGTCAAATTTTCGAATTTCGTCAAATTTTGTCAAATTTTAGAATTTCGTCAAATTTCGTCAAATTTCGTCAAATTTTCGAATTTCGTCAAATTTTTGAATTTCGTCAAATTTTCGATTTTCGTAAAATTTTTGAATTAAAACTGTAAACTGTTATAAAAAGCAGTGTTGACTACACTTCTAAAACGACTGATATCCCAACAAAAATCTCTTCGAGAAAAGTGTGACGCAGTCTTTGAATTACAATTTCTAAAATGAATGATATGAATGATAATGATAGCTTCGTTACGCAAAAATTAAATTTTACACCCAATTAGTTCAAACAAGCTGGCTTAGGTTTTCTCATCATCTGCCAAAAAATTTTTACAAAAAAAAATTTTGACTGGAAACAACCAAAATTTTACCAAAAAAATCTGCGTCGCATGTGGCAGATAAATTTTCTTGCTGGTCTGTTCCTGAACATTTGCCACTTTGCGACGCAGATTTTTTTGGTAAAATTTTGGTTGTTTCCAGTCAAAATTTTTTTTTGTAAAAATTATTTGGCAGATGATGAGAAAACCTAAGCCAGCTTGTTTGAACTAATTGGGTGTAAAATTTAATTTTTGCGTAACGATCAAGTTTTGTAGAGTTTTCAACGTCGTCTTCAGAAACACAAAAACTCAAAAACGATCGGAAAAGAGTTTTTCTACTACTTTATACTACTTTATCGTGGACCTTACAATTCTCAAAATTCGATACTTCTTAATGCATATAACCAACGCACTTCAAGCAAAAATTATATTTATGACAGCTGCCAAATAGAGTAATTTTTGAATGAAATTTTATCACCAGTGTTTTACAGTGTAAAATTTTGTATGGAGCACTGTTAAGTTTCAGTACGCATTCACTTGGAAGGGCTGACATTTGGGGTTTAGCAAAATGTCAGGATTTCGCCCATTTCAAGGGAATGCGTACCACTTTTGCTTGAAGTGCGTTGATATAACTCTATGGTTTCGAGAACTTTTACCCTGAAAACTACAAGAGCACCTAAAGAAAGTTTGCTGACAATATCAACAAGATCCATGCCCTATTGTAAATGTTTTGTTTGGATTGAAGAATTCACTCCGTGTAGGTGCGCTTCAAAATTTGAATTTTGGGTGAACGTTAATGCCTTTGGCTGGAATTCTACGAAACCGCATGAGTCACTACCAACTAAGCGATACTAAAATTACACATCCAAATTATGGCGTTTAGTTGGCAACTATGTATAGTACTTTTATTCAGACATCTATATTGGTATAATAACATTATAATTCATTTTTTTGTTTGTTTGTTTGTAAAGTTACATCAATTTTACTTAAGTTTAAAAAAATGAAATAAATCACACTGAGGTATAAAGTAGACGTGGCTCGAGCCCGGACCACAGAACTACAATATGCAACATTTTAAATTTTTGAGTTTTTTCATTCTCTATATTTGGAAGACTTTAATGTTTATCACTTAAATTTCAGTTTTGGTTGATATTACACATTGAACTTTATTGTAATAAGTTAAGTTGTATATTGTCTCCGATAAATCAATTTAAAATTACATTTCGTTTCGTTTTTGCGTGTTTTTGTGTGTTGTTAATGAGTGTAGAGTTGACCTCGGTAGTAAACTGTGAGTAAATTTAGCAAATATTCGGACCATTGTTGAGAATTCCGAAATACTCTTTCTCTCAAAGAAGAAGTAGCGCTGTTGTTATTATAAATCGAGCTGCAGCTACTACACTACACAAGTGTAAGCGTTACTACATGTAACGCTATGTGATATGTCCACTTGTTTAAGTCGACTTTAAATGAAAATAAATGAATGAATGATGGATGTCTAGTGTTCTCTCAAAGTAAGTATAATGTTTGAACTGATGAAGTCAAAGATTTTGCTCAGGGGATACTTTAAACAAATATGTGACGACCAGGAAGGACTTAGTCTTTTTGTAACACAAAATAGATCTCCTGTCTTCCGAAATCTAGTTCATTTACTTATCATAAGATCCGTTCATAAAATCGGCATTTTTCGGACTCAAGTACGCAACATAGAAACATTGCGCGAGAATCACGAGTTTCACAAGTGTCGGGTAATCACCCAAGTGGAAAAAGTTGTTCGAATGAAATGTTTAAAACTTTTCAATGAATGGTCACGTCCGGTAATCACCCGAGTAGAAATAGTATTACAAAATAGATGTGTCAACGCACACGAGAAGCTAGACTCATTTTTCATATAATTTTTTTTATTTTTCATCTCCGACGTTCACAACATTTCTAAAGCTTCAATTAAAAACGGCAAAAACTGTCGTCCTGTGTGACACAGGCAGTGTCTTGTCATATGCGAAACTGAAAGGGTACATTCAATTTCAATTCACGCCGTAAGTGTGCTTAAAATTTGAATTTCAAGTGAACGAGTCGATGAAAAAGTAAACGCTACTTTATATGAAAATGACGCTGCGTTGGAAAAACTTGCGTGAGAAAGATTTTGAATTTGGACCGCACTTATGGCGTGAATTTATTATGAAATCTATCAAAATCTTAATAAACCAATTCGGGTATTCGTCCGACTCAGATTCCCAGTATGGCCAGTCTGGCCAGTACTGCAAGCATATTTCGTAGAACGAAAATCCTAACTCTCGACTAATGGTGCGAATGTTTGCTAAATTTTTTTATTGGTTTGTGTACTTGCTACCATTATGGTCTATGATATTTTGGCTAAAATAAATTTTTACATTTAATTTACAACTCAATTACATGGGTTTCAATGTATATGTTTGTGTCAATTTGGAACTAGTATTATCGAACCAAATTCTATTTGCATAACTATTACTTTTCATTATTATATATAAACATTCTAGCTATAACAAGTATTATTAATTATTCTCTAATTTATATTGTTTATTGTTTTGCTTGTATTACATTACAGGTTTTGTTTTAGGTTTTTCAATTGAATCTTTAACTGAGAATTCACATTTCTTTTTACAAATAATAACGAACATTTTCATGTTTGGAAGACATTTTGTCGTTAGATTTTTGTGTTTTTCTTTTTTCAAATCTTATTTTTAACATTTTTTTTCTTTTTATTTGGTTTTTCATCGCTTATCTCCTAGTAATAATTATCTTTGATTTTTTTCTTTTATTTATTTAATTTGTATTATAATTTAATTGAACGTTTTCTTGGAAGACTTCGTACATTTTCTTTTTATTGATAATTTTTTATATTTGTTTATTCCACTTAAAATATACCACTTATCCATCATTTTTATTAATATTATTTTTATGTAAATATTTTGTTAAATTCCATATTTCAGTAAAATTATTGAATTCTCTTTTCGTTTCCATAACCAATATTTAACAATTTTCATTTTTTATTTTATTTCGATTAAATACAATATACAACAGATGAATTATAAATTTTATAAATAGATCAGCAGTAAACTTGGCTTCATTGCTATTGAATATGTATTAACAGTCATCACCACTTATCGGAAATTATAGCCTACATTTGGGCGTTTAGTATTTTAATTTCGATGATAGCTTCGTATCCATCCGAGGCCTTTCTGGAAATAGTGGAACCATCGTTTTGTGTCAAAATGTTTTTACTTTGAGTAACAATGATGAATGTTTGTGGTGATGTTCTAAGAGAAAACTCAGAATTTGTAACAATTTTCGTGAACTATTGTTCAACACATGTTGGCACAAAACGATGGTCTCACTTTTTCCAGAAAGGACGCAGATACAAAGTCATCGAAAATATATTATTTATGCGCACAAATTTAGGCGACAATTTAGCGGTGTGTTGATTCCTCTTAATTAAAACAAGTTGTTGGCGAAAAGAATGACAATCGATCTCACAATATAACAAAATGTTTATAAGAATTTATTGCTATTAAAATAGTAAGCTTAAAATCAATTCACTTTTCATCCCAAGGGTTGTAATAAGCTTCTTTCGACCCTAGTAAAAACCAGATCATGTAAATAACTAATTGTTCAGCGAGAAAAAAAAAGTTGGAAATTTTGAGGGTGATGTTTTTGGACAGCTTTTTTTCTCGCGGTCAACACAATGTTTTTCAAAACAAACGACCACGGAGTATCAGCTGAAGGTGATAAAGTGGATATTTTCTCGCCTGCGTAGTGAACAATTTTATGCTGACTTGAACGCAGGAAATGTTGTAAAACATTTCAGAGATGATTTTTCAATTTGAAAACCCTTTTTATGTCACTTCATGCATAACAACGGATTTGTCAGTCATTATCTTTCGAACTATCAGTCGGATTGACTTTGTATGAGGCTCAAAAAGCACAAAAAACTCCAGCTTTCAGGAATTTTTTTTGTGATAATCGGCAGAGGAATTTCAGAGATATGGTAGTTACACCCTTTAGTCATGTTACTCTCGGCATTATCACGCACTAGTATGACAAAATGAATTTTCTATACAAAAATCTTCAGATACATGTTGTAGATCAACTTTTAGATGAGAATAATATTCTGCGTTGAAATGGTTGAAATAGTCGTTCCTAATTGAGTTAAGAGCAATGGACTCTTTGCAAATTTGTGCCTACATTCAGGGGGGAAAACATTCGTTTTTTTTGATGATTTCTCTGAATTAAAATCTTTTTTAGAAAAAGTAAAGCCATTGAAGCAAAACACGCAAAAATGTGTTACTTTTAAAGAAAAAGTTGGTTTGTGGGTGACAACCCTTGCAGATTGTGTAAAGTTATATAACTAGCAGAGATTTCTCCAATTGGATTAAGTCATCAACCACAAACCAATTTTTCCTTTCAAAGTAACGCAAAAATGCTTCAAAAAAGATTTTGGTTCAGAGAAATCATCAAAAAACGAATATTTTCCGCCTAAATGTAGGCTACAAATTTGCAGAGGGTCTATTGCTCTTAATTTCAGGCAATCCTGACGATGGTTGTACAATTCTATGCGAATATAAATTTGATTCGATAAATTCACGAAAATAATGGCGACACCTGAATGACAATCTATGAAAGATATATTAATGTCTAGGGATTGCACTGTCGTAATTTGCATAACAGACTTAGTGAAAATTCTTTTGTTTAAGTTTTCACTAAGTCCATCATGCAAATTACGTCATCAATCCCATCAATCAAATTCGAATTGAAGCATGACGTTGACCTTATCAACCTCTGGCTTGTTTGTTATACTAAATTCGGTGGAAAGCTAAGTAGGTTAGCCGTAGCGGCTTTAGCTTGTTGTATAAAGAACAAAGTGGATCACAAATTCACCCTAAGTTCAGGGTTCGTTCAATCGTTTTGTTGCCATAAAACCTCATTTAAAACAGAATTAAAAAATATTTTTTGTCGGGTCTGGAAGTTACAATCGATTCGTTTCAAGCATTAAGTGAACTGGGAATAGCTTCAACGGCCAAGAAAATATCGAAAACCAATACGAATCGGATGAACTTGTGTCCGAACAAATTCAAATAATTTCCGATGCGTCCTTAAAACGGCAATCCAATTTCGAACGCTTTAATCAACGCATTACCCGAATCATAAATGCCAATAACACCAAACAGCACACCCAGGCCAATAATAAAATAATTGTACGCACGTGTCTGTTGGTCCAGCAGGTGGCCTTTAATTTTCAAGTAAAAGTAGCACGGCCAAATAAAACTCAACATCGTCCCGGTGAAGCTACCGATCAGTCCCATCAGAATCGAAAAATGCGGAATGAAACAAGCCATCATAACCGTTACGATGATTATACCGACACGAAATGCAAAGCCCATCAATTTCAGTTCACCGTCCAGTGCCCAAATGGATGGAAAAGGCGTTTTCGGCTTACCACGAAAGAACGAACGTTCCAACAATTCACAGGCGGCATAATAGGGCAGCGGGTAGCTGAGAATGGCTTTAACAACGAGGAAAAAGTTCACGAATCCCTTGAATCCAGTCGAATGGAGATTGTTTGTAATGACTTGTTGCGTGTCGTTTTGGAAGGTCAGAAAGCAAAGGTACCCGAACAGAGACTTAAACGCCGCAGCTGCAATGTGAGACCAATCAAGCATCCATTCAAATTTCGATTTGTCGATCATGTTCCCTTCCAGCGTCGGCAGAAAGATTTGCGAAGTGTACGAGAATACGATTACGCCCAACGAGATCGGAAAGTTTTCCATGTCGATGCTCCATTTTACCTTCGACCATCCCCAATCGCCGATTTCGAGGATGCAGTAGCCGAGAATCAATGCGTTGATAACTAAATGCGACATCGTACACCAGAACGATAGAACTGACACCATGTGCAAGGTCTTCAGTAGAGCCAACGGTATGAGGAAAATGCCGATGAACATCATCCACGATCTGAAAACCAAATGGAAACGTTTTGGTAAATCAAAATTCAGATTCCTGTTGTCAATGAGAGTACCTTGAGTCCATAGCTCCTTCCGGAAAGATTCCAGCCATCAAGTCACCGCAAACGACAACGTACAGAATGCATGTCATTAACAACTCAATTATTTGAGCAATACTAACGGCCCGGGCACCAACTTTTGGACCGAAACAAACTTTTGCAATTGCAACATAACTATCACGTACTCGAACTGGTTCGCCAGTATTTGGATCAGGCTCATAAAGGCATTGAACTAAAATCTATTGAGAAGAACGTGGTAATCACAGTGCTTTTGGTTATATGTATAATCGTTCAACGAATACCTTTCCCGTGTAGCAACAAATGTGCGCTATTCCGATCATAGCAACGATTGCCCAATAACCACCTCTGAGTACAGCAAACGGCAAATTGACGATAAACATACCCTGGATGGCATTTGTAACATTCCAAGCAGCTTGAAATTCATTTATTTTCTCACTTCCACCTTCTGCTACACATGCGAAAGAGCTTTCCGTTGATGCTAAACTGTCTTGTCTATAGGAGATAGGAGCAATCAATCAAATATGTCTGACGTACAGTTCCTTCCTTTAGTTCGCTTGTACATACCTATGTGGAAAATTGCCGCCCTGCTGATATCCCTGATCGTATTCAACGAATGAAGTGTTGGCCACATAGCCGCCTTGACTTCCGTTTTGTGCGTAATCATTTGGATTTCCAAACGGATTATTTGGGTTATTTGGATTGCCAAATGGATTTAACTCATGAGTTTCCATGGGAGCACCTAATGAATTGGACAGTTTTTAAAGACATGAAACTACCGTCAAATATTTCGTACTGCGATCGGGCTAGTTATTTTCGTAAGTAAACTTTCAAAATTGGATACATGGAAGACTTAGATGACTCTCCTCATCATCCATCTTCCAATTCGACGTGTTACAAACGGCATATTAATCTTATAAGCACCCATTACGTCGCGGTCGTACGGGGCTAAAAATATTTGTTTGTGGCAGTTTGACCAGTTCTGATAAAAGTCAGCATTTTTACTAAATTTGCTTAAACTGCAGACTTTACTCAGATATGGCGCCCCGTTTAAGATAGTGACAACTTTTGTGCTAGCAAAAACTTTTTGAACTTCGTTCTGTTTTTCAAATGGCCAGATGGTCAGCCACCCACAAACAAATCTCTATTTCTTGAAATCTACCACATTTTTGGTAAATTCATGGTAAATTTTTGAAAAATCATTCTGGTGGAAAAATGTTATCGAAAATGAAGCACGAAACGCACAAATGTAGGCTATAAAATCAGCTACGTGGTCATGCCTATTAAAAGAAACGACTTATTGATAGCAATTGGCCCTTTGTAAATTTGTAGCTTACATTTAGGCGGAAAATATTCATTTTTTGATGATTTAACTAAGCCTGAAAAAATTAAAACCAACAAAGCACGCAAAAATGTGCTTTTATCAAAAGTATCACAAGCGTGCTTTAATGGTTTTAATTTTTCAAAAAAAGATTTTGGTTCAGAGAAATCATTAAAAAAACAAATATTTTTCCGCCTAAATTTAGGCTACAAATTTGCTAAGGGTTAAAATGTGTTAGCATTCAGCAAAAATTTTAATGTTTGTGGACCACAAATTGTGGTGATGTTACCTCAGTCCGAGAAAACTCAGTATTTCACGGAAATCGACACATATTTGGAGTTTTCTCGGACTGAGGTTACATCACCACAAACATTACAATTTTTGCTGAAAGCTAACTCATTTTAACACCAAAGGATGGTCGTACTTTTTCGAAAAAGACTTCGAGTCCAAAATTATCATCAAAATAATAATAATTTTGCCCCGAAATGTAGGCAACAATTTAGCCATGTCGTCATAAACACATACTGTAACCTACCTTCTTGATCGGCGAATCGGACACTCTGTGGCCTAGGTGGAACTGGCGGTGGACCATACGGTTGTTCATATTCACTTTTATTTTGCCCCGGTATATTTTGTCGAGCTGTTTGCATGGCCACATTCAATACATTCTTTACCGGTGGTAACGGTAGAGATCGGATTTTATTCAAAAATGCCATCGGAATTCAATTTTTCTTTTCTACTTTTGACTTTTTATAATTAGAATTTAACTTTATCCCTACACTAAAATCTTAATTTAGATATATTTGGAAGACTGTTGTGATTTTCTTATGTCTTAGGGTCTTAAACCATTTTTCTTTTGTTGATCGATGAACTTAATTTATCTGCGAATTGGAAGAAAAATCAAAATTATCTCACGAAGTTTCACTGTTTTTATGGAAAATCTGTCGTTGACATGTAAGTGGCGTTTCAACATAAGGGACACACAGAGTTAATCGATACTTGCGAGATTTCATTAGTCATTTGTGTACCTGTTTTGGACGATTGATTTTAGGCAATTTCGCGGATTGTAGGCCGAACGAAGTGAGGCTTACAAGCGAAAGTGCCTTAAATCAACCGTCCCAAACAGGTGCACATGTGAGTTTTCATGCAGAGGGCCGGAAACCCGAGAAAATTCGAAAAATTGCCCTCATTTTCGGCCCCGAAGCATGAAATAATTTTTTCATGCTTCGGGGCCGAAAATGAGGGCAATTTTTCGAATTTTCTCGGGTTTCCGGCCCTCTGCATGAAAACTTATATGTGCACCTGTTTGGAACGGTTGATTTAAGGCACTTTCGCTTGTAAGCCTCACTTCGTTCGGCCTACAATCCGCGAAATTGCCTAAAATCAATCGTCCAAAACAGGTACACAAATAACCATTTTTTGATACCAACATCGAAAGTTGATACTTTCGCCCTCGAAATTCGGGGCGAAAGTAAAAAAATGCAAGTTATGTGTTTGAGCGGGGAGAAAGAATAGTCATTTGTGTACCTGTTTTGGACGATTGATTTTAGGCAATTTCGCGGATTGTAGGCCGAACGAAGTGAAAATGACTATTTCATGCAGAGGGCCGGAAACCCGAGAAAATTCGAAAAATTGCCCTCATTTTCGGCCCCGAAGCATGAAAAGAATACATAAAGTGAAAGTCAATATACATAATGCGAAAGTCGACTACATAATGTAATAGTCGACTCTTGTCAATAAGTGTACTGCGATCAAAATTGAAATAAAGCGTGCACCAGTGCTCTTATTGAAATTAACATACGAAGTTGATACTTTTTTTTTGATACCAACATCGAAAGTTGATACTTTCGCCCTCGAAATCCGGGGCGAAAGTAAAAAAATGCAAGTTATGTGTTTGAGCGGGGAGAAAGAAAGAATACATAAAGCGAAAGTCAATATACATAATGCGAAAGTCGACTACATAATGTAATAGTCGACTCTTGTCAATAAGTGTACTGCGATCAAAATTGAAATAAAGCGTGCGCCAGTGCTCTTATTGAAATTAACATACGAAGTTGATAATTTTTGTTGTTAATGATTTGTTAGTTATTTGTTAATTTTTGTGTGTGTTATTGTTGTGATGGCTAAATAATTAAATTTTTGATATACCAGGGGGCTGCCGCCCCCTGCACCCCCGCATTTTCTAGCTAAATGCCTTCATATTTCAACATTTTGTTCTGCTGTTTGCGATACGTATCAACTTTCGATGTTGGTATCAAAAAAAATAGTATGAACGACTCGGGGCAAAAGTAAAAAAATCAACCTGTGCGATTAAGGCCCTTGCCTACGGCGCGGGCATCAACTCTCGCACACGGTTGAATTTTTTTACTTTCGCCCCTTGTCATTCAATGTACTATTCTTTTGCATAATCGTTTAACAATCCCTCACAGCATCAACATGAAAATAATAATTTTTTTCGTTTCGAAAAATTTAAATCTGAAACTTACACTCTTCGTATAATTCACAATATCCACACCACAATCTCCTACATTAACACTACCGAAAGTATCGATTTTTTCCTTTTAAATGAAATGGAAGCAAAAATAACTATTCGAACAGACGAAACGAGGAAAATTGGAACGGAAAATTTGTCTACAACGAGCACCGTAATTGATAAATTAAAAACATTTTCCACATAGTCACTGACAAAATGCAATTATTTTCGTATTTTGACGATTCTACGAATGAATTTTGATGACGAAAAATTGGAAAAATTCGACACACGGTAAAAATGAAAGGATATGTGTAATGAAAGTTTCGATCGATTTGGCAGATATTAATTCCACTTTACTATAAGCTCGGTTTGTGTGTGCGTGTGTCAGTGTATGTGTGTTTGAAGGATATGTTGATGATGTCGAATTGGATGCTGCGAACAAGATGGGGAGAGAAGGAAATGTGAAAATGGTCGAAATTGTAGACACGAAATGAGTCGGATAGCGCGGGTAGCTCTCGCGTTTAATTTAAAAATTGGGAGAGAAGACACTATGTTGAACAAATTTTTAACCGAACCAACGGACATGTGAGCGCATTGCGATGTTAGACCAGTACCCTCTCTAGCAAACAAACTAGGAAAATCAATGTACAGTATAAGCTGTCATAACATATTTTGCACTGCTAAAAATAAATGATAGCAAGCATGAGCGAGCAGGGATGTTCTTTTTGTGTTGCGCATGTTAGGGGTAAGCCATTATAGTTCGTAAAGTTCGTGAGTATTGGGTATTTCGTAGACTTTCGAGATAAAATATATTGGAGAAATGTCACAAGTTCACGAAATTGACATACTTACGAGCTTTACGAACCAATAATGGTTTACTCGGGTTTACTCCTATTATGTCTTTTGTCACGATTTCAGTATGCCAAAGTTAACAATTTGTCTTTGTGATGTCCTTTTTTGTTTTGTGCACAGTGTTATACATGGCTCAATATTTACGTTGCCATGTAAATCGCCTTAACCTGGCCGACTTGGCCTTAAGAAAAAAGGACATGAGGTGTAAAATTTTAAGAATTGATAAGCAGATCTTATTCTCCCGCTTCTTCTTCGTTTTCAGCCTGTCTGTTTAAGCTGCTGTAGGCCTCCCCAATTTCTTTCCATTTCGAACGGTCCATTGCCTCTTCTTGCCATTTTAAGCCTGCTATTTCCATGGAAAAAAGGAGCACACATTCCAAAATCTAAACAGTCTTCGTTGCAACTTAGGCAACTAAATGAAACGGACGTAAAACGGAATGAATTATCCCGAAACAAAACTTTTAAAGTCCGACCCGAATTCTATGATTTTGGATGGATTTTATTCATATTTTAGTACAGCTTGAGCTTCAAACCGTGGTCTAAGATGGACCGATCTCAGGACCAGAATCAGATCATTCTGTAGTCTCGTTAATTTTTCCTTTTGACACAATTCGCTTAGATTTACGTAAAATTGTAAGTGTGTCGTGAGCGAAGCGAGAGATTTTTTTTTAAATTCAACTTCGTTATTTCCTACATTTTTAAACCTTGAAAATTTAGTCAATTAAGAACAACAGTGAAAACTCAATATTCCTCACCTTTCCATAACCAAGGGACAAGTGAAAGCTATATAGACGAGGAGGTAGCGTCATTTATAACCGAATCAGAGCTGTCTCGTCTATATATACTGTGGAAAAGACTTCTTAGAAAGCATTTTTTTGCAAAATTTTATCTCTTACTAAGGCCACTACTAGTGCCCTATGTGTATTTTACATAGAACTCGAGTAAATTTCATTCGTTTTTCGTAATTTTTGTTTGATTTGAAAGGTAATCGAAGGCCGAATAGAATGTTGTTGAAAAATAATTAAATTTGGGTCCTTGGCCTAAAGCCGCTACTAGAGCCCTATGTGTATTTTACATATAACTCGAGTAAATTTCATCCGTCTTTCGTAATTTTTGTTTGATTTAGAAGGTAATCGAAGGCCGAATAGAATGCTGTTGAAAAAAAATTAAATTTGGATCCTTGGACTAAGCCGCTACTAGGGCCCTATGTGTATTTTACATATAACTCGAGCAAATTTCATCCGTTTTTCGTAATTTTTGTTTAATTTGGAAGGTAATCAAAGGCCGAATAGAATGTAGTTGAAAAAATTTTAAATTTGGGTCTTCGGACTGAGACCGATACTAGGCCCTTTGTGTATTTATACTCAAAAAATCTTAGCGCGATTTGAAATATTTGTTTCATTTGAAAGGAACGTCGTACGGGGCTTCGTAATTGCGCTATGCGCAATTTGTAAGATGTACACATTACATAATAATTTTACTTTAACTACATTAACCGGCGCAATAGGCTTACGGTCAAAGTAGGGTGACAGACGCACTAGGGTCACGTACGCAATAGATATACGGGTTTGTACGGGGCTCAGTCGCAGCAAACGCTCCGACTGTTCTGATGGCTCATTTTTATACCATCAACTAGCTTTATACAATTAACTAGGCCCCACCACTTTAGTGGGTCATTTCCCTTGACTGACTATCAATACTTTCAATAATTCCAGTCCCAGTTGTCTTACCATTTTTAAAAAGAAACAAGAATGGTCTCTTTGCTACATCATTAATTGAGTATCTCTTTTATTTTCACTGGGCGTTTAGAAAACTCAACATTATTTAATTTTCTGAAGAGCTGCGTGAATCGAAGCATGGAAAATAGGAAATTATAACACGATGTGATCAGTGACTCGCAATGAGTGGAAGGTCCAGCGAGGTACGCTTAACTCCTAATATGAGTCTCCGATATAGTCTACTAAAAGCGCTGAAAAGGTGGCGTATTTCTTGCCTATCTCTTGAAAAAATAAAAGTCGTGTGAATTACGGCCCTCGTTTCGCGCTGGCCGCAAAGTTTACACTCGTTTAAACATTTTAGGAACGAAATTTTTTTTTTAAGAAGACGATTTCACACAAAAATTGTCGTATATTCCATATTACTAGTCCAATTATATTCCAATGTTCGAGTTTAACCACATGAATTACGCTACTGGTCGAAATTGATTTTTGAATCCTTTGAGAATTACTCGAGCTATCGGTTTCTCAAGCAAGCAAGCAAAAACTCTTTTGGGAAGTACTTCGTGGTATAACAAGTTATGTTTACAATTACTCCAAACTCACTACTCCAATATCATTCTCTGTCAATTAAAACAAAAAATTTGAAAATGGGGTAAAAATTATCGCGCGGTAACAAGAAAAAGCGTCTGTGTAGAATTTCTCCTATCTCGTTGTTCTAACATTATCCATCTGCAAACTCAACCTCAAGAATTTCAATCTTCGACGAATAACACAAAAAATTTGAAGATCTGATAAGAATTAGGGAAGTTATCGTGGTAACAAGGAATAAAATTCTATTGAGAATTACTACTATCTCATTACCCCAATATTGTCCATCTACGAACTCAGCCTCATGATTTTCATTCTCTGTCGATTGAAACCAAAATTTTGCAAATCGGTAAAGAATTACTCGAGTTATCGAGTACACAAGTGTACGGACGTTTTCTGCATTTAACGTTTTTTGCCAATGTAGAACATTTTCAAAATATCATAGTGAACTTAGCGTTACGGACATTTAAACCGTTACAGACGGCAAGCATCTGATCAGTATTATTATCTGGTCTATTACTTCAATCGATCAAGTTATCTTAAATCTATTGATTTCAAATCTTGTACTTCAATTGTTTTAACATACATTTTACTATATAACATACCATATTACACAGAGATTGCCATTATTTTTGTCGTTGTTAACGATAACAGATGAATATATGTGACAGGTTAAGGGTATTTTCTTTCATAAGACCCTGACTTTCAGCCAAGGGAATAATACTCTCAAAATGAAAGCTCCAGAAATGAAAAAAGGGCAGTTCTTCAATCATTTCGGGTTTTCTTTATTATTTTTAATTAATTAGAAGTGATTTTGATCAAATTTCACTTGGGAATGTTTGGAATATTGATTTCAATAATAAAATAATGGTCCCAAAGCAACTAATATGTGTAAATAATGTGAAATTCTACATCTTTTGTGCTCAGTGTAGAGCTGCTTTAAAACGTTATTATCATTCGTTTCAGAAATTATTTTAAACATTTTTTTCTGCAATTTGGTGATGAAAGGTCCAAAGTTTAATATTTTGCAGTCCAACACATGTCTCAATGTGAATTCCGTTCAATAATGATTACATAAATTGATGTTTATTTTATACAACGGACGCTGTTTACATGAAGCTTCCAACAGATGACTCGTTCAGTAAGTAGAAATGCCATCTTAAACTGATTGCAAGAAAAAAAAATTGATCGCAGGAGAAAGAAAATTTCTTTTTCCTAATAATTTTGTAAAGGGAAAATATTCCCCTGGTTACTGGATTGCAGGAATATGATTGTCAAGTTTTCAATTTTATTCATTTTGTAAAAGACATGCTAGGGTAAAACTTTGAAGCTAAGCCACATAGTCCTTTTAAGAAACAATATACTTACTTAATACTTAATACCTTTAAGCGACACAGGCAAACTTCTTCTTTAAATTTCGGTGAAACGAGATCATTGTGAGCGGAAATTGAAGATGTACCACGACTATTATTTCGCATGGTTCATTGTTGATTTTTCAGCGCCAGGGGACGTGTAATAAGAACGGAAGCCGATTGATTAATTAATCTTTTTTTTGTTGTTTATTTTTCATAATTTTATATTAATAACACTTTAGTATCTCATAAAAATCTTCTCTATAAATAGTCTAAATTCAATTCAATTCTCACTTTTGAAACAAATTAAAAATCGGTAAAAAATGACAACTGAAATCGAAAATAAATTTTTCTTTTTTAAAATTTAAAATTTTAATTTTCTTTTTTTCGAACTAATTTTATTGAAGCAAATGAAAAATCATTAGAAAATAGGTTCGGTCGGTAGAGACATAACATTACATATAATTATACCAATACGGAAAAAATGCATTTGGAAAGAAACGATATTGAACGAAATATCTCGAATCAGTAAAACCAATTGTGGGACACGCAACGATGACGAAATTCACTTCTCATTCAAATCGAAATCTTTTTCCCAACTTTCGTCAGAATCTTTCGAATCGTCATCAGCTGACTTGGCTGGTTTCGCTACTTTGTCGGCCTGTTGCTTGTTAGTCTTTGATTGTTTTGATTGTGTCGTTGATTTCTTTACTGAATCGTTAGTGGCTACTGGTTTGGTTTGGTCCTTTTTGTTTTGTGCTTGATTTTTCGTCTGAATCTTCTTCTGTTGGATGACTTGCTTTCCGGACGATTTCTCTTTTCGTTCCGCCTCCTCCTGTTTGAGCTTTAAATATTAAAACAAAAGTTTGCGTATTTGTCACATAAGTGGACCGGGATTGCAAAAAATATGTATTCGCGGTATCCATGTCTCAGTTACCGGGAAATCGAATGAAGGGTGAATGGAAATGTATATCACAGGAAGTCATTTTTACGTTTTCGAAAATCGAATTTGGATACCGGGAAGAACACATTTTCACAGCCATCCCGACGCGGACCATAAAATTGTTTTTTTCTTACCTTCTCTTCCAATGGGACGATCAAACTTTTCTTCATTTCTCGTTCCTGGATCTCAGCTTCATATTCTTGCAGCAAACGGGCCTGTTCCTCTTCGGATATATCCACATTACCGAAATCGTCGCCCGTCCACTCCTTTCCACCGATGACCGAAATCGGTTTCTCTTCGACAATGCCGTCCAAGTCATGATCGTCTACCGTTTTCTTGGGCTGTTCCGTTTGGATAATCGAACCGGCTTTCCTCGGCGACACCGGCTTCGTCGAATCGATTTCAGCTCGGGCCTTTCGTTCGGCAATTTCCGCATTGGCTAGTGCATCTTCCAGTATGGCTCGCTTGAACAGATATCGTTTCCAGAATTCCATGTGCGGCACTTGGTCAGGCACAAAACACTCATATTTCTTAGTCAGAATTTCACTATTCGCCAGGTGCTTGTCCAGCCGACTTTGCGTGAACTGATCCTGTTCGGTCA
This sequence comes from Bradysia coprophila, assembly GCF_014529535.1. Classification (NCBI taxonomy): domain Eukaryota; kingdom Metazoa; phylum Arthropoda; class Insecta; order Diptera; family Sciaridae; genus Bradysia; species Bradysia coprophila. Next base: position 2,283,450 of record NW_023503374.1, read on the forward strand.
CCTCGATCCATCGATTGTAATTTTCTATTAGTTGAGCTTCGGGCGGTTTGAGATACGTTTCGTCGTTCCGTTGTAATTCAGCTAAGTGCTTGTGGAAACCAGTTAATGTTATCGTTCCATCGGTGGTGATGAGTACCGCTTCGGTATCGTCATCCTCCAGCGATGGTATCAGTGCTTCGGTTACTTGACCGAAAAATGTACTAAGACTTTTCTTCACTGTGCTTGCCGTCGACTCTGGTTCGTCCAGTTTCAACGTTTCGCCAATGGCCTGGCCTGTAAGCAGAAATGGAAATTTGATGATTTGTCGTGCGTTGCTAGCGACATCAAAAGTTACGAAGAACCTGGTCCATATTGGACCCTAAGCAAATCACTTACCAGCATTCGAAACAGCTGTTGATAATTCATTAAGATCTTGTTTAACAGCTTCGAAAACCGACGCAGACTGTGGAATAAGAAATTTCTCGTATAAAGTGGAGCCGTAATTAGCCTCTAAAGATCCTCACCTTTGTCTTGGCTGAATTAATCCAAGATCCCCACGACCAGCTCGACGCTTCTTCGTTGCTAGAAAGACCGAAATATTCTAAATTTATTAATCATCAACGTTATTTATGGCATCTTATTATCAGCAAAAAAAACAGCAAATAATTTCCTGCTTTGCCTTTGTTTGTTTACAGCTACGACAGTCGAATCAATTTTTTTTTTCAGCTGATTGGGATAAATTTCTAAAAAAAATTTCCCCGAATTGCACTGGAAATTGTAACAAACATTTTCGATTGAATGTCGCAGCTAATTAATAGCTATGTTTAAGCGCAGCTGATTACAATGGTTGATAAAAACAACAATTTTCGTAATGTCAATCCCACAAAGAAATTTTCAATTTTCGTCGGATATTAATTACCTTTCAGCCATTCTGTTCAGACGTCTTCGTACAACAATATTATTCTTTAAAGTTCTGTTTACTTTTTGTTAAATAGCAAACGATGCATTAATTAACATATTTCACAAGAGTAGAAGTAAATGTACCCGTTTTTACCTATGCACTGTATATTTACGTTCTTTCTTTATTGTACAAACGCCATATGTAATAATATGTCAAAATTGGGCTTTCAATTCTATTTTGTTTGGGCTTGTAGAATATCTCTGTCTCATTTCACCACTACTGTGATGTCATTAATAACTGATCTATTCATTATCTAGATGGCGACAGGGTTTGACCCTACACACATCGTACGCAGCCGATTACTGGTGAAGAACGTTGTCAATCCAAGTTATGCAAAAAAATGCATTTAAAAAAAGGAACAAAGTTCTGAAAGGAACAATGAGCTGGACTTTCAGTCAGTCAAATCGTTTTTGCGCACACTGATGGATAACAATGCGCTTCGAATCTGTATAGCTCTACTCTGCGCTCGACATTTTCAAAACACACAAATGCCTCGGCTTTTGGTATAGGCTGTTATGATCAGAGCGAGAAAACCGAAGACTAGTTAGTATAACTTGCCTTGGGGCTTGCCTTAGGGTACTTGTCAAAGTATTTGCTTCTCTTTCAACGTGGTACATACGTTGAGATCGAGAGGACAGAAAACCAGTTTATTTTAACTTTCCTTGGGGTACTTGTCAAAATATCTTCTCTTTCATCAAAACACTCTATATGTCCGGAAAATTTCTGATTAAAAGGGTTTTACTCGCTATACCAAAGCACCAAGCAGGGTAATAGAAAAAAATAAAGTAGGTAATTTTGGCAGTGTCAAATGTCATTTTTATTTTATAAGATTTTTACACTCTTAAAAATGCGGTAAGAGCCAAGATATATTCGAAAAATAGGCACGAACGTTCTTTCAATGAAAATATGATCACTGAAATGTACATTATTTTAACAAATAATCTAACATCACCTTAGCAGTCTGCACACAAATAACTAAATTACGTAACTGAATGAAAATATTTTAACAAAAGTTAAATGAAAACCCTTCGCAGTAACCACTTTTTCGTTTTCAAATTTGCCTCCATTGCCTCACGGCGACTCCTGTCTAATATAATGTAAATGGCAACTCGTACTAAAAACTACTCTATTTGACACCAAAAAATCTCTATTACCCTGCTAGGTGCTTTGGCTATACCCCTAACGTTGAAACTCGTTTCCCGGGGCCTTCGCTAGTAATAGTAGATTACAGCAGAGCCTATGTAAATGAGTAATACATTATACATCATACATGCTAATTGGGAAATTTTTATTTTGACGAGTGGGAGGTTTGTAGCATGTAATGTACTATTATTTGTAGGTTCAGTCATTATGATCTAGAATGTAATAAGAGTAAAGTTAACAGAGGTCTTAGCACTGCTTTACTGTGTTTTCTTTTTTACCTCACACTCTTGTCTGTGCGAAAGAACTACAAAGCGGTCTAAAAATGAAGTCACATATTCGCGTGGTTATTAAACTCGGCTTCAAGTTTAAGGGGGGGGGGATGAACCAATTTTTATAAAAAGTCAAATGTAACTCAGATTTTTTACTGATTATTATCCACCGCAGCTAGGGGAGAAATTATTGCATAATATCAGAAAAAAAGTGCCGTAACTTTTTGAGATAATTAAAGTTGAAAGTGGGTGGGTCAAATTTTGACTTTTACTCCTTTTTCGAAAGCCTGACCCTAGGTAATTCGCAGAATGGTCCAAAGAATTGATTTCAGTTTAAATTTTTCCTAAATTTGTTTTTCCCTTGCCTCACGATTTATTTTAGATTTTTGTCCTAGTACAGTGAAGTCTCACACAAAACTAAATGATTTCTCCGACATGTGTAAGATGAATCCTTTACAATTGACTGGAGCTAATAGCCTCATAATATAGCTTTAAAATGGTACTAACATGTTAGAGTTCGAAGTAAGTCTCCATTCGGTCTGGGTAACTCGTTTTCCTTTCCCAACCATGGATTTTTGACCGAAAAATTCAACTTTATTTTCGTGTAAAATCTACAAATCAAGACGTAAAATAGTATGTGAGGTATGCCTGAATAGGTAAATACACTCAGCTGGTCTGATCATTTTATGGAATTTTATTTTTTTCAAACTATGATTTTGTGCTGCCGTCAGATCGATTTTTTTCGTCGTTTTCGTTGGAAACTTCTTACACGCTAAAAAAGACTTTTAGTCCTAGGTACTATTTTGTACTACTATTGTAGGTTTGATCTTTTTTGTAAAACAAGGTCCCAACTGTTGGGTGGGTCAGATCCCTTGTCTGTTTGTCTGAGCTTCTCAATAGTATTTTTATTGGAAATGATTTATTCCAATGAAATGTAACTTTGCATGTTGATGGCCACAAAATCTCATTTAGAAGATGAACTACTAGAACGGTCTAATAAATCTCTCATTAATGATTTAATTCTGTTTAGTTTCACTGAAAATCTTCGAAACTTTGTATATAAAATGCCCCGGTAAAAAATGACGTATGTTTTCAATAAAATTTAAACTCGTGTGATTCAGTGACTTCACACTCTTTAATTTTGGTTCTGTTTATTCGGTTTTGTTTACAAGGCAAAATCAAATAACAAGACTCCAGATCGTTTTAACAAAGAGTAGAAAAGGCTTCTTTTGAGAACTACTCCCAGATGGTTGAACCGATACCACCCATTTTCTCAAGGTTCTGAAAGAACAGGTCAAGACACTTCTGAGTTGATCACTAAGGCGGTGACACGCAGAAGCTTTTTATTGAACAGACTCATTACAGATTGTTTGAAATGTCAACCTGATAATTTTTTTTCTTCTTCAAGTTAACATTTCAAACAAAGAGTAATGAATGTGTTCAACAAAATGAAGCTATTTGTCAAAATTACACATGTTTTCAATGAAACTTAAACTCGTGTGATTTGCGGCCCTCGCTCCGCTCTGGTCGCAAACTTCACACTCGTAAATTTTTGTTCTATTTATTCCACGGTGTGGTTGAATGGAGTTTAATTAAACATGTCGTCGCAAATTTGATATTTTTGGATATTCTTAGTCTGCTTGTGACCCTGAACAACGTTCCACAAAAATTTTTGATTTTCATCCGTGCAGTCCGGAGCACCCGCACCAAGGCTCCCTAGAGTGCTCTGTGAGTGCGATAGAACTGATTGGGGTTGCAATCGATAGGGAATGGAATTTTAATAGTCATAGTACAAAAAAAAAATTCCCATGGATTCAAGGTGGACAGGTGGCGACTCATTGAAGTTGAAAAATGACGATCTTTGAAAGGTTCTACAGGCGTGGATACTTGAGTCACAGAGGTGGTAATTGGTTGTACAAGTAGAGAGACATTAGCTCTACCAATATCCAAAAAATTACTTTTCCAAATATTCTACAAAGCAACTTTATAGTGGTTCAAAAATTTTCTCACTTTTTTGGTCATAGTTGTGAAACTCAGCAACACCTAAGTCACACTCATGATAGTTTTTCGCAGCCAAACTGCTTAGATTTGTTTTGCTGTTAGTCTCAGCTTTCCAACAATACCCCACTTGCTATATCTCTGGTCAACAGTGCCGTTCTATTTAGTGCCTAAGTGAGGTAAGTCCATCTACGACGAAATTTTAAGCATGACTTCAGAACACGGTGGGGATGATTTGTTTGATTGCGATTTATAAATAGAATTATTAAACTACATTAAAAAAGCAAAATTTTACTGATATTTGGCCTCTATTACCGTTTTCAGTAAGACAGCTCTGAGTAGCAGCTTCCTCAATGTCGACACCACGTATGATAATGTTCGAGTTGATATCCTGCTGCTCAGTAGAAATTCCGTTAACTGTCTGCGATTGCGCTTCTTCAAAGTCTAGCTTTCGAGTTAGCTTTCGAATTAGCAATTGATTTTGCCGTTTTATTCGGAATCTCTTTGCGTACCACAGTTTCGTGAAATGTTAAATTCGTGCTTCCATCTGCACCATTTTCATATTGACCTTGTACGCCACTGTTCGGTATTATATCCAAATTAAAGCCTCCAATCGCACCATCTTCAGGGCCGCAATTTTCGAACCCATATCGTGTTGGAGGTATTCCTTTGTTGGATCTTTCGCTTCTCCGCGTTTTTTTGTGTGGAATCATAGTGATTCAGTTTTTAAAGCTCGAAGGACCATTAATGTTCTTGTACATTTCAATGAAATGACTTGCTTCTTTCATGTCTGTACAAATTATAACGATTTTATTTTCATAAATTTTCTTTTACAATAGTACGGCGCACGCTGTTATTTTCATTTCAATTTGCATGCTTCGATGATGCTTATTTACTAGTGGTTTCCACATCAACGAAGAGGAACACTAACAAGTTCGACTTCTACAAACCTGTTGAACAAGCTGCTTTCAGATCTGGTTTCAGCACAAACGACCATTTGCAGGTGATGAGAACGATTATTGAGAAGTGTGGTGAATACAACATCGACATAGTCTTGCTATTCATAGACTTCGAAAAAGCTTTCGATTCAGTGGAAACATGGTCGATATTGGACGCATTAGACGAATGTAGAGTAGACTCTAGGTACACTCCAACACAATTCGATATGTGTGCAAAAATGCTACTTCATGTATAAAACTTCATAAGAGCACGGATAAATTCAGAATCGGCCGAGGTGTAAGGCAGGGTGACACCATTTCACCGAAATTATTCACGGCGATTCTGCAGAGTGTTTTTAGGAAGTTAAACTGGAGTAAAATGGGAATAAAGATAAATGGAGAGTACCTGAGTAATATCCGCTTCGCTGATGACATTGTACCGATAGCAGCGAATCTAGGTCAGGCTCAGCTTATGCTACAACAGTTAAGTGAAGAGACAAGCAAAGTTGGCCTCAAGATGAACTTATCGAAAACAAAAGTCATGACCAACATCGGGGACGATAGAGAAATCAAAATTGGTGACACTGTCATTGAACGGGTCGACAGATACGTATATCTAGGACATAAACTGAAGTTAGGTCTGGACAACCAAACTGCAGAAATAAAACGTAGGATTGGTCTTGCATGGGTAGCGTTCGGAAAATTCAGACTAATTTTCAAAAGCAAAATGGACAATAGTCTGAAACGCAAAGTTTTCGACACTTGTGTCCTTCCAGTGCTCACTTATGGAGCGGAAACGTTAACTTTAACGAAAGCATCCGAAGATAAATTGAGAGTGACACAAAGAGCCATGGAACGGAGTATGCTTTGAATAACACTCAGAGACAGAATGACGAATCAATGGATTCGACAACAAACCAGGGTCGTTGATGTCATGGAAAGAATAGCATCTCTGAAATGGAGCTGGGCGGGACATATTGCAAGAAGGACAGACGAACGTTGGACCAAAAAGATCATGAACTGGCGACCATATAAAAGACGAGCTATAGGAAGACCACCAGAGAGATGGACAAACGGAATTAAGAATATTGCAGGTACAAACTGGCAGCAAATGGCAATGGATCGTACGAAATGGAAAGAAGTTGGAGAGGCCTACATCCAGCAGTGGATAGAAACAGGCTGAAAAAGAAGATAGATAGGGATGTATATTGTCCATTGATTTCAAATTGTGGGAATAGTGAAAATGGACTTCCGGTATCAATGATACACTTTAGACCGGTGTTTGCGTCTTTAAGTGTTTCCATCATTTTTTATTTGAAATTTATTGAAAGTTGTTTTGTTTGGAATCGATAAATGAAAACTACGAGAATTGATCTGGGCACCGTGTAATTTATTACCAAGCTTTCGACTGTATAACAGTCATTTTCAAGGCTGAAAATATCACACAATGCGGTAATGAAATTTCGATTTTCGTAAACTTACTTTACTAATAAATTACTAACAAAACTGCTTTCGGTTAAATTTGTTACAATAACATTGCACTGATCGGTTTCACGTTTTGTTTTTGTTGTCGTTTTGGCATTTCACCTGTCACGAAACATCTGTTCAATATTCACCACGGTCGCAAGGTTTCTTGTTGGGTTTACACGTTGACGTTTTCCACTATTACGGATGAGATTATAGAAGACAGGTGATACGTGGATGGCATCTTTTCTGAAATCCACTGCTGAGTTTCCTTTCAGGATAATTTGGTTTGCTTCGTGAATGTTGATCGTTCTTTCTGATCGGAGCTTTGTTGTCAAAGTCGAATTGGTGGCCTTTTGCATATGCATGGTGAATCAATGCTGTCTTCATATTGTTCTTTCGCATGTTCTGGAGGTCCGTTTTGTGTTCTTTTGTGCGGTCGTCTAACTACCTGGACAGTTTTTACAGGGAATGTTGTAGACTACATTTGAGCATTGTCCTGGCGTCAATTTTTGTTTCATGTTCGAGAAAATTGACGACACTTCGTTGAACGGCCAGAACGGCCTTGGTGCTATTTTTAGTTCCGGTGTGTACTTTTGAACTTGTTTGGTGAGCACTTCGGTCAGTCCTTTGACGTAGGTCATACCAGCGAAATTTTATTTGATTTGTTTGCTTGTAGTTGTTGTTCTTGCGAATGACTAGAAGTGAATGTACTTTTCTCAAATATTGTTGCCGCTTTTATAGGCATTTTGAGAATGGTTTACTAGATCGTTTGCAAAAGTTACATGTTTAGTTTGTTTAAACATGGCTTTAGTCGATCGATAGAAATAACTTTTTCTTTTCCCTTAATTTTAAGAGTGAAAAATTTAGTATCTCTTTTGATTACTTCATATGGTCCTTCATAATTAGGTTGTAGAGGTTTTCCGATGGTTATGGTACGGACGAATACGTGAGTGCAAGTATTTAAGTTCTTGAAAAGAAAAACTTTTTGTTTATGATGATTGGCGCTTGGGACAGGCTGTAAATCATTCATATGTCGTTTTAACTTTTCAACGAAAGAACTTGGATCTTTTGAGAGATCTTCTTCTGTATGATGGTAGGGTAAACAGAAGCGTTGATGTGAGGTAGAATTATTGAACGTAATCCTAACAACGCAATGGGGAGCGTTTTCATCCAATCAGGTGTTGCATGACACTTGATTGCTCCTTTAACAATCAGATGCCATCTTTCAAGAATTCCATTGGCTTGAGGATGGTGGGCTGTTGTTCTAATTCTCTTTGTTCCAAGAAGTTTATTTAATTCGGCGAACAAATCCGATTCGAATTGTTTACCTTGATCGGTTGTTATAACTTCTGGCACGCCGAAACGAGGATTCCAATGGAAGAAAAACTGTTTAGCGCATGTTTCAGCGGTTTGGTTTTCCATAGGGATGGCCCATCTTGTAAAACGATCGATGCATGTTAGGACATATTTGAATTTGATTTGCATAACCCGAAAGTCATGAATGGAAATTCAAATAGACCGAACGGTGTAATGATTGCTGTCTTTTGTATGTCGTCTTCGTGAACGGGTATTTGGTTATAAGCTCTGACTAAATCGACAACGCTGAAGATCTTTTTTCCATGCAAGAAATAGTTAAATTCTTGGATGTTTGGAACTGGATATCGATCTGGATGCGTTGCAGCATTTAAACGTCGGTAGTCGCCACTTGGTCTAAAACCACCTGATGGTTTTCCTTTTAGAGGGATTCTTTTGAAAAGCCGCCTACCAAAATCGGACCCATTTCGCCTGGGATCATGTCCGGAGCGATAGCGGAGGACTTGACGCAGTCTAACTTCCAAAAAAAGAACGAAGAAAATTTTTTGAGACGCGGCAACTATATATAGGCGAGAATTTAAGTTTCTTTCCTTTGGCCTGTATCACCACAAATCCTATTCTATCTTATTCGCGCTTCAAATACGAGCAAAACGAGCTATCACTCGACTATGTAACTTTAAAATTGCCGGAGATACATCGTTTTGAAGTTGGTCATTTTGATAGAAAATGCACCAAATTAACGTTTTCCAAACAATCAAAATCTTTCAACTTACTCTGTATGTTTCTATCTGTCTATCTGTCTATCTGTCTATCTGTCTATCTGTCTATCTATCGACGGTCGATCTCGGAAACTAGTCAGCCAATCTCCATGAAATTTTGCAGGAACCTCAGGGTGGGCATAAAAATGAAAATGTGATACGCCACTACCCCAGGAAAAACCAGAATTTTGTTTTATTGGCCTCGAAGTGGTTTCTGAGTGTGGTTTTTCGAGGGTCGGGAACGCGTTTTCAGCTGTAGCTCAGCTGTATTGAAACCTGCAGGGGCGTGTGACCCATCAAATGAAAGGTATTCGCCACACGAATCGAACAAAAAAATAATTAGAAAAATTGGTGCAGATTTGGTTTAGCTAGAGTGGTCAGAGTGACCAAATTTTGAGCTACTCGAGCGTAGGATGAAAGGACTAATATTTTTTGGCTTATGAGAGATAGAGATTTACTTTCTTCGGCAAAGTCTCAGAGTTTTACGAGTAGAACACATTGGCATATGTGAAAAATGTCGAAAGTTGGAAATGGGTGGGTCAATTATGTTTTTAGAGGTATTTCTTGAATGGTGGCAGATAGAGAGTTACTTTCTTCGGCAAAGTCTCAGAGTTTTACGAGTAGAAAAGAAGGGCATTTGCGAAAAATGTCAAAAGTTGGAAATGGGTGGGTCAATTGGGGTTTTGGAGATATTTCTTGAATGGTGGCAGATAGAGAATTACTTTCTTCGTCAAATTTTCGATTTTCGTCAAATTTCGAATTTCGTCAAATTTTCGAATTTCGTCAAATTTCGTCAAATTTCGTCAAATTTTCGAATTTCGTCAAATTTCGTCAAATTTCGTCAAATTTTCGAATTTCGTCAAATTTCGTCAAATTTTCGAATTTCGTCAAATTTTCAAATTTCGTCAAATTTTCAAATTTTGTCAAATTTTCAAATTTCGTCAAATTTTCAAATTTCGTCAAATTTCGTCAAATTTTCGAATTTCGTCAAATTTCGTCAAATTTTCGAATTTCGTCAAATTTCGTCAAATTTTCGAATTTCGTCAAATTTTTTAATTTTCGTCAAATTTTCGATTTTCGTCAAATTTTCGATTTTCGTCAAATTTTCGAATTTCGTCAAATTTCGTCAAATTTCGTCAAATTTTCGAATTTCGTCAAATTTTCGAATTTCGTCAAATTTTTTAATTTTCGTCAAATTTTCGAATTTCGTCAAATTTTCGAATTTCGTCAAATTTCGTCAAATTTTCGATTTTCTTCAAATTTTCAAATTTCGTCAAATTTTCGAATTTCGTCAAATTTTCAAATTTCGTCAAATTTTCGATTTACGTCAAATTTTCGATTTACGTCAAATTTTCGATTTTCGTTAAATTTTAAAATTTCGTCAAATTTTTAAATTTCGTCAAATTTTCGAATTTCGTCAAATTTTCGAATTTCGTCAAATTTTTTAATTTTCGTCAAATTTTCGAATTTCGTCAAATTTTCGAATTTCGTCAAATTTCGTCAAATTTTCGATTTTCTTCAAATTTTCAAATTTCGTCAAATTTTCGAATTTCGTCAAATTTTCAAATTTCGTCAAATTTTCGATTTACGTCAAATTTTCGATTTTCGTTAAATTTTAAAATTTCGTCAAATTTTCGAATTTCGTCAAATTTTCAGGGAACAGTCAACATAGCGGTCACAACACAGCTTACATTACAATTCGGAATCAATGACACCTTCTCAATGATACAAACTTAACGACAAAACGTTGGCCACGTTTGGCTAAAAATGTATATGTTCTCTTCTATGAAAGCGTTTCTACACGTTAAGTTATATAGAATTTAGGTTTTCATATTATTTGCATTTGTAATGTGTGCAACATTTACAACGATTTTAATAAAAATTTGGAATACGACTTCAAATGTTACTCTTACAATGTTCATAAACATATTTCAAGGTTTCATATGAAGTAATGAATAAATTTATAGATGAAACGATATTTATTGATATCTTTTATTTTTGCATAATTAGTATAAACATTTTTATGCTCAAAATAGCGGCAGAATAAAATCATTTGCATACATAGTCCATAACTTAAAAAATTAACAGTGTCACATCTTCACAAGAAGACGTAATATTGCACCAACTTTTTTACTTCAAAGTAAAATATGGTTTCATTGAGCGGCGTCTTACAACTAATATTGGTATCCTATGGATATAGATCGTAAGTGCGCTAGGTTAGAATGGTCCGGAGCACTGAGTATGAGTATACTAGATGCGGCACTGCACATTACGCATTTTATGCAAAGATTACTGTGTAGAGGTAGACTTTACTATTGCGAATTTTGACAACATGCACATACTTGAAACATTTCAAATCAAAGATGTGCAAAATTAGCGTAACAAAAAGACTTTTGAAATTTTTGCATATTCTAAAGTGTATAAAAAGAGACAAAATGTGGAGCCTTGATTATCAATACTATTTTTGTTCACAATTATGGACCATTTCATCATTGGTACGTATTAGCGTGTTACTAAAACAACTTTATGCAACTCAGCATCACAATGTTATCAGCTGAGTTCTTTCGAAGTTTGACACTAAGTCAATGTGCCGTTCTGAAATAATTTAGCCGCCGCCGATCCCTTACCAGTCGACGCACCGCCGCCGACTATTTTAAAACCGGCACACACCTCTAATTTTCGTCAACTTCCGACTTAACTTCTAAAACGACTGATATCCCGGCAAAAACTCTTTCAGAGCAAAGTTGGACGCAGTCTACAGTCTATATGTGTGATAACTTCTAAAACAAGTGATATCGCTAGAGGTGACGCTGTCAGCGTCGTTACGCAAAATTGAATTTCACAGCCAATTAATTGAAATTAGCTGATCTAGTTTTCCAAACCATTCGCCAATTTTTTTTTTCAGAAAAAATTTTAACCAACAGAATTTTGACTGAAAAATTTTCAACAAAAAATTCTGCGTCGCAAAGTGGCAGATGCTCACGGACAAACCTACGAGAACATTTAATCTGCCACATGCGACGCAGAATTTTTTGTTGAAAATTTTTCAGTCAAAATTCTGTTGGTTAAAATTTTTTCTGAAAAAAAAAAAATTGGCGAATGGTTTGGAAAACTAGATCAGCTAATTTCAATTAATTGGCTGTGAAATTCAATTTTGCGTAACGACGCTGACAGCGTCACCTCTAGCGATATCACTTGTTTTAGAAGTTATCACACATATAGACTGTAGACTGCGTCCAACTTTGCTCTGAAAGAGTTTTTGCCGGGATTGATATATACATGGTTTGAAAGGTATTTGCCAGTAGACCTCAAAACAGGCCTCACACTTTCTCTAGCCACACCTGGTTGCTGGTTGAACATCTCCGAAGTTGGCAAAATGGTGATTTTTATCCGAATTTTTTGACCGTCATAAACGATCGTCCCGGGCGAGAGTGGGCTCGTTGGAAAGCTGAGTTAAAGTAGTTTCGGGTCATGCCTAGTTTAATTTAATTCATTGATATATGTTTGCAAAAATCTGCAAGAAAAATTTTCAAAAGCTGTGTGAACTTTAGACAGGTTTGGGCTGGTACTGATGACGCTTAATGGGAACCTAACATGCTAGTCGTAACATACATTGTCTAAGCTTTCCATTGATACCCCATTTGCAGTGCTGAGAACCAGATCGGGAGTTAGACTTTTGGATGTCTTTTTGTAAAGAATCAATTTTGTCTTCCAGTTTGCAGAACTGTTGTGCTAGATCGCAGTCATTGACTGGTTGTTGTTTGGTAAAAGTCTGTATGTTACCTAAATCCATGGTTTCGTAAATTTTGTCGGCCATGAGACTTAGTTGTTCCAATGGTGTTCAGAACTACGACAAAATGCTTTGGATGTTTTGTGGTAGTCGGTTAAACCATAATTCTTGTAATAGATCATTGGAGACTTTGCTACAAGTCTTATCTTTCATTTTTCGTAATAATTCTGAAGGTTTGCCATTTATTAATATATTGTCGAAAAGTTTTTTACGGTCAGAGACTGAAAATTCTTCGATTAACCGATTTTTAAGAGTTAAATACTTATCATTGGATGCATAATTATCCAAAATTACAAAATTGTTCTTTAGCCTGGATATATTGATCAATCCAGGGATGGTGTGCTCTAACATAGGCTTATGGCAATTCTTCAGTAATTCTTAACAGAGCTGTAGCTCTTCCCTTTCCCACCTTTGTCATTGTAGAGATCATGAGACCTCATGTTTGACGATATATGTTTCCTTTATACATAAAATATGACGAGTCTTCAACCAACAATGAAATCGCTTCAAGAAAAAGTTCGACTGGAACATCGGACACTTCTTATAGCATTTGTCGCAAATTGAGCTTCGATCTGCATAAACCGTAGTTCTGGTTTGGCTTTCCAGAAAGGTGGTAATTTTAATTGGACGATCGAATTGTGCTGTCGTTGTTATTGGCATGAACAACATTTCTTGCGCCGTCTGTTTCATTGGCGGGTTGTTCTACTATAATTTCCTATGCATCACTCATCGTAGATTATGCAAAAAATTTATTTTGCAAAATATTTTTTAGATGAGTCAAAGGAAGCTTTGTGTTTATTGATTTTGTTCTCACAAATAAATTTAATTATTATTCTTGTTATTGCTAACAATTTGTTTTAAACAGTTGCTTGTTAGCAATTAATATATCGAAGCGTATAGCTTGATATTGACTTTGAATTCAATTCAGTCACCAATTATATGGGGAACAAAAAGGCAAGATGCTTTCACACACACACATACACACACACAAACACACAAACACACAAACACACAAACACACAAACACACACACACTCTAAAACTCTAATCAACCCCTCTTAGTTTTACGTTCCTCTTGTATAACAAGCAATTTATCCATTTCAGTCTAATTTCCAACATTGAGCAACAGCCCTCATTACAGCGGTTAGCCTTATGATCGTAATGACCACACGCCGAGTCCAATAGAGTTAGATAAGATTGCTGAAATGGTTGAAACATTTTGTATTTTGTATCAGTGGCTCAAAGCAACCGATTTTGATGAAGAAGAAACAAAAACCGCGGCCAATGCAGCGATATCCAAAATATCGGTTGTATTAGAAATTGGAAATGTGGACAGTGACGTATCAACTTTCACATTGAAGGCAGACACTGACAAAGCGACGATCAGGAAGCGCGTGCGAGCTCAATGTGGAGCTGTAATAACAAGCTATCAAACTCATCAGGGAGGCATCGGCTCCAGATTGCGAAGACACATCTTCGCCGCATATCAACAAGTTGAACGGTTGAAAAGCCTTTTATCGGTAAGAAAACCTCAATCACAAGATAATCTTTTAAAAATCATATTGAAACGTAATTTAAATGAAAAATGTCTCGACGATTTTAGTAAGATGTAAGAAAACCCAATCGATGGCAGTGGATGGTGCGGTGCTACGGAATCTCGAGCCGCGTCATTCACAATAACTCACAAAGTGACATTTTTTTAATACAAAATGTGTTATTGTGAATGACGCGGCGCGAGATTCCTAGCCGATTATCAAAGCTTAAATCACATTAATTATTTCCAATTTTTAGCCCCGTACGAAGTACTGGGGGCTTATAAGATTAATATGCCGTTTGTAACACGTCGAATTGGAAGCAGGCAGTAAGGGCAAAGCATTTGGTTATGTTTATAGATGACGAATCCGCAATAAAAACAAGGCATCAGAACAGTCGGAGCGTTTGCTGCGACTTAGCCCCGTACGACCCGTAATCCTATTTCGTCCGTAACCATAATACGCCCGGAACCCTAATACGTCTACAACCATCTAATGCGTCTGTTACCAAAATGCAAGTCAAGTTGGGCATGGTCAAATTTACTGAAAGTGTTCATTTTTAAAATTGCGCATAGCGCAATTACGAAAGCCCGTACGAAGTACCTCTCAAATAAAACCAACAATTTACGATATTATTTTAGAAACCCAAAATTTTTTGACAACTTTCTATTGGGTATTCAATTATCTCTCAAATGAATCAAAAACTAGCAAAATCGGATGAGATTTACTCGATTTATGTGCAAAAAACACTTAGGGCCGAGTGGCGGCCTTAGTCCAAGGGCCCAAATTTGAAACTTTTTTGCCACGTTATTTTCGGTATTCAATTACCTTCCATAAAAAACTAAATCTAGCAAAATCGGATAAGATTTACTCGATTTATGTGCAAAAAACACTTAGGGCCGAGTGGCGGCCTTAGTCCAAGGGCCCAAATTTGAAACTTTTTTGCCACGTTATTTTCGGTATTCAATTACCTTCCATAAAAAACTAAATCTAGCAAAATCGGATAAGATTTACTCGATTTATGTGCAAAAAACACTTAGGGCCGAGTAGCGGCCTTAGTCCAAGGGCCCAAATTTGAAACTTTTTTCGCCACGTTCTTTTCGGTATTCAATTAGATTCCATAAAAAACTAAATCTAGCAAAATCGGATGAGATTTACTCGATTTATGTGCAAAAAACACTTAGGGCCGAGTAGCGGCCTTAGTCCAAGGGCCCAAATTTGAAACTTTTTTCGACACGTTCTTTTCGGTATTCAGTTACCTTCCATAAAAAACTAAATCTAGCAAAACCGGATGAGATTTACTCGATTTATGTGCAAAAAACACTTAGGGCCGAGTAGCGGCCTTAGTCCAAGGGCCCAAATTTGAAACTTTTTTCGACACGTTCTTTTCGGTATTCAATTACTTCTCATAAAAAACTAAATCTAGCAAAATCGGATGAGATTTACTCGATTTATGTGCAAAAAACACTTAGGGCCGAGTGGCGGCCTTAGTCCAAGGGCCCAAATTTGAAACTTTTTTGCCACGTTATTTTCGGTATTCAATTACCTTCCATAAAAAACTAAATCTAGCAAAATCGGATAAGATTTTCTCGATTTATGTGCAAAAAACACTTAGGGCCGAGTGGCGGCCTTAGTCCAAGGGCCCAAATTTGAAACTTTTTTGCCACGTTATTTTCGGTATTCAATTACCTTCCATAAAAAACTAAATCTAGCAAAATCGGATAAGATTTACTCGATTTATGTGCAAAAAACACTTAGGGCCGAGTAGCGGCCTTAGTCCAAGGGCCCAAATTTGAAACTTTTTTCGACACGTTCTTTTCGGTATTCAGTTACCTTCCATAAAAAACTAAATCTAGCAAAATCGGATGAGATTTACTCGATTTATGTGCAAAAAACACTTAGGGCCGAGTAGCGGCCTTAGTCCAAGGACCCAAATTTGAAACTTTTTTCGTCACGTTCTTTTCGGTATTCAGTTACCTTCCATAAAAAACTAAATCTAGCAAAATCGGATGAGATTTACTCGATTTATGTGCAAAAAACACTTAGGGCCGAGTAACGACCTTTGAGCCCTCCCAACAAGCTCGCGTTGCATCTTTACCAAAAACAATGTTCAGCAACTTTGTTCTACTCGTCAATACCTTTCATTTGATATATCACAAGGAGCTATTGCGTGCGTATTTCGGTAGATATCGTCGAAAGACTGAAAAACACCTATAGGGCCCTAGCTCTGGAGGGGCCGACCCTACCATGCCCATTTTCGAACTTGACCTTACTTTTGTCGATACCAATCGGGGAAAACAAGGCATCAGAACAGTCGGAGCGTTTGCTGCGACTTAGCCCCGTACGACCTGTAATCCTATTTCGTCCGTAACCATAATACGAACGTAGCCGTAATACGCCCGGACCCCTAATACGTCTACAACCCTCTAATGCGTCTGTTACCAAAATGCAAGTCAAGTTGGGCATGCTCAAATTTACTGAAAGTGTTCATTTTTAAAATTGCGCATAGCGCAATTACGAAAGCCCGTACGAAGTACCTCTCAAATAAAACCAACAATTTACGACATTATTTTAGAAACCCAAAATTTTTTGCCAACTTTCCATTGGGTATTCAATTACCTCTCAAATAAAACAAAAATTAGCAAATTCGGATAAGATTTTCTCAATTTATGTGCAAAAAACACTTAGGGCCGAGTAGCGGCCTTAGTCCAAGGACCCAAATGTAAAACTTTTTTTTGCTATAATTCTATTCGGCATTCAATTATCTCTCAAATGAAACAAAAGCTAGAAAAATCGGATGAGATTTACTCGATTTATGTGCAAAAAACACTTAGGGCCGAGTAGGGGCCTTAGTCCAAGAGAGCAAATTTGAAACGTTTTTCGCCACGTTCTTTTCGGTATTCAATTACCTTCCATAAAAAACTAAATCTAGCAAAATCGGATGAGATTTACTCGATTTATGTGCAAAAAACACTTAGGGCCGAGTAGCGGCCTTAGTCTAAGGGCCCAAATTTGAAACTTTTTTCTCCACGTTATTTTCGGTATTCAATTACCTTCCATAAAAAACTAAATCTAGCAAAATCGGATGAGATTTACTCGATTTATGTGCAAAAAACACTTAGGGCCGCGTAACGACCTTTGAGCCCTCGCAACAAGCCCGGGTTGCATCCTACCCAAAAACAATGTTCAGCAACTTTGTTCTACTCGTCAATACCTTTCATTTGATATATTACAAGTAGCTATTGCGTGCGTATTTCGGTAGATATCGTCGAAAGACTGAAAAACACCTATAGGGCCCTAGCTCTGGAAGGGCCGACCCTACCATGCCCATTTTCGAACTTGACCTTACTTTTGTCGATACCAATCGGGGAAAAAAAGAATTTTGAAAAAGGGTTGTGATTTGCTCCAGCTAGAGGGGTCACGGACGGACGGATGGACGGACGGACGGACGGACGGACGGACATTTTTTTTATTGCGGATTCGTCATCTATGAACATAACCAAATGCTTTGCCCTTACTGTCTGCTTCCAATTCGACGTGTTACAAACGGCATATTAATCTTATAAGCCCCCAGTACTTCGTACGGGGCTAAAAAGAATTTTGAAAAAAGGTTGTGATTTACTCTAGCTAGAGGGGTCACGGACGGACGGACGGACATTTTTAGCCCCGTACGAAGTACTGGGGGCTTATAAGATTAATATGCCGTTTGTAACACGTCGAATTGGAAGCAGACAGTAAGGGCAAAGCATTTGGTTATGTTCATAGATGACGAATCCGCAATAAAAAAAATGTCCGTCCGTCCGTCCGTCCGTCCGTCCGTGACCCCTCTAGCTGGAGCAAATCACAACCTTTTTTCAAAATTCTTTTTTTCCCCGATTGGTATCGACAAAAGTAAGGTCAAGTTCGAAAATGGGCATGGTAGGGTCGGCCCTTCCAGAGCTAGGGCCCTATAGGTGTTTTTCAGTCTTTCGATGATATCTACCGAAATACGCACGCAATAGCTGCTTGTAATATATCAAATGAAAGGTATTGACGAGTAGAACAAAGTTGCTGAACATTGTTTTTGGGTAGGATGCAACCCGGGCTTGTTGCGAGGGCTCAAAGGTCGTTACTCGGCCCTAAGTGTTTTTTGCACATAAATCGAGTAAATCTCATCCGATTTTGCTAGATTTAGTTTTTTATGGAAGGTAATTGAATACCGAAAATAACGTGGAGAAAAAAGTTTCAGATTTGGGCCCTTAGACTAAGGCCGCTACTCGGCCCTAAGTGTTTTTTGCACATAAATCGAGTAAATCTCATCCGATTTTGCTAGATTTAGTTTTTTATGGAAGGTAATTGAATACCGAAAAGAACGTGGCGAAAAAAGTTTCAAATTTGGGCCCTTAGACTAAGGCCGCTACTCGGCCCTAAGTGTTTTTTGCACATAAATCGAGTAAATCTCATCCGATTTTGCTAGATTTAGTTTTTTATGGAAGGTAATTGAATACCGAAAATAACGTGGAGAAAAAAGTTTCAAATTTGGGCCCTTAGACTAAGGCCGCTACTCGGCCCTAAGTGTTTTTTGCACATAAATCGAGTAAATCTCATCCGATTTTGCTAGATTTAGTTTTTTATGGAAGGTAATTGAATACCGAAAAGAACGTGGCGAGAAAAGTTTCAAATTTGGACCCTTGGACTAAGGCCGCTACTCGGCCCTAAGTGTTTTTTGAACATAAATCGAGTAAATCTCATCCGATTTTGCTAGATTTTGTTTCATTTGAGAGATAATTGAATGCCGAATTGAATGACGGCAAAAAAAGTTTCAAATTTGGGCCTTTGGACTAAGGCCGCTACTCGGCCCTAAGTGTTTTTTGCACATAAATCGAGTAAATCTCATCCGATTTTTCTAGTTTTTGTTTCATTTGAGAGATAATTGAATGCCGAATAGAATGATGGCGAAAAAAGTTTCAAATTTGGTCCCTTGGACTAAGGCCGCTACTCGGCCCTAAGTGTTTTTTGCACATAAATCGAGTAAATCTCATCCGATTTTGCTAGTTTTTGTTTCATTTGAGAGATAATGGAATGCCGAATAGAATTATAGCAAAAAAAGTTTTAAATTTGGGTCCTTGGACTAAGGCCGCTACTCGGCCCTAAGTGTTTTTTGCACATAAATTGAGAAAATCTCAACCGATTTTGCTAGTTTTTGTTTCATTTGAGAGATAATTGAATGCCGAATAGAATGGTGGAAAAAAAGTTTTAAATTTGGGCCCTTGGTCTAAGGCCGCTACTCGGCCCTAAGTGTTTTTTGCACATAAATCGAGTAAATATCATCCGAGTTTGCTAATTTTTGTTTTATTTGAGAGGTAATTGAATACCCAATGGAAAGTTGGCAAAAAATTTTGGGTTTCTAAAATAATGTCGTAAATTGTTGGTTTTATTTACAGCTAGGGCCCTGGTGTTTTTCAGTCTTTCGACGATATCTACCGAAATACGCACGCAATAGCTGCTTGTGATATATCAAATGAAAGGTATTGACGAGTAGAACAAAGTTGCTGAACATTGTTTTTGGGTAAGATGCAACGTGGGCTTGTTGGGAGGGCTCAAAGGTCGTTACTCGGCCCTAAGTGTTTTTTGCACATAAATCGAGTAAATCTCATCCGATTTTGCTAGTTTTTGTTTCATTTGAGAGATAATTGAATGCCGAATAGAATGATGGCGAAAAAAGTTTCAAATTTGGGCCCTTGGACTAAGGCCGCGACTCGGCCCTAAGTGTTTTTTGCACATAAATCGAGTAAATCTCATCCGATTTTGCTAGATTTAGTTTTTTATGGAAGGTAATTGAATACCGAAAAGAAGTGGCGAAAAATGTTTCAAATTTGGACCCTTGGACTAAGGCCGCTACTCGGCCCTAAGTGTTTTTTGCACATAAATCGAGTAAATCTCATCCGATTTTGCTAGATTTAGTTTTTTATGGAAAGTAATTGAATACCGAAAAGAACGTGGCGAAAAAAGTTTCAAATTTGGGCCCTTGGACTAAGGCCGCTACTCGGCCCTAAGTGTTTTTTGCACATAAATCAAGTAAATCTCATCCGATTTTGCTAGTTTTTGTTTCATTTGAGAGATAATTGAATGCCGAATAGAATGATGGCAAAAAAAGTTTCAAATTTGGGCCCTTGGACTAAGGCCGCTACTCGGCCCTAAGTGCTTTTTGCACATAAATCGAGTAAATCTCAACCGATTTTGCTAGTTTTTGTTTCATTTGAGAGGTAATTGAATACCCAATGGAAAGTTGGCAAAAAATTTTGGGTTTCTAAAATAATGTCGTAAATTGTTGGTTTTATTTGAAAGGTACTTCGTACGGGCTTTCGTAATTGCGCTATGCGCAATTTTAAAAATGAACAGTTTCAGTAAATTTGACAATGCCCAACTTGACTTGCATTTTGGTAACAGACGCATTAGAGGGTTGTAGACGTATTAGGGTTCCGGGCTTATTAGGGCTACGGACGTATTATGGTTGCGAACGAAATAGGATTACGGGTTGTACGGGGCTAAGTCGCAGCAAACGCTCCGACTGTTCTGATGCCTTGTTTTTTATGATTTACACCACAATTGAAAAAATAAGCTTTGTAGCCTGATGGTTGCATAGTGCGCTAGATTGGCCTCGGTGCCCTGAGTATGAAACGTACTACCATTGGTTTCCATAACGTCAGGAAAATTTGAAGAAATGTATGAGGAAACAATTTGGCCCATGTATTTCGTTAAATTTTCCTGACGTTCCGGGGACTAGTGGTAGTGTGTTCCATACAACCATCAGGCTAGCGAACCTTTGTTGGCTATGTGGTAAATAAATTAAAAATAATGAAAAAAACATAAATAAGAATCAGTATAAAGACCCTCATGTCCCCAAATCCCAAATCCATCAAAAATTCCAATGGAAGTTAGGAAGTGCCAGAGGAATCATCTGTCATCCCATAGGAACCAACCTAGTCGAAGTTTATACTTAATCCCAACAAAAATCTCTTCGAGAAAAGGAGTACGGGGAATCTCGCACACGGGCCATTTTTGGAGTGTGCGAGATTCCCCCTTGTAGGTGAATTTCGCACAGTGCGAGATTCCCTCTGTGAGGGAATCTCGCACGAATTATATTGTGTGAGCGAGTTTATAGAACTCGTGTGCGAGTTTATAGAACTAGTGTGCGAGTTTATAGAACTAGTGTGCGAGTTTATAGAACGCGTGTGCGAGTTTATAGAACGCGTGTGCGAGTTTATAGAACTCGTGTGCGAGTTTATAGAACTCGTGTGCGAGTTGAACAGGAAGATTGCACAATCGTCTAGGTGCGAGTTTATAGAACTCGTGTGCGAGCTTATAGAACTCGTGTGCGAGCTTATAGAACTCGTGTGCGAGCTTATAGAACTCGTGTGCGAGCTTATAGAACTCGTGTGCGAGTTTATAGAACTCGTGTGCGAGTTTATAGAACTAGTGTGCGAGTTTATAGAACGCGTGTGCGAGTTTATAGAACGCGTGTGCGAGTTTATAGAACTCGTGTGCGAGTTTATAGAACTCGTGTGCGAGTTTGTAGAACTCGTGTGCGAGTTTATAGAACTCGTGTGCGAGTTTATAGAACTCGTGTGCGATTTTATAGAACTCGTGTGCGAGTTTATAGAACTTGTGTGCGAGTTTATAGAACTTGTGTGCGATTTTATATAACTCGTGTGCGATTTTATATAACTCGTGTGCGAGCTTATAGAACTCGTGTGCGAGTTTATAGAACTCGTGTGCGAGTTTATAGAACTTGTGTGCGACTTTATATAACTCGTGTGCGAGTTGAACAGGAAGGCTGCACAATCGTCTAGGTGTATTTGGCATCGAACAGGAAGGTTGCACAAACGTCTAGGTGTATTGTGCATCCAACACGAAGGTTTTACAATGTTATAAGTGTTATAGGTAACACAATATATTGTGCATCCAACAGGAAAGTTGCACAATCGTCTGTATGTATTGTGTATCCAATAGGAATGTTGGACAATCGTCTAAACGATTGTACAACCTTCTAGTTGATTACACAATGCAGCTAGACGATTATGCAAATTCCAGTTGGATGCACAATCGAATCTCATCGTCCATAGTACTTGCTTCCGACGATTGACCTGAAAATTGTTTGAAATTTATGACTAATTATGTAATTTTGTCCTTTTTGTGTTGTCGGATGCATTGCACAATCATCGAATTCGATTGTGCATCAATCTAAAGCATAGCACAATCGTTAGATGGAGTTGAAAGGCGAGTCAAATGCATTGCAAGATCATCGAAGTCGATTGTGCACTTCGACTACGTATTTATCCAACAGGAAAGTTGCACAATCGTCTATGTGTAATGAGCATTCAACAGGAAAGTTGCACAATCGTCTAGGTGTATTATGCATTCGACACGAAGGCTGCACAATCGTCTAGGTGTATTGTGCATTCAACACGAAGGCTGCACAATCGTCTATGTGTATTGTGCATTCAACAGGAAAGTTGCACAATCGTCTAGGTATATTGTGCATTCAATACGAAGGCTGCACAATCGTCTAGGTGTATTGTGCATTCAACACGAAAGCTGCACAATCGTCTAGGTGTATTGTGCATTCAACAGGAAAGTTGCACAATCGTCCAGATGCATAGTGCAACCTTCCTGTTGAATGCACAATACACCTAGACGATTGTGCAACCTTCCTGTTGAATGCACAATACACCTAGACGATTGTGCAACCTTCCTGTTGAATGCACAATACACCTAGACGATTGTGCAGCCTTCGTGTTGAATGCACAATACACCTAGACGATTGTGCAGCCTTCATGAAGAGATATGCCAGGGAGGGCAATGCCCCCCCTCTAGCTACGGGCCTGCGCAGCGTTGGATATACTAAAAGATTTGACGAGATCGAGCATTTGTTTGGCGATTGTAAATATAATTGTAAATCCACTTCTCTATTGAAAGCTTCTGCTTGTCCGAGCATGAAAAATTACAACAAAAAATATGTTGCTAATATTCTGCTTGTCCGATGTTTCATTAGATAACTTTCAGAACTAAAACTCTGGAAATTTCATTATAATTTCATTTTGGCCACCAAAAAGACGAAAAAGACGAACATTTTGTAAGTCAGCATAAAAGACAAAAAATTCCACACTCGCGATTCGCATGAGAAAAGATAATCAAACCGTTGACTGTCGAAATTTTAAATAAAACGACAGTGCAACATTTGAATTTGCCTTTTCTGCATACTTTTTCTTAGGGAAAATAGTTGAAAACAAAATTATTTATCTAACTCACAGATCAAACCTCACAAGAAAAACAGAATTGGTTGACACTTGCACAACAATGATAATAAATAAAAGAAATGTCATACACCAAGTGTGTGTTCGTCGAAAAGCGATTATCGCAATTCTTTTCAGATGTCTGTTCTAACTGAACTTTCCATAATCGCCGCGGTATGTTGTCCACTAAAATGTCGTTACATTTTCATATTGTAGAACGTAGACTATTAACAATCCTAAAATGTTTTATTCTTCGGTTAGTTCTTAGGAATTTTGTATTTTGTCCTACATTAGGTATATGAGAACATAAAACATTACCAGCGGACTCGATTGATACATAAGCTAAGTAAAAACTAAGATAGAAGAAATTGATTTGTGAAAAGTAAAGCCTAACTCTACAATCACGTAACGCGTCAGAATTTATTAAAGAAACGCGAAAACTAATTGATCAATTAAAAATAAAACCTGACTTGTATCACTTTTCATTTAAATCGGTCGGTATTTATGTAGTTGGTACAGTAATTTTTCAACAGAAAAATTTGTATGTATTGTCTCAAGTGAAACTGATAGCTTCGACTAAATTGAATGAGAGGGCAGCAGGACATGGTTATTAAATTAGCTTTCAAAGCGCTGTGGGTCGTGTGGAACAAAAAACTCTTGAACCACACAGAATATAAAAACTTATTTTGAGCCCAGTTTATTTTAGATATTTTCGGTACGCTTCCCTTAGCGCTGTAATTTCGTCATATTTTTCATTTAGCTTCGCTTCAAGCTTTATCCATTTCCACATTTCCTGACTAGGTCTTTGTAACGAGCGCCATTTACAAAAATCTGAACGATTTTATTTGAAATTTTGTCATTTTTAGAGATTTTCTTGCAAATATTTTTCTTCACTTATTTCAAGTTTCCTCAAATTTTTTAGTAGGGCTCACTAGTTGAACAAAATACATTTTTTGGTGCATTTTGGTATAAAAGCGTGAATTTTTTACCATTAATATTAAATTTTGGGGATTCCAAAACGATTAGGAGACTTTGAAAAAGTGACCTCTAGCGCCATCTACATCCGGTTGAAGTTTACGATGCAAAGGCAACCTTGATGAATTTCTGTGTAGCGGAAATAGAAGCAACACAGGTGATATTGGGCTCAAACGAAAGCTGAAGGTTCAAAGTTTTTTTTAGTGAAAAAAAATTTACAGAATCTTCCGTTTTTCCCGCAGTTTTTCCGAACTTTCTTAAAAATGATACTTTAAAACTGAGGGAAGTTAAGTAATTTTTAAAATTGGTTCGAAAAAGTTTTTTTTTCTTCGCTATTATCGTTGCACGTTCAGTTTCCAAACTTTTAACGATGAAAAAGTTTTTGGAATGGCAACTAGTTTCAGTTTTCATCGAAAATTTGGACCCTTTTGCATGAACCCTTCTTCGGCGACTTTGACAGACCCCACAAATGCCATAAACGCCTCACACAGCACCAGATTACTTTAAACGCTTAGCTGGGACCTTCAGCTTTCAAACGATACCAAACACTCTACCTCCCGATCAAAGGATGTATGACTTGTGATGTGAGATATGTGGTGGGACCCAATTTCAAGCAAATTTTGAAATGTATGAGAGGTCACTGAAAAAGACAAAACAAAAACGATTTTAATTATTTTGGGTGAGCCAGCTTTTGACAGCTTCCGTTTTCTAACCAATATCCATTTAAAAATGTTTTTTGCGGCTTTTCCACTTACCTCTCACATATTTTGAAATTTGCTTGAAATTGGGTCCCACCACATATCTCACATCACAAGTCATAGATCCTTTGATTGGGAGGTAGAGTGTTTGATATCGTTTGAAAGCTGAGGGTGCCAGCGTTTAAGCGTTTAAAGTAATGTGATGCTGTTTGAGGCGTTTATGAAATCAGTCAAAAAACCCTTTAAGGGTAAATGTGACGAAAGTCCTTTATCTTACTTATAACTGATATCGTTGAGGGTGACGCATTGTGCATCGTACGCAAAAGTTTTATCAACAAAAAATTGACTCAAAAAATTTGTGAAAGAAAATTTTACAACAAGAAATTTGCGTCACAAGTGGCTCCAGCTCCCAAGATATGGGATTTTTCCAACTTTTGAAAATTCCATTCTTATTTATGGGCCATTATTAGCCTACAACCGTTGAAAAGTGAAAACTAACATGTTTTCTGTTTTGGGACTAGTTTTGGGTTGAATTGTGGGACAAAAATACTTAATTTAATGAACAACAGTGGCGCTAGTTGTCCAGCAAAGTTTTTATTCAATAAAATTCTGACACTTTTGATTCGGGGTGCTCACATTCGCACCATAAAAAATTCAAACGAGCAGTTAACAAAATCGAGAAGATAAATGTACACATTTTTTGCGATGCTGACCCTTCCCAAGAATTGTTGACATTGTATCTTGAAATACACACAATATCCTCATATTTATTTCTGAAATTTAAAGTAAAATTGTGAAATCTTGATGCATTGGAATTGAAGCTGCTGGTCACATTTTTAAATGGTACGGTAATGAGCAGCCAAAATTCAAATGTCAGAACCACTGTTCGCGTAGTATTGTTCTCTCATTCATTATTCTTGTGTCAATTTGAATCGGTTGTGATGTGGGAAAATTTCTGCTAAACTTTGTGCATTATTCGGGATTTTAAGTGCGTTAAACATTGCAAATAGCCAAATATTTTTGTGAACGGCTAAGTGTTAAGGAAATTTCGGAAATGTATACGTGTGTGGAAGATACACATCAAAACATTGCTGTCGGTTTCAAATTTAAACATCCACAGTCAATGTTTTGATCGTGTTTTCCCATACAAATGATACGAAAAGTGAAATAATAAATTAACTAAGTATTTATCTATCTATCGATTTGGGGGTCGTTGGAGTTAAGGGGGAGAAGTCAAAAAGTTCAGGGAGCCCACTCAAAATTCGGCCTCCTTTTTAAGGAATAAAGGAGGATATTTCGATAATTTAAGGAGCATTTCAGGAGTTTTAAAACATGAGATTTTGGATTAAATTTGATGAATTCGAAATTTTTTTGACTTTCCAAAGTCATGTTAAGGATATATGAAGTAGATTTTTTGGCGTTTCTCAAAGAATATTGAGTGCCTAAGTGAGGTAAGTCCATCTACGACGAAATTTTAAGCATGACTTCAGAACACGGTGGGGATGATTTGTTTGATTGCGATTTAAAAATAGAATTATTAAACTACATAAAAAAAGCAAAATTTTACTGATATTTGGCCTCTATTACCGTTTTCTGAAGTCATGCTTAAAATTTCGTCGTAGATGGACTTACCTCACTTAGGCACTCAATAGAACGGCATTGTTGAACAGAGATATAGCAAGTGGGGTGTTGTTGGAAAGCTGAGACTAACAGCAAAACAAATCTAAGCAGTTTGGCTGCGAAAAACTATCATGAGTGTGACTTAGGTGTTGCTGAGTTTCACTAATATGGCCAAAAAAGAGAGAAAAATTTTGAACCACTATAAAGTTGCTATGTAGAATATTTGGAAAAGTAATTTATTGGATATTGGTTGAGCTAATGTCCCTCTACTTGTACAACTAATTACCACCTCTGTGACTCAAGTATCCACGCCTGTAGAACCTTTCAAAGATCGTCATTTTTCAACTTCAATGAGTCGCCACCTGTCCACCTTGAATCCATGGGAATTTTTAGCCCCGTACGAAGTACAAAGGGGCTTATAGGATTACGATGCCGTGTGTAATTGATGGAATTCGAAGCAGACGGTAAGGGCAAAGTGTTTGCCTATGTTCATAGATGACGAATCCGCAATAAAAATTTGGGCCGTCTGTCCGTCTGTCCGTCTGTCCGTCACGTCGATATCTTGAGTAAATCAAATCCGATATCAAATTTTTTTTTCCCTGAAAGATAGTCAAAATAGTGAGGCTAAGTTCGAAGATGGGCATATTCGGGTCGGCCCTTCGTGAGTTAGGGCCACCTAAGTGATTTAAGGTCTTTTGGTGATATTTATGGCAAAATAAACGATGGAAATGTAAATGATAGGTATTGTCAATACCAATCCAGGAAAAAAAAGTTTTTTAAAATCGGGTGAGTGGACCGTGAGTTAGGGCCTTAGAAGTGAAAAGCTACTAGGGCCCTATGTGTATTTTACATAGAACTCAAGTAAATTTAATCCGTTTTTCGTAATTTTTGTTTCATTTGGAAGGTAATCGAACGCCCAATAGAAAGTTGTTGAAAAATTATTAAATTTGGGTCCTTGGACTAAGGCCACTACTAGGGCCCTATGTGTATTTTACATTGAACTCGAGTAAATTTCATTCGTTTTTCGTAATTTTTGTGTCATTTGGAAGATAATCAAAGGCCGAATAGAATGTTGTTGAAAAAAAATTAAATTTGGGTCCTCGGACTAAGGCCGCTACTAGGGCCCTATGCGTATTTTACATACAACTCGAGTAAGTTTCATCCGTTTTTCGTAATTTTTGTTTCATTTGAAAGATAATCGAACACCGAATAGAATGTTGCTGAAAAAAAAAATTTGGGTCCTCGGACTAAGGCCGCTACTAGGGCCCTATGCGTATTTTACATACAACTCGAGTAAATTTCATCCGTTTTTCGTAATTTTTGTTTCATTTGAAAGATAATCGAACACCGAATAGAATGTTGTTGAAAAAAAATTAAATTTGGGTCCTCGGACTAAGGCCGTTACTAGGGCCCTATGTGTATTTTACATATAACTCGAGCAAATTTCATCCGTTTTTCGTAATTTTTGTTTCATTTGGAAGGTAATCAAAGGCCGAATAGAATGTTGTTGAAAAAAATTAAATTTGGGTCCTCGGACTAAGGCCGCTACTAGGGCTCTATGTGTATTTTACATATAACTCGAGCAAATTTCATTCGTTTTTCGTAATTTTTGTTTCATTTGGAAGGTAATCAAAGGCCGAATAGAATGTAGTTGAAAAAAAAATTAAATTTGGATCCTCGGACTGAGGCCGATACTAGGCCCTATGTGTATTTATACTCAATAAATTAAAATTTTAGGGCTATTTGAAATTTTTGTTTTATTTGAAAGGAACGTCGTACGGGGCTTCGTAATTGCGCTATGCGCAATTTCTAAGATGTACACATTACATAATAATTTTACTTTAACTACTTTAACCGGCGCAATAGGCTTACGGTCAAAGTAGGGTGACAGACGCACTAGGGTCACGTACGCAATAGATATACGGGTTTGTACGGGGCTCAGTCGCAGCAAACGCTCCGACTGTTCTGATGGCTCGTTTTTGTACTATGACTATTAAAATTCCATTCCCTATCGATTGCAACCCCAACCAGTTCTATCGAATCCACAGAGCACTCTAGGGAGCCTTGGTCCGGGTGCTCCTGACTGCACGGATGAAAATGAAAAATTTTTGTGGAACGTTGTTCAGGGTCACTTTCGAGATACAAAAATTCTGTTAGCAACATCAGCTTGTTCGTTAGACCAACATAATCTATCTTAGAACCTAACCTCAGGAATTAATTCCATTCTCCACCAAATATTTTATTTAAATCGGTTGAGAATTACTCCAGTTGTCGTAACAAAAAACAGAAGAGCCAGAAGAGGCTTCTTTTGAGAACTACTTCCAGATGGTTGAACCGATGTCACCCATTTTCGAACTTGACCTGAGGATTTCAATAGTTCGTCGAATAAAAAAAAGTTTTTAAAATAGGATATCGTGTTAACAAAGGGCACAAAATTTTAACAATTAACGTTTTTTCATCACATTTCCACACATTTTTAATCATAGTTAACGTGTTACGTACGGTCAACGCACTGCTCCTAGCATGAACATAAGAAATATTTGGAGGCTGATGAAGTCACAGTAGGCACTGCGATTTTTTCGTAAAGATAGATGACTTGTGTTCGTTGTATGAGTTAAAACACACAATACAATCAATCTTAAGCGGTAGCATCACAAAAGCCTCCAAATTGGACATTTGTCAAAGTAGTGTTTATGATAGGAGCAGTGCGTTGGTACGGTGTATTTTCTTTTGTAAAACCCATGACTTACAGTCAAGGGAATAATCTGTGAAGTCTGGAGATTAGATTAACATATGGATGGATATGGACTCAACTTTCTAAGCACACTGCACAGACCGTTAAAAATCGATATATGTGACGAAGACCGAAAACGACGAAATTTTCAAAAATCGATCTGACGGTAGCACAAACTCAAAGTTTCATTTTTTTTTTTCGTTTATAAAAAGTGGATTTCCGACTGAGCCTTAAAAGAACTAAGACATTTTGTAAAAACCGCTACACCCAATTAAATATCTAAATAATTATTTTCTGTAATCAGAAATTCATTTATACTTTAAGAGCTGTGCAGTTTTCTATTTTTGCATCATCAAAAGTCAGTATTAAAAAATCACAGAAAATGCACTGTAGTATCTTATGATATTCAAATTTTTCGCGGATTATCAAATGACACGACTGCGTTCTTTGCACCTAAGACTGGATTCGGCTACGTACATCCGAAATCATTATCTATAAAATGTCTGTCAATTTTAGTTTGTCTAATATCAATTCGTGTACTACGGACAATACGTTGATTAAATTTCGTTAATTGGCCTGTTTTATCAAATTGTGTGTGAAAAATTGACATCGGAAAAGTTTTGGTAAGTCTTTGTGCTTGTTATTAAATGATCTGATCAAGTGATGTCAGTTTCTCCCTAACGAAAACAAGTTATAAAAACTTACGGATGTTTGTCATCTTCATAAATAATGTTCATTTATATCGCAGTTACAAGAAGTTAACTAAGATTTAGTTCTTCTCTCTGATGCCGGATCATCCGGTGTCCGTTTGATTCTGACATTGATCAGTGACCGTGGCTATTCATTTCGATTCCTATCTTTTTCGCATTGCATAAGATTGTCCATCAGCACTCTGAAAAATATGGAAGTGCTAGGACGTGATGTTAAAAAGTCAAAACAAAAAAAAACCTATTCTCGAGTGAGGCCCCCACACACTTGTCAAACTTGTTTTTAAATAACAATCCAAAGTGAAAATTGTGCAACCTTTTTTCTCGTTTTTTGTTGTCATGAAATTTATGTGTCATTTCGAATGTTGCTAATTTTCATAAAACGGCGATAATAGGGATTGACTTGACGCAGTGTATGTGGAAGGAAGTCTGATTGCAAATAAACATAGTTGCAATTGTCTGTGGCGTAGTACGAATGGCTTAAATTGCTTTTCTGCTGATTATCTGCTCTACATTTTAATTTACATTGCATGAACGTGCCGAAGATAACCTTTACGAATTTCATTAAAATGAGTGTCGCAAATTGAATTGAGATTACATTTCATTCCACACCAAACACCAATACAATTAAAAGTTCCGGAACTTATGACATATCTCTCTAGCGATCTACTTTTACGTTTTGTTCTAGACTGCTACCGCTGTGCCATTTCATAAGTCTGTTAGAAATGCAAAGCACATAATCGAGAGAACGTTGCGCTTTACTTATTTCCGAAGGGGTTTTCTTCGAATAGAGTGAAAGCAATGCAAATTTTGTGTTTCCATCGTGATAAGATAAGATTGTTAAGCTTACAACGTAAAATAGAGTTTTCATTTCCATATTTTGTATTGCTCTTGGTCAAGGTGAGTCAGTTCCATTCCGTACACTAATTTCGAATTTAAATGTTCGTCGGGAGCTACTTTCTTCCATTGAATTATTGATTTGTTCATCTCGTCCCCATCATTAAAGAAACAGCCTCAGTAATATAACGACATGGACATTAGCAGCCTGTTCGAAAAATTTTAGATTCCTGTCTCAATAATAGTTATTGGTTCAACAAGGGCAAAAAAGTTGGAAATTGCATTTCGTAGGTGTTGTAGAAGGAGTCACCCGAGAAAATACGATTTCCAGCTTCTTTCCAGAGGTTAACACAACGTTTTTCACAACAAAGACCGAGGGAATAAAATAACTATTTTCTCGCCTCTGTTGTCAAAAGACTATTTTCGTATGTGCGATGATGATTTACCTTCCTTTCTTTTCTCAAAATGAGAAAATTACGTTTTGTTGACATTGGTCGAATGACATTTCTAGTGACCCCTTGACGCAAAACGAAGATTGACATTACTAGCCCGTGTACAACAGCCACAGTGGTCATTTCAAAACTCTTTACATTTATAGAATATTGTGTAAATTGGTTACAATGAATTTGCACATTAAATTTTCAAAAAATCTATTTTTTTCCTTAGTTGATGCTGTCTTAAGTTGTAGCTAAGGACCTCCATTGGTTCTATTTACATCCAGAACTCCCACACTCTTCAAACTTTTTTAACAGAACAACCATCTTCTAAGAAATCTGTCTCTTTGAACCATCGTCACTCGAGAGTATACGATATCAGTAAGTGCGCTTATCTTGTTTATTGCATACATCGGACTCTACTGTATAAGCTGATACCATTTTAGAATTGATGAACTGTTTAACGTTCAATTTAGCACTGATTTAGCGAAGCCTGATTTTTGAACCCTTTCCCTTGTATTAATTTGCCCTGACTCATCAAGACGACTTTCTTTAATTTTTTTAGGTCAATCTTCGTTTCTCGTCAAAGGCTTTCAGAATTACACAAAAAAGTGAGCTCCAAAAATTATTCATACAAATTTGAACCACCCTAATAGGACTTACTGTTTAGGCGATGTGGTTTTGACCAAGAATCAATGAACACACAAAAACGCGACTTTTCGTTTTTATCCCGAGTTATGTGATGCTGAGAGCGTCGAAAGTAGTGCTTAAACCATGAAACATGTGCGTTTTTCCGCGCATGTAAAATGATTTCCCATTTCTACACAACAATTTATAATCAACGTTCCGTAAAGGGAATTACCATACCACTCCAAATACTGCCATTTATAATTAAATATTTCCTCTCTGATCCACATGCCTTCAACAACCCAATTTCTGTTGACTTTTATGGATTGTCAGATCCTGCCATTCTTTTTTTTCGCATATAAATCTATATATACCAGAAATGCCGTTTGTTCAGAACCGACCGATTGTTGAAATTCATTCATTAGAATTTCATGCACATAACCATTCACTCTGGAAGTCGTCAGAAAATGAAAATAATAAAAAAAAACCGAACCGAAAACCAATAATTATATCAAATCCCTCCTAGACGGAATAATAATAGAATAATGAAAAACGAATTCGGTTGGTTCAGTTGGGTTGTGTTGTGTTGTTGATTAAATAAAAATATAACTTTCGTTGAACCAGCGAACGTAGAAATAAAAATTCATTTGTGCGGCTAATTGATGATTCACACAGAGTCTTATAAATGTGTACGGTTTCTCGTTTCTGTAAGAATGGCTGGAGAATTTCGAATACCATGAGAAAGTTAACAAATATCACATTCATTCAAGATTACGAATTGTAATTTTTGATAGAAATGGCTTTCCTGATGCATTTACATCCACAGACTCCTCGATACAAAAACTATATTTTCTATAAAAATTTCATTACCTGAGCGCTATCTATCAACTCTAACACTAAGTGGCCAATTAATTCTGAAAAAATATTTCGAATTCGAAACGAAAAGAATTTCATTTCCAGAATAATCAACTTTCCAACCCAAAACTTCGGTGTTGCATCCATGATGATAAGCACATTTTTTTGAACCCCCTCAATGCTAACATATCCACCATTCTAGAAAGGTAAACATTTTAATGGTCAAATCATCTTGAATCTCTTCAGCCGAATATAGAATTAGTTGCCATGACAATGAGCATCAACTGCATAATTTGCATATATATATATACGTACACCGTTCCAACACACGGCTGAGTCACGTAACACGTTCGATATATGTGGTATAATGTACGTGTACTCGTTGTATTACGATGTTAGGATAGGAAAAAATATATTTGTAGATGAAGCTGAAGCACACAAAAAGCACCTACACATTAGAATGATATCGGCTGGAAAGTGCCATTTTGACAAAGTCTGGCTAAAAAAACCGCCGTCGACATGTATAAATTACATCACTTTTGTCATTTGCTCCGTGTGGTATAATGTTCAACCATATCGGCCCAGACATTCCTTTGCATTCGCTTTTAAAAATTGGAATGCTGTATGAGAGCCGTGTCGTTGTATACCTCTTATACACATCTCGTCTATGTCCATTGGATATTTCAATAAATATTCTAATTTTATTTGTTTTTTGAATTAATTTGTAATTTTGAAAAATTCATTAAATTTATCTGCGTTAGATTTTACCATTCATATCTGTTTATCGCACTCGTAAATTGATTTTAACTCGGCATTTCATGTGACTAATTTTATCGGCTGTTTATGAATTTTTTGTGTTTCGAATTCTTTTCAAGGTAGCGATAGTAGCACGGGTAGTACCAGATTTTACAAAAAAAATCCTATAATTTTTGTCAAATCAATGGAAACAGCCCTGAGCAAGTAACAATAAAGGCTGTATACTTGGGGAGGTCACGCAGATGCAGATTCGCGGGTGACACACACAAAATTCGACGGTTTCATACATTTTCGTAGTAGATGGGTGGATTCTTAAATCTGACAACTTCATAGCAGATGAATTCTTTTTAATGTGTTCCCGCGTATCTAATGAAATGGCGATCTGCGTGACCTCCCCAAGTATACAGCCTTGGTAACAACTACTTGAAAGATTAAATTGGTTTTGTGTTTTAGAACTCAACCCACTTGGAGAAACCTTTGCAGATTCTGTAAATTTATGTAATCTGCACACATTTCTCCAAGTCAGTTGAGTTATGACCCCCAAACCAGTTTTTCCTTTAAAAGTAACATATTTTTGGGTACTTTAATGGTTTTACTTTTTCAAAAAAAGATCTTAATTCAGGGAAATCATAAAAAAAACAAACATTTTTCCGCCTAAATGTAGGCTACAAATTTGCAAAGGGCTTATTCCTCTTAGTGATTAATATTCACAACATCATAAAATACTTTGAGTGGACTGCACAGTTCACTTTATAATGCCTGTTAACAAAGTTTTACTCTTTACAAATACTCGAAAATTTCAAGCTTTTTAAAAATTGGTATTATTCTCAGTTCTCAGCTATTTCCAATACAAGCAAAATTCGCGAACACTTAGCTGCTACGTTCTTAATAGAATCAGCTCTCTAGCAATCGCACACACCTTACCTGATTCCGACTGTCTGGCAATCACCTTCTTTACAAAAATTAACAGGTCTAAAATCACAGAGTCCACTTGCAAATAATGTATTGGTAACGTCCTAAAGTTCACCCAAACTTCATAATTTGGGTTGTTGCAGTGTGTTTTGTGCTTGGTGTTTGCAACGATGTACACACTGAATGACTCGTATACCGTAACACAAATACTATGAATTTGTGTTTATATGTCTTGCCTACATTTAGGCGAGATGTCAATCAAGCACCTAACGTTCCTCACCCATTGGCAAATTTCTAGCCTTCATTTGTGCGCAAAAATATTCGCTTTTTGAAGATTTCTCTGAACCAAAATCTTTTTTTGAAAAAGTAAAACCATTAAAGCGCGCAAAAATGTGTTACTTTTAAAGTAAATTTCTCCTTTAAAAGTAACACATTTCTGCATGCTTTAATGGTTTTACTTTTTCAAAAAAAGATTTTGGTTCAGAGAAATCATCAAAAAACGAATATTTTTGCGCACAAATGTAGCCTAGAAATCTGCCAATGGATGAGCGCTCTTAAGAGGCATCGATACTTTGCTTAAAAGCATACATTAGGGCAATTTTAAAATACTGGATTTTAGTTTACTTTTGATGATATCTTTCCATAAGAATCCTTTTTGAAAAATGTACGACCGCAATTCCGACCACGAATATGGTTCAACAGAAAATACATTTGGCTGTAGGTGCAACTGAGCTCTGAGAAACGTGTACATTTTATGAAAATTTCGTTAAACTGTTCACTTTTCTCAGATCTGGTCAAACAACTACCACCAAATGTATTTTCTGTTGAAAGCTAACACATTCGTGGTCGGAATTGCGGTCGTACATTTTCGAAAAAGAGTTCTGATGGAAAGATATCATCAAAAATGAAATATGAGGCACACAAATGTAGGCTAGAATTTTAGCTTAGTACCGGTTCCTCCTAAGCCGGTGGTTCAGCCTGCTTTTGTTATTGGTCGTAGAGGCTGTTAGTGACTCACTAACAGCCTCTACGACTAATAGTGAGGTCTCTAAACAAATCAAATCAAATAAAATTATTGGGAAAGTGCATTGAGAGAGGAAATTTTCATCTCTAAGGCAATTTTTTTTAAACGACACAACAATTGTATGTTTTACAGAGAAACGTTGAAAATATAACAAAATATGAGAGCAACTCGAGAGCAACTCACTAGCTGCACTCACCTCATGAGTTAATATCGAAACACTCTTACTATCAATAAATTCGTCTCTTTTAGTTTCCTAGACGAAATAATCGTCTTGCGTCTGCTTTCGAGTATAGTCCACGCATAACATCGAAACTGTTTAGCATATTACGTTTGCGCAACTGTGACTAATAGCAACAACCCATATATGCGTATAATTAAATGCGTTCGATCAATTTACAAATCCAAACGACAAATCATTTTGTTCTTATCTTTATTGCCAAATTTATCGATATTTACATACACTTCGAATGAGTAAAAAATTGACTTTTAATTAAATAAAACCGATTCAATGTGATTTTCTATTTATGATTACCGGATGTGTGTTTGTTTGATTGAATGAAATCGAATTTACACAGCGATGATTGCATGCATGATGTAAGGAGATGATGATGGTCAAAATCGTGTATAGAATTTTATTGTTTTCGATTTAAATATGAAAATAACATCGAAGACACAATACACCATCATAAGTTGACACAATGAAGAACGTTGTCCTTCAGTCGAACAATTATCATATTCTGATTCGTTTCCTTCATCACAATTTGTAGTGTGAGGTTTCCACGATACGAATAGTAAGTGGAAAAAATTCAATTATCTTGGAATAAAATGTGCTGATGACGGTTGATGTCGACGATGGTGTTGTTTGTTTAGGAATCGATGTTTTTTTGTGAGCACTTTGTGCAATTACAGTGGAAGTTCGATTTAATTGTTCGCTGGTAATAGCCTTATGCCGAATAGGGGACTATACAGTCTCTAACATTCCAAATTCCCTCCGGGTTATAGATGTTTTGTTTCTATATTTTTGGTACTTTTCTCGTTTATCCATATCGCTCTTGTTAGAATTTCCTATTTCCTAAAAGAAAAGTTTTAAATTTAATTTCGAGGAATTTGTTGCCAGAGCGTAGCGAGGGCCACAAGTAACCAGAGAAAATGAAATTTTCTGTTTTTTATTTTCCCGAGACCAACAAAACGTTTTTCACAACAAAGACTCCGACGTTTCGGCTGAGTTGAAGAATGACTATTCCCTCGGCTGGCATTGTCGAAATAACTTAAAATAACTTTTGTTTACAGAGGAGAAAATAGTGGCCAAAGAGAAGCGAGGGTCGTGATTTCAATCGAGTTTAAATTTCCTATTTTCCCAGAGGTGAACACAAGGTTTTTCATATGTGCAAGATGTGATCTACCATTTTTCTCCACGAAATACAAAATATCAATTCATCCTACCATTTTTGAAGAGAGAAAAGTTCTATTTTCTCCCCACAGGAGGGAAAGTGCTGCTCTTTTCTTACTAGAAATGTCATTCGATTTTCAATTGTCAACAAAACACAATTTTCTCATGACCCTGTAAACGCACATATCGTTAGATGAGATCGATCGTCTATCGATTCTTATGCGATTCAAGTGGAATTATTGTACTTTGGATGTTTGGTTGGCCTTTTATTATTTTCTTCGTATAAGTTCTGACGTCAAGAACAATGAAGAAACGTTCTAAACCGAATGACAAAAGTATGTATTCCGGACATATGGAGTTTGTAATTCATTCTTTGCAATATGACATGAGCAAACCATCAGAATTCAGTCTTGTTCTATCTACAGAGTATCCAATTGACATCTCTCTCCAAGCAATACGTAACTAATCCCTTGTAAAAACATGTGTTACGGAAATTTTTATTACTCCACACACACTCGCTGTAAACATAAATAATAATGTTTTACACATACGAGACACTTAAAATTGAATACACCAAATTGTCTACACAAGAAATAATAAATCCCGATAAATCACTCAACATAATACGGTTTTATGTTCTGAGGCTTGTATACACGCCGATAAAAACATTAAAACAATTAAAAACACTAATCGGTTTTGTTGCTTCAATTGCCACCGATTACAGATTAAACACGATTACAATTCACCAAACACATTTCACTCAAACAAGCGTCGATCTTATCTGAAAACTTACGTTGACTGTGCGGTTGTCGACTATACTCGAATACCTATCGACATCGTCACTGTACACCAAAAATTTATATCACCTTTCGAATTACGTATCACAAAATTGGCAAACGAAAAAGAAAGAAAATATTTGTGGAGTTGTGTGCATTAAGGTGGTATACATTGCACCCAGCTTTCATTGATCGCGACTTCGACTTCGGGAAATGGTTGTATCGAGGGAAAATGCTGTCAGTGGTTGGGAAATTAAATTTATCAGAAAAATGACACAGCGGAAGTTGTATATATCGCTGAAACGTTAACGGTGTTCAGAGCAACAACAAAAAAAAGAAGAATTTTATCGATTTATCGAAAGGATGCACCACATATTAACGTGCTTTGTATTGAAATAAGTAGCTGAACGTATATGCAGCGCTGTTGCAGCCATCATCGTTCCGCTCTATGTAGTGTAATAGCTCCATCGAACGGCTATATGAATGGGGAAATGAAATAATCTAAACACAATTCGGTTGCATTCAAAACGTTCCTAGCGAGAGTTTATCATATTATATCGGCGGCACTATACAGAATTTTCTGTTTTTTTTTTTGTGTATACACACAACATTGTTCAAATGTACATATCAACACAGTTGCGAGAAGGGAGGGAATTTCAGTGTTTCTGAGCTTATTTTACGTTCAGTTTACTGTAGGCTTTCGTACAGAACAAATCGTTTTTCCAATATAATGTAAACGAACACGGAGGAACTAGCAAACGGTTTTTGTTTGGTTTTTCATATACAACACACGTTATGGACTCTAGTCGATAAGACGCAAAAATTGTGTGTGTATCTATCGTGGATCGTGGTGAATTTTTCTTCGTTTATTCTGTTTGCATTGAGAAAAATGTGTGAAACACAGCAGCGGTAACAAATTTATTATTAAAGAAGCGAGTGCGGGTTTCGTCTTGATTCAAATTTTTTATTTTTTTATTTTCCTTTTAATTTTTGTCCGATGATTATACATCAGCTCCAATATAAGTAACGAAATTGCTTTAATTTGCAATAAATTATTGGGTGCAGATAAAAGTGAAGAGAGATGTGACTTGTTTACAGTTTAACAAGAGTGATAAAATTGCATTAAAGGCATAATGATTATGAACTTAATTTACAAGCACTTTGATGCGCTTCCATACACTGTTTTATTGTGATTTAATCCTCACTTACCGTGATCACGACTTTTAATATACAATTACGTTGCACGTCGATTTTTCCTTCATAAAATTTGAATTAATTTCTTATTTGCACAACAACATATTGAATGTGATCTCAGACGTTGGTGGAGCCTGGTTGGTTATGAATATATTGATCTCTAGTGAGCTATAAAGGAATTCTCAAAATATTCTGTGTTGTGGGGTGGTTGTTGTTGAAAGGGTTTTAAATCAATTTG
Organism: Bradysia coprophila; assembly: GCF_014529535.1. NCBI lineage: Eukaryota > Metazoa > Arthropoda > Insecta > Diptera > Sciaridae > Bradysia > Bradysia coprophila. Next base: position 2,322,651 of record NW_023503374.1, read on the forward strand.
TAAGGCACAACGAATGTGAAAGGATGCGAACATATGTAAATGCATAATATTGGATCGGTGTCGATATGTGGAATTTGATATTGGTTGTAGATGTATATTGATTGGTGAATCATATAAGTTCGTTAACTGAACATACCAGTCATGTTATTGTACCGTAACTTCGGATACGATGTTTATGAAAAACCATAAATAGTTTTGATGAACTTTTCTATTCGAAGGGACTATTTGCACCCGTGTGCAAAAAGTCTTTACTTCAAGTCTGTGTACCTGAAGGTCTGATTACATTACAGGCAAATTGATTTTTCCTTCTACAAATCGGCGATAAAGTCAGAGGCAGTTAGATTTCGGTATGAATTTGCATCAGCTGATCCACACATACAGTGATAACTGTTCTCCAGTCGCTTACTCTTAGTACTTTCAGATCAGACTCAATTGCATCTTTCCATCTCACTCTCGGTCTTCCTGGTCTGCGGCTTCCATCGGGATTTGTATTTAGCAGTTTCAGGGGGTACACGTTCCTCGTTCATTCTTTGTACATGACCGAGCCATCTTAATCGATTGATTTTGATGAATTTGACTATATCGGGCTCCTTGTAAATCTGATACAGCTCATGGTTGTATCTTCTTCTCCAGTTGCCGTTCACATGGACGGACACCTCCACAAATTGATCGAAGAATTCTCATTTCAAAAACCAAAGGTGTCTGCTCGTCGCAAAAACAGCCGAAGTAAATTCATGCTGAAATTTCACTGCCTCTGACTGTACGCCGATTTAGTGTTGCATTAGGGGCAAAATGATTTTTACTTCTACAAGTTAGCCTGACACTAGCAACTAGCTAAATGAATTCTGTTCTTAACGTTGAATAACCATTTATAGCAGAATGTATGTTATGTAATGTGACTATTCGTCTCTGGTTGCAAAATGTGGTACGTAATTTATGAACGGCCCCTTAGGAAAAATCGTCTATTTTCCTAGGATTATGATTGTTTTACTTTAGATTTAGACTGCAAGTTCCGGGTGCAAATAGTGGAATAAAGAATATTTGCACCCGGACCCGATTGCAAATAGCAACGACGTTTTCTTTTGGGTCTGAGAAACGTTAATTAGGTTGACTGTAGTTCACTGATTTGCTTTCAATTTTCTTTACCCCTTCCCATTTTATAGAATTAATCGCTAAAAAACATATTGCAAAATGTAATTATGTTTAACTCGGTAAATATTTATACCAAACATGCGATCCAACATTTACCCAATTTGATGGAATTTTAATATTATAGATTGTGCCGATAGTGTTCGGTGTGTTCCCCCCTTTTATCGTTCAAAGAAAACTTAAATAAATAAATAAGCTCGCAACAACTACATTAAGATGTCTGAAATAACTACCGCATTGATTATATTTAAATGGGGATGGTCGCCGGAGGTCGATTGCAGCATTATATTGAACATAAATATCGGGATATACAGCTTTTCGAACAGCATACTACACTTTGTGTCGCGTTTAATGGTTTTAGAGTGGTCGTTTCAATAGTACACGAAACAGTTTAATTGAAGAAACTCTTCCACCGTATGCTTCTAACCGCATATACTCAGCTATATACATCGCATGGGAGACTGTTTACTCATTCAACCATTTCTGGTTTTGTTGAAAAAATTAAAAGCTTCTTCGGACAAAGTTAATTGAGAAAAAGTTGTCTCAGAACATAAACGAAAATCCTTCAGTCTACCGGAAATCAATGAATGAACATGCCAGGTATCAATGAAAGTCTAGAACAGGTATGGTCGATTGGCGAATTCGTCTTAAACGCACTCACATTTTATGTCAAAATAATATGAAAATGAGTGCGTTTAAGTACGAAAATCAAATTTTTATGTCCTCCTGGCGGGCAATAGACCATACCTGTTTTACACTTTCATTGCCAGGTATGGCCGATACTTTAAAAATCTGTCGATTTATCTTGAACGCATTCATTATTTATGTCAAAATAATATGAAAATGAGTGCGTTTGATTCCGTTATGTCGGCCGCAAATACACCATACCTAGACCATACCTGGAACTTTGCATTCATTGAAGGAAATTGTTTTTACTATAAATCACACAATCTCCAACAATACACGAACAATGACAGAATGTCTACCTATGCCAATAATTCCTTTGGATTATATGACACTCAACGTCAATCCCCATTTCGTCAGCATTTCAGCAGCATAATATTTCACATTTCTAGAATTTCCACATCAAAATCACACCTTTTCAACTGTAATTTGCTACATTACATTCGAAGGTAACTTTTCAAATAGAAACCGAAAACGGCTTTGCTTTCAATTTCCCTATGACTTTCTTAATAAATTTTGTTTGGTTTTGTTTTCAACGTCATCAGCAGTAAATCAGCTGAGTCGCTATCCCAAAATGATATCATGCTACACAATATTCTGAACTGGTAATAAATTTCATTCAAACATATTTTACGTTCTTTTAGAGCTTCAATAAAAAGAGTCAAGACATTCTGTTATTCTGTTTATTTATATGCGTGTTCTCTGTCCATTTGAAACGATACTTCAGCTCGCTAGAAATATTAATCAAATTAATTTTCAAACATTTCTCAAACAAAAAAAAACATTTTCACAAAGAATTATTAACTCAGGGAAATGAACATTATTACAGACGATGAATGCGTGTGTACGAAGAAGCAACGACAGCCCGTCATAAATACTTAACTATAGTTGTTGTAAATAGCATTTTAATTGATTAAAGAAAGACTGAATAGTTTCATACAACGACGTGTGAACAAACGAGCATATATGGCAAATGAAAAATTTAATTACTCATTGTGGAATATCACACCGAAACATCTTTTGTGCTCTGTATGAATCAACTTATGAAGAAGGATTTTCATGTGTTCATAATACGACATAAAGTGAACAAGTTGAGAACGTTGCAGACGCTGTGACTTTAGTCCCGTACGATCCCGTAACCCTATACTTGGCAATTTTGGCAAATGCGCATAGTGTATTTACGAAAGTCCGTATAATAAAGCCAGATTCATCAAAATCTCCTTCAGGTCAATGATGGAATCTTATAAATCATCCTATTACCACCAATATACAACACCAAAATAAGTTGTAGACCATGTGGGTGTTGGAATTTTGGGCACCAACACAATGTCACCTCAATAATCGCAAATTCCATAAGGAAATCCAAAAAAACCTTACAAATCCTTCAAAATCCTTGATTTCTACTAGTGGGAAAATGTTGTATCAAGTGGGGCTGCGCAATTTTGGGAACGAACACACTGCCAACTCAATAATCCCAAAAGTCCAGGAGATAACCCTAAAAAACCTCACAAATCTTTCAAATTCCTTGAATTCTACAACTGGTGGGCCATGTGGGTGCTACATTTTGAGAACTAATATTCTGTAACCTCAATAATATCAAAAGTCCAGACAGTAACCCAAAAAACCTAAAGTTCTAGAACTGGGCAGATGGTGGACCATGAGGAGTGCTGCAACTTTGGGAACGAACACGAAGCGGGGAAAAATTTATGAAAATCGGTTTTTTCTCCAGTTACGTCTTTACATCACCATTCTACGGCCGAGTAGCGCGATTTTGAGGGCATTAGCTCATGATCCAGTGAACTGATTTTCACAAACTTTTTTTTCCTGATTGCTGTGCCCAATTATCTCTTAGACGTTTGACGCTTTAGCACTTTTTCCACTATATCTGCCTATCTTCCAACGTTCTCGACCGATTTTTTTCATTTTCATCTGAAATCCCACAATTGTCTTTACCTTTCAGGAATCGGTTTCCATTTTTCGACTTCAATAGCCAAGATTCCACATATTATAAACGGTATTCTATAAGCCCCCAAAACTTCGTACGCGGCTAACGAACATAATGTTAACACGCTGCATGACTTTATTTACAAACAATTACGTCGGTAAACAATCTTTTGTTTCACTGCACGGTGAGCAAATCGGAATTCATTGTGGGAACAAAAAGAGCGAAGGACCAAAAACACCCAGAGATCAAACCGCATTCTATAAATTTCCGTGTTTCAAAAATCTTGTTCAAAAAACAATTAAACTTTTGAACGGTTGATGTGAACCGAGTCAGCTGTATACACACATATTATATATAAGTATATGCTATGTGTGCCTCGTTAAACCAGAGAGCCAGCACACAAAACTATTGAATTTTGCCATTCTTTTACTTTCCCACTCGAAGATTTATATGAAAAGTTCAGAAGTTCTTTGGTATTATTTTTCAATTTCTTTGTAAGCAGACAATGTTAAAAATGTATTTCTATAGTTCGCTACAAAATGAAAAAGTTAATATCAAAAGGAAATACCTTAAGCGAACGGCTTCCTTTCGAGTGAAAAATTACATTTTTTTCGAAGAATTTAAATGTTCCACCATCATATTATTGTCAACGGCAGTGACACCAACAACTCTTCACTGGGTTCTCTTTCTTCGTCTTCTCCTTCAATCCGTTACATACATAATTGTTCAGTATCATAACCTTCTCTTGTTCATAACGACAAATCAAGATATACACAAAGGAAAAGTGGAAAATCTATTTTAGAAAACCAACAGTGTCAGTATACTTCATCCATTTTTAATTCCATTTTAAATTACGAACTTTTCACCATGTGACACATAACAGCTCGATATTATTTGAATTGAATATTGCATTCAATTTTCCGACTATATATATAATAAAAGAGCTCGTCACTCCATATGTTTCTTATTTTCCTGTGTGTGATGAAATTTTATCAAACATAAACATAGTTTTGTGTTTCCGTTAAGTTAACCGCATTATTTAGTGCTTTATGAGCGCTGACAATGAATCATATGCATTTAAAAACAAAATGAGACATTTAAATGTGAGAATTTCGAATGTTTTTTTAAATAAAATAATTGTCTTAAAAGTCGGCTAAACGAGATAAAGCGTAAGGGTATCTGCTCTTTGTTGGTGTTTGTATAATGTCAGATAACTGTATGATGGTTTCAGTAAAGTGGAGACCACAAAATTATCTTTTTAATTATTGACAAACATATTGACCAATCGTACTGGGCTTATTATTCCGATTTTTTTTTGTGTGAATTCTTACTGGGTGTTCATCCCTAGAAAACACAATTTTAGATTTGATCAGAGTTTTTCAAGTCGTCGATGTTCCTTAAGTACTTCCTAGAATATGATATTTTGGCGGGAAATTTGAATTCCCCAAGGCGTATTCAAATTTTGCGCCAAAATATAGTTGACTGGAAACTCTTAATTGACTTGAAACATCGATAACTCTTAAAGCTCTTAAAGAACTCTGAAACATCCATTCACATATTTCCCATTAGATGCTTTGGCTTATTACTAATCGACTGTGAATTTGACATAACGATTTTCGTTCAGCAACTTAATTTAAGTATTTGCTCAGGCAAATAGAGTCGGCTGGGTATGAATATAACACTTTACTTTAGTTTCTAACATAGGAAAAGAATTGGAGGACTCACATTGAATTATTGAGTTGCCAGTTGGTTGGTTCGATCGCAACACTATGATTCTCTCGCTCAAATTTTTCCACAATAACAACATTTGATTGAATCAGTTCATCGGTTGGCGACTGTGACATTATCTACGAAGAAGTCGCAGATATTACCTAGATGGATCTGTATGTTTCTCCTACTACCGTAAAATTAGAGAATTCACATTTTTTACGACTTATGATACCGACGTGGACAATTTTTGCTATTTTAAAGCAAAATTGTAATATTTCCAGTCACAATACAATTTCTTTTTGTGTGTCTCATAATCGTTATGTAATTTCGCAAAAGTTCGTTAATAGGGTTCACTGTCTACTACAGATTTCAGTTAGATTATAATCACATGCATTGCATTCAGCGGCAGTAATAATTTGAGCTATTTAAACATAAAAGAAATCATATTTAGGCCAATTGCTGTTTTATCGACAAAAGTGCCAAAGTAGCTCTCATCTGCTTAATTTAAGAAGAAAAAAAAATCATAAAGAACCATAACCATAAATTCACAGAGAGCATAGCCGTATCGAACATCACACGCGTGCATATTACGCATATACTTGTAAATTACAAATTGAGCAATTTTTTGCGCCACATGCTTTCGAGCACTAAACGTTTAATGTTAAATATAGATTCGAATGTTAAATATATGTCGATCCATTATACCTTTACGTCTTGTTTCTGTACGTAAAGGTATAAAGGGCATACTAATTCATCCTAATATAGATCGCCCGATATATTCAAAACGCATAAATAAATGTATTTGGGAAATGTTACCTATTTATTTTCCGAATAAGTAAACGAGATATTGAAACGAGAACATATTTTCGTGTACAATAAATAATGCGGTTGAAATGTGATGGATACGACAGTTAACATCATAGAACTAAAAATAATATTTCTCATCATGCACACGAACATTTTCGGAAATTTTCCTTCCAGTGCAACTGGCTCGAAACGAAAACCAAAGAAATTCCTCCGGTTTTCTCATCATTGAACGCGGTGATCAAATAAGTGTTTAGTTTGTAATTCATTTCAAAATATCGTCTGATCTCTTGAGGGAAAATATGTTAAGTACTAAATGTAGAAGTTATTTGAGGTGACAATTTGAATCTCTTATTCGTTTTATTCATTCGTCTCTGCCACTCAACATAAAACTTCATTTTACGATCTCATCGAAAACGCAGTAAGATTAATGACATCTATGTTCGAAGATCATGGGTCATAATAAAAACCGGATTGGTGAAAATTAGGAAAATGATGGCGTGGCAATTAATTTTTATGTCCATTCGCTTCAACTGTATCAACCTATTCGTCTTCAGACCCGTGCGAACAAAAGGTAGCTTGAGTTCTATAACTTGAATTCTTTTTTTCCCTGCTAGATATTGACAATTAGAAGATCCCCAGATGAAAATAATAAAATTAGGTCGTGTAGGCTTGGAGTATGGTGGAAAAAGTGTTATTTTGGAGGACTGGTCAAGGTTTTTCGCATATATTTACAGTAGTATAGAACGTACTACGTTTATGAAAATCACTTCACTATATCATAAGCTGGGGTCCTCAGAGTGAGCGTGAATCGTGCTGCTCGATGGTAGAATAATATGCATTTTGTCTAGCAACTGCAAAATTTTTGACCCAGTATGTTGGTTGACAAAGGTCCTCATGATCCACCATCTTCCCAGTCCTTGAACTTTAGGATTTTAAAGGATTTCTGAAGTTTCTATGGGTTCTCTTCTGGATTTTTTGTATTATTAAGGTGATAGCATGTTGGTTCTCAAAATTCTATCACCTCACATGGTCCCAGTTCTAGAATCCACGGAATTTGAAGAGTTTCTGAGGTTTTGTGGGTTATTCTTCTGAACTTTTGGGTTTATTGGTGTGGCAATCTGTTGGTTCCCAAAACTCCAGCACCTTCATTGCCTACACATTGCTAGTTCTAGAATTCGGAGGGAAAGGATTAGAAAGAAATCTTTGAGATTGCTGCTGTAATTTGGTTAAGGTAGTAAGACTTTATCATGTGGTCGTAATTTATCTATGTACATAATATCGTTGCAGTTCGTAAAAGGATAAATTCCCTATTAAGTTCTATTTCTAATCATTCCACAATACTTACGCACTAGTTTTGATTTTTATTGCATATAGCTGCAGCAGCATATGTAGCTGTAATGCTACATACAAAAGTTTCTTTCTTTTTGTAACAATCGTAGTATGTTACGTCACTGTTTGCGGAACACGAGCCGAAGGCGAGTCAACAGTATTTTACATGACTAGGGATAAAAAGATGAAAAGTAGAGTTTTCGTGTGAATTTTGTGGATCCGAGACGAAGCCGAGGTCAATAAACACACGAAAACGAGACACACGACGCATGTAGCATGTAAATGCACTTTACTGTTCAATGAAATGTTATGCAAATGCCATTCAGGTCAAAATCAGATACTAAATTAGATAATTGCTCCATTCTAAAGGTTTATCGTCAGAGTCGACAGTTGAGATTAGAATCACTTTTATTGTCACACTTATTTGGACAACAACAACAAATTGGTTGGTTAATGAAATTTCTTCACTTAGGTAATAAAGAAATCAATAAAAAAATCAAATAAAAAGCAAACTTCGTCAGCAATTTTAAATAATCCAATAGTAAACAGAAGTCTACAGTCTACACACCCGTTCGTGCCTACGTTTTTTGTTAATAAATATAACGAACAATGTGAGAATAGCGGACAGATGTAAAATAATTATTTTAATAAAATACAAAAAGGCAACGGCCTTACCGTTTTGTTGTCATGATTATGGCATTTCATCATTTTTTATGTGTTGATTTTTATGCAAAAATTTGTTTTGTGCTCTTCGCCAGGCATTTTATACATATGAGTTAACAATACCGTCCAAAAAGTGTTCAGTCACTTGAAAATAATAATTAAGTTCGTACGAATGAATACCAAAGCAGAAAACGCACTAGACTTTATGGACAGGAAATCAAAAGATTCTGACTTCCTTTTACTATTTTAATAAATGATAAAATTATAAATTATTCAAAACACTTACTCTCCGGTTATGTGTCTCTGGTGTGTGAGTTTATGATTTTGTAAATATAAATTGAATTTTTTATTTTTTTCATATAAATGGCCTGTTAATTCACAATGCGTGAATGGATTTACATTCACACAATGTGAAAATGAAATAATAATCCGAGAATCGGTTTTAAAACGATTTTAATGTTGGAATTAAATGTCGGTTATATTGCATTTGATAGTTATGGCAATGTCCGCAGGATTGTTGGTACGGTTGATGGTAATTTTGTTTGCATTTTCCAATTGGAAAGGAAATTGAATTTGTGTGGCTTATGTTTGAGTTTAAATAAATTCTATGTTATTAGCAGCACATTGTGCAACGAAACGTTTTGCGGTCGGTACTTCATTCATTTCTTATTCCCTTGACTGTTGTTAAATCGAGGGTCTTATGGTTTAAAATTCATCCACACTGAGATATGTACAGTTGAAGTTTGCAACCGAAAAAAGACTGAAAAACTTGCACTTTTCTCACAGAAATTTCTCGAGGTACACGAAACGTGCATGGTCGCGTGGGGTGTCATTGGAAAGGTAATTACATGTTCTTTCAGGGAAAGTAGATCTTACGGAAGTTTGGTAGCATCTATCAATATAAGCACGTAAACATTTCAACTTCTCATAATTTGTCGTAGATGCTTCAAACCCCAATAAGACCCTACTTTCCTTGAAAGTATATACAATTACCTTTCAAATGACACCCCACACGACCATGCACGTTTCGTGTATCTCGAGAAATTTCTGTGAGAAAAGTGTAAGTTTTCAGTCTTTTTTCGGTTGCAAACTTCAACTGCACATATCTCAGCGTGGATGAATTTTAACCCCAAAAGACCCTATTTGCCTCGGAAGTACATGCTATTACCTTTCTAATGACACCCTGGAGAAATTTTTGTAAGAAAAATGCAAGTTTTCGGTTTTTGATCACCTCACACTAGCCACACAAGCTTCGACGAATTTTTTTGAAAGTGGTTTTGGCTTCTGCGGTTGAATACCTTGGATTGGATTGGATTGGATGGTTACCCCAGCACCTAAGTCTCTAGTGGGCCTGTTGTGATTTTTCATCATATCTCTCCAGACTCAGATAGTTCACAAATCGACCGTGTAAACGTCCCATACGTTGTGAATTCTCTAAGCCACGAGTGGTATGCGAAGACCACAACCATCACTAATGACTCATGCATTTTTCCAATGAGCGACTAGTCGATCATAGATGGCGCTTATCCTACAGTCTGTTGTATATTGTGAATTGTGTCATTGACAGTATGTCAATATGGCGTGATTGTTGCGAAGAAATCGAATATTGGATTTCTTTGAAATTTGCGACTTTGTTACGGTCGTACAGAACTAACAGCGAGTGCTTAATCACCAAGTGATTAGAATAAAACCAGGCAAGCATTTTTGCAGCGGGAGTCGAACCCGGGACCTCTTGGGTATGAGTCCTATGCTCTACCGATTGAGCTACCTGGACACGAATACCTTACTGGGCACATATAAAAAATTCCATTAGAAAATGCGTCCGATTTCAGTCTTCTGTTTTTCAGACTTAACTCACAGACTAATACAACTAGGCCCAACCTCTTGGATGCATAAAGTTTCTGTGTCAAAAATGCCAATTATTTTTGGATGTTTGCCAACTTCTTGTGGTATTGTCTTCTAACTCCAGTCTTCGATTTTTGTGTTCCTTTTTACAGTCGCTTTAAACTCACTGCAGCGCGTTTGGGCTTACGAAGTTTTGAAATTAAATGTAAAGAATGTTTCAACTTCATTTGATAAGTTTATCAGTCAAGTGATCTGACCCACCCATAAGGTGGGACCTAATATTTAGAATACTCATAATCGAGCTTTTCGATTTCAATGTTTCCTTTATGAATAATTTGCTGAAACTAGCTCAAAGTTAGTGCTGTAGGTGTAGTACGAATACTTCAAACATGTGGCACCATTTTTTTGTTGAATGCCTTTAACCAGAGAACGAAAAGCAATTATTTTAACGAGAGCAATTATACATTATGAAGTCCATGCGTCTAGTTAGACATATAGCAATAATCTCAACGAAATTAATGAACTCGCACCGATATGACCGTTCAACGTAAGCATATCGAAAGAAATTAACAAAATATTTATATTCAAAAGATGTTAACATTCTATGCGAGAGTTCTCGTGTCTACAACGTTGATCTTTCTGCTAATATTGACTAAGCGTGGCATACGATGATGCATAACAATTTCAATAATCGTAATTCGAAAAAAAGAGTACAAAAATGTTTACGTGGCACCGATTTTTCCTTGAATTGATTAGAGCCGATATGTGTGCTTCTTGAATGTATTTACTTGACACAAAAATCACATGTGTGATTGTGTATTTACGGGATAAAAATCATTTTGATGAATACAACCAGTGAATAGCTTATTGATGTTACGAAATTTGTGTTTTGAAAATGTCTCTCCCATCGAGAATGGAGTGTAAAAATTGTATTGATTTTTACCAGCTATATATCGATCGATTGAATCATATAAATGACAATTAAAAATTTAATTTATTGATTTCATTGCTTGCTCATGACCCAGAAAACAAAAAAAATCAGTTTCACTTAATTGGCAATTTTTTTATTGTCTTATTCACTCGCGTTGGAATTTAATTTTAATTTCATTCAGTCTTTTGGATACCAAGTTGCGACAGTCGGATCATTTGAGAGAGTAATTAATAGGAAACCTTCTTTGGCCGTTAGAGGCGCCTCAATATTTTTCAATTCTCCGTTCTTTGCGCACTATTTTTTTGTGAAAGAAATTCATTCTGTTAAATATCCCTGAAAAGTCAGAGGTCAGAGCGTAGCAAGAGCCACAATTCACCCGAGAAAATTAAATTTCCTACTTTTTCCTCGAGGTCAACACAACGTTTTTTTACAACAAAGGTCCCCCAGGTTAAAGCTGAGGTGAGAAAATGACTATTTTCTCACCCACGTTGGGAAACATATGTTGACTTCTAGGGACCAATACCAATCTAGTAGACACATCCCAGAAATGATTATTTTTCCTTCGGTGAAGAAATAACTATTTTTGAATATTCACTGACAAAAAAGTTTCGAAAAACCCAGCTGTTGTTGGTAACTTTGTCTACAGGTAATCTTCAATAGCTGCCACAGTTGTAGCGCCACATACAAAAAATACAGCTGCGGCAGATAATGTAGATTACCTGAAGACAAAGTTACCTGTTACAGGTGAGTTTTTCGAAACTTTTTTGTCAATTCTTAGATGCGTGTACATGGAATAATCTTTCCAAAGCCACCTCGCACAACGTTGTTAAGAAAATTGCATATTTTCGGTTTTCGACCACTGCCCACTAGCCACACAAGCATCAAGGAATTCAAAAGAATCCCTCTTATTTTTGTCGTTGTTTTCGTTAACAGATGTTTCCAAAAAGGCTTCATTCCATGATTTAACTGCGTGACTTTGGGCTATATTAGATAGATTAGACTGATGAGAAGCATCTTTAAATAAAAATAGAAACTCCCACTACCTTACCTTACATTCTGCTTTCAGTGGAATTTCTCCTTTTCCAATAGAAATCGGTTGGGTGCTTTCCATCGGGAGATCTTAGATCTTTATCTTGTGGTTTCTTATACAAGACACTTAAGGCTGGAAGGATTCCTTAGAGTATTTACACCAATCTTCAGTGACAGACAACAAGAACTAATTGGGCCGATTGACCGATTTATTCTGGGAAGATTCACTTATTGCCCCGACTGCAGTCAAAGACAGTGAAATTTCAGCATGAATTTGCTTCAGCTGTTTTTCAGCTGATCCGCACAAAGAATCAAAACTGTTTATACGGTTTTACCACTACGCGCTTGTTTGTAGCAGCTTCTACAGTATAAACAATTTTGATTCTATGTGTGGATCAGCTGAATCAAATTCATGCAGAAATTTCACTGCCTCTGACTGTACTGCAAAAGCATTAACGGTCAAGCAATTTTCTAAAATATCCAACAGAAAACTCTAATCGAATGTGTAACTCCATAAAACAAACTAATTAAAATCTGTCGAAACATAAAATTAACACTTGATTTACGACCAATGGCATCATGTATGTATTACAAATAACAAATAGCGTCACTGCAGGACAAACTCAACATCAGAATGCATGTCATACGCGTTGGGTTCTCTCGATCACATCAATTTTATTTTACAAGAGATCTAATTTAAGATTAACATCAATTCAATATCATTGGATATCGTTAGCATTAAATGCATCCTACCGTGTAATATACAATATTATAATTTAGATGACGTTTTACTATCAATAACACAACTCCTCCTAACGCATAAATTGATGTTTCACTTCACATAAAACGATAAAATTAAAGCGGCCGCCATACTCTTGTGTATGTTGCTGCGCATACAAAATACTGTTCAAAATAGAACTAACCATTGACTTAACTTGTTGCAACTTAACTCGACCGTTCGTTCGTGTTTTATTCTAATATAAACGGAGAGCAGTTTCAATTACATCACAGAAAAATCATTGGTCAATAAATGCGCCAGTTACACTATTTACTACATAAGAACACTTTGTGCCTTCGTTTAGTGAAATAGCTTGGAGATCACATTCAATTCAATCATGTTGTTCATCTAACCAGACGAAGAATGGGGCATACGTAGTGTGTGAATTAATTTCATTTTTCATTTTGTTTTGTTATTTTAATTGAAAGTTGAAAAAATCAAATTGAGTTTTATTACAACAACAAATAAAATTGTGGAATTTCTAGTGGCATCCGATACACCGACTGTTGGAGTTTGTAATAGTTCAATGAAAGTGCATTTTTTTAAACAGAAAAAAGTTGAATTGCAATTCAATATACACTCAATTTCCAACAAAAATAATTTGATTCTTAAATGTCGTTCGCTGTAATATAATCCGAATATTGATACATATTACACCCATATTATCATAACAAAACAACCGAATGCAAACAAACAGCAATGATGGTTGAAAAAGCAGAGGGTTTTCTTTATCGTCGACCAGTCTATCAATACTTTCAATATTTGGAAACGTAAGTAACATATTATGTCAGTTTTACTGACTCGGTGTAATATTTCAGGCATGTCCTGTGAGCGATTGGATGAGCGAGTGTATGAATGTATGAATGTATGAACTGCACGCGTAAAATCGTAATTTCATATATTTAATGTTACAATTTTTCCCACCCCGATCGAATCGATTAACTTAATGTCACAATATTTTTAAATGAAAATTAATGTGTCTGAAAAATTGGGTTTCATTCGGTAAATATGGTTTCCGTGTACATTTTTGTTGCGGTCTGTGCATATCCCAATTGTTCACACAGTCACAATGGTGTACGAAGAATAAATAACATCCTTCCCCCAAATTGCAATTCATTTATATTGTATGTGAGCTACTCTTTGTTGTTGTATGTAATGCAAAATAGGGGGATGATGCCTTTGTGGTATGCAATATTTTCGGGTGCTCTGATGAGATCAAAGCGTATACACACGGAAAGAGCGTTGACCGGGGTGAGTTGATGAAAAAACAAACAAACACACAAGTAGTTTCGTAGGGGGTCCAAAAAATAAAAGTGTCGAGGAAGTTGGCGGACCCCGAGGAAAACAAACCTGTATGGCCTCCTGATAAAAATTGTATTGATGCGATCCGAGTTGGTTTAGGGGTCGCTCAAGGACGAAATATGTGAAAAAACGCTGTGATTTTCCATACATTTTTTCCATTACTTTCTATGGTAAAATTTTTTTTGCGACAATATCGAACTTTTTTGGTCCAGAAAACTTAGATTAGATGCAAGAGCAAGAAAAATGCGTTGTTTTCATTTTTTGGAATTTTTATATCGTCTGGGCGCACCTAACAATATTGGTATAGACAAAAATCCACAGATAATTTCCAAGTAATACAAAGTCATGCTTAGTTACTTTTTCAGTTAAGTGTTAGGTATTGTTGTAAAGGTAATGACAGTAGCTTTCAAACGAGCCCACAGTCGAGTTTCGAGTTGGCGTCCTGTCGTAATAGTCATTGCTTTGCGTGAGTTCACGACCCTGACATTTTTGCACTAAAATCGATTTCAATATAGCTTCATAAAATTGTTTTCGAAAAAATTTCTTTTTGCAATGAAAGCTTGTGCCCCTTGTGCCGTAAGCTCTATTTAGATTTAAATATATCCGATGTACACCCCATGAACTTTTTGGAAAAGCCCAAAGACTGTATGAACTGGTTAGGCTACTTTGACTGACTTGAGAGATGCGAAAGCCCTTGGAAATTACTAAATCTGTCTCTTTGGACTAATCTGAAGTGAAATAAACCAACTCACCTTAACAAGTGACCTCAGTTACTGTTAGTTACGTTCAATTTTTCTTTAACCCTCATTTTCGTGATTTTTCACATATTTCGTCATTGCGCGACCCCTAAACGAACTCGGATCGCATCGGCCCCATAAACATTTTTTATCAGTGGCTCATATAGATTCGTTTTCTCCATGGTCCGCCAACTTTCTCGAAACTTTTATTTTCCCATACGATGTTGGACCCCTAATGTTTCGACTTTCCTATACGAACTGTGATGGTGGGATCTACTTTTGTAACTAAGTTAAGTTTCGAAAAAATCTGTGTTTGTCGTCAACACCGAACTGCCCAAAGAGACGCTATACGACTTTACCAAGAGGTATTCTTTTAAAAACCAGCCTACCGAAATTGAACACATTTTTCAGTAGATTTTTTATGTGTGCCTAGAAAGATGTTCGTTCCTAGAAGCCAAATTACTTTTCAAAAAATTCTGCGAAGCTTTTTTAACTAGCTCGAGGTGATCAAAAACCGGAAACATGCACTTTTCTTACTTTTTTTCACTTAAACGAAAAGTACAAGGTCGTGTTGGGTGTCAATTTCATGTTCTTTCAGGGAAAATAGGTCCCATGAGGATTTGTAAGCAATTACGACGGAACATAAGAAGTTTATGTTTTCATATTTCATCGTAGATGCTTGTAAACCCCAATTAGACAATATTTGCCCGAAAGTACATGCAAGTACCTTTCTTATGACACCCCATACGATCCTGTACGTTTCGTGTAACTGGAGAAACTTCCATATGAAAAGTGCATGTTGTTGATCACCTCCCACACACACAAGCATCGACGAATTTTTTTGAAAGTCCTTTTGACTTCTATAAAAGACATTGAGGTTGTATGGATGGGCCAGCTGAAAACAGCTGAGGCCAATTACGTCATAAATTTGGTTGGGCCGATGGTAAAAAAAATAGAAACAATTGGAGTCGTTCTGTCTCTTATAAATAAAATATTTTTCGTGTTTTGGGCTACAGATGGTCGATGAAACATATGCAGGCATAAAACAGCCATCGCAGATTTTAAAAAGGTGTCATTGGAAAAGTATTCTATGAAGGCTCGTTGTCTAGTCATTTATCAGCTAATCCAATGAATTGTTAACACATAGTGCAATTCTTCACCCGGCACCAGTCTGCAAGTTTTCACACAAAATTCAGTTTGAAAACTTTCAACTGCGTCTGAACTGTCTGCTGAATTATCAAAGACAAGATCGACATTGAATAATAAATTGAATTCAGTGAAACAAGGAAAGTCGCCGACGAATAACCTCTCATAGTCAGATTGAAAGTACATTTCATTTTAATCAACTGAAATGTCTGTGATGCCCTTTTTATGTAAATAAAATAATCCAAATGCTACTGCTAGAATTAGCCATATTCAAATCTGAATATATTCGTATCAGGCTATCTCCAAAATCCGTCCAGTCGTTGTGCATTAAATGTAAAGGTTCTGTGATATGAATACGTACAAACAGACCATTCGGACAATTATAAAGCCAATCTAACGTATCACAGAAACAATCAATATCCCCGTGTGTGCATTGTATGCATACACACGTCGTTACGTTACGTTCTGACAGATATTACATTTTCTATGTCCCATACAGTTAATATCTCATAGCACTATTTGTATCTGTACGGTTTTGTGTGAATGCATTTCCATATCAGATGAAAATATGTGTGTAAGTGCATTAACCTTTGAAAATGTTGCAGTTGCATCAAAAACTCGGGTTCCGTTTGTTGAAATTTTTATTTCGAAATAATATGCAACACTGCGACAAATAAATATTTGATTACGAAATTTTGATTGTATAACATTTTCGATTCGAACCCTCCCAAACCGTTTTTTTTCCTATTCCGTGTCTTTATCTCTCTGTCTCTGTTTATCTCTCTTCTTCGCCTTTTTTTTGGTAGAAATTTGTTCATTTTTCATCATTTTTTTCTCTCCTGTAAATAAACTCTTGTTGTAAAAATAAACTATGCGGAGAAAAACATAAAAGAAAAACAAAATTAAATAAGTTGGGATGTAAACATTAAAACAGCTGTTTCTCGACTACACGAACTGGGTAAAAAGTTATTAACGAGACTGCATATGGATGGTTAGACAGATATAGTCATAATAAGAAATAACATTTTATCTACACTGTAATGTCAAAATATTCGAAATTGATACCCCTGTTTCAGTATATCTAAATGGAGTAGGTTTGGTCGCTGACAGATCTGTTGTTGTAGATACTAAGTAATTTTCTCAGTCAAGAAACTTAGGTTGATTGCAGGATTACAACGATTTACAACACTCCTCCTTAATCATGCAATTAGTTGAACCCTTTGATATCCCAATATTTAACTTATGTCTAGAACCTTCTTTCTCTTCTAGACTCCTCCTCAATTCCAGCAAACTGTGTGAAACTGTGGGAAACGGAAGGTTGATGATTGTTATTTATTGTGATTATGAAAAGATCGATTTTTTACTGGCTGCGGCATTATTATGAGCAGTCTTTTTTGATTGATTGAAAATAAAAGTGTGAAACTTGTTTCGGACAATGGTTCTTTGGGTTTTTCGACAAATTTGCTCTGACCTTCGTCGATTCTGCTTTCGAGTATAAAATTAACCATCGATTGACATCTTTCCTCAGTATAACTTTGACTAACAATTCTATAATTGCACAGAATCAGTGCTCTTGCATCCGCAGTGAAAAATATTCTCTCAATTAGATCTCTCGGCAAACCCTGACGTATAAGCTTCTCTGCTTCGTTTATCCGTTGGTAACTTTCTCCTTTACCGCTTTTTGACTGGTAACAATTTCCAGACAAGAAAATTGTTACGTTTCTCCATTCATCGATTGATTTTGTGCGAAATCCCAAATTTCACAACAAAACCAAATTCTTCTTTTCATTCGTTATTCTTCTGACTTCTGGGCCCATAACCTGTCGAGAGTTAAGGATTCACGTAACAGGACGAAAAAGATAACTTGATTGAATCCGACTATTAGTTTTATTCAGAACAAAGTAATTTAGATGTTGAGTTCTAAAGAACTAATGAGCTTGATTCGCTCGTTTCGGCAATCTCACCTCTAGTGCACAAAACCACCCCATTTACTAACTAGTCAGTGAAATAGCTATTTTAAGTAGAGGATATTTTACGTCTAGATACAGTACTACACACAGAGTATTAGAGAGAAAAGTTATCGCATTTGTTTTGTTCAGAACGAACGAAAAAAATAAACAAACAAATGTCTTGTAATCATAATTAAATAGATACATGAAATTTTTAGTATTCGGGACATTAAAGGGTGATTACCAGACAGTTTGTAGCTGTATGTAAAGTTAATTTAAAATTTGTTTAGAATGTATCTTTGCTGGTTGATTAAGATCAATTACACACTGAATCAATTCCACCGTTTGCATCTCTGTTCATTGAAAAGTTAACTTAATGGTAGACATAGACTGTCAGAATCGAATTGCATTGTTAATTGCATTTGCAAACATAAAACAGAACCATGCACTAAGCTTTCATTGTTCCCATCAAGACGTACATTTTCACGGTAAACTGGCTGCATTATTCTTACCCAATTAACATATAGCATGGTCTAGCCATTGTTTGTAATAAAATTAACTGAAGGCACACTATGACTTTTGGAACATTTAACCAAACATAGGCCAATTGAGGTAGCATATGAAACACGGTTCATTTTACGACTGTTTATATTTTGATAAGCTAGTTAATAACACCAATAACATTTTGGAAAGTGTGTTTATTACGGATAGGTTTGTTTTAGTCCATGGTTGCAAGCATGTGTATACAACACACTGCAGTGAGCGACTGCTTTTTTTTCTCTTTTAGTTTTCCTTCAGTTTATCTTTGTACAAATAAAAACCCTTCTGCTGATAAAATGTCTAGATAGATATGCGGATGGCTTTGTATGGAAATTTGGTGGCATTCTGTTCGGAATTCTACGAATTTGTATTTAGGAAATGAATCCTCATTTCGACTAAAAATTCAATGACTGCAACCAGACTTTTTGTACATTTGTACATTCCTTTCAACGTCACCAAGTCCATTGGGACTTTTTTTGATTCAGAAAAAGCGACCTATTGTGGACATACTCTTCATCTGTCTGTTAGTTCCAAAAATCCGAAATTTAGTATTTGGTAGCTAGTGGCTGTCCGTTGTTAAACCGTTTAACCGTTAAACCGTGGTTGTCAGCTGTCTTCAGCTAGTTCAGTCATACACCTTCACTAGGTTTAGGTTATACTTGTTCAGTTACCTGTATCTGTTGAAACCGGTAGCTTATAGTTGACACTGCGATTCGGAAACTTTGGTAGTTGGTAGTTGACTACCAAGATAATGACTGACTACCAACCGTAATTTTCGGCAGAGATGTTTACCATTCTAGAACTGCTCGTCGACTGATGAGATTATTCGGGCTGCTCGCATATCTATAATTCCAATATTTAGCAGTTGACAACTAAACTGGTAGTTAATGTTCAACAGCTGGGTCTCGAGCGATTGAAACATTCTTCCTCATTGTATATTTACAACTCAAATCTTTGGGGTAGTTCCAATCAAAAAACACCAGGCTTTAGTCAGACTATTCTTATTGCTCACTACTTGCGAAAACAAAGCACAAAGTTGAGTTGAGTTCATTTTTCGGGTGTTCCAAACCATATGGGAGATCTTTATTTCCATAAATAAATAAAAGAAAAAAGTTCTGTGTTACAAGCCTGACCTACACCAAACATGAATATCTTGTTCGTTATCTTCCTCAGAACATCATTTAACCATTAATTAAACGAAAATTTATTCGAAATTTTGTTTTCGGTTACAAAAACGAGCACCAAGCCCAACATACCACCGAAACCTAAAATTATTTAAACGCACCATTACTTTGAATTAATATTTAAGCGCATCTGTCTTGTCGTATTTGCATAAAGCATTAAGATAAAGATAGCCCCGTCGTCTTGTTGACTCCACAACCGTGGTATATATCTTAACATACATATGTGTGTGCATAATAAAATGCCGTATGAATTGTGATAAACTTAATCCTACAATCTCACGAAAGACGATGGCATGGCACACGCTTTATTAATATTTCACACCATGACATTACTTAGTGGAACACTTTGATCGCCTTCCGAGTTTATTATTGGAGCTAATTTACTCGTAGGCAAAGTTTTCTTTCTTTTCTTGCATTTTCTTAAAACTATTCTTGTGCCGATCTATGCAAAGTACACTGCTAAAAATACGAAAAGTGTGTAGCATTGAAAGTATGCAAAAAACGAAGAAAAGAATTCATTTTGAAATAAGAGTCACTGAGTCATCGGTGTGTAGTCAACGATCCGATGTAATAACAATAATAATTACTGTCTTGTTGAGAAACATGTTTCTATAAATTATTTCAGACTAACCCTGTTATTTGTAATGTGCATTGCAAATTGCACTGTTGATAAAAATCGGTCAGTAAAAAAAAGCGAAATGAATTCAAAACTACCGAGCTGCACAACTGTTCATAGTTATTTGTTTACCGAGGGGAGAAAATCGGAAATTCCAACAATGGCAATGTTTGTGGTCAGAGCAAAGCGATGGAATTTCCTTTTTCTCTTCTCGGTAAACAAATAACTATTTTCATCCGTGCGTCGTGTGAATAGCCGTTTTTATCCACGAAACAAACACGCATCAATTTGTTTTATCATTTTTCAAAACCCAAACAAAGTGTAAATCGCGAGGAGTAAAATCTCTTGTTCGCCCCATTAGTGTTGAAGCAAGAGGTGAGAAAATGAACATTTTATCACCTGAACTGTCAACAAAACACCATCTTCTCACCGCATTTTCGTGGATAAAATAAGGTTAATCACCTTGCACGCATAAAGAAACATTTGTTCGACATATCGTAGAACTTTCTGTATGCATATCGATACATCTGTACTTGCATATGCAATTGTTATGCATAGGTTTTTTGAGACAAAATTTATTTCATTTAAGTGTGTAATTTATAGTGTCCGTAATCGAATGGCCGATTGAAATAAAACCACACAGCCTATAGTATAAAACGACACAGCATTTGCGAACACAAATAATGTGATAAAATATGTGAATAATTTATCAATCTAATTACAACATGATGCATAACTTCCTCTTTGTAATATTGTTATTTAGTTGCTGTTGCTTGAAGACTTTTCCAATTTAACCTTGAGTTTTTGCATAGACAGCACGGCAACACAGTTTAATGTGCGGGCCCACATAAACAACAAAAAAATCGCATCGGGCTCAAATTAATGCTTATACATTTGCTGATACCAGTCTAGTATATCATTTCGCCTAATTTGCATATTATTCGACTACGTTTTTGTAGGACGTGGAATAACGAACGTAATTAGAACTTTACTTTGAACCATATTGTAAGATAAGGATGGCAGCATTTTTACATTTTATTAGTGGCGGTTCTCGATGTGCATGGTACAGAAATACCTTTGCAATGATACTAAAATCAACAAGAGTTGTTCAAAGAATTTGATGAATTTGAAGAAAAGAATGTCTCTGTTTAATGTGTAGATCTATATAAAAATAGATAAGGAGACACATTACGCATTTATAACCCGATAACGTAAAGTAAATCATCCAGGAGTGCTTTGACGACCTGATATTCATTAATTACTATGAACTGATGTATGGGCCAATCAATGAATGTATGTACCATGTGGCCGATTCTTCAATATCAGTTGATTAGTATTGAACGCATTCATTATTCATGTCAAAATAATATAAGAATGAGTGCGTTTGAATCCGTTTTTCAAGTCGGAAAGTCCTACGTGGTGACATTAGACCATAACAGGTACTTTATATTCATTGGGTCTAATGTGACCACTAAGGATATATTGACTTTAAAAAACGAATTCAAACGCACTCATTTTCATATTCTTTGTGCATGAGTAAGTTTTGATTTTGTCGGGGTTAGCATAATATATATTATTGACATTTGAGGGGAACATTGTCAATGAAAGTATAGAACAGGTATGGCCGATCGGCAAATTCACCTTAAACGCATTCGTAAATTATGTCAAAATAATATGAAAATGAGTGCGTTTGAGTGCGTAAATCAAATTTTCATGTCCTCCGGGCGAACGATCGACCATACCTGTTTTACACTTTCATTGAACATTGTGGCCCATTAAACGTGATTAACTTACTTTATTGTATAAGCGAAAAAGAGAGCGTCTTGTGAAAACTTTATTTTGATTCCTCGATTATTAATGCAAATTTTTAGTCAGAGGAAGCAAAAAATTGGGAAGCATTGACGATTCAATCTCCGAGTAGAGCGACCTCGATGTAAAACTTTTTCATCAATATTTCTTGTACAGCATAAAGTATGGCATATTTGGTATCGTTGTAAAGCTGAGACTCTAAGCTACAATATAAGCAACCTTATTGACGGAAAATACTCATACTAGTAAGGTATTGAAGCGTCCAAAGTTCACCGAGGGTAGCCTAAAAGTGCAATTTCTGAAAATGTAACAGAAAACTTCGATTCAAAAATAATTTTTTTGCCTTTCAAAAGGGTTTCCAAACTTGTCTGGAAACACCATTCAAAGGATTCCTCGGTTGCTTCGCAAAGGAGTTATCAGTCTTTTACCATGGTGAAATTTTTACTTTTAGTTACTATTGCTCAATGAAGAAATTATCGAGAGCCATAATGTTTACACTGTAAATCTTAGAATTTGTCCCTCTGCCAATTCCAATATAAATCTCAAGTCCTCACTGTTCCACAAGCCCTGGCTGACGCTGGTGCTGGTTCTCAGGAACATCACAGGTGATTTTGCTAAAACTTCATCAACAGTCATATCATGCGGTAATGTTTTGTTGTGCAGGACCAATTACAATGCTCGTTCAGAATATTGCCAACAAACTTAACCGTAATTTAAACCTTAAAGGGGTCGTTCATAAATTACGTAACGCAAAAGAGGGGGGGAGGGGGTATCAGTCTAGCGTTACACAGCGTTACAGGGGGGAGGGGGGGTCTGACAATAACGTTACGTCACGCAACATATTTCGTATAAAAAGTCTGTAAAGTCTGTAAAGTCTTTAATAACATTATTTTTCAGTAGGTGGACGCCCGAAACTTATCAGCATGGACATGTCTGTCTAAATTGTAAAAAAAAATCCGAAGCAATCG
This sequence comes from Bradysia coprophila, assembly GCF_014529535.1. Classification (NCBI taxonomy): domain Eukaryota; kingdom Metazoa; phylum Arthropoda; class Insecta; order Diptera; family Sciaridae; genus Bradysia; species Bradysia coprophila. The sequence continues at coordinate 2,345,772 of NW_023503374.1, forward strand.
TATACATACAATTCGTGTAGTATTTTTTGTAATTACTGTAAGAAAAATATCAATTTTTTCATGAGTTGTGTTACGTAACAAACCGGAGGAGGGGGGGGTATGACCTTGCGTTACACTAGCGTTACAGGAGGGGGGGAGGGGGTCTTGAAAATGTCAATTTTTGCGTTACGTAATTTATGAACGGCCCCAAAGACGCTGAGCGTCGTTTGCAGCGTGGCTTTATTTAATTGACAAACCAGAAAACTTTACTACTCGAAACGTTTTTAGCTCTTTCACGAAGTTTATTTTGATAAATAACTAAAACCACTCCTTTCTTAGGTCACTCATTTGACTTTTCAAAAATGTACCGCTACTTCCTGGTTTACTTTACGCTTCCGTGATTATAATCGATCAAATCTGTTACTTCTGTTGATCTAAAGTTAACAGAAAATCTTTTACTTCATTATTTTGAACATGCATTTTAGGACATTACAAGCCATTACCTTCAGGTCCTTGCTCACTTTTATGGTTAGCAGATGGAATAGGAGTAAAGGTTAGAAAGCATGCTACACATTTGGTAACATAATTATTGTAATTCATACCTTATTCTCTGCAATATCGTTTTTGGTCAAACTAATCGTTTTTCTTTCAAATATTGATCGATATACACTGTCTGGTAGGATTGTACTGGGACATCGATATTTCTTCATTAGCACTTGCTTTAAAGGCGACAAAACATTCACATGTCTCAAACGATCATCTTAGCCGTTGTAACGAACGTAGGTTGACCGATTCGAGTGAGAGTAAGCGAATCACTAACACTCACTCACTCATCAGCTAAGCCAAGATTTATCTCACCGTAATAACCGATCACGTCTCTCCAGTCATTACATTCAAAAAGTAGCATTTAACAAACATAGCGACATTCATCGGTTTTTTTTCCTCTTCTGTAAATCAAATGAATGACTATATAATGTTTTAATGACAACATTTCAACGTCGATATACATACGTGTATAAAATGCGAACCCAATCTACTACCTACAGTATCGAAATGTATCTCTCTCTCGTCAGAAATGAATTAGATTCGCCGATTTTAGTTTGTAGTAAACAACGCGACATTACAGACGTAGACGACGACGACGACGACGTGTGTTTGATTATCTGTTTTGCATATATATTTGCTATGTTTTAGTTTTGTAGATTCAAAAAGAGTCAACGGTTTTTACACAGTGTTGTGCCCACCAGTGTTTTTATTGTATGCACCAAATCAAATGGATATATTTAACTTACGTGCATTTTTGTTGTTGCTGTTGTTCTGTTGAAGTTGATGTAACCCGTCCGTATACAATATACATAATCTTATGCTAAAATAAATGGGATAGTCACAGCTGAGAATTGATGTTGCACTTTGTTGAATGATGATTATAAATGAAAAAAGATAAAAAGAAAAGAATAAATTCAAAGTGTTTAACGTGCTAAATTATTCACATTCTAATGCCCGTATTGATGAAACAGTGAATGGATGGAATGGATCCAGTAATAAAGAAGAAAAAATTACGAGCTCGAAAATGACATATTATGATGATGTTATTATCGCTAGAGAGCCCGTCCTTGTGGATTCGTCATTTTATGTAAATAAAATTAAGTGTCTGCGTGCATGTTGGAAACAGATTTTTTTTTTGTGTTGTGTGTCGATTTTGGGTTCAGTTCTTTTTTTCTCGCCTTATTTAATTAATGAAACATTTGTTTCGTCATGACCGCGAAACGCTGACAACACTCCATAACTGATATATAATAATTGCGCCGGAAATTGATTTCGTTGGAGGGTAATTGGAGCTTAGAATTCACTAATGTTCCATCTCTTACACAATGGAATTCAATTTTAATTTAGCGTCTGATATACGAAGCATATTTCATTGTAACAGAGATTACACCGAGGGGGAAAGTACGCGAGCGAAACTTTGTTCCACCTACAACTTCCATGGTCGACTATTGGTCACCAATAACAAGTAATACCTGCCCCAGTATTTACTCGCGTAGCTTCCCCAATGGTTCATTTTATTCTGTACACACACAAAAAAAACGGTTTGAAGAAGTTTTTTTGTACACAAATAAGATGGCATCATCCTTGGTCCTAAGCCTGGATAAGAAAAATACCAATTCTATCGAGCCATATCTTGGATAAGTAAAATACTGATTCTATCACTTCGTATCTTGCGTACAAATTTTGTATTTTTGTTGTACAAAAAATGTTTCTTCGTCGTACAAAAAATGGGCTTTGTGTACAATACTGATTTTTTGTGTACAGAAGTCATTTTTTGTGAACAAAAAAACATTAAATCATTTCCCCCCTCTGATTACACCACATTCTTGCTACTTCAATAATAAAAACGATCAAAAAATTGAACAACATTAAAGTGAAACCAGATTGTTACACTGAAATGTATCTCGAAAATGGATCAACATTGTTTCCTAAACATAATTTATGTAAATTTAATGCTACACATATTCATACTGCCAGTATACGATCAAAAGATTTATACCTTCCAAATGCACATAGAATAGCGAAACAGATAAAAATCAATTGGAAAATTTTTTCACGATTAATAACCCATAATTACGCTATTACAATTTCGTCATCCAATGCTCTCGAAACAATACAAATTTATTGATTATTATAAAATTTCGTTTGATCAACTCCCACAAACGTTCTTGCCTTAGCTATTTCTTATAGGAATTTGATTGTAAAACAAACACACACGCACACATACGATACCTGCAAGAAGTAAAATTATGGATGGAACGGAAAGTTTGAACACTTTTCAAGATTAAATAGCAAAATAAAGGAGATTTATGGTGTACTAACACGTTGGGGGTAAACCATTATGGTTCGTACAGTTCGTGAGTATGTTGATTTCGTTTAGACATTTGACACATATTTTGGAAGAAATGTCAAAAGTTAATGGAATTGCCATTCCTAGGTACTTAACAAACCATAATGGTTTACCCCTATTGTATAGATTTTAATGCAAATTATAATTGCATTTGGAACATTATCTTTTAAGAGATCAGTCACTTTTTTGTAGATCTACATTGGAACAGATGTGACGAATTTTTTGTTTAAATTTTGTGAAATTTGTGAGTTATTCAAGTCTCCAGAAAGACAATCCTTCTTGTTGTAACTGTTGTGATTAAGGCCCTTGGCAACACGTGTTGCTGTCAAATTCAAGGTTTTCAAAGCTTCACCTTGAACAAATTTAAGACCTTGGACAGTGTTTGACACTGCAATATCTGCAGCATGAAAAAAACTATTCAAAAAACCATTTGCTTCCACTAGTAAACACCAGGCGAGGCAATCTTAATCAATCGAAAGATTTTTATTTTGAAGGACTAGATTTTGCGGAGCGATTTAAAATAATCGGTAAATTTGAGAGGGATGCTGTAGCACAATATTCTGCTCAAAATGATAAGTTGTATCAATTAAAAATCGAAAAACCCAAAACCTAAATTTCGGTTCTGACTCATAAGGCCCATTTGATTTCTTCTTTGGGGCCATTCACAAATTACGCACGCACCAAATTCGAAATTTCAGACCCCCCCCTCCCCCCTTACACGCGAAAATGTATGGAGAAAATTTCAAAAATGTATGAAGCGTACGCTTTTGTCAAACCCCCCTCCCCCCTTAAGAGCGTGCGTAATTTGTGAATGGGCCCTTTATCTTGAACGAATGAAGATAGATTTTTTTCTACTCATGACTCAAGACCTTATCGACTTGTGCTCTTAAGTTAACTGTGTGACAAATCTTTCATTTTTCATTTTTTTCCTTTGAGTTTTTCGCGTCTTTGAGATACCCCGAGGATAGATCAATCTGTGTTATTTGTTGTGCAGAAACTCGTTGTCAAAAATGTGACTAATTTAACCTTACTATTGCGAGATTTCTATCGGATCTGTGGGCCAACGACACTCAATTCCAAATGTTTCTTTTTCCATCGTGGCCGAATGGAATTCTATTCCACTCTATTTCAGATCAGATAGTGGACACACAGTTATTCTATGAATACTACTTTATCTCTTTAATTATTATAAACAGTCGTAAAAAAGAGATGCGGAAAAATGTTGTAAGAAACGTTAAACAAAAAATGGCGAAATACCTGACGGAGAGAAGAAGAAAAAAAAAATTAATAAAAAAGAACTGAACCCGACACATAAAAGTCAATAATGGTGGGCGTACGAGTTATAAAAAATTATCTATTTATTTCAACAAAGTGAATAATTAATTCTCAGCTATATACGGGATTAAGAAACGAAAAAATGACGAAATAAACACACGCAGGTGAACAAACGTGACAATAAATTATTGTTAATGTTAGTACTTCATAGCAGAGAGCAGTGGACTGTATCATTCATAAAATAAGAATAATTTTACGTCGTTAAATACATTAATAAATGAAAAATTAATATTCAGGAAAAGATTTCGGTTGCATATTTCTTCCATTAAATCACTTAAATAAATAAATAAGAAGAAATGGATTCAACGAACGGCATTTACGACAATCATTTACGCCAAAACAAAATTTGGAAAGCACCAAATAAAGAGAATTCCGATGACAAACCTAAAGAAATTTTGCATTTCATACGAAAACCATCCGGTCATGTTTTACACAATGCAAACAGCACTGAATCAGAAAAGAAGCCACCAATCTTACCGAATCGAGCCAGTGTCGTGATAAATTTAGATAAAAATCGAATACGAGTCGGCAGACGATCGCGACTATTGCCACGGCCGCTGAGTCTACCGAGCAGTTTTAATCTACTGAAGAATTTGAAACAAAATCAAGATTGTCCCGCAAAGGAAGCCAGTCTGGACATTTCGTTGATCAAGAAATTGGAGGATGAAATATATCAGCGAAAGGAGGACATACTGCGACAAAACGAAAATGTGATAAACAAGAAATTGTGTGATAATGACAAGTGTATGAACTGTTCAAAGACTCAGACTTTTGTTCCGAATCAAATCGTTGACACAAAAACGTTCGTTGATGACACTAGTGCCTTTAGTGATCCAAACAGTAAACCCGTATTGCTGGTAGACTCGTCTAAGCTTCAACCACTTTTAATGAAACATGACCGAGACAGTGGAAGTGAGTGCATTGCTGGTGCCAAATCCATTGTGATTGTTGATAATTCGCAATTCTATCCAGTTCTAATGACATACGAAATAAAAGATAACACAGACAATGACCAACAGTTGAAGACGGTCGCACCGAGTACACCCAATCAACCCACCAAAATATCAGCATTGTCGTCTGTGAACACAAAAAAGCCTACAGAACCATCGAAGCAGAGTAGAAACTTCACGCACTTATTCGAAAGTTGTTTCTGCAAATCAAACCCACCTTCACCGGTATCATCTCCACAAACCACTAATTATCCGTCATCAACACGTTCAACCATCTCAACATCATCGTCAACGTCGTCTTCATTATGTTCGAACGTCATAAATGACGATAAAAACATGTCATCAAGAAAATCGTCTAAATTTAAACGATTTTTAATACAGCGCCGTAGCTTGAATTTACCATCGAAAAGCCATAGATCCGATGAAATTGAAATGACAGGCACTAAAGTGAAAGATAAAAAGAAATTTATCTGCGCTGACATACCGAACATGTACACGACAACGACTAAATGTGTTCCTGATTTTCGGCTTGACGATGACGATGTACATTTCACTAATTTCGAATGCAAATTAAAAAACAATAAATTAAAGTGGTTGTTAAGCATCCGACGAACATCAAACACAAGTTCATCGACTAAATATAATTCGGTTAAAAGACGTTGGCTTAGCTGCGATGCCGTAAATTTGTCAGAACCACATAAGTGTAACAATTATTTATCCATTTACTGTGAGGCGTTTCACAGCACCAACTGGAGCTGCGAGGATGTGTACGACATTCGTAATCAGTGCAACAACACCGCAGAAAATAAACAATTTGACAGTTTTTTGACTAATGTTCGTAATGAAGATATTAATAAAATTACCACACCTGCTGATTGTAATGGCAATAATTTGGTGCGACGCGTTCGACGACGATCATCATTTCGAAATAAAAGCCATAGCGTGGGCTCAACGGATGTTGTAAAGACATGGGTTTATAGAAAAAGGTGACCAGTTTAGAGATAATAATAATGTCTGAAGCCGTCTGTGCGTAACACATACTTATATGTGTGCGACGACGACATTAAGATCGCTAATTTCAGTTTTTTCAAATCATTATTTATATATGGCGCTTGTTTACATAAAACAACACTTTAACATACTCAAAAGTCGAGTTAATTTATTTATAAATCGTAAATGTTTGGAAATATGTTGTTACGCTCACCCAGCTGAAATGAAGTGTTCCGCAGTTTTCCAATTAAACTTTTTGAAAGGTAGACTGCATGTCTATTCGGCAAAAATATTTTTTTTTTCATCTACTGTAATGTCAAAATATTCATAATTGGTACCACTGTTTCAGTAGCCAAGTGAAGTAAATTTACACACTGACAGATCCGTTGTAGCTGGTGCTACGTATAGGTCTGTTCCAAGTAACTGTAAACACGAACTTTGACAACCCGAACAACGACAATTTCATCCACAGCAACGTCGTTTACGTGATATTTCATTCAAATCAAGCAACGTTGCCTACGAGATTGTCACAGAAATATTATTGAGGTTATGTCGATGAAATTTGACAATTCATACGGCCTTGTAACAAACCTATTGTAGAATCGTAGAAAAGTGATTTAATTTTCCAGTGGGATTTATCGCCCATAATTGAAAATAGCAACAGTTTTGACACTGACGTTGTCATTTTTGACATTTGAATAATTTCGTCAAAGACTGTTATGATCAGAGCGAGAAAACCGAAGACTAGTTATTATAACTTGCCTTGGGGTACTTGTCAAAGTACTTACTTCTTTTTCACGTGGTACGTTGAGCGCGAGAGGACCGAAGACCAGTTTGTTAGAACTTGCCTTGGGGTACTTATCAAAATATCTCTTTCTCTTTCATCATAACACTCTATAAGTTCAACTGAAAACGTGTACCGTACACAAATCTTTTATCTATAGGTTTTTTCCGGCGCTTGTTCTATCGTACGGTAAAAACAACTTTTGACAAGCCGAAAACGAACGAGAGCATCCACAGTGCCATAACCTCAACGCTTTTGCAAACAATTTGTCAAAACAATAATTTTTTGGCTATGGTTCTATGGATGACACTTTGACATCTCAAATAACCTTGAAACAGACCTATAGTTATGACGAAATTTTTCAAATGTCAATGTGAAAACTGTCACTTCTCGAAACAGAAAGTTTAGATGTTGTTCTGCTCTAACAGGTGCGCAAATCTAATATTTACGCACGAATTCTATTGGCATTGTAGTAGGTGCTTCATGTCTAAGAGTAATTATACCTAGAGAGGAAATTTGTACGACGAAGTGTGGTCCCACCATCAGTTTCATGATGGGCACAATTACTCTAAGGTTGTGGCTGACGATGGGTTTTTGCAAGAAAATAATGTTGCTGACACGTTAGTAAATTGGGTTGTTGCCGAACCCCATTTACTAACTAGTATGCAAAATAGCTATTTTCTGTTTCTCTTTTCCCATTTTTTTTTCTAGATCAAAAGTGTAATGAATGCTAATTGTGCTTGACATTATGCTTGAACTAATTAGAAATATAGAAACATTTTCCGTATATTTTCCGTATATTTTCCGTCAAAGATGTGAATGATACTTGTGATAGAAGTAGGTTAAAGTGTTTTAATTTAGACTCTTATCAAGTGCGTTGAATAGTCTTCTTTTCGATGGGAACTGTTGTTACACTACTTCAGTTCACTCATGAGTCACTGGAAAACAATACAAGAATTATATGAAACCTATTGTGCAGTAAAGAAATGTTCGCCTGCATTTGAATGTAAAATATTCTTTGTTTGCAGTCATCACATTATTAAAGTGATTCTCATAATCCAGTTGTTTGTACGGAACAGCTGGAAAATAAGTTTCTATTTGAAGCATCTTAAATGGTAATGAAGAATAGAAGGCTCGAGTTGGAAAGTTTTTTTTAGTTTGGAACATATTTTAGATTTGTCAGAGTTTTAAAAGTCATCGATATTTCCAGTTAATTAAGGTAAGAAGAAGAAGAAGATGAAGAAGAAGTGTTTTCAGTCAGGGGCGCCGACTTCTAGGTGGCGTTAGGTGCTCAAGCACCCGACACCAAGATTCGTTGGGTGCGTAGCACCCAACAGATATTTGATATTTTTCTTAATTAAATAAACTAACATTATTGCCACTGTTTCTGAATTGAAACAAAAAAAGCCTTCAGACATTTTTCGGACCTTCGCAAGCAATAATAATAACGTTTCTGTGTGAGTTGTCTGGAATTGTAGTTTTTGTATTAGTTTTGTCTTAGCTTGGTGTTCCACTTCAGCACTTTCCTAATGTAGAACCGAGAAGAAATGTGCAGAAATAGTCATCCATATTACAGACGATATGTTTAAAAATAAAATCATACGAGGAATATGACAAAGGCTATGAAGAATACTTTTGTAGAAATAGTCATTTACGTCACAAGGACAAAGGCCCGAAAGTACTTTTCCATGTGACGTATTGAGTTTTTCATGCTTGCTATGGGAACCGAAAGTAGAAAAATGTTTACTTTCGCCCCTCAAAATTGACATTTTTACTTTCGGTTCCCATAGCAAGCATGAAATAGTTATTTGGATCACAAGGGACGAAAGTAAAGAAATTCAACCGTGTGCGAGAGTTGCTGCCCGCGCCGAAGGCAAGGGCCGCAATCGCACAGGTTGAATTTCTTTACGTCGTCCCGTGTGATCCACATAACTTTTTATCACGAGAACTACGAAAATTGTAATTGAGGCACATAAACTCGAAGAAATGCGTTATCGTATGATGAATTAAACCAAAATATGTTGACATTTGCGGGGGTCCAGGGGGCGGCAGCCCCCTGGTATAAGAAAATATTAACATTATCAACCATCACAACAATCAGACGTAAAAACAACAACAATATCCTTTGAATTATTCGTCATCAACTTTGTATGCTAACATTAATCAGAGCACTGGCGCACGGTTTTTTCAATATTGATCAAAGTAAACACCTTGACAAGATTTGACTTTCGCATTATGTACATCGACTTTCGCATTATATACATAGACTTTCGCATTATGTATTAACCGATTTCGATACATAACTTGCATTTTTTTACTTTCGCTTCCCGTTTGGGAACCGAAAATTACAATTTTCGTAGTTCGTGTGATGAAAAAGAAATAGTATGTCAGGACTTTTGGTCAGGGCGAGGGCGACTTGGATTGGGTACGACTTGTAAGTATAAGCTGAAACCTGAAATGTTAACTTTTTGACTTGTTGTCAAAATGGAAGTCAACCTGAAACTACTTTCGAGCCAACCTGATTTTTTCAGGTCATTTTCATTTTCTTTAACCGGAAACACAGGGTGGCGTTAAGATCAGGTAAATGAGATTCCGATTCAAGTTTTACTTTACCTGAACCACTCCGACCATTAGACGACAGTTGCATAAAAAATGGAAAACATGCATACGAGCAATTTTTCTCTAATGTCGATATACATGTCCAGAATAGAGATGAAAAACCGGAAATTTCAACTCAAATTTTCCACCAAAATATTATGTAAAATGGAGCTAGATTGTCAAAAGAAGGCTTGAACAAAAGTAAGTGAATGTAGTTATTCCGTAATATTTTCATGAAGAAGTATGTTCTACAAGTACGACTTAGACATTATTGACTCAATCTTGATTGCAATACGATCACTTCATTTTAGTTTTTTGGCGAACCCTATCTATTTCGACGAATGTAGCCTTATTTTATGACGTTCTGCTGGAAAACTTGAGTTTTTGGTTCTGTTTAGATAGGCAATTTCTTAAAGGAAAACCTCTGTACGCACTCATGCGCCCTTTTGTTATAGTTTGTTCTTAGCTTTCTCGACTATATTATTACTACGATGGGAGAATACATATTTCTCTGTTAGATTTACAAATCACTGAGAACCAGGTCTTGCACTTTCTCTTGATATTAAATTAAGTTGCTAGATTCGCTATCGTGAAAATCACTGTACAGAGATCTCGCACCCAACAACCAAAACACAAGTCGGCGCCCCTGTTTTCAGTCTACGATATTTTAGCGGAAAATTTGAAAATGCCTTAGCGAATTCAAATTTTGCGCCGAAATATCACTGGGAATTACTTTATTGAGTTTACATTTGAAACTCTGATAAATCGAAAATTGTGTTTTTTTTTAAATTAACAAACTCTGCAATTACAAGCGCTTAACCCGATAACTTCGTACTCACAAAACATCTCTTTGTATGCTTGCTAAGAGAACCGGGTCTCTTAGCAAGTATACAAAACTAAATAACTCTGAAGAGTACTTTCGGCTTGTCCTTCTGACGTAAATGACTATTTTTCCGATATTGTTTTGGGATATTCAGGGACCGAAAACTAGGTCCGAATCTTTATAGGAACTATACTCTTATACTCTCTCTGATAAGATTGTATTTACCATCAGAGACTAATCGTAGTTCTTACTTTCTAAAGGTATTATCAAACTATGCATGTAAAGTCCTTCACTTCATTACCAGGACAATTTTGATGTATAACTTCAAAATAGCAAGAGCTTACCATTCATTTATGTCTCCTCTGAAGATAACAAATGAAATAGCGAAGAGGTACTTTAAAGACGTAGTCTTGATTTCCCCTGACGAAAAAAACATTCCGTTTTCTCTCCGTTTACACTTTAAACAATACAAATGAGACGCGGTTAAGCTAAACGGAGGCAAAACAGAGTACATGTTTTTGCAAGTGGAAACCATACTTTAATTTGGTGTGTCAGTTGACAGCTGTCAAATAAAGTACTAGAGAACCTACAGTGTTTTACATTGTGTGATACACTGCCAAGTTTCAGGCCCCTACTTAGAGTACCACTTATGCTTGAAGTGCGTTGTTTTAGCACATGATTTTATGACTGGTGATGGGTTCTGATTTTCACTTCCTTGTGCATGTAAGAGCCGATATATTTACATTGTCTCCACTCGTTTAGTCATATTTTTGGGCTGTGTCAAACATGAAGTCACCTTTGTTACATATATCTGTAGCATTTATCAAGTTATTCAGAAAATTGTTATCTTCAATCCGTTCACAGTATATCTTTCAGTTGTATGATATAAGACAAACAAAGAGTTGCACAACAAAATTTATTGACAACAATTTATGCAGTCACATAAAGCAAAACATTTTGTCTTCATATCGCACAAATCATTTAAATAAGTCGGATAAAGTCGTCAAGCTTTGTCGTTGGACGACAAAATATATCAAGCTGACTATGCATATGATGGGTGTTAGAGACGAAAACATTCAAAACTAAAATGGGTTTTTAAGTTGCACATCTATCCGGTGCATAGAGACTGACAACATAATCACTTATTATCTGCCATGGCAAGCAACAATCCATTAAGATTTTTGTATTTTTAATCCATTGCAGCTATGATGGATCATGCAACGGTGGTGGAGTGAACGAGCACCCTGTCGGGAGTCGTAGTTCTCACACTCCGGCTCGATTCTCATGCAATAACAGTACTGAAACGGGCATTCATTGGAGAACTTCCAGTGTTGGAGCGGCCGATTTTCGAAGTGGTCTCGTCGGCACCGACAACAACGGCAAACTGAAACAAAACAACAAAATGGCAGATTTGAATATCACGCGGGGACATTCCCCGCATTTTAGTCCGTCAAGGAATAATTGTAAGTTTATTGTTCGGCGCGTTCGGGCGTTCGACAACCAACTGACCGAATCTGTTCTCCGCTGTATAGCTCAATCAGAAACACAAACTTTGCACGTACATCTACCGAACCATGGATTTCGAATGTTACGATTCGATGAGGCGTCAGATGTCCGGCAAATTATCAATTTGATAGTAAACTCAATGGCACCAGGACAGAAGACAAATCCTCAAAGTTATGCTTTACGTTTAAGACATATGTTAACCAAAGAGGTACAGTCGAATGGCACAACCTTTCTAATAATTTTGATGTAAATGTGTTTTTTCCGCCTCTCTCTCTCTCAGATATTATGGATGCCGCCGGATACATCAATGTCACAAGTTATGGCACATATATCGAACCCATCATGCTCGAACACTGACTGTCCCAACGCCGACAGAAGTTCAGCGAAGAAACAAAGTCACAAAAACAATAGTGGTGGTAGCGGTCATGCGAATAGTGTGTGGAAGGCCGAGTTACGAGTTCGATATATTCCCAAAAGTTTGAAGGAACTCTACGAAAAGGACCGAACCACCTGCCATTTCTACTTTGATCAGGTAAAGTGCGGTGTCATTTAATTCATTCACAACTGAATCGTCTCTAATTCTGATGGCATGTATTGGAACAGGTGAAGCAAGACTACCTTCAGTCCAATACGGCGACCATCGAACAGGACATTGCCATTCAAATGTGCTGTTTAGGAATAAGACATTACTATAAAGACACTAAGGAAACTTCGGATAAGAAACACCACGTCGACTACATTGAGAAGGAGATAGGATTTAGTAATTTCATGCCAAAACCTGTGATAGATACGATAAAACAGAAGAACTTAAAGAAACTGGTGCAGGCCGGTTACAAAAAGGTTTACAACTACACGGAAATGGAGTACATGTTGAAGTAAGTCCTCTATCGGCTCGTTCAATACACCACCGGAATTGACAAACTTTGTTACGGTTCCTAGGTTCTTCGACCTGTTAAAATCCCAGTACATATTCGATCAGGAACAGTTCATAGTGACGCTCGGTTCCGGATGGAATATACCAGGTCAGTATACAGACAAACAACGACTGCTGTCCATTCCATTTGATTCTATTTATTGTCCCTTCCAGTTGATCTAGTCATTGGGCCTCACATTGGTGTGTCGTATGTGACGCATCCGCAGGCGAAACCAACACGTGTAACCGATTTTCAGAACATAGAACGAATAACGACCACAGTGCTGCCAGTATCGAAAGACAGTCAACCGGCAAGTAACGCCGACAGCAATGGATCGTCCCAGCTGAAGGCAACCAAAAATGGCAGTGCTTCGAATAGTCCGATATTGAGTAAGAAATCGTCGGACAAACGGAATCAGACAACGTGCTTGTGCAACGAAATCAAGACCCAGTTGAAGATCAAAGTGAAAAACAATGTGGAAGACTTAGCGATTACTTGTAATGGAGTAAAGACTGCAGAGAGTATTGCCGATTTGGTGGACGGTTATTGCCGGCTGTTCAACAACACCGATTTCAGTTTGTGGGAACGAAGTTGTAAGTTTTGATTGATGAACAGCAGCTGTGAACTGCAATTTTGTTGTCAAATTCTAGCAACCCATCCAACACCGACCAACAGCGCTACAAATTCGTTGGAGAAGCCCAAACAGAAAGAAGATCCAACAACAACATTTTCATCGGAACTGCCAAAGGAATCGACCAATGACAATGCGTTGCCACCGCCTACTCTCAGTAAGTTCCTTCCATTCCGTCCCGAATTCCATCTGTAACCGTCTGTGTCGAATCATTTAGGCGAAGATTATGCTGAGATCGGTCTGGGTGAAGAAGAGGGTGATTACTCAACACCGGCAGCTCGTAACTACGAACTGGACCGCACCCAAATCACGCTCAACGAAATCATTGGCATCGGCCAGTTCGGCGACGTGCACATCGGCACATGTAAAGTGAAGCAAAAATCGTCGGCACAACAGCAATTTCAGCAACGAGATGATTCTAGTCTGGAAGAGGAAGGTGCAACGAATGGCGATAACAACAATGACGGAAAGTTTGGAACGATTCATGTGGCTGTGAAGACTTGCAAGGCTGACGCCGATATGACTACATCGGAAAAATTCCTGGAGGAAGCTTGTGAGTGTGGCGGTGAGGGGTTCTACGGGAAACGGAACTAAATTTTCCCTCTCTCTCAATTTTTCGTAGACATAATGCAAAAGTTCGAGCATCCGCACATCATTCGATTGATTGGCATTTGTAGTTCGTCGCCGATTTGGATTGTAATGGAATTGGCCAGATTCGGTGAACTACGAGCGTATCTACGGACACACGCTAACAAGTAAGCGGAGACAGGCTCTAAATTTTGAATTTTTATTCTTTAATTCCGGGACGGGTAACTTCACTTTTTCTTGGCTTTCTGACCCTTTTTACCTTTAGCTCTGGTCACGACGGGCTCGACTTCTTTTAAATTTTTTACCACTTCCTTGCGTATGTCAGGGCAATCCTCTCGTAGCATTATTTTAAACGGTTTTACTCCACCTGCCACAGGCAGTGTGACTCCAGGCTTTCGTCGGTTTATTGGGTACGGTGACGGTGGTTCTATTTGATCGAATTCAACCGTTGCATCGCGGAAATTTTTCTTCATGGACCAAGCAGGAATTACTTTCGGATACGGGTTGTCTCGGTGCTCATGTTTATATTTCGTCGGATAAAGCACTTTCATTTCGGGGTTGTGATGGTTTCTGTTTTGCTATTTGCAGACTAAAGCTTGGAACGTTACTACTGTATGGGTATCAATTGTCTACAGCGCTCAGCTATTTGGAGTCAAAGAAATTCGTTCACAGAGATATTGCAGCACGAAACGTTCTCGTCAGTTCACAGACTTGTATCAAGGTAAACGATTTTTGTATTCCCGTTCCCGATCAATTTTACGTACAATTTTGATGTCCAGTCGAATCACCAATATTTGTTGAACATTTAAATGTCTAACGCTACTACGATGGCAACACTCGACCGGAGTAATTTAACATTTTCCAAACTAATTTCCCGTTCCAGCTGGCCGATTTCGGTCTATCTCGTTGGGTCGAAGATCAGTCGTACTATCATTCCAGCAAGGGAATGTTGCCGATAAAATGGATGGCTCCGGAGTCGATCAATTTCCGACGATTCACCACGGCCAGTGATGTGTGGATGTTTGGTGTGTGTGTCTGGGAGATTTTAATGGAAGGCGTCAAGCCGTTCCAAGGCATCAAGAACAGTGACGTGATCGGAAAACTGGAAAACGGAGAACGGTTACCGTTGCCGAATAACTGTCCGCCACGGCTGTATTCGTTGATGTCACAATGCTGGTCGTATGAGCCGCACAAACGACCCAATTTCAAAAATGTTAAAGAGACGCTCTAGTAATTGATTGCCGTTCATGTAATCGAAGCAGAGGCTGACTTGACTTTTGTTTCATTTTTAGTGAAATCTTACAAGAGGAACGATCCAGCGACAATGACACAATGCGACGAGAAAATCGTCGAGTTGCCGCAATGAGTTGGGGTGCCGGTGATGATATGCCGCCACCAAAACCTTCAAGAGTTCCCCATGCTGGTAATCATCTGAATTGCACATTCGAATGTCTTTCGTTCCATCCGTTAATTTGTTCCATTCGTAGATTCGTCATCGTTACTGTCACTGGGAGTTGCTGATCAAGGTGCACCGCAGACTTATATCATTGCTCAAAATCCTGCCGTTTTGGCTCAGCTAATGCGGGAGAACGATACCAGAACGTTGAATCCGTCAGCATACACAACGCCTGCCTCGGTATTTAACACATTAGCTGTAGACGTTGATCTGAACACATTAGCCGACAAATCGGAACCGTCGAATGTTGAAAAAGAGTTGCCACTTAGAACGGTTATATTACCAGCAGCCGAGCTTCTTAAGTTAGATCCCATTGCCAGTGAAAAAGCGAAAGTTGCGAATGACTCTCCTTCCAATACTTCTATCCCAGCCTCTGCTGATCCTACTTCCGTTCAACAAGCAATTAACGCAACTCCTTGCGAGTTTGTCGCTTCTCAGAATCACGATCCGACGATGCACTATGCGTACCATTTTGATGTGAATGCGCAGGCACAAAATATCGGTACGTCGGCACAGCATTTCCAAAGTATGCCCCAGAATCAACAACTGAACAACAATTTCATTTACTCTTCGTCTCTCCAAAATCAACAGTTCGTGCCGTCAAACATGAATTTCTTCCATCAGAACGCGTCCAGCAGTCTACCGCCGCAACAGTCTGACGGTCAAAAGTCTCGTAGCCTTGAACGCAGTTCGGCTCTCGGATACGTTAGTCGTATGAGCTCGTTGGAACGAATTCAAAATGCCCAGAAAGCGGTTCGTTCCAATTCCCTGACTCGTCAGCTGAGTGCCGGTCCGGAAACCTATTCTCTCAATTCTCGTTCGGCCAGTTTCGAGCGAAACAATGTGTCACTCGTTCAACAACCACCACAGTATGGTTGCAGAGCGAACAGTCTCGAGCGCAATCAACAAATGCAGAGTCCGGGCCAACGTGGCGGTAGTCTCGAACGAAATCAATCGATTGCCAGTACATACGATCTCATGAAAAATCGCAGTTATCGTGGCGGTAGTTTGGAGCGGAATCAACAAGCAATGTTGACCGCTAATAGGGCAGGTAGTCTAGAGCGTAATCAACAATTTAGTATGACCGGCTATCGTAATCAAATGAAACCTCCTGACGCCGAACCTTTTCAAGAAGAGATCTACGACTTTGGCGGTGCTAATGTTAAAAGCTGTGCCAGCATTGCGTTAAGTAAATCCATGTCGAAGGGAATGAATCCGTCTGGCATTTCCTCTAGCCAGCAATTGCCCATCGCCCCATCCCAAATCCCATCCCAGCCGAATCAAATGCCCCAATCGCAAAACTATCACCACTATCCACTGTCTCCGCAACAAATGTATGCGTCGCAAATTTACACCCAAATGCATCCGTCACGCATTTGGCAGGGAGGCAGTCAACATCAGCCACAACAACAACAAAATGCTCTTCGTAGCTTACCGCCGACGGCTCAAAATCAATCATCGTTCAGTCAGGGCTCATCTGTAAAATTACAAATGAATCAGCAACATCAACAACCCATCAATGTACAAACAAATCCTCATTCATTAACTCAATCAAGTGCTTCAGTTCAGGTTTGCCCATTTACAAACGTTTTGTTGAGCCTGTGCGATGTCTTCTTTTTCAATTTTTTATTTTTTTTATTTTTTTGAATTAACTTTTAGTTTCACGATTTTCATTTTCATTTTTTCGTAACTTTGTGTGTTAGATTCGTATAGCAGCGCACGGATGCCGTAGACAAGTTTACTAGGTTGCCAACTTACCTTTTCTGAGTGAATAGTTTTGCATGCGGCTGTCATTTTTTAGTTACACGAAAAGTGTTCGCAAGCGTTTACGATTCGTAGAAATTCGTAAATATTCGATTTATTTGGTGCACCTACAGTCAGAGCCTCTGCCTCAGTGGCAGCGAAGTTTCAGCATGAATTCGCGTCAGTTGTTTTCCAGCTGATCCACACATACAATCAAAACTGTTTGTACTTGTCCATGTTCATACGGTTGAAGCTACTACACGCACGTAAAACCGTAAAAGACGTATTTGATTGTTTGTGTGGATCACGTGAAAAACAGCTGAAATTTCATGCTGAAATTTAACTGCCTCTGACTGTAAACAATACATTTTACACAAAGTAAATATCGAGTGTACAGTAGACCGATAACATCAACGTTTCGTCAAACAAACGAGCCATCAGAACAGTCGGAGCGTTTGCTGCGAACCCGTATATCTATTGCGTACGTGACCCTAGTGCGTCTGTCACTAGGCCTGTTCATTTTTGAGAAATAGTCTCAAATTCATCTGGCATGGTGTCTATCTGGTCCGGAAGGCTAAAATATTGGACCCGTATTTTTTTTAGAATTTTAAAAAATAGTTTAGATCTGGGGAGCGAAGCATTTGTTCATATGTACGAATGCGTTGGTTAGAAGAGTAAAAAAGATATACACCATCATTCTCCTCTCTTCTAACCAACGCTTTCGTACATTTGAACAAATGCTTCGCTCCCCAGATCTAAACTATTTTTTAAAATTCTAAAAAAAATACGGGTCCAATATTTTAGCCTTCCGGACCAGATAGACACCATGCCAGATGAATTTGAGACTATTTCTCTAAAATGAACAGGCCTAGTCTGTCACCCTACTTTGAGCGTAAGCCTATTGCGCCTGTTAGTGTAGTTAAAGTAAAATTATTATGAAATGTGTACAACTTAGAAATTACGCATAGCGCAATTACGAAGCCTCGTACGACGTTCCTTTCAAATGTAACAAAAGTTTCGAGTTGCTCTAAAATTTTAGTTTATTGAGTACAAATACCTAAATTCCCTTGACTGAAAGTCAGGGTCTTACACCAGAAAATACCGAAATATGTGGGTGACAAAAAAGTTTACTGTGATTGAAAATGTATGAAATGGTATGAAAAACGTTTAATGTGGGTGACAAAAAATCGTTGAAGGCACGATAACTTGAGTAATTCTCAAGCAATTTGGATAAATCTTTTTTTTAAATGTGTGGAAGTAAAATACCGAGGCTAAGTTCGAAGATGGGCTATGTGGGACGAAGGATCTGGAAGCTATCCCAGAAAAACAGGATTTTACACTGTTGATTATAGACTCAATCGAAAAAGATTACTTTGATGAAATTTGATTTTGTTGCGTTGTGTGTGTAAATCGTATAAGTATGTTTTCGATAATGTGCATGACACAAGTAGGAAGAAAAATTTCGTCACTACATGCCTAGCCTCTAACCAGTAAACATCTCTTGTTAGTGAACTGCTAACAACTTGATAGTTGACTATCAAATTTGATAGTTGACTATCAAAATTAATAGTTGACTATCAAAATTGATAGTTGACTATCAAAATTGATAGTTGACTATCAAAATTGATAGTTGACTATCAAAATTGATAGTTGACTATCAAAATTGATAGTTGACTATCAAATTTGATAGTTGAATATCAACTCGATAGTTGACTATCAAATTTGATAGTTGACTATCAACTCGATAGTTGACTATCAAATTTGATAGTTGACTAACAACTTGATAGTTGACTATCAAATTTGATAATTGACTATCAACTCGATAGTTGACTATCAAATTTGATTATTGACTAACAAATTTAATGCGTCTACTACAAAAGAAAGATGTTTTTTACTCAATGTCTTACGGCAGAAAAATGCCAATGAGCACACTATGATTGAAAAGTGTAGGAAATTTTCTGAAAAACGTTCAATGTAGCCATCATTCTTTGTAGGCAATATAAAATAAGTCATTCTATTTTTTTTAAATTCATTATTCCAACAATCAAACAAAACATGTTACAACTCCCATACGAGTGTGAAGTTTGCGGCCAGAGCGAAGCGAGGGCCGTAATTCTCACGAGTCGTAATTATTTTATGGGATATTATGTTCGACCGTTAGAAAAATTCAATTTTACCGATAAAAAATAATAAAATACCAATAGAAATGTGGTACATGTCGCTGGCACCTCTTCAGTAAATCAGTAAAAAGTAAAAAAAAAATGTCTTTCGTTCACACTTTGTCGATTTTGGAAATACAAAGCAAAGGCGGTTCGTTCCTAGCGAATTCATCCTTCAACGAAATGTAATGAGAAGTCCCTTCCTAGGGAATTCATCCTTTTACAAAACGTAACGAGAAGTAGTTTTGTTCGTTCCTGGGGAATTCATCCTTCTACGAAATGCAATGCAAAGCGTTCTGTTCGTTCACAGTGAATTCATCCTTTTACAAAACGTAACAAGAAGGCGTTTTGTTCGTTCCAAGGGAATTCATCCTTCTACGAAATGTAACTTGTCTTTTTAAGTTTTGTCAATTCTTCCTTTTTGTCGTTTTCTGAATAGACGAAAAAAATCGACAAAAGTGAAGAAACGAAAAAAATAAAAATAAATTAATTTAACGTGTATACCACTCGGTACGTTGAATTTACATGACTGATTCATCGCGATGTAAATAATCAATGACAGATCACATATTACGGCCTTTATCCCGTAATCATTAACGGCCAGTTCATTTTGGATGGAACTTGTTCGAAAATTAAAACTTCGCTCTGATTAAATTTGACAAAATGGCAATCAAACAGAATAATAGATTGCTCATACGAGTGGGAAGTTCACACGAGTCGCATTTTATTTACGATTTTGGGTTGATTGAAAATCTTGCTGCAAATTTATAAGAAAAATGAGAACTCAAGGATCATTCGGTCTTCGAAGGTTTATTTGAAGAACTTTTTCTGTCAAATTTTGTTGTCATGTATAGAGTAATCGATATATTAAATGTAGACATTTGTATCAGTGATGCTTCGGAAGTTCAACAATGAAATTGATCAAAAATATATTGAAAAAATTGTCAGTCAAGGGACCTGACCCGCCCAAAAGGTGGGGCCTAGTTTAAAAAAAAGCATTCTATTGTGTGGTTACCTTTCACCTTTCAAATGAAACAAAAATTACGAAAAACGAACGAAATTTATTCGAGTTACATGTAAAATACACATAGGGCCCTAGTAGCGGCCTTAATCCAAGGACCCAAATTTTTTTGTCAACAACATTCTATTCGGCCTTCGATTACTTTTTAAAAGAAATAAAAATTTGGAAAAACGAATGAAATTTACTCGAGCTATATGCAAAATACCCATAGGGCCGAGTAGCCTTTCACTTCTAAGGCCCTAACTCACGGTCCACTCACCCGATTTAAAAAAAACTTTTTTTCCTGGATTGGTACTGACAATACCTATCATTTGACATGTCATTTACATTTTCATTGTTTATTTTGGCAAAAGACCTTAAATTACTTAGGTGGCCCTAACTCACGAAGGGCCGACCCGAACATGCCCATCTTCGAACTTAGCCTCACCATTTCAACTATCTTTAGTGAAAAAAAAAATTGAAATCGGATTTGATTTACTCAAGATATCAACGTGAAGGACAGACGGACGGACAGACAAAATTTTTATTGCGGATTCGTTATCTATGAACATAGTCAAACGCTTTGCCCTTACCGTCTGCTTCGAATTCCATCAATTACACATCGTAATTCTATGAGCCCCTTTGTACTTCGTACGGGGCTAAAAACTTATACGTCCTACGGTTCAAGTTCGGTACTTCTCTTTTTCATCTTTATCATCTACTGTCGATGAAACGCTTGCAGAAAAGAAATGATTTTACTACCTGTCCCAAGCGAAAGTTAACCATTACATACCAATCTGCCACTGCCAAAATCATCCATTACATTTGGAGTATTTTCGGTTCATTTTCCTACGTGGAAATCAACTTTATCATGGGACAGACAGCAAACCAGAATGCATTGGATGCTGCTGTGTAATTCATTAATTCGGTAACAATTCTGTGATGCTCGCAACAAGCCTCGGTAACTGTCTTTTCGACAAGTGTAGATGTAAACCTCGCCTTTGGCTTGGATACACAAACTACACCCAAAAAAAAGTTCTACGTTTTAATCGCCCAAAAACACGATAAGACCAATGGTTTACTCATCCGTACACCATGTACATTTAAAACGTACAGTAAGTGTCATACAGACTTTGACGTTTATTTGTCAATTTAAAAATAGATCAAAGTTAATTAACGATTGGTAATGATACAATCATATCATATCATCTGTTTTTTAGTTTGGAAAAAGGATCACAAGCATAAATAATAAAAAAAAAACAAGTTTAGCTGGATTTGAACCGGGTTCCTCTCACACGTCAGACTAAGACTTTCCTGCTGAGCTAACAGACCGTTGAGATAATCAACGTGAATTTCGACCGGCTTCTAATTAACGGTTAAAAAGTAAAGTAAATAATTGATTGGCACAGTGGTGCTTTTTTAGTTTCAGATTCGACGATTTTGTAAAAGTTTTATTTCGTTTTAAAATATTTCCCGACTTATATATCCAAAAAGTATAATTTCAAATCGAAGTTGGCAAAATCTTTTAAAAAATGACGTTCATGTTAAAAACTGACACGACAAAATTCATAACATCTTGTCAGCCATTAACATCACCTGCCAAATGACAGTCTTCCGCCATCAGCAAATAGTTTTTTCTACTTCCTACGTCTGTTGTGCTTCAAGCCTGAGTCACATTTTAACCTAAGTGGGAATGGTAGACAAACTAGCTGCAAATTTTACGAGCAACCTTACATTTATCAATCACCTTGATCGGCCTCATCAGATCAAAGTTAGGAATTCTTGATGTGGCTGCCCTCTCCGTAATTTCGAATCAAACCCGCATCAGATTTTTTTTTAACATTTTCATTTAATTTTTTTTAATTCCACAAATAAAAATTATTGTTGTCTAAGAAAATAATTGCAAAAAAGATATCTGAGGAGCGGAATGAGGTCAAATTGGTTGAAATATAGAATTCACAATTGCAACTGTGACAGTCGAACTGTCACATGATAAGTACGGATTAAATGTACAACAATGTACGAATAAAGTGTACATCAACATACGGATAAAACCCCCAAAAACACGATAAGACCCATGGTTTACTCATCCGTAAATTGTACATCCAAAACGTACTTTCTACGGGTTACTCGTAGAAATTGGGCGATTTTAATGTACATCCAAAATTTCATTTTTTTTGGGTGTATATATTTGTCGAAAAGAGAGTTATCGAAGCTTGATGTTCAAGAACACACGAGTGAATTTGCGAGTATAACAAAATTATTACTTCACGTAATGCATTACTTTCGAAGCATCCAGTGTAACCCACTATTACTGCGCTGAAGAGAAATTATTTGATTAACGATATCAACAGCTTTCATATTAGAAATATACCGTTACAAACACGCAAATTTGATAAACACCTTAGCAATCTGTGTCACTATACCGTTTCAAAAAGAAACGTCTGCAGTTGAAAGCTTTGTGCAAATGGTTTTCTTTTATGACATCTATATTGGATCGTGGCCGAAAGCAATCGTGTCTCTAAGAGAGTGTCGACCAAGGTCTCGGCTTTAAGAAGTGTTTTCAGGAGACAATGCTAATATTGAGACTATGATTGCTATTCGGGTGTGAATAGTGGGACCAGCTCCTCCGAATTGATAATTCATGCGAATAACATCTACAATAATAGTGTTTCTTCTCTCAAACGTTCAGTGGGATCATTCATAAATTATGCAACTCTAATTCAATGCTGTCATCACATAATTCAATCTTGAATAACTCCAAAAATACGAACTCTGCGAAGTGGAAATATACCACGCTAAATGCTAGGTAACGTTACAAACTGCGCAGTTTTGAAGTTAATAAAGATTTAATTGCGATGAGAGCACTGAAAAAGCGTTACATAATATACGAATGATCCCTGTAGAAAACTCGGAACCAATCTATAACTTCATTTGTTTAAATATCTAATGTCGTTGGCTTTGATACAAAATTTATCGATGCTGATTCTATTCGCACTTGTGTGCGAATAACGCTTTCTAAAAATACGTCCAGCTCATTACACCCCACAAAAATCATGAATTTTCCTCGAAAAATTAAGTTATTTTTCTCAAACGTCAGAAGAACTGTCAAGTTCTAGAACTATAAGCATAGTGAGTATTCCACAGACCCAAAACGATATCTAACTGAGCAAATACACCATCGTTCAGTTCAATTTAGTCGAGTTAGTCAGACCTGCAACGCATTGTTTTTAGCATGAGCTCCATATATAATTTCGCTAACAACAAAATCTTATGATCTGACACCCTGCCATTCCTAGACATACATTTTGTACATTGATGTTTTTCTGTTGTTTATTTTCTATAAATATTTTTTTCGTTGTTGGTAGTTCGATGTTTTTCTAGAGACTAGACTAGACATGTTGTAAATAGAATCAACCCAAAAAATCGTTTAAAACTGAGCCCATTCCGCGAGCTAAATAATGACAAATAATTTCTGATTGCAGAGCCTTGACAAGCAAATCCATTTGGAAGCCAAGCTTCGTAAACAGCAAATGGAAAGTGAAGTTGACTCTCGATGGTTGCAACAAGAAGAAAACAATTTGGTGAGTTGGTTTTGCGAAGTTTTCCTTCTGCGACTCAACATCCTGAACATTTCCATTCATTTCCAGAAAAATCGACTCAGTTTCATTACAACTGGCGCCACCGATTCCGAAAACGGACATCTATCCGGCAATTTTTCGCAAAGTCCACGATTCTCACCACAAAACTCCATATCGGGTCCGCAAAGTCTTGGCGAGTGTCCACCGACACCAACACAGCCAACATTCGATTCACGGCCACATACACCCGGCTCCAATCAGGGCACTTTACGATCATCAACCAATGCTTCGCTTGAACGGTCGACAACATCTGCATCGTCTGACGAGAAACTGGCACCGACCAAACCACTCGACAGAACGAACGATTTCGTTTATTCGGCTACAACGAATGTGGTCAAAGCTATCATGGCGCTGAGTCAGGGAGTTGAGAAAGCTGTGGCACAAGACTACTTGGATTTGGTGAAGAATGTTGGATTTGAACTGAGGGCTTTGTTGGCGTCTGTCGATGAGCTATCAGCCATTTTTCCATTGCAAGCGCACAAGTAAGTTCCTTCATGGTTTTACCGGCGTCCATAGACACAATTTTTGAGTATTGTTCTCAACAGGGAAGTCGAAATGGCGCACAAAGTTTTGTCGAAAGATATGTTCGAGTTGGTGTCAACGATGCGATTAGCTCAGCAGTACAGTGAAACCACCTTAGATGTTGAGTACAGGAAGTAATTGAACTGAAACATCCTGAACCGAAAACGTATCCTAACATCACGCTAATCTTTCCCCCACAGAAATATGCTGTCAGCTGCTCACGTGTTGGCTATGGATGCGAAAAATCTTTTAGATGTCATCGATTCACTTCGTGTCCGCTTTCCCGAACTATTCAAACCACAATCAACGACACCACTTCAACCGGATTCAGTTCCTCGATTTCAGTTCGACATCTCGTCCCAACAACAGCAGCAACAACAAGTCTCAATATCATCGCCCCAAAGTGACGACAGCTACCAGATAATGACTCGTCAAACCTACGAAAATATGTCACAAATGCAACATCAACTACCTCTACAGCACAGTTCACCACCCACTTCGTTGACGCAATCGTACGAACAACAGTCGAACGATCTGTATGCCAACCAACAATCGGGCGGCATCTACGACAATGACTGTGTGATTAATCAACAGATGAAAAGTTTGGAAATGGATGCGAAGGCTGCACCGAAACCACCGGTAGCAGCGAAACCGTCAAATTTACAGCAAAAGTTGAAAATGAACGCTCGCATTGTGGGCTGTGCGAAAACCGATCATGTTGGAATGGAGGATACGCTGAAAATCGTTGAAGACGATCTGTATTCGAATACAATGGGTGGTAATTCTAGTCTGCTACCAGAACCGGTGTCGTGTTCTGTTGTACAAGAAAATGTTTTTCAGAAAGTCAAAAGTTCCGGTAAACTGGAATAGAATAACTGGTAAGCGTCTACGTACGGTTCAGTTGATTGAGTGATAGGTTAGTCTGTAAAATGTTCTCTTTCATTGTTTGTTTCTCTCAGACGGTTAGTTATGAACGTAAATAAGTATGTTTAATTCTGAAGTGTGGACAGGTCATTTGATTGGAGTGGAACATTGAAGTGCGGATCTTTTGCTATTCTGTGTTACCGATTAGGCAATATTGTTGGGAGTCGAAAGTTTTTTTTTTTTGTTTTCGATGGAAACCAGACCGGATTTATCGTTTGTATTAGAACTGACCGGTTAATTTACCGAATATGATCGTTGAATTGACAGATCGAAGAAAAGAAAATTTCTTCAGAAAGTGAACGTTTTCGACAAGAAAGAAATGATTTCACTGTAAACCGTCATGCAATTGATTTACATATGATAAGCAAAGTACAGAATGCATTTGACAGAATGTTTGTTTCATATGTAAAAAAAAGGAAAAATTTAGAATTAAAAAGGAAAAATGAAAAATTTGAAAAATATCTTAACCAATTCGTACACCTAAAATAAACGTCAGTTCCAGTTACAGTAGTTGTGCTTTTAAAATTTGATTTTTTTTTGTTTCTATTCCGGCCTACATAAATGGCAAAAAGTGTAAAAAAAAATAAAAAATTTAAAACGAGAAAATCAAATGAGTCAACTATTATACCAGTACCCAGAGGGCGCGCACAGCAATTGTTTTTTCGTTGAATGACAACTGTCAAAGTTCACTATCCATATCTGTCTCCTCTACCCATGTCTACGATATGGTTAGCCTTGTCGATGTTGACGAATAATTGCTGTACGTGCTCCAATACACATACTGCATCAGTTTCATAATAATGTAGATTTTGATAACGAAATAAACTAAAAGAAAAAAAAACAGCAAAATTGAAAACCACCAAACATTTATTGTAAAAAAACCGACACATAAATCTGTAATAAACGGGAACGATTTGACTGATTTTTTGCATTTACAGCTTTTAACCGAAATTAAACTCAAGGCCAAGTTATTATTAATGTACGACTGGAGTAAAATGGAAGTGTATGTACCATAAATTTCATCAATACTAGCAATCTCACCACCGCATGGTACAAGGGGCTGTCAATGACAAAATATTTATTTTCCTAACTAGTGTTGAAATATCGCGACTTCGTCGCTCATTTCCCACGTCATTTAGGAAAAACGTTGTTCCTAACGTATGCTAAAAAACTTTTTTAGCGAATTCGATTCCAGTACTCGCCTCCGACTCGAGCTGAAAACCTCTCATTCGCTAAAAAAGCATTTTAGCATACGTTAGGAAAATAACTATTTTACTATTATGTCATTGGGGGCTGTGCACAAATTACGTTTGATTTTTTTCAGTGCTCTCAACCAATTTAAAATCACTGATAGTTCGAATTGACCCAAAAAAGGGCATAGTTATCGAACTAATAGTGATCCCAATCTGATCCAGCACTGAAAAACGCATACGAAATTTGTGTTTGAGTGCGATGTTTGCTAGAAGCTGTTGCCAGCTTGCACCTCAAGTGCCAATTGGCGAAATTTATGAAATTTGAATTTCGAGAAGCTTATCAAAATTTCATAAAATTCGTTCAATTTCGCAAAATTTCGGTAATTCAGCCCAGTTGATCGGTCATTATAATGAAATGTTTTTAGCCCCGTACGAAGTACAAAGGGGCTCATAGGATTACGATACCGCGTGTAATTGATGGAATTCGAAGCAGACGGTAAAGGCGGATGCACATTAGGCTTTACTTTCGTCGTATTCCCAACAATTTTGCACCAAACAAGGCATCAGAACAGTCGGAGCGTTTGCTGCGACTTAGCCCCGTACGACCCGTAATCCTATTTCGTCCGTAACCTTATTACGTCCGTAGCCGTAATACGCCCGCAACCCTAATACGTCTACAACCCTCTAATGCGTCTGTTACCAAAATGCAAGTCAAGTTGGGCATGGTCAAATTTACTGAAAGTGTTCATTTTTAAAATTGCGCATAGCGCAATTACGAAAGCCCGTACGAAGTACCTCTCAAATAAAACCAACAATTTACGATATTATTTTAGAAACCCAAAATTTTTTGCCAACTTTCCATTGGGTATTCAATTACCTCTCAAATGAAACAAAAACTAGCAAAATCGGTTGAGATTACTCAATTTATGTGCAAAAAGCACTTAGCGCCGAGTAGCGGCCTTAGTCCAAGGGCCCAAATTTGAAACTTTTTTCGCCACGTTCTTTTCGGTATTCAATTACCTTCCATAAAAAACTAAATCTAGCAAAATCGGATGAGATTTACTCGATTTATGTGCAAAAAACACTTAGGGCCGAGTAGCGGCCTTAGTACAAAGGCCCAAATTTGAAACTTTTTCGCCACGTTCTTTTCGGTATTCAATTACCTTCCATAAAAAACTAAATCTAGCAAAATCGGATGAGATTTACTCGATTTATGTGCAAAAAACACTTAGGGCCGAGTAGCGGCCTTAGTGCAAGGGCCCAAATTTGAAACTTTTTTTGCCATCATTCTATTCGTCATTCAATTATCTCTCAAATGAAACAAAAACTAGCAAAATCGGATGAGATTTACTCGATTTATGTGCAAAAAACACTTAGGGCCGAGTAGCGGCCTTAGTCCAAGGGCCCAAATTTGAAACTTTTTTCGCCACGTTCTTTTCGGTATTCAATTAGACTCCATAAAAAACTAAATCTAGCAAAATCGGATGAGATTTACTCGATTTATGTGCAAAAAACACTTAGGGCCGAGTAGCGGCCTTAGTCCAAGGGCCCAAATTTGAAACTTTTTTTGCCATCATTCTATTCGTCATTCAATTATCTCTCAAATGAAACAAAAACTAGCAAAATCGGATGAGATTTACTCGATTTATGTGCAAAAAACACTTAGGGCCGAGTAGCGGCCTTAGTCCAAGGGCCCAAATTTGAAACTTTTTTTGCCATCATTCTATTCGTCATTCAATTATCTCTCAAATGAAACAAAAACTAGCAAAATCGGATGAGATTTACTCGATTTATGTGCAAAAAACACTTAGGGCCGAGTAACGACTTTTGAGCCCTCCCAACAAGCCCACGTTGCATCTTACCCAAAAACAATGTTCAGCAACTTTGTTCTACTCGTCAATACCTTTCATTTGATATATCACAAGCAGCTATTGCGTGCGTATTTCGGTAGATATCGTCGAAAGACTGAAAAACACCTATAGGGCCCTAGCTCTGGAAGGGCCGACCCTACCATGCCCATTTTCGAACTTGACCTTACTTTTGTCGATACCAATTGGGGAAAAAAAGAATTTTGAAAAAAGGTTGTGATTTACTCTAGCTAGAGGGGTCACGGACGGACGGACGGACGGACGGACGGACGGACGGACGGACGGACGGACGGACGGACGGACATTTTTTTTATTGCGGATTCGTCATCTATGAACATAACCAAATGCTTTGCCCTTACTGTCTGCTTCCAATTCGACGTGTTACAAACGGCATATTAATCTTATAAGCCCCCAGTACTTCGTACGGGGCTAAAAATACGACGATAGTGAACGATACGATAGTTAGATGTGTATAACGTTATGAGGAACAAGATACCGAGATACCAAGAAGCCGAATATATGAAAAAAATTGACATGAGAATCGACAAAATACTGAACATTCAGAATTCTGCGATACAGCATATTTCGCATGAAATGAGAATACGATTTTCACTCTTTCGTTAAATATTGCGAAATATTGTATTCTCAACTGACACTAGATGGTAATGTATCCACCATAAGGGCAAAGTGTATGCCTTGCCTATGTTCATAGATGACGAATCCGCAATAAAAATTTTGTCTGTCCGTCTGTCTGTCTGTCACGTCGATATCTTGAATAAATCAAATCCGATTTCAAAAAAAAAAAATCCCTGAAAGGTAGTCGAAATAGTGAGGCTAAGTTCGAAGATGGGCATATTCGGGTCGGCCCTTCGTGAGTTTGGGCCGCCTAAGTGTTGTAAGGTCTTTTGGGGATATCTATGGCAAAATAAACGATGGAAATGTAAATGACGGCAAATGATAGGTATTGTCAATCAAGAAAAAAAAGTTTTTTAAAATCGGGTGAGTGGACCGTGAGTTAGGGCCTGAGAAGTGAGTTCGGCCCTATGTGTATTTTACATAGAACTCGAGTAAATTTCATCCGTTTTTCGCAATTTTTGTTTTAATTGGAAGGTAATCGAAGGCCGAATAGAATATTGTTGAAAAAAAATTAAATTTGGGTCCTTGGCTCGTTTAATAACATGAATCAGAGTCTAATGAAGATCTAATATCGACATGGACGACTAGAATAAGCCGTTGCTCTCTGCCTAATGTTCTATTTTGTAGCAGAAACTATGACCCGACTAAGGAAATAATAGATTTTGTGTCAAATACTTGAAGATACTTTACACAAATGAAGTAACAGATTGGTTCAGATTTAGATTTACCAGTAATCCCAGTCTGGGATTCATAAATTCCGTAGCGCTTTTTCTGATCCCACTGTACGTTGAAGAAGGCACCCCTACTGCGGATCGGTTGATCTTAATCGGATCTACTTCCAATTTATTCCAATGTCGACATAAATGTTCAAAAATTGATTTTTAATCATGAAATGAGTGGCCACTACAATTTTACAGAAACATGGAATTGTTTATTGAATTCCGGATCTAACCAGAAATAAGAAACCATTCATCCGTTGCTTGTGTAGCATTTAAGAAAGCATTTTCGTATTAAATAAAAAAAAACAATTTTTTTAAGATGAAAACCTCAGAAAATAAAATTTTTAGAATTTAGAATCCCATTAAAATTATAGCAAATCAATAAAAAAAGCGTTTTTGTAATCAATAAAAAGTTCAAAATAAACACCAAATAAATTGCAAAAAAGAAAATTAATTAATTGACCTGCTGCCGTGCAAAAGAAGCGGAAAAAATCAATGTGTTTAATCAAATCAATAAGGTGTTGTTGTTTGTAGTAAAAAACTTTCGTTAAAAAAAGAAGAAAAATTCAACTTTTTGATGAGACTAAATCAAAGTGCAAAACTATCGCTGTACAATTTCATATAACCATCCTCAGTGGTGAAAATGAATTTCGTTCGCACAAAAATGAGTTTCATTTTCCATTGATCATAAGAGACATTGTTTGTATAAATAAAAAGGAAAACAAATGTACAATTCACACAAATATGATGAATGGATCCTTCTATTTTATCATTAATCAAATTTGTAATCAGCAAAATGTGCATTTAATCATAAGAAACCTACAAAATGAAACAAAAAACAAAATTTTTGTTTTTTTGAAATCATCAAAACGATTTATTATATCATTTGAAGGTGTAAATTATTTATTTGAAAAATTAATAAATTAGTCCATTTGATGCATTAAAACTATTAAAAAATTGCAAGCGACTCGTTTTTTTAACATTTTATTTTCAAACTGTTTCTGTTCTTCGTTCAACAAATGTTTAGAAATTCAATTCATGCAGTAAGTCCGCTGAAAATTCAAAATTAGAAGTTTTAAGAGCGCTCACCCCTTTGCAAATTCGTAGCCTACATTTGGACGGAAAAATATTAGTTTTTTGATGACTTCTCTGAACAAAAATCTTTTTTCGAAAATGTAAAGCCATTAAAGCACCCAAAAATGTGTTACTTTTAAAGGAAAATTTGGTTTTTGGGGGATAACTTATCCCACTTGAGGAAACCTTTGCAGATTTTGTGTAATCTGCACGCACAGGTTTCTCCGGTGACGGGAAAAATCTCCGAGTGTATTATTGTTGCAGCGGCGATAATATCGTTTCACCACGGGTGAAAATGATTGCTAGTTGAAATGAAATGGTTATTTGTGTACCTGTTTTGGACGATTGATTTTAGGCATTTTCGCGAATTGTAGGCCGAACGAAGTGATTTCATGCTTCGGGGCCGAAAATGAGGGCAATTTTTCGAATTTTCTCGGGTTTCTGGCCCTCTGCATGAAAGCTTACATGTGCACCTGTTTGGGACGGTTGATTTAAGGCACTTTCGCTTGTAAGCCTCACTTCGTTCGGCCTACAATCCGCGAAATTGCCTAAAATCAATCGTCCAAAACAGGCACACAAATAACCATTTCAGGCTATAAACCAGTAAAAAATAAATTTTGTTTGTTTGTTGCGACTGTCAGAAGTTTGGTAACCAAATGTATGGAAACCGTTTTGTTCTGAATCGGGGTCACCAATTATGAGGAAAGAAGTATTCTTCTAGTCCTACATAAGTATAGATGTGGTGTCGGCAAGTGTCGATGATAAACTGATTTATTTCCTTGAAATGTATTGTTATATAAATGGCAAGCAAGGCTTGCTTGATGATATCGAATTGAATAAATAATCTGGGTGTCTACGATCACCACAGTATGATTGATTCATTATTTTATGAAACTATGAAGGAACTTATATTAAGTCTCTAATACGCTTTCCTCAAAAAAAATGCCATTGCCCACTCTAATCTCTTAAAATAATTGTATTTCTTCCTTATCTTGAATAAAAACGAAACTCGTGTGAATTACGGCCTTCGCTTTGCTCTGGCCGAAAACTTCACTCTCGTTAAACTGAATTTTCAATAGTGAACAAATTTTGACAAAACTTTTCGAGTGTTTTTCACACATAAAACCCTGAAAGAGAATTATGGGAATTACATCAAGATTTTGTCCATCTTTGAAATAAATAATTGCATTCCTCGTCGAAGGTAAAAAAATTGTAAAGATCCGTTGCGGATTGCCCAAGTTATAGTGTTAACAAGGAAACAGTTTTAAATTTTCAATCAGTATAGGCGTCAAGGAAATTTGGGGGATTTTTTGGTACAGTCAAGGGAATTAGACTGAATCCTGACGAGTCAAAGTTACGAGTCGAGCAACGTATGCGATTCGAAAAAATGGCATGATCAAAAAAATATTTGTGGCTGTAAAACTGATATCGGGTAAAAACTGATCCGAGAAACATATACTGAATAAAAATAGTTGAAAAAGTTAGAGCATTAACAAATTAGTTCCTCGCTTTTTCAGCTGGTGAAAATAGTTGGGAAAAGTGAGTTAGTGGATTGCCTATTTGTTTAGGTACCTGTATAAACTTTTAAAAAATATTATTGTTGCAACATTCAATATTTACGCACGATCCAAGGAAAACAAACTCAATTTTTGGAAATTTAGTATCAAAAACACATTTCTTGGGAATTAATTATTTTTATGCAAATTTCATCGACGTAGTGCAGCTATTTTTGGTCACATCGACGTTATCGTTTTGTCATAGCATCATGTAGATGACCTGAGAAAATTTGGAAATTTTAAGCCAAAAACCTCTCGTAGACGGCTTCGTTAGTGGCCGCTATATTTAGCTATACATGTTCGACAGAGATCCTTCGGCGGTCAATTTGGCTTAAGCCTCAGTGAGAGCGTAGACAAAAGTAAGTAAAGAGAAAAAGTCGTTTGTATGGAACAATAAAATACTAGCCACTACCCACCAAATATCTGAAACCTCAAATGTTCTAAAAAAACGTTTTCATATTCCTTACAGCCGACAAAACATGAATCATCTCAATTTTATTTTAGTTTTTTTTTGTCTTGTTTATACAAGTGGGTTGTCTCATTTTCGTTGATCCAAATCGTATAAAAGGTTTTCGTGAAGAAATATCATTCAGTAAAATGAAGTTTATCATTGTCGTAGCTGTGCTCTGCTTCTTTTGCGTACAAGTTAGAATTCGTTAGCACTTGTTTGAAACGCTTAAACTCATACGTACTTTATGAATTAGGGCAGCCTCCAGCAGTTCTCTGGATCAAATTACGGTCAAGGATGCATGCAAGGTCGTGGTGGAGAAGGATGCAGCAATTGCAACATGCAAGGTTGCGGTGGATGTGGCATTAGTAGCAACCCAGAAATTCTACTTACGCTTTACAAAATTATGTTCCACTTAACAACTACTACCACTACTACTACAGCACCACAATGGACTGGTAGGAGTTAAAAAAGAACCAAAATATAAAACACAAAAGAAGTGCCATGAGCAAAACTGCTATGGTTTTTGGTATTTTTATGATTTTTGTAATTTATAATTGTATTGCTTTACAGTACCTACTACATCTACTACTACTGCATCTACTACTACAACATCTACTTCTACGTCTACTACAACTACTTCTACTACTACCACTACTACTTGCAGTCCACTTCCTGCTTCTTTAGGTAAATGTGAAATTATCAATCATCTTTACATCAAAGAATCACTAAACTTTTCGACTGATATTACAGTGACATTGTATCAGCTATACAAATCTTCAATGAATGATCATTTCTACACAAGTACATCATCTGAAGCAGACAGCGCAGTGACCACTTATGGTTACACAAAACTAAATTCGCCTGGATTGGTAGCCCTGTCACAGAACTGTTCCTGTGGAGTGGCGTCACTTGTGCCTACTTATCGTTTATATGGAAGCAATGACCACTTTTACACAACATCTAAAGCCGAGGCGGATT
This sequence comes from Bradysia coprophila, assembly GCF_014529535.1. NCBI lineage: Eukaryota > Metazoa > Arthropoda > Insecta > Diptera > Sciaridae > Bradysia > Bradysia coprophila. The sequence goes on from NW_023503374.1 coordinate 2,379,686, forward strand.
ACGCCGTTACCATAGGATATAAACGAGAAGGAATTGCGTGGTATTGCAGTCCTCAAATGGACTTATGTGGAGCGACGTTGGCATTGTATAGGTACATTAATAATGGGGACCACAACTACGTTACTAACTCTTCTCAAGGTGAAGGAACGTTTGAGGGAATCACTTGTTACATGTGGCCAGATTAGCGGAATGATTTGAAAAAAAGTATGAGTGCTGTGTGAAAAGTGTGATTAGTACATACCGTACATGTAAATTCAATTTCAAGCGAATCCTTACTATGTGTGAACGAGAACGAGTGAATGTTTAACATTCTATAACATTTTCGCCAATATCTGAGATTGTTAATGTGAAAATCTTATTCTGTTTTTGTTAAAATCACTCTTGAACGGGAAATGTTTCGCCACATCGAATTAATAAAATTTTAAAAAAAATTCTAACTTTTTCTTGGATCGAGTAAAGTGACGAAGAATCACGATGGAGATTTGAGATACTGTTTTGAAGACGTCTACGACTATTTCGCTTTTATCAGGGTTTAATTTTGTGCGTCCAATTTAGCTACATTATTTGAAGTAAGATGATCAAAATGAAATGTTCACCTTGGGGTGAACACGCTAAGCAATTTGTTATCGTTTTGAGTAAAAACATTACGAGCGCCACGAACGAAAAAAGATCTACTCTATACCTAAAGCAAAGAATAAGTATAGACATACAACGGGGCAATGCAGCATCAGTTATTGGAACATTACCATCAACACACGCCCTGGATGAGATTTATTACCTCCTTTCTAAATAAAAATTGTAAATTTTTACAAAAGTGTTCTCCGTGTGGCTATGAAAAAAAAATGAAATGTTGGATTCACTTAAGCATAGGTGTCTCAACACTCGGCATTTTTGTGCACAGTAACTTCTTTTTTCCATCAATTACGATTCTAAATTTTTTCAACAAGAAGAGCCGTCGTATATAATGTATATATCCAGAGATAATGACAACCAACTCAATCTTTGAATTTACTCGACTTATCTGCCTCTTGTAAGTTTGATAAAGAAAGTGGAAAATTGTTTCAACTCTAGGATTTAACCATGAAAAATAGGGGAAATAAGTGCAGCGATTCGATATCCTAGGTATTCTTTTGTTGCTTATCAGACATGAAAATTCGTTGTTACATGTACACCTGATAGTCGTGTAGACACTTGTCCCATACCTACACTCGTCATCGTCAAAATAACAGTTACCAAACCTTGTTCAAAAATGGCCTGAACTCGCAAATTTCTCACTTTGTAGTTTGGTCATATGATGTGAACCAATTATAGAAATCTTATTTTAAGACCAGAAACATTGTTAGCGCCGCTGGCGAATCTATGGTTTGTTGGAAAATAGTTGAAAAAGTTGGAACATTAGGCAAATAGCCTGTTTTAGGTACCTGTTTAAACTTTGAAAAAATATTATTGTTGCAACATTCAATATTTGCGCAAGGAAAAAACTCAATTTTTTGGAAATTTAGAATCAAAAACACATTTCTTGCGAATTAATTATTTTTATGTAAATTTCATCGAAGTAGTGCAGCTATTTTTTATTTGGTCACATCGACGTTATCGTTTTATCATGTGGATCACCTGAGAAAATTGGAAGTTTTCAACCAAATAACTTTCGTTCGTGAAAAATGAATTTGTTGTAACTATTTGGAACAATAATCATGTCCGGAGCGTTAGCGGAGGACTTGACGCAGTCTAACTTCCAAAAAAAGAACGAAGACAATTTTTTGAGAGGCGGCAACTATATATAGGCGAGAATTTAAGTTTCTTTCCTTTGGCCTGTATCACCACAAATCCTATTCTATCTTATTCGCGCAAATTCAAATACGAGCAAAACGAGCTATCACTCGACTATGTAACTTTAAAATTGCCGGAGATACATCGTTTTCAAGTTGGTCATTTTGATAGAAAATGCACCAAATTAACGTTTTCCAAACAATCAAAATCTTTCAACTCTGTATGTTTCTATCTATCTGTCTATCTATCTGTCTATCTATCTGTCTATCTGTCTATCTATCTGTCTATCTGTCTATCTATCGACGGTCGACCAGAATTTTGTTTTATTGGCCTCGAAGTGGTTTCTGAGTGTGGTTTTCGAGGGTCGGGAACGCGTTTTCGGCTGTAGCTTAGCTGTATTGAAACCTACAGAGGCGTGCGACCCATCAAATGAAAGGTATTCGTAACACGATTCGAACAAAAAAATAGTTAAAAAATCGGGGCAGATTCGTTTGAGCTAGAGTGATTAGAGTGACCAAATTTTGAGCTACTCGAGCGTAGGATGAAAGGACTAATATTTTTTTGGGTTATGAGAGATAGAGAATTACTTTCTTCGGCAAAGTCTCAGAGTTTTACGAGTAGAACAGAGGGGCATATGTGAAAAATGTCGAAAGTTGGAAATGGGTGGGTCAATTATGTTTTTAAAGGTATTTTTTGAATGGTGGCAGATAGAGAGTTACTTTCTTTGGCAAAGTCTCAGAGTTTTACGAGTAGAAAAGAAGGGCATTTGTGAAAAATGTCGAAAGTTGGAAATGGGTGGGTCAATTGGGGTTTTAGAGATATTTCTTGAATTGTGGCAGATAGAGAATTACTTTCTTCGTCAAATTTTCGATTTTCGTCAAATTTTCGATTTTCGTCAAATTTTCGATTTTCGTCAAATTTTCGAATTTCGTCGAATTTCGTCGAATTTCGTCAAATTTTCGAATTTCGTCAAATTTTCGAATTTCGTCAAATTTTCGAATTTCGTCAAATTTTCGAATTTCGTCAAATTTTCGATTTTCGTCAAATTTTCGATTATCGTCAAATTTTCGGATTTCGTCAAATTTTTGATTTTCGTCAAATTTTCGAATTTCGGCAAATTTTTGATTTTCGTCAAATTTTCGATTTTCGTCAAATTTTCGATTTTCGTCAAATTTTTGATTTTCGTCAAATTTTTGATTTTCGTCAAATTTTCGATTTTCGTCAAATTTTCGATTTTCGTCAAATTTTCGAATTTCGTCAAATTTTAGAATTTCGTCAAATTTTCGAATTTCGTCAAATTTTCGATTTTCGTCAAATTTTCGAATTTCGTCAAATTTTCGATTTTCGTCAAATTTTCGAATTTCGCCAAATTTCCGAATTTCTGTTATAAACTGTTATAAAAAGCAGTGTTCTAAAACTTCCAAAACGACTGATATCCCAACAAAAATCTCTTCGAGAAAAGTGTTACGCAGTCTTTGAAGTACAATTTCTAAAATGAATGATATCGCTAGAGTTGACGCTTTCAGCTTCGTTACACCCAATTTTAGTTCAAACAAGCTGGCTTAGTTTTTCTCATCATCTGCCAAATAATTTTTACCAAAAAAAATTGACTGGAAACAACCAAAATTTTACCAAAAAAATCTGCGTCGCAAAGTGGCAAATGTTCAGGAACAGACCAGCAAGAAAATTTATCTGCCACATGCGACGCAGATTTTTTTGGTAAAATTTTGGTTGTTTCCAGTCAAATTTTTTTTGGTAAAAATTATTTGGCAGATGATGAGAAAAACTAAGCCAGCTTGTTTGAACTAAAATTGGGTGTAAAATTTAATTTTTGCGTAACGAAGCTGAAAGCGTCAACTCTAGCGATATCATTCATTTTAGAAATTGTACTTCAAAGACTGCGTCACACTTTTCTCGAAGAGATTTTTGTTGGGATATCGTTTCATGGGCGATAATATCGTTGCTCGGACGATAATATTGTTACAGAAAACGATATTATTGTTTGGAAAACGATATTATTGTTCGGAAAACGATATTATTGTCGTCTGATAGGATATTATCGTCGCTCGGACGATAATATCGTCGTTGAAAACTATAGTATCGTCACAGCGACGATATTATCGTTAGGAAACGATATTATCGTCCCCGACGATAATACACTCGGAGATTTTTCCATAGCCCGTTTATCCAAGTGGGCCAGGTGGTATCACCCACAAACCCCAATTTTTGGGTGCTTTAATGGCTTTACATTTTCGAAAAAAGATTTTTGTTCAGAGTAATCATCAAAAAACTAATATTTTCCGTCCAAATGTAGGCTACGAATTTGCAAAGAGTTCATTGCTCTTAAGAGTCAAGACTTCGAACAACTTAAAAACAAGCCATCGGCGATTTTTGGAGGGTATACAGTAATTGAATCAGAGGACCCTCCTGAGACATTTGCAACAAAAAAATCCTCGAAGTAATTATGTTTTCATGCCAGAAATCATGAAAAAATGGTCTGCACGAAGGTGACCAAAATAGTTTTTGTTGCATATCACCGACAATACGTAACGCATTTATCTGAAATTATGGTCATTGGTAGAGGTGTTGACGCCGCATATGCTGGCCTTTAAAACATTTCGAAATTTTTACAAGGTCCCTCCACATTCATTGATAAATTTCTACTGAAACGACATAAGGCAAACTTTCATCGCGAAGTCGGTGAACCTCGGCCCTACCGAAGACTGAAGAAGACGATGAAAATAATGTAAAGGAAATGTTTTCTTGTAAACGATAAATTGAAACTGTAATTTGAGAAGGTGTTTTGGCTTACTTAACAATGAAACCAGTAGTTATATTATAAGAAATGAGTAAGAAAAATAGGTGTCGCATGTTCTTGTGTATTTACCACTACAAAATAACTGATATCGCTAGGATTAAAAAAATTGCGGCACAAGTGGCAGATGTTGAGGAACATCACCATTTTTTTATCGAAAATTTTTCTTTGTTACAGTTCTTTAGTTCGGCTGATGTGACTCACCTTTACACTTTAAGTGTTCTTTTTATTGATATCCGAGGGTTGGATAAATGTGAATTCCGTTCAGTTCTTTTGGAAGTTTTGGGGTTACTTGTGGATGAAAAAAGAAAGTTTTCCCACAGTTCTGCTCAAACGACTTTCTAACTTCGAAATCCTGGAAGTTTCAGAACAAAAAGTTTCCATAAAATTGATTTCTCAGTAACCTTTTACAACCTCAAACCAGAATAGTCTGAAAAATCCAGAAAGGAACCCAAAAAATCTGAGATATCTAAAAATCGTAACCTGGGAAGATGGTGGACCATGTGGAGAGATGAAATTGTAGGAACCAACCTACTACCACCTCAATAATGTCAAAAAAGTCCAGAAGACAAAATAAAGGTAAAACTCCTCAAAAGTACCAGAATTCTACAGGTGCGAACGGTGGGGAAGGAAAACCTTTTTCTACATTCTTCTTCGTGTGACCCCAGGAATATAGTTACTTCAAAAAAACCCAGTAATGTAAATATATCTTGTCATTTCTAATTTCTCGCTCTAGGTCTTCAGGGTGGTGAGCTAGGAGTTTGCTCTGCTCGACGAACTCTATAATCGCTTCTGTACGACCAAAGCTGTACAAACCACACTTAGGAAGTTATCGATATAGGAAGAATTTGAAAAAATGTCTTTGACAGAGGACAAAATACACAAAATGAAAACTCTCTCACACAAACTGTCACCTTTGTTTTTGTTTTGAGAAATTGTGTAACAAATAGATGTTTTTGATTCGTGGAGTCGAACGGTAAATCACCGCTCGCACATACGAAAACGGCGACATGTATTATCACCCGGGGAATTATCCCCCAGACTGGAATTATCACCCGGGGAATTAACGCCCAGGCATTATCCCCCAGATCAATTGGAATTATCACCCGGGGAATTAACGCCCAGGCATTATCACCCAGATCAATTGGAATTATCACACGGGGAATTAACGCCCAGGCATTAACACCCAGCTATGTGAGAATGATTTCTCAGCAGTTTGTAGCTTAGAAATTATTAACCAGTGAATTGGGAATTATCACCCGGGGAATTAACGCCCAGGAATTAGCACCCAGATCATTAGGAATTATCACCTGGGGAATTAACGCCCAGATATTATCACCCAGCTATCTGAGGAGTCATGCTTAATAAGTCTAGTTAATTGTCCATCGTCTTAAAGGCATCCACAATTAGTCTAGTTAATTGTGCATCGTCTTAGAGGCATGCACAATTAGTCTAGTTAATTGTGCATCGTCATAAAGGCATGCACAATTAGTCTAGTTAATTGTGCATTGTCTTAGAAGCATGCACAATTAGGCTAGTTAATTGTGCATTGTCTTAAAGGCATACACAATTAGTCTAATTAATTGTGCATCGCCTAAGAGGCATGCACAATTGGTTTAGTCAATTGTGCATCGTCTTAAAGGCATGCACAATTAGTCTAGTCAATTGTGCATCGCCTAAGAGCCATGCACATTGCACAATTAGTCTAGTTATTTGTGCATTGCCTAAGAGGCATGCACAATTAGTCTAGTTAATTGTGCATCGTCTTAGATGCATGCACAAATAGTCTAGTAAATTGTGCATCGTCTTAGAGGCATGCACAATCAGTCTAGTTAAGACGATGCACAACTAACTAGACTAATTATGCATGCCTCTAAAACGATGCACAATTAACTAGACTAATTGTAAATGCCTCTTAGGCGATGCACAATTAACTAGACTAATTGTGCATGCCTTTAAGACGATGCACAATTAACTAGACTATTTGTGCATGCCTTTAAGACGATGCACAATTAACTAGAGTTATTGTGCATGCCTCTAAGACTATGCAAACTAAACTAGACTAATTGTGCATGTCTTTAAGACAATTTACAATTAACTAGACTAATTGTGCATGCCTCTAAGACGATGCACAATTAACTAGACTAATTGTGCATGCCTCTAAGACGATGCACAATTCACTAGACTAATTGTGCATGTCTTTAAGACAATGCACAATTAACTTGACTAATTGCGCATGCCTTTAAGACGATGCACAATTAACTAGACTTATTAAGCATGACCCCTCAGATAGCTGGGTGATAATGCCTGGGCGTTGATTCCCCGGGTGATAATTCCTAATGATCTGGGTGATAATTACTGGGCGTTAATTCCCCGGGTGATAATTCCCAATTCACTGGTTAATAATTTCTAAGCTACAAACTGCTGAGAAATCATTCTCACATAGCTGGGTGTTAATGCCTGAGCGTTAATTCCCCGGGTGATAATTCCAATTGACCTGGGTGATAATGCCTGGGTGTTAATTCCCCGGGTGATAATTCCTAATGATCTGGGTGATAGTTCCTGGGCGTTAATTCCCCGGTTAATTACGAGACAAAACAGGAACGATCCAAACGGATCGAAATGCGATATTAAATATTGCAACAGAATTTTATGAGAATTTGTTTTCTTCAGCAAGACAGAGTCCAACGGAAGAAACCGAAGATAGACCAATAATAAGAAACGTGGGATCGGATGATATGCCCGACATAACTGTTGATGAAGTCAAGGCCGCAGTAGCCGAGATGAAAAACAAAAAGTCTCCAGGAGAAGATGGTGTTCCAGTGGAAGCCATTAAACTAGGTGGAGACTCCTTATTAAAGGCAATCACGGCTTTGTTTAATCAATGTCTCCAATGGGAAGAAGTACCAGAAGCTTGGGAAAATGCGGTAATTACATTGCTGCATAAAAAAGGAGACATAACAAAGCTGGAAAATTACCGACCCATAAGCCTATTGTCAACACTCTACAAGTTGTTTATGAAAATCATTACGAAGAGGAACACTAACAAGTTCGACTTCTACCAACCTGTTGAACAAGCTGCTTTCAGATCTGGTTTCAGCACAAACGACCATTTGCAAGTGATGAGAACGCTTATTGAGAAGTGTCGTGAATACAACATCGACATAGTCTTGCTATTCATAGACTTCGAAAAAGCTTTCGATTCAGTGGAAACATGGTCGATATTGGACGCATTAGACGAATGTAGAGTAGACTCAAGGTACTCCAACACAATTCGATATGTGTACAAAAATGCTACTTCATGTATAAAACTTCATAAGAGCACGGAGAAATTCAGAATTGGCCGAGGTGTAAGGCAGGGTGACACCATTTCACCGAAATTATTCACGGCGATTCTGCAGAGTGTTTTTAGGAAGTTAAACTGGAGTAAAATGGGAATAAAGATAAATGGAGAGTACCTGAGCAATCTCCGCTTCGCTGATGACATTGTACCGATAGCAGCGAATCTAGGTCAGGCTCAGCTTATGCTACAACAGTTAAGTGAAGAGGCAAACAAAGTTGGCCTCAAGATGAACTTATCGAAAACAAAAGTCATGACCAACATCGGGGACGATAGAGAAATCAAAATTGGTGACACTGTCATTGAACGAGTCGACAGCTACGTATATCTAGGACATAAGCTGAAGTTAGGTCTGGACAACCAAACTGCAGAAATAAGACGTAGGATTGGTCTTGCATGGGCAGCGTTCGGAAAACTCAGACTAATTTTCAAAAGCAAAATTAATAATAGTCTGAAACGCAAAGTTTTCGACACTTGTGTCCTTCCAGTGCTCACTTATGGAGCGGAAACGTTAACTTTAACGAAAGCATCCGAAGAAAAATTGAGAGTGACACAAAGAGCCATGGAACGGAGTATGCTTGGAATAACACTCAGAGACAGAATGACGAATCAATGGATTCGACAACAAACCAGGGTCGTTGATGTCATGGAAAGAATAGCATCTCTGAAATGGAGCTGGGCGGGACATATTGCAAGAAGGACAGACGAACGTTGGACCAAAAAGATCATGAACTGGCGACCATATAAAAGACGAGCTATAGGTAGACCACCAGAGAGATGGACAAACGGAATTAAGAATATTGCAGGTACAAACTGGCAGCAAATGGCAATGGATCGTACGAAATGGAAAGAAGTTGGAGAGGCCTACATCCAGCAGTGGATAGAAACAGGCTGAAAAAGAAGAGAAGAAGAATTCCCCGGTTGATAATTCCAATTTAATTTCACTTTTTTCAGTCTGGGGGATAATTCCCCGGGTGATAATACCCGTCACCACGAAAACGAACGTGTTCATCTCTGGAAGAAAATAGAAATTCTAACTCGAGCGATTCGCTCTTCTAGCTTCGCTCCGGTCGCAAAACTTCGCTTTTGTTATAATTTCCTATTTTCTTCCCTCGGTAAATAACTATAATCACCCGCATGAGAAACTTTGTGTTCCTGCCTGGAAGAAATAGGAAATTCGAGCTAGAGCAAATCCATCTGGCTTGAAGGGCTAATTGTGTTGTCATCACTGATTTTTCTACAGTTTTTATGTCAGCACTTAGTTTTGACATTTATCTTCATTCTGACGTTTCTGGTGTGTTTATGCATAAAATGTCAATTATTTCTCGTATACGCTCTCTGGAAGTTGGATCGCTACAGCTAGATAAAGCGAATTATTATTATTAATCCGTTGTTAACGTTGTGTGAACGGGAACTCCACCATATAAATTGACAGGTAACAGATTTCACAGACTTGATGTAGTGCAACCATTTCATTCTCCGCAAAGACGTCTGTTTGATTCAGCTAACGCGATTGTTGGGCTCGCATCAATAACAAAAACAAGTTTGTGCAGTATTTCCTGCTTAACCAGTCATAGCTTCATAGCTTAGACACCAATTGCTTTCGATACCGCTTCAAATGACACTCTCTTCTCTAATCTCTTAACTCTAATCGACCAATAAATATTTTCCAATTTTTCACCGCAAATCGTTCTTTCCTTCCAGCTGAATTGATCAAAAGAGACATGGAAGGAGTGTGGCTTAAAACTGAACCGATGGATGACAGTTTTGATGAGGATTTCTCCATCAAATTAGAACAGGGAATTGCCGAACCACTGACAATCATTGAACAAGACGAATCGACGAGTGTGTTCATTAAGTTCAACGATGATTTGGAAGAAATTGAAAACGAAATCGATCCGATACAAAAGAGCGACGTTAAGAAAGGCGTCAAGAAATCACGTCAAAAGATTTCCCAACGGAAGCAGAAATCTGCTGCCGAGAAAGTCGCAAATGAATCGGCCCACAAAAAACCTAAGCAGCGCCGGAAGCCATCGACACCCGTTAAAAAGTCGTACATCTGTGATGAATGTGGGAAGGAATTTACGGGAGCATCTGGTCTCAACCGTCACAAATTGTTGCATTCCGGTCTACGGCCTTTCATTTGCCCCGAGGCGAACTGTGGAGCAGCCTTCAGCCAGAGTTCAACATTGAAGTCACACCAAATGTCGCACACTGGCGAACGAAAGTTCTTTTGTGAGGAGTGTGGTCAGGGATTTCTATCAAAATTCCACATGCAAATACATCAACGGTCGAAACACAGTGGCGAACGTCCGTTTGTATGCAAGGAATGTGGCCAAGGATTCGCCCGAAAGCAGAGTCTGACCAGACATGAGCTGGAACATACTGGCGAAAAGCCGTACGAATGCGACGACTGCGGAATGAGATTCTACGAAAGGATACTTCTGAGGTCGCACAAGAAAACACACACAGCCGATGGTAAGCCATACACCTGTGCGGAATGTGGCAAGGGATTCTATCACAAGACGAGTCTCAACGCGCACAAACGAAATCATTCGACAGTTCGGCCATTTGGTTGCGAAGTTTGTGGCAAGCGGTTCACACAGAAGGGAACGTTGAATATACACAAAGTAATACACAGCGACGTCAGACCATTCGAGTGTGAGGAATGTGGGTTACGGTTCACTCAGAAATTCACACTGAAAACGCACAGGATGAAGCAACATGGTCTATCAACAACGTTGCCGAAACAACATAAGCCAATACACCACAGACAGTCTGCCCCAGTATCAGAACCAAGTAGCCATAACGACAAAATTTTGCAGAACGACCTGGCTCCGAAACCATCCGAAGAATTGGAAATCAATGTTTCAATGAGCCCGACAACCAAATCGATTTTGCCACAAAGCGGAATCTTGAACGAATCAAAGGAGAGAGCCTTCACAACAGAATCTGGATATGGGAATCGACAACCAGAAGAAACAAGAGAAATCGGAATAAGTTCTCCAGCGTCACAGAGGAGTGAACCAAGCGATTCAGAGGACGATTTCATGGTCCAGTCTAATGACGACGAGTCCATTGGATTTGAAGATAAATTTGTGGCAGATCCTAGCGTTGATGCACTACAACCTCAACCCATTGAACCCATCGATGGAATCTCAACGAATTTGGATCAAATCAAAGAAGAACCACTGTCCAGCGAGCCCTACATCGACATCTGGAAATCTGAACGAACGACACCGGACGATGAATATGTGAACGTAAAGGAAAAGCCAGTGAAGAAACCAGCCGCTAAGAAAAGTTCACGTGAACAATCAACTAAACTGCCTTTTGCTTGCGGCAAATGTGAGAGAACGTTCGCCCTGGTCGGTGCTCTAAAGAACCATCAACGATCGCACAAATTCGATAACATCGAACGAGAAAAGAAAACGTTCATCTGCGAAGAATGTGGGAAAATATTCGCCGGAAAGCAGCATCTCCAAATTCACAAACGCATTCATTCGGGAGCGACGCCTTACTCTTGCACGGAGTGCGACAAGAGCTTCACCCAACTGGGCAACTTAAAGTCACACCAGTTGACTCACACTGGTGAACGTCCCTACACTTGTGAGACCTGTGGAATGGCATTTTCCAAGAAGAACACCCTCGACAAACACAAGCGAACTCATACGGATGACCGAAATTTCGAATGCGATGTCTGTGGAAGGAAGTTCAAACATCCGAGTAGCATAAAGCGACATAAGTTGAGCCATACCGGCGAGAAAAATTACGGCTGTGACATCTGTGGCAAAACGTTCATCGAGAAAAGTTACATCAAATTCCATTTGCGGACGCACACGGGCTACAAACCATTTGCATGCGATCAATGCCCCTCCACATTCGTTGATAATTCTCAGCTGACGCAACATAAGGGATACTCTCATCGGCGAGCAGGTGAACCGTCGCCCTACCGAAGACGTAAGTTGATGAAGATGATGAAAATGATGAACAATTCGATGTAAAGGACATGTTTCTTTGGTAAACGATAAATTGAAATTGAATGAAACTGTAAATTCAGAAAGTGTTTTGACTTTCTTGCGTCACCTTTACCCTTTAAGGTTTTAGTTTTACCGATATATCAGTTCTTTTGGATGTTTTAAGGTTGCTTGTTGATTGATAAAAGGAATGTTTCCCCACAGTACGGCTCTGGGGACTTTCTAACTTCGAAATTTCGAAAGTTTCCTAACACATTTTTCCATTAAAATTGATTCCTTGATGTTGTTGATGTTATGTTTCCATAGACCAGAATCTGCAATAACAGTTTTTAACCCCGTACGAAGTATAAAGGATTACAATGCCGTGTGTAATTGATGGAATTCGATGCAGAAGGTAAGGGCCTTGTTTGCGTTTGTTCATAGATGACGAATCTGCAATAACAATTTTGTCTCTCCCTCTGTCACGTCGATATCTTGAGTAAATCGAATCCGATTTCAATTTTTTTCCCTGAAAGGTAGTCGAAATAGTGAGGCTAAGTTCGAGGATGGGCATATTCGGGTCGGCCCTTCGTGAGTTTGGGCCGCCTAAGTGTTGTAAGGTCTTTTGGGGATACCTATGGCAAAATAAACGATGGAAATGTAAATGACACGGCAAATGATAGGTATTGTCAATATTAATCAAGGAAAAAAAGGTTTTTAAAATCGGGTGAGCGGACCGTGAGTAAGGGCCCTAGAAGTGAAAGACTACTCGGCCCTATGTGTATTTTGCATATAACTCGAGTAAATTTCATCCATTCTTCCTATTTTTTGTTTTATTTGGAAGGCTTTTCAATGCTGTTGAAAAAAATTTAAATTTGGATCCTTGGACTAAGGCTGTTACTAGGGCCTTTTGTATATCTTGCATATAACTCGAGTAAATTGCATCCGTTTTTCCTAATTTTTGTTTTATTTGGAACACAGTCTGAAGGGATTACTTTCAAAAAGTAATTCTTTCGGGATTAAATTTTTAATCTTCGTTAAAAATTAAAAAAATTGAATTCGTTCAGGGATTAAAAAATAGGACTAAACAATTTAGTTCGAACAAGTTATGTGAGAAAAATTAATTGAAATGCATATAATGGGCGCGCGTGACGCAAGACCTATTACTAAAAAAATGTTTTGTCGTAGACTATCACACGTTCTTGTAGCTTAAAATTTGGCCACAATACTTTAAACGAAATGAAAAAGTCCTACGTTACTTTGTTAGTCCGTCCGTCCGTCCGTGTTTCCTATCTTCTAAAGTCTACTTTAGAATTTCTTGAAATTTTGGGAGTAGATTCTAGTCAACATTCTAAGACATTCCACAAAAAAAATTTGAGGGAACGGACCTCGTTTGGGAGCTAGGGCTCCTGGAAGTTTCCATACAAACGCCATATAACAGCGTGTTTTATGTGGGTGTAGAGATGTGCTGGCCGCCCGAAAATGTCGGGCTGTCGGAGTTTTTATCCGGCCCGACCGGGCTCGGGCCGGACGGTCTTTGAAAATGGAAATATTCTGTTCGTGCGGGCTTTTCTAATTAGATCCGGTCCGAGCACCGGGCCGGACGGGCTTTGAACTAAAAAGATTAGGCCGCCCGAAAAAAAATTAAAATGTAAAAATAATCTAAATCTAAATTTTGGAAATACCTATCATATGCATACACCATCATCGACTATCAAACACGAACTTGACTACAAAAACGACGACGATTTCATCCAACCTCAAGTTTTTAGCCCCGTACGAAGTACTGGGGGCTTATAAGATTAATATGCCGTTTGTAACACGTCGAATTGGAAGCAGACAGTAAGGGCAAAGCTTTTGGTTATGTTCATAGATGACGAATCCGCAATAAAACAAGGCATCAGAACAGTCGGAGCGTTTGCTGCGACTTAGCCCCGTACAACCCGTAATCCTATTTCGTCCGCAACCATAATACGTCCGTAGCCCTAATAAGCCCGGAACCCTAATACGTCTACAACCCTCTAATGCGTCTGTTACCAAAATGCAAGTCAAGTTGGGAATTGTCAAATTTACTGAAAGTGTTCATTTTTAAAATTGCGCATAGCGCAATTACGAAAGCCCGTACGAAGTACCTCTCAAATAAAACCAACAATTTACGACATTATTTTAGAAACCCAAAATTTTTTGCCAACTTTCCATTGGGTATTCAATTACCTCTCAAATGAAACAAAAACTAGCAAAATCGGTTGAGATTTACTCGATTTATGTGCAAAAGGCACTTAGGGCCGAGTAGCGGCCTTAGTGCAAGGGCCCAAATTTGAAACTTTTTTTTGCCATCATTCTATTCGGCATTCAATTATCTCTCAAATGAAACAAAAACTAGCAAAATTGGATGAGATTTACTCGATTTATGTGCAAAAAACACTTAGGGCGAGTGGCGGCCTTAGTCCAAGGGCCCAAATTTGAAACTTTTTTCGCCACGTTCTTTTCGGTATTCAACTCCCTTCCATAAAAAACTAAATCTAGCAAAATCGGATGAGATTTACTCGATTTATGTGCAAAAAACACTTAGGGCCGAGTAGCGGCCTTAGTCCAAGGGCCCTAATTTAAAAAAATTTTCGTCACGTTCTTTTCGGTATTCAATTACCTTCCATAAAAAACTAAATCTAGCAAAATCGGATGAGATTTACTCGATTTATGTGCAAAAAACACTTAGGGCCTAGTAACGACCTTTGAGCCCTCCCAACAAGCCCACGTTACATCTTACCCAAAAACAATGTTCAGCAACTTTGTTCTACTCGTCAATACCTTTCATTTGATATATCACAAGCAGCTATTGCGTGCGTATTTCGGTAGATATCGTCGAAAGACTGAAAAACACCTATAGGGCCCTAGCTCTGGAGGGGTCGACCCTACCATGCCCATTTTCGAACTTGACCTTACTTTTGTCGATACCAATCGGGGAAAAAAAGAATTTTGAAAAAAGGTTGTGATTTACTCTAGCTAGAGGGGTCACGGACGGACGGACGGACGGACGGACATTTTTAGCCCCTTACGAAGTACTGGGGGCTTATAAGATTAATATGCCGTTTGTAACACGTCGAATTGGAAGCAGACAGTAAGGGCAAAGCTTTTGGTTATGTTCATAGATGACGAATCCGCAATAAAAAAAATGTCCGTCCGTCCGTCCGTCCGTCCGTCCGTCCG
Source organism: Bradysia coprophila (assembly GCF_014529535.1). NCBI lineage: Eukaryota > Metazoa > Arthropoda > Insecta > Diptera > Sciaridae > Bradysia > Bradysia coprophila. Next base: position 2,394,771 of record NW_023503374.1, read on the forward strand.
TCCGTCCGTCCGTCCGTCCGTCCATCCGTCCGTCCGTCCGTCCGTCCGTGACCCCTCTAGCTTGAGCAAATCACAACCTTTTTTCAAAATTCTTTTTTTCCCCGATTGGTATCGACAAAAGTAAGGTCAAGTTCGAAAATGGGCATGGTAGGGTCGGCCCTTACAGAGCTAGGGCCCTATAGGTGTTTTTCAGTCTTTCGACGATATCTACCGAAATACGCACGTAATAGCTGCTTGTGATATATCAAATGAAAGGTATTGACGAGTAGAACAAAGTTGCTGAACATTGTTTTTGTGTAGGATGCAACGCGAGCTTGTTGGGAGGGCTCAAAGGTCGTTACTCGGCCCTAAGTGTTTTTTCCACATAAATCGAGTAAATCTCATCCGATTTTGCCAGATTTAGTTTTTTATGGAAGGTAATTGAATACCGAAAAGAACGTGGCGAAAAAAGTTTCAAATTTGGGCCCTTGGACTAAGGCCGCTACTCGGCCCTAAGTGTTTTTTGCACATAAATCGAGTAAATCTCATCCGATTTTGCTAGATTTTGTTTTATTTGAGAGATAATTGAATACCGAATAGAATGATGGCAAAAAATGTTTCAAATTTGGGCCCTTGGACTAAGGCCGCTACTCGGCCCTAAGTATTTTTTGCACATAAATCGAGTAAATCTCATCCGATTTTGCTAGATTTTGTTTCATTTGAGAGATAGTTGAATGCCGAATAGAATGATGGCAAAAAAGTTTCAAATTTGGGCCCTTGGACTAAGGCCGCTACTCGGCCCTAAGTGTTTTTTGCACATAAATCGAGTAAATCTCATCCGATTTTGCTAGATTTAGTTTTTTATGGAAGGTAATTGAATACCGAAAAGAACGTGGCGAAAAATTTTTCAAATTTGGGCCCCTGGACTAAGGCCGCTACTCGGCCCTAAGTGTTTTTTGCACATAAATCGAGTAAATCTCATCCGATTTTGCTAGTTTTTGTTTCATTTGAGAGATAATTGAATGCCGAATAGAATGATGGCAAAAAAAGTTTCAAATTTGCGCCCTTGGACTAAGGCCGCTACTCGGCCCTAAGTGCTTTTTGCACATAAATCGAGTAAATCTCAACCGATTTTGCTAGTTTTTGTTTTATTTGAGAGGTAATTGAATACCCAATGGAAAGTTGGCAAAAAATTTTGGGTTTCTAAAATAATGTCGTAAATTGTTGGTTTTATTTGAGAGGTACTTCGTACGGGCTTTCGTAATTGCGCTCTGCGCAATTTTAAAAATGAACACTTTCAGTAAATTTGACCATGCCCAACTTGACTTGCATTTTGGTAACAGACGCATTAGAGGGTTGTAGACGTATTAGGGTTCCGGGCGTATTACGGCTACGGACGTATTATGGTTACGGACGAAATAGGATTACGGATCGTACGGGGCTAAGTCGCAGCAAACGCTCCGACTGTTCTGATGCCTTGTTTTTATTGCGGATTCGTCATCTATGAACATAACCAAATGCTTTGCCCTTACTGTCTGCTTCCAATTCGACGTGTTACAAACGGCATATTAATCTTATAAGCCCCCAGTACTTCGTACGGGGCTAAAAATTGATTAGGTTGTTATGTTCTGTGGATGAAATCTGCCACTTCATGTGGCCTTGGAACAGTCATATAACACAATACTGACAATACTCCTTTGTTCTTATTAGAATAACTAGTACAGTTTGGTATGATATTTGTCATAATTTGTATTATTTTTTCTATACCATTGCGAATATTGTAAATTTTTCTTCTTTGAAATTTTTCGTACGTTTCGTTAACATTCAGTTGTACATACCAGTCAGTTGAACTCATTTGAATTTGTAGAATGTAATCAAATCATATCCGACTAACGCCAAATGCTACTTGAAAGTGCGACGATGGTATATTTGATATACGTCTACTTTTTCAAGGACTTTTTCAAACAATTGAAAATTTTCGGGCTTTTTCGGACGGCCCGGAAAAAGCCCGGTCCGATCCGGCCGGGCTCGGATCGGGTTGGGCCACAAATTGGTCGGGCCAGTTTGGATCGGGCTTTAAAAGTGAATTTCGGGCCGGGTTTCGGGCCGGACGGGCTTCAAAAAAACCTCGGCCCGCACATCTCTAATGTGGGTGTCGGAAGAATTTTTTTTCAGCTAGTAATTATTAATAGTGATTGTTAAATGTCGAAAAAAGTGTTTTGATGAATTTGGGTTATTTTCGACATGAGTGATGTGTTTCAAGGTTCCTATATTTTGGGATGAGAAATGATTTCTCTTGCACTTCCTAACTTCCATCGGATTTTTCGATGGATTTGGGTTATTTTTGATATAAGTGAGGTGTTCCAAAATAAGTCACGTTGCATTGGGATTAAGAACTAATTGTAGCAGTGGTAACATCGTTGACTGGAGTGCATGAGGTCCAGGGTTCAAATATCGTGAGGTAAATAAAAAAAAATCTGTTTAATATAAACAATCCTCATTCTATAGATTCTCATATCAGACATATAGAACCTTAAAAACTATGTTGAGACCATATCCGAAAAAATTGTTTTTATTTTTTCTGAAGTAAAAGTAGGATGGGTTGGAATACTACCTTTTTATTGCACTACAAGTAACATTTCCTTTTACGTTATACTACACTCGGGAAATAATTTGATATTTCGTATCACGATTCCTTCCCTTTGTATAGTAATACACTATTCGATATAATTACTCTACGAATCTTTTTTAGAATTAAAATTTACTTGAACTTATCCCCAAATGAGTAATCCCTAGAGGAATTAAATTTTAATCTTTTAGGCCCTGACTTTTGACGCTTGTTTACTATGCGTTGAAATGAAAATCTCATTTTAATCCTTAGAGTAATCACAAAATGAATTAGATCTAGGTCCATATTTTTATCTGTGTACACGCTGAATATATACTATGCTTTAGAGTACAAATGTCAAGTAACGTAAAAAAGTAGATTCTTTGAATTTAAGGTCCGGAATAAGTGAAACAGGCGAGAGTAGCAGCAAAAGCATCGCCCAATTATCACAAAGTCGTTTTAAAAGATTTGTTTAAGGCTTGATAATCTGTCGGCAGCGGTGACACCAATCAATTTTCTTCAGTGGCGGCTGCTGTCGTCGGTGACACACACACCTCTAACCCTACATCGTTACCGTTTCTCAATCGCAAACCGTCCTACGTCACTCCACCATCATTCAAATTGATCAGATTCGGCTGTGACCAAAAATTAAATTATTAGAAAGAATCCTGCGGTGAGGAGTAAGGCTTCAAAATATTTTTTTTTGTCTGGTGACTTATCATTGGTGAGTAGTGAGTGGATTATTACATTAATTTGCTCATAGCTCATCGAATGGATCTGTTGTTCAACAATTAACTGAATAAAAATTTCTCAATTCAGTCGCTGAAAATGAATTGTGTGATGCTTGTCATTCACCTGTTGCTGATGCTCAAATGGGGGTTATGTGAAGAAGAATATCTTAACAACAAAAACGACGAAGTCAAAGAAATATTGGAATTTCTGCGTAAGGGAGAGGAACAAATAAAATCTACCGGACACAAGGAGATAATTTTCGTGTTAGGCTCTACTGGAACAGGTATAAAGAAACGGGAAATTTCATTCTATTGATTGAAATAGAATCAATACAACATTTGCAGGCAAGTCAACGTTAGTCCATCTCCTAGCCGGAAATCCAAGTTTTCTGCGATCGATTCCAAGTGACGAAGATTCCGACGATTTCATCATTGAACATTTGCATGAGGACAAGATTGGTAATGTTACATTCCAATCGAAAACCATTTATCCGGATTTGGTCGTCGATGAAAACAATGTTCCGTTCTACGATTGCCCGGGATTCAGTGACACTCGCACGACAGGCATCGAAATTGCAACTACCTATTTTACCAAGAGGGTGATCAACAAAGCGGATCGTTTGAAAATCGTATTTGTGGTGAATTTCAATTCCATGTTGCGCGGGATCAGTTCGAGAAAGGATTTTACCGAATTCGTTCAATACGCAACCGAATTTTTACGAAATGTCCGTCAATACAAAATGGGAATCATTCTGGTCGCATCGAAAGTTCCGGTTCACGCCGGACAAGTTGGTGGCGACGCGAAATTGATTCACAAAATCAGGGGCTTTCTCAAGGAGTACCGACAATTTCTCGTTGACGAAACGGAACGGATCGATTCGAAATCGAATGGTGTCATTTTGAACAGACTGGATTTAATCGACATCTTTCTGACCAACGACATAATCGTTTTGTTTAAACGACCGAACAATGCTGGACCGTTGCATCGACTACCGGAAGTGATGAAAAATCGGGAGGAATTGCAAAATTCGATTCACAATAAAATCAATTTTGCCGAAATGATTGCTGACGACTTTGGGTACACACTGTCGGATCGCAGTAAATTAAAAATCAATTCAATTGCCGAGGAGATAAATCGTAGAATTGCCGATTTGTTCGAAAAAATCAACCGGAATGTGATGGACCACTACTCAAACAAATACGTGAATGTCAACGACATCGACAATTTACAGAATGAATTGGATGGCGTCATAACGATTCTATCGAAAATATCGGATAGTAACAGCAACTCAACGATGTCCGAAGCTCTTGCGTCAATCAAGCCACTAAACATCCCGAATTCACAAACTATTTTGGTTGACTTTCATAATCACATGGACTACATACAATTCCTTGGGACGGTGCACGACCAACCCATCACCATGCGAACATCCGACTGGACAGCGGCACTGCGAAGCTGCATCGATTATTTAGTTAAAGAGCGAAATTGGTACACATTCGCCGGTACGCTTTTGGATCGCTTGTCCGAATACGATATACAAAGCAATGTGTCGATGTATGACGTTGGCGACATTGAACGCTGGGGACTGGGTAGTGACAACAACAATGTATCAGCAGCAAGTGGAATTTCAATAACTGCAACAAACTTTGCGAATTTCTTAAAAAAGGTTATGACTCTCGATACGGTCAGAGACACCGAATCTTCAAAATCGAAAATTGATCTGTTGAACAGCATCCTAAACGAAACGATAAAATCCAGGCCCACGTGTAGTTGTAACAGTGACAAGATGTCGGTGAAAGGAAACTTCGTTAAGATCAGCGATCTGGACAAATTTGAAGCCTGCTGTAAGCAATCGGTGCAGTCAATTGAAGTCTTCGGTCTGTCAACGGTTTTTTTTGATTCTGATTTCAAGCGAAACGTTCATCTAGTGGTTATCGCTCCCAAATGGTGTGTGGTTCGGGCGCACGTGCACGTCAGTCTTGATGGTGTCAATGGGACGGATGGTGTCGACAAGTCTATCGACTTACAAACGAAATTCGTTGACGGCCATCCTGGAACAATCGGTGAAAATGCTAATCACTTCTTCGGATATGCTGACAAAATTGTAAACGTTGAAAATTTGTATATTTCGGCTGTTGGTGGTAACGGAGGTCTCGGAGAAAACGGTTCCACAGCTATCGATGGCGTAGAAATTTCGCCCAAAGGCGGCGATGAACAGAAACTGTCACAGTATGCTAAAATCGTCGAACGAACAAAAGAAAGTGACGCTGGATTCTTGTACTTCAACAAAAAAGAATGGGAGCACACGACGTTTCAAAGTAACGTTCATTGTCCGTCTATCAATGGCATCGGTGGCTCCGGTGGATTCGGTGGTTATGGTGGCTCAATCGAATTAAATGGCATGGTGGAAATAAAAACTTTAACCAGAGATGGACATGATGGCGCTTATGGAATGGCGGGAAAATGCGGAAAAGTATTTGACAAAGTGATGTTCTACAAAACGAAGTCCACTTCTTGCTTGTTTTGGTTGCTTTGTCACACTACGGTACGCAATACCGGAATGGTTTTAGATTCATCAAAATGCATTTCCTTACTCGTATTCTGTTTCAGATTTCTTGGGACACACAAAAATTCAGTGACCCTGAATGCCTCCAAAGATGTCGAAACTCATCGCTAGTTAACGTGCGTGGAATTTCGAAACCACGGGCCAATGAACGTCCGAATTTCGCTTTTTCCGTTAACCAATACAAATCGTTTGTACGAGAAAATTTGCATCGAATGCCAGTGACCTCAAGATTTGTGACCAATTTCCTTCGATCAATGGAACAGAATCCGAACATTCGTGCTGCCTACAACACGGCATCGTTTATCGACGATTTCTATCAAATTAAAAAGCAATTTCATCGACGGCAAATCGACGACAGTCTGGTGTACTTTCATCAATCGATCAACGAACGAATTCTGGAATATGTGTCGAATGCTTCGAACAAGGTACGGGTCAACGATCGGAATATTTTGGCCAATTTGTACACGGCCGGATTGAGTAAAATATGCAAATTGCGCAGTGGAACCGATCAAAATCTCATCATTGACATTGAATCGTATTTGGATGTGGCCATCGAGCATATTCGCTTGGTTGAAAAGAGTGGCAAACGGGTCGCCCTGAACCGGTTCAAAAATGAATATCGACGGAATTTGGATGCGAAAATCAGTGACAATCACAACATCATTACGAGCAATATTGTGCCAGCTGTTGACCAGCTCACCGTACAAATGGACGCAGCGATTGAGCATTTACTGACGGATGTAATTAAAGCGAAGAGTTCCACTGCTGTCGACAATAATCGCTACGATAGAATGCGGAGAAAATTGAACGATTTCATAATTCCACGGAAAGTGTTGAGTTTTGTGAAGGTAGTGGCTGACATTGCCGGACTGTTCACTGGGTTCGGAGGTGCCGTTGCCAAAACACTGAGCACAATAAATCGGGTCGCCGATGCATTTACGAACCATTATCATATGCCGTCCGATAAACTATCCTTCACACCGACAGATGAATTCGACGACAACCGTTACCAATTCGAAGATGCGGCGCAATTCTCACCAGTCCAGAAGTCGAAATCGCTTCTCACCGTTATCGACGAGATTCTGGAGATGGTGTCCACATTCTCCTTTGGTGACCTGTTGGCACCGATAAATCTTGTGCGAGACAAGTTAACGGGTGCCAGAAGAGTGGATTTAAGTTCCACAGAAATTGATTTGTTGCGGAATGATGTGGAGAATACTGTCCGGAAGAAGGCGCTTGAAATGAAGACACATTTCCGAAACGAAACCAATTCAATGAAAGCTCTGGACAAAGTGTACAGGAAACTGTCAGTACTGCATATGGACGTGGAAATGTTCCGTAAATATTCGTCGAACAATCAAAAGTTATATGAAATCGAGTCTGCAATGAGACAGTCTGGAAACAAACTTTTTGACCTGAATCAATTGGAGCACGATCTTCGATTATCCATCATTCCGATGGTGAAGCAAATGCGTACGGTACTCAACCAATTCTCGGATGAAATGACCGATCACCAGAGACCATCACTTGACGCATTAAAATGGCGTATTCAAGACATGCTCAAAAATGTTCGCTACCAAATCCAGCAGTTCACAAGTCTTGACTGGAAAATTAATGGCGAACTTTTGCACATATTCGAGAAACTGGATGGAGCCATATCTACACTGAGTCACATTTTCGACCAAATGCAAGTGTATGAAGACCAAGTGAGATTGAGCAATTACATCGCTAACATTGAGTCCGCTGACTATACCGTAGACATGAACTCATCTAGCCCGGAATCGGATAATTTTAACCGTTTGAATGTAATAATCCAATCGAACGTCCTGCTGACAATTTTCGACAATGCGCTGAATGGTTTTAAGCAAACGGTTTTTCCATTCGCCGATTTCTATTTGCGCCGCTTCAATCTACCACCGCAACTGGATACGGAAACAAGTTTGCGAACACTCGTCACAACGGCCACCGACGAATTGGTGAACTTAAAATTGACCCTGAAGGAATATTACAGCGCATCGATCAATCCCAATGACAATTTAATTCACACCGCAGACTTTTCCAGTGATTTCAATTCATCGTATCCGTTCTATGTTTGGCACGGCGATGAGCACAGCGTAATGATGGCAGAGCTGTTGTCCGGGCGAAATGTTACCGTAAAGGTGGACATAGCCAAAGGACCAAAATTGAATGCCGTAAAATTTCAATATCTGCAAATCCATTTGAAATGCTCGAATCGGACCAACCAATCGGAATTGGACAAATTTTTGGAGAATTTTGACGTCACCATCATTCATCATGGAAACTCGTACTACCGGTGTGACGATAAATTCTATTTAATTTCAAGTCCAGCACAGCGCATTGAGTACAGTTTCGCACAGTATGCAAATGGACTGTCGATACGTAGCAATAATGTTTATCAGAAAATGAAAAGCGGAAACTTTGTATTGAGTCCTTATGCTTTACTGACAATTTCGTTGAGCGCTCGACACCCGGAACAATTTATGAATTTCGATTCTGACTTCTGCCACAGTATTGATTTGGAATTGATCGGACGTGGACAATATCTGAACCCGAACATGGATGCTTGTTTCGGTCTAGAAAAATATTACGCAGCCGATGAGGTATTGGTAGACGATTTTCAAACTGTTAGTAAGGGAGATATTGACGAAATAAATAAATGAAAAAAAAAAAAAAAAACAAATGAAGGAAGAGAGTGCGACAGAGTTTTCCTTTATCTCTGGAGCCGTTCGACCTATTTTGTGAGGAAGAAATTTATCAAAATCGGATGCGTTATATACTCAAGCTAGAGTGTTCAAAGACGGAGAGGCATCGGTAAATTGACATCTCTAAGCAACCGCAAATGGTTTCCCCCTTACCCAGTGACTCTAATTGGACTTGGAAGTGCAGCAAATGTAAAGTCAAAGCACCCTCGTACATACTTCGTACGGGTCTAAAAATATTGAAGTGAATATGATTTTAAGTTAGTTACAGTGAACGACATCTCAAATGTCTCACTGTCATTTTTTTCAGAGAATGTCATTGTGAATTTACAATGACACAATAAAATTCTCAGAAAAAATTGACAGTGAGACATTTGAGATGTCGTTCACTGTATGAAAGCAAATTTTCCACTTCATGATTCGGATTGGTTGAGATTTGTCCACTGATCGTTTCGACTAATAGAAAGTCCCAACGGAATGATGTAGCATGGAGAAATGTTCGATTCAAGACCTCAGTTTGTAGTCAGCCTGTTCCGACTCTGATGTAGGCTCTGAATCCAGATTTTCTTCCTTCGATTAATCTCAGTACTCACACAACACAAGACTGATGCATTTTTTTAGAAGTAAAAATCAATTCTAGCAACTCTAGAAACACCTCATTGTCTGGCTAAGTTGTAGCAGAAAAAAATCAATTTATAGGAGCAAATAGTTATTTGTTTACCGAGCGGAGAAAGCAGGAATTTACAATTTCGCTAGAGTTATAATTTCTTAATAACTATTTCTCACAAAGATGAACACAACGATTCTCATATGCGTGTGCAAGGTGTGATTAAAAGTTTTTCTCCACAAAATGAAAACATCCACTGGCAAAAAAGAGTTAAAATTCTTACCCGGTAACTACAGCTGTATTTTTTGTATGAGACGTTACAGCTATGGCAGCTGTTTTAGTTTCAAAGAAGACTAATCTCTCTTTTCAATATTTATAATTTCAAAGAATTAGAATGATTAGAAATTAAGAAGAATTCTGAAAAAAAAATCTAGATTACCTGGAGGCAAAGTTACCTGCTAGAGGTAATATTTTCAACTCTTTTTTGTATTCAATGGTATTTCCACAACGCAGGAGTGTCAATAATTGTTTTATCACCTCCACTACTTTCGAGGCTTTTGCTGTGAAAAACGTTGTGTTTAACTTGGGAAAAGAGTTGGAAATTAACATTTCTAGTGAGACAGCTCTTTCTCTCCTGTGGTGAAGAAAATAGAACTTGAACTGTCACTTTGCTTATGCTTTCGAAAATGGTTACGCCATGGTGAATTGAGGAACTCGTTTCTCGGAGAAAAACATTAAATCACTTCTCGCACTATGGTAACAGAAACCGAAACTATGAATCGAAATGAATTTTGTGTGTGGAAATTATGAACTTTTATGTGAAAATTGTGGAACAAGTGTGCCAATTTCGCACATTTTTTTTCAAAAAGCTTCGCTTAGTTTCTTTTTATCATTACATTCAACTTACTTATTTGAAGAGAATCCAACGAAAATTTAAAAAAAAAATCTCAAAACTAAGTAAGGCGCTGAACTCGTAAAAGTTGTCATGGGATATTCAAAAGTAAAATCGGACATCAAAAACTAATGATGCAGATCGTTTCGTCTCTTCAAGCCACACACCCTACTGGTTGTGGATTTCCAAATTGGGACAATCGACCCACCCTACGGGTCAGTCCTCTATTTGAGTGACGTCAAAGTCAGCCAAGGCCATACGAATTGTCAAATTACACCCATTTAGCAGGGCCTATTTTAGGACATTTAATTCCGTAAAATTCCTAAAAATTTCTGAAAATTCTGTTAATTTGAGTTTAAGAAAAATGATCAGCCTAATCAAGCGATCTCTGATGCAACGAGATGCGTCTCTCTGTAATGTAAATTGCATGTTTAGCGCCAGTTTACGTGAATAAAGAGTAAAGTGTTGTCATCACTGATCTTTCTACAGTTTTGATGTCACCACTTCTGACAGGTGGGTGAGGTGGGTTGTGTTTTTATTTACTTCAAATGTCAAAAATTTTCGCATAGTCTCTGAAGAATAATTCGTTGCTGTAGCGATAGGAGTTTATATTGCTATATAATCCAGTGATATACTAACAAGCCTAACCATAAGAATTTAGAGGTAATAGAGTTCATAGCTCAGCCACTTTATTCACCAAAACAGTGGAACCAAAACAGTGAATCCTTTACAACAATTTGTTTTGATGCTGACTAGTTTCATTTATGAAAATGCCGAATTTTTTACGACAAATTGTTCTCTCTTTCAGCTGCGTGTAAATCGAGCAAGAGCCATGGAAGGAGTGTGGCTTAAAACAGAACCGATCGACGATTGTTTCTCCATTAAATTGGAACCGGGAATTGCCGAACCGCTAACAATAATCGAGGTAGACGAATCGAAAAGTGTGTACGTTAAGACCAACGATGATTTGGACGAAATTGACATCGATACGACACTAAAAACTGACAACGACGTCAAAAAATCAAAGAAAGCCAACACTGGTGCTGAGAAAAAACTGAAGCAGAGCAGAAAGGCATTGTCGACACGCGTTAAAAAGTCGTTCATCTGTGACGAATGTGGCAAAGAATTTTCGTCCGCATACGGTCTAAACCGTCACAAATTGTTGCATTCCGGTTTACGGCCGTTCATTTGCACCGAGCCGAACTGTGGAGCAGCCTTTCGACAAAGTTCAACATTGAAGTCACACCAAATGTCGCACACTGGCGAACGTCAATATTTTTGTGAGGAGTGCGGCCATGGATTTTCATCCAAATTCCATATGCTAAATCATCAACGGGCTCGCCACAGTGGCGAACGTCCGTTTGTATGTACGGAATGTGGTCAAGGATTCATCCGCAAGAAGGGTCTCGCTAAACATCAACTGGAGCACACGGGCGTTAAGCCCTTCGAATGTGACGATTGCGGAATGAGATTTTATGAGGAGAGACTGTTAAAATCGCACAAGAAAACACACACCGCCGATGGCAAGTCATTCACTTGTGCGGAATGCGGGAAAGGATTCTCTCACAAGACGAGTCTCAACGCACACAAACGAAATCATTTGGCGGAACGGCCATTTGGTTGCGAAATTTGTGGCAAGCGATTCATTCAAAAGGGAACGTTGAATATACACAAAGCCACACACAGCGACGTTAGACCATTCGAGTGTGAGGAATGTGGGTTGCAATTTACTCAGAAGTACACACTGAAAACGCACAGGATGAAGCAACATGGTCTATCAACAACGTTGCCGAAACAACAGAAGCCAATACACCACGGGCAGTCTGTCCCAGTAACAGAACCAAAGAGCCATAACGACCTCTATCCGAAACCATCCGAGAAATCGGAAAGCAATGCCGCCGTTTCAATGGATCGCACAGCCATATCGATTTTTCCATTAACCGGAAATTCGAACGAATCAAAGGAGAGAGCCTCCACAACAGAATCTCGTTTTGAGAGTCAACAACCTAAGCGACCAGAGACAACATGCGAAATCGCAAGGACGAAAAGTGAGCCAAGCTCTTCAGAGAACGAGTTTACGCTCGACACTAATGGCGACGACTCCATCGGATTTGAAGATAAATTTGAGGTAGATCCCAGTGTGGACGCACTACAATCACAACCTGATGGAATCTCAACGAATTTGGATCAAATCAAAGAAGAACCACTGTCCAGCGAGTCCTACGTCGACATCTGGAAATCTGAACGAACGACACCGGACGATGAATATGTGAACGTAAGTGAAAAGCCAGTGAAGAAACCAGCCACGAAGAAAAGTTCGCGTGACCCATCAATTGAGCTGCCCTTTTCCTGCGGCAAATGTGATAGAACGTTCGCACTGATCAGTGCCCTAAAGAACCATCAACGATCGCACAAATTCGATAACATCGAACGAGAGAAGAAAACGTTCATCTGCGACGAATGTGGAAAAGTATTCGCCGGAAAGCAATATCTCAAAATTCACAAGCGCGCCCACTCGGGATCGACACCTTACACTTGTACGGAATGCAACAAGAGCTTCACCTATCGAAGCAGCTTCAAAGTGCATCAAATTATTCACACCGGTGAGCGTCCATTCGCTTGCGAGACCTGTGGAATGACATTTTCGGTGAAGAAGTCGCTGGACAGACATCGGCTGGTACATGTGGAGGATAAAAATTTCGAGTGCGATGTCTGCGGAATGAAGTTCAAGCATCCGAGTAGCATAAAGCGACATAAGTTGACCCATACCGGCGAGAAAAATTACGGCTGTGACATCTGTGGCAAAACGTTCCTCGAAAAAAGTTACATCAAATTCCATTTGCGGACGCACACGGGCTACAAACCATTTGCGTGCGATGAATGTCCCTCCACATTCGTTGATAAGCCTCAACTGAAACGGCATAAGGCTCACTGTCATCGCGGAGTCGGTGAACCTTCGCCCTACCGAAGACTGAAATTGATGAAGATGATGAAAATGATGAACGCTGTTCATTGAACAGGTCGCTGTAATGGAATGAAGCTGATGAATAAAAATTGATTGAATCTGTAATTCCACAAGGTGTTTTGCCCACTTTATGTTGAAACCAGTCGTGACTAAGGTAAGGTTTTGGCCAACAGGCTGCAGAGGTTTTGAACTTGGAAATTTCAACAGAAGTAGGAAATGCACTCAAATGTAATTTTTCATGCAAAGGGACAAAAACTCGAGATGAATCCAAAATTGTTCTCATTATTCGTTTCCGAAGTATGAAAAGAAGCTCTGCGAATTTTTAGTCTCACAGCCAAAAGTCCCTAAGATCAATCGTCAAAGATAGGTGCGTGTGCATCGTCATTTATTTGTGTCTTATTTTAATTTTCTTCTTCCTAGCAACGAGAGAGTGTTTTTTAGAGACTGAAAATTCGCAGAGCACACCTTCTTTGTGAGGCTAAGACCCTAAGATTTTCATCTAAAAACTTTTTTTTAATACTTTAACTCTTAACAGTTTTTGCAGCGGCTATAATGACTCGTATGCCTTTGATACAAATCAATTCAGACATAGCTAAAATGTTGTACCGTTGATAGTCGCAATCACTGGCTTTCCTTTACAATTAAAATAGAATCTATATCTTCTGACCTAGAACTCTAATTAGGTGAACGAGTTGACTATACGAGATAAAAGCTAAGTTCGAATCCTTTAAAACGGATCTGACCAAAACTGACTCTTATTTAAATAACCGCAACCTCCAATGGTGTCCACATAGATCACAGCATGGATCCATTCGTTTTTCTATAGTTGTTAAGTGCTGGTTGAAACCGTAATGTCCTGCTGAGGCGCGACTGGTATTTAGAAGAGATTTAGAGTTTCTCTTACTGATTTTTATGCAGCACTTGGCTTGATGACAAGTGGCACAGCACTGCTCCTAGCATGAACACTCATTTTGTTCCAATGTAAAGAGGGGGAGAGGTTATTGCCATAGAGCGATAGTTGCTTTCATTTTCGAATTACCAGACAAATTCAATAGTTCGAAATGAAGACAATTCCAGGCCCAGCAAAATGTTATCTCTTACTACACGGTGACTTATATCGGCTAACAGATAAAAGCTAGCAAAACACTCTTTTTCTTTTGATATAAACCATTTCGAAATTGTTTCAAAAACGCAGTTCATAATTTGTTATTAAGCCGAAGCAATGGCAACGTTACCGTGCTATAACCCTGTGAGTGAATATTGTGGTGTGTCTTATCGCTTTTCAATTTTATTACATTTTGTCTTTTTTCGATTAATCCAACCAGGAATTACCATACCTCGGTCTGATTCCCGGAGGAGTCAGATCTGGTACTATGCTAAGAATAAACGGGATGATGCCGTACGGTGGTAATCGGTGAGTAGTTCAGCTACTGTAGTTGATTCTCAGAGACGAATATTTTTCGTTGAAAAGTTCGATAAAGCAATTTATGCGTCCATTATCGACTAATTGTTATTTTTCAAAGAAAAAGTATTTATTTGTCTGTGTATGTGTGCGTACGTACATGCATCATAGTCGCGATTTCGATTAAAAATGACTCAGTGCTTCAGATGAGTAAGATTTCTAAATTTCAATTTGTTAGACAAAAGCTGCCGGACGGCGTGTGCAAATTATAATTATCTTCCCGGTATCCAAATCCGATTGCCAGATTTTTTCCGATATCCACTTAAGAGTGATATCGCCAAATCTTCAGGTGATTTTTTTAACTTTGGGAACAAGCGGTCTCCGATTTTAATGAGTGATAGCTCGTTGGATTCGTCTTTCAATTCTAAGAAACACGTATCTTTCACTTTTTCTAAAAAAAAATTGTTTTCTGTGAAAAGCGTTCAAAAGTGAAGACATGTCAGAGGGTACCGGAAACAGTTTTTCGACAATAACTCAAGAAAAAATTATTTTAAATTGTTGTAATGTTGTACGAATGTCGGCCTTGGAAAGACCTACAGGTAGAGTATACGCACCGCTTGGTGCAAGTAGATCCACGAGAGTTATGACTAAAAATGTAGTGAGTGTTCGGAGAGTCCGCCTTCTCTGCAGCTTCGATGTTCCACGAAACTGAGTATGGGGTGTTGTAGCTGGCCTCACCCACTATCGTTCCACATATAAATGAACCCAGTACTTTTGTGCTGCAAGCCCACAGAAGTGTTGGAAAAAAAGTTGGTGCCAAAAGGCATCTGGAACGGTACTATGGCAGTCATAGTCAAAGAAAACAATTTTTTTTTAGAAAAAGTGAAAGATACGTGTTTCCTAGAATTGAAAGACGAATCCAACGAGCTATCACTCATTAAAAACGGAGACCGCTTGTTCCCCAATCACCTGAAGATTTGGCGATATCACTCTTAAATTATTTTGTAAATATTCAGACGTTTGAATTATGTTCCTTTCAAATGATGCGAGTACAGAGGAAAAGGTGACTAAAGTTACACCATTTCAACATATCCAAAATAATAAAAAATCGATTCCCCGATTTTTTTAGACCTGAAATCGCTAGCGAAGCGAGAGAAAATTTTCGTTCGATCACTATTACAGTTATCGATTTGCTTCCTGTTGTATATACTCACCTGTTATCAATCAATTTTCGATCTAGATTGCAAGGATACACATTATTTGCACACGCGTTCCGGACATTGTTTATGTTCTGATTGCATTGATTTCATCGATTGGTCATTAAGGGCCATTACTTTTCAATATTCTTTATTTCAGTTGAAAAATTCCATGAAAATTAATGAAAAATCAAAAGAAATGCGACAAGAATTCCTCCCGTTTCAACACACAAGTTCATCCCACACTAAATGTAGTACTTTGAGGTCAATACATGTTATATAGACAATGTGTGTGGTCTATTACGTCTTTTGGCCTGAGATAGACGCAAATCATCTTTTACTTCAATTGTTTTAACATCCACTTCTCTATAGAAAACCGCATAATCAAATGCTTGTTGTTCATTTTCGTCGTCGTTGTCGACAACAGATGGTTTGGTCGTGACTTTTGATTGCAAGCTCAAGATCCCTGAATAATTAGTGTGAATCTACCGATCGCTTTTATAGTTTAATTTGAGCGTGATATTTAAGACGATGTTCAAATGAAGTCTTCTTCTGTCACAGTTTTTCCATATTTCTTCAAACCGGAGCTGCGATTCGTCCACGAGACGATACCGCTTTACAGTTAAGCGTACGACCTACGGAACCAGTTATTGTACGAAACCATTGCGAGAACAAAAATTGGGGCAACGAAGAACGTTTCGGTGGATGTTCAATTTATCCAGGCCAGTCGTTTGAAATTTTAATTTTAGCAGAACCTGCTGCCTTTAAAGTGTGTCTAGGTCAGATAGTTTAAGCCATTTTATTGGAGAGAATTTATTTCAAGTAGATTGCCATCAATGGAGTACATTTCTGCCATTTTAATCATCGTTTCTCCATGCACCGAGTGACATTCATTTGTGTTGATGGCGACGTAACATTAACATCAATTACAACGGGCTCGGACGTGCCGTCAGCGCCACCATTGCCACATCCGTTACCGGGACCAGTCCATCCTATTCACCCTATTCATCCCATTCATCCATATCCTCCAAGTAAGTCGACAATTTGTCACAGATTGATTGAAATGCTTGTTCTTCAACATCTCGGGTTGATTTTGTTTTAGGAATGAGCTATCCAGGAACTGGTCAAACACATCGTCCACACTATCCGCATCATCCCGGATATGGACAATCTGGTTTCATTCCAGGGCCTCCACCACCGCCACCGTATTCTCCATCACCGTATCCGGGACACAGATATCCGTACATGCAGACACGTAAGACCAAAAGTTTTCCAATTTTATAAAAATTCAACGAAAAATGTGCATTTTTAGGACATGATTCGGCCACTTCAGTCCCTGCTTATTCGGTACTTATGAAACAAGTTATTGAAAAGGCTAAGGCATTGCGCTAGATGTTCTGTTCTTTAATGTTAATTATGGTTTCCACTCAACAAAAAGTACTCTGTGTGAGAGCTGTGAAGGAGCGAGCTGTCAAGTAAACAAATATTTAAAAAAATTCAATTTTGTGTCTCACACGGAGTACTTTTTTAGCAAGTGGAAACCAAGCCTTAATGTAATGTGCTTGTGCTTGTAACTTTTCTACCCCAAAAACAATAAACTTTGTGAAAAGTGCACCTAACTGACTGTCACCAAAATTTCGTTGTTTTAGTTCAGTCTATTCCATAGTTTAGCACATAATATGAATTGTTGAATTACTGTTGATATGTTGGCGTTTTCTAGCACCTACACCGTTTAGAAAATTAATTGGTTTCAATTGAATCTCTTTCCCTTAAAGTTACAAAACGATTCGAACTACTTAAAAAGGAGGAACAGGAATAATGCGATAAAGTACGCTGCTGTTGGAGCTGGTGTAGCTGGAGGAGTTGGACTGGGTGCATTTGCCTTGTCGAGAGCATTTGGTGGTGGAGATGGTGGTGGTGATGGCGGTGATGATGGCAGCTTTGATGTAGAAGAAGTGGATTTCGGCGGGGAGTAATTAACGAATAATAACGGCAGTGCATCCTTTTGCTTCAAACAGAGTTTCTTCAGAATAAATTGTTATTAAAACATTGTTAATCGACTGTTTGTCGCAGACACCATTCTCGGAGAACGAAAAATTTTATGAAAATTTATCGGATTTACAATGTCATCAATATCGCTCCCAGGACAGCGAATTGACTTTTTTCTGTTATATTTTAAGCTTCCAGTTGCACTCGAATGTGTCTTTGTTTATTTGAACTGTGTGCGGAAATTATTTTTGTGGTAAAAGTGTAGATGTCTCTGGAGCATAGTAAGAGTATTGGAACAAGCGAAACGGGACTTATGTCAAAGGTATTGTGGCGCCAAACATTTAAAATTTAGGAGATATGACAGAGAACAAGAAGATTCGATTTTTCCTTTAACCTTTCACAAAAACATATCACTCTGATGTTACCTGTTACACCTCTGTTGATCCAAGTATGTTCAACAGATTGTCCCAGTGTCCCTGTTAAGGTAAGACTAAGTTTCTATTTCTTCGTAAGTCATGACTATTACATACGAGTTTTATGCGTACATTATTGCTATAATTCTGCGGACTCTTACGGTGGTGTGGAGATTATTCGTAAGTTTCTTCAACAGCGATCAGAAGGTATTATTATTGTATTGGTATGAACATTCGACGATGTATGAAGGTTTGGTGGAGTCTACTTTTAAATATTTTATGAGGAAATTGGTTTGGTGGATGAAAGTCATGGTCTTCATGGACGAAGTATGAAGGTTTGGTGGAGTCTACTTTTAAATATTTTATGAGGAAATTGGTTTGGTGGATGAAAGTCATGGTCTTCAATCTGTTGGTTACACTTACTGTCATTTCCTAGGTAAATTTTCAGTTATAATTATAAGTTAACGTAAAACTTGGAAATTATGAGTAGCTCTTCCCATATATATCATGAATGGGGCCGTCCATAAAGGACGTCCGCACTATAGGGGTTCGCCAAAGTGTGACCGCCATACATCTGTGTAGTGCGGACAAGGGGCTGTCTAAATTTCCAGAAAAATCGCGGACGTCCTATATGGACGGCCCCAATCAACTTTTCTAACTGGTCCAGAGAACATAAGCCAAATCGAAAAACAAAGTGGTTGTAGCAATTGTACTTTTCCCAGCTGCTCGTTGCCGATTTGGCGGAACTCTCGACTGACAGTCAAATTTTCTCCAGTTCAAACCAGTTCGAGCATCAAGTAGCGCAAACATTTCAAAATGTGTTTCAAATGTTCTATTTATTGTTTTTGGTCGAATTACACGAGAACAAGTAGAATTCGAATAATGCATTTGGTATTTACTGACATAAACATGTTGGTGAGTAAAGCATCGAAACGTTCGATTTCCTTTCCAAAATCCGAAATTATAATTGTTTGAAGTTCAAACGTTCAATTTGAAGCTTGTTATCGTATGAGCCAATTTTTATCAGCGACAGAGTTCTGTAGACTCATAATTTCTAACTAACAACGATATGTTTGAGCGTTGCAAGGTGTCAGTGTTTCTTTGACTTATTTCCAAACTTGGGTTTTTATCAAATTCCCGCAGCTTCCTCAGATAACTTTTTTTATAAATTTAGATCGTTGGAAGCTTATACTACTTGTCGGTTCTGTTTCGGTGTCAGTTCGGGTTCGGTTTCTCATTTATATATGGTTAAATTAAGACGACTCACTGATGAACAATCTTTCATTTCCATTCGTTGTGGCTCTGTTTTTTAATTACATTTTGGAAATTCTTTGATAAAAATTTCCCCGTAATGCTATTGAAGACAAGACCGACATAAATAAAAAACGTAACATCGTGCGCCATTGAAAGAAAGTTACTTTAAAATTTCGAATAAACTTTATTTGTTTGTATAATATGCAAAGTTCTAAATAGTTATACATTTTACAAAGCTTCTTACTAAATATATTTCTTCATTTTATTGTTATTTCGTTTTACTCATAAAAATACTCTTTTTTTCTCCACTTTTCTTTGCCCGTTGTTATAAAATGTGGAACGAAATACATAAAATATAAAAAACTTATCACAATTTTTAAATTTGAAGAGTTACGGTAGGAAATCAGCAAAAAAAATATTTTGTTAAAAAAAGAGAAAATTTTTTTAAATTTTATATTTCTCCATAGACATGTTGGATTGATAAACGTGTGTCGCCAAGAACAATGTTGAATATTTATTTGAAATTTTGCATTTCTGCGAAAAAGAATAACATTCTGCTAGTGATTCAATTGGTTGATAAGACGTTGCTTCTTTTTATTTCAATAAGATTAAAATTTTATTTTTAGAATTTCTGCAACATACTCGAACATATACTTCTGTTTACCAATTGTTTTGGACTTCTTTTTTCTTAGCAAACAAGAGTTTTTCACAAGATTTTTGTTTTTATTTTTATTGATTTATTTACATTGAAACATTCATTTTTCTCTTCTCATTTTTTTACTAGATACAAGGAGTCGCTATAAGTAGTATCAATTTTTTTTTTGTTTGCAATTTTTTTGTTATTTTATTTTTTAATTTAACTTTTTAAACGTTTATGTACAAAAGATTATTAATTCCTTTTTTTGTTTGCTGGTTTGTTTGTTTCCATTAAACAAGGAATATTCTTTGCAATATCCAATGTTTGACATTCTCTTTTATGCACCAGCTCTATATTATGATAACTTGCAAAAGATGAACAAAAGAAAGAAAAACTTCCTGCAGTCGGATGAAATGAATTTTAATACACTTTCTTCTTTTTCTATTGTTTTTTTTTTCTTTTCTTTTCGTGTCTACACCTCTAAGTGGAGAGCATATTGTATAGAAAACATTTAACTACAGCAAAGCAACCGAAAGTCATTTCGGAAAAGAATAATTCCGTTTTTAAATGTAGTTGACAGCGTCGTGAAGTTAAGAGATTAAATCGGTTGATTAAATTGGAAATGCAAACCAGGACCGAATCCAGAAACCGCGGTTTCGGTGTTTTCTCGTTCAAAAAGTTCGGAGTTTTCGATAAATTATTCCAGTGTGATTGTGCCTGGAGATGTCTCTGGACGAAAACTTTCTGCTAGCGAGTCTCTAACAGGCATGACCTCAATTTTTATGTCAAATTTCTTTCTAGAAAAAACCCACTGACATTCCTGGAAATGAGAACAATACTATTTAGAGTCGAGGCATCACAGCAGAACTAGACCTAACTGGTTTGAAAATAAATGGCAATTCGAATGGAGTTGTCACCTTTCCAATAGTTTATTGTTGTCCTTTACCGATTTCATTCTCTTATTTCGACATTTCGAAAATGTTGCTCCCTGCTAGGAGTGCACTAAGTGATCGAATTATGCCCTTCGCGGTTTACCAACTAACATTTGCGCGCTTAGTTTAAGTTTAGACGTCTGTCAAAACCAGAATAACTGCAGGGCTTCTTCGCAAGCCGGATGTTGTTAAATATTTACCATGGACAAGAAAGTGGCAATTTCGACATCAAAACGCAAGGATTCTTTGAAATTTAATTTTAAATTGTAAGTGTAAGTGTAAGTAGCAACCAGCAATACAAACCATAAAAAAAAGTAAATGTTAACATTTCCCGCAATGAAAAAGCAAAGATCACGAGCTTTCGCAGCATTTCTCTCTCTCTCTCTCTCTGTCTCTCTCTCTCATTTTTCCATATATTTTTGACCTATCGCTAAAAGTGTTGCCAGGTTAGACGTGGAAACAGTTCGATACTTTTAATACAGTAAACCAGCTCTCAGGACGTATGGGTAATGGGTATAGCGATAGGATCGTCATAGTATTGACGTAGTCAAAGAAAACATGAAACTTTTACGATTATATTCAAAAATTGATATTCTCTTGTTATTTTAATGTCTCGAATGTCTGTAATGTCTGACATAATACAAAGCCGGAAATTAAATACAAATTTGAATAGATTTTCTGAGCGAAGTGTTCGCTACCAGCCAATAAAAGGAAGAGAGAGAAGAAGAAGAAAAAAAAACAATGAAAAACCTTCATAATTCTTATCCTTTTGAACGGTTGGTTTATGTAGCGAAATGGATGAAATTCCTGGAGTTTATGCTGGGTGTACTACATTGTACAGCGTACATTATTAAAGGAATTTAATATGATCTCTGTCTGGAAGGCTGATAGAATTCTACTCTTTAAATTAAATTTGCTGTTTCTCCATGTTCGCGTAATTGAAATCAGTTTAAACTTGGTGGTGGTGCTTTTACACAAAATTATTTTCACTTTTCCATCAAAGCCATTTTTGGTAAATTAAATTTGGAAATATTACTGGCGCTGGGATCCAACTAACTATGCACTGCACACACAAAAAAGAGTTAATTCTTAATATGTTGTAAAATGTGCAAAAATGAACTTCAGAAAACAATTTCATGCAATTAGCGATAACAAAGCAAGTAGTTCCGTTTTTCGCATGAGTTTTTGTTTTTCAGGTAATATTGAGTGACGTTAAAACAGTTCACGCTGCACACGATATTTTGTGTTTCGTTAACGGTTGGCTTATTACTGTTCGTCTTTATTAGGTACACGTTTCTGTCATTAAACTCGGTCACAGAAATAGACAAATTACACTTCAACGCAGTACTTGATTTATACACGAAATGTCTCTGTTAATTCGCAGGAAAATCATCAATTTCCACTGACCGGTGTCTGAAATGAATTCTCTTTCACCCATCAATTTGATGATTTGTTAGTTGGCATGTCAAGTCCATACAATTCATTAAAATTGAAGCTCGTCTTATTGTCGATGTCTATCATCATATCATAGCACTCAAAACCAAGCACGAGAACAGAACTTTCGATAGCGGCATACTCGACACAGTGGCCACAATTTGTCATATAAATTTAGTTTTTTATGTTGGTCCACTGGGTACGGACGTTTCATGCAAAGTTTGAGACCAAAATGACAGTTAATAGAATCTGTTCCTTTGCCTGTTCTTGGAGTGCGTTGGTTCAGTGCTATGTTATCATGCAAAGCGCGATTCCAAATAAAAGGTAAAAAAGAACCAACATCCGCACCGCACCATAGATGTTGCTGGAAGGTAAACAGATATTCTGAGAAAATACCAACTATCACAAAATGCATTTACGATGACAAAGCCATTCGGGCGAAAATGCTGGAAATACGACTCGCAAATTGCTGGTACGATGAAAGATGAAACGGAACGATAACAGGTAGTTGATACAGTTAAGCTTTCCACTATGGTGTACGATGAAAATATATTTTATGTTTGATTGCGACTGTAAATACTTCGTTTAATTAAATATTTCATGTGTTGTGGCACAAACAAGTTTGCTGTCCGCAACAAATTTTGGGATTTACATTTAATCGATGGATGTTCGAGGGTATGCATCCCGTTGAACTTTGAAGCTTAAAATTGTGTCATGTCATTAGCGACTGCTGAACAATGTTCGGCGATAATTCGTCTGAAAACAGAACATTTCAAAATATGATCACAATGCGATAGTAAGGGCCGTGACGCAAGTACACAAAAAAAAACATTTTTCCCGTTTTCTGACTAAAGATTTCTTCTCTATTCAACACCAGCAGATGCAATCACATAAAAAAAGTTCGCAAAAATGTAAGCAAAAGTCTATAAGATGCCGTTGCACTGTTTCATTGCGTAAAAGTACTTTTTTTCTACAAAATCAAATTGTAACTGGGAGGAATCCATTAAATTTATGATCCAAACCAACAGCAACTGACTTTCCAAGCTTCTGTAGAGAAGCTCATTTTTGACCACATGGTTCAATGTTCAAGTCCACATGGCAAAAACGTTGAACTCGATGAGTCCAAGTTCGGTAGTGGAAAATACAATCGCGGTCACTATGTGGAAGGACGATGGGTTTTTGGGAGATTTCGAATGTGAATTGTATTTTTATGGTGCTGGTGGTCAAACAAACACATTTCTGCTGGAATTAAAGGTCTATTTTTGAAAATGGATTTTTGGGAAAAGATAGCATCGGAAATAAAATACGAAACGCTCAAATGTAGGCTACAATTCAGATTTCAGGTCATGCTTCTTAACTCTCGTAGAAAATTTTGTTTTCCAATATGCATTAGAGGTGTAACTCAAATTGTTTCTCCATACAAATCTGTTTTTATTTATTATTTTGATTTTCAAATATATTGAGTTTCCTTTACTTTAGACATTTATAGGGGCATAGGGGTTTTTTTTGATTTTTTTTTTTGCTTGTTTTGTGAGGGTTGTTTTTTACATGTTCTTTATGCCATTAATACTTTTCTTTTTATTATTTACATATTATACTAAAGTTCTTTTCTAATTTTTTGTTAAATATTTTCCTTTTCTTTTTGATAAATGAACCGAATTTTAAATAAGCCATCTTGGCATTATGTAAAAAATTTGTTTTTTTCCTCTTTTTTTATGATACTTTTTATTTATATATATCTTATGTAGTAGTCATACTAACTCTACTCTCTAATAATTATATCCATTGTAATACTTAAATGATCAAGTAAATTATCTAATCGAAAACCTTTCACAGAAATTTAAAACACAGAAAAATAAAACTGACCGAAATGCCGTAAAGAAACGGAACAGTTTGATGGGTTTTTCTTCTTATTTGTATTTCTATAAATCGTTAACTTTGCACTGATTTCCGCGAAAAATCATACAAAATTGTTTTGATGTGATGTTATCAACAGAACCGAAACAAATTGACCAACACATTTGAAAATGAAAATCTCACTGCTTCTACAGGAATACTTTCCTTTGTCCACCTTTCGTTTTACTTAGATCATCAGATCATCTTCAAGGACGTTTGAAATGAATGGATGAACGAAACATTTACCGAAACTCAGGTGAGGTTATGTCAGAAAGTATCATAACTTGAAGATGTTTCGTCTCCACGAAATAATCCAGGCCCCATGTGTCAGAAAAAAATGTATTATCGAAAACTCCTAAACTTGTATGATAACTGAGAAGCTCGAAAAACGTAGAACGAGCCGATTGACACAAGGGACCCGACTAAATGGTAAATATTTGTAAAAGTAAATCCATTTCCACATTTTTCTGTTTGGTCTGAATTCCAAACGAACTACGTGTAAAAAAATAAGAATTTTCCTTGCCATTAAACAGAAGTGTGCCAACGAACTTTTTTTCTTCGAAATAATGTAAGTTGAATTATGAAAAGGTTAATTAAAATTGAAAAGTTTTGTGTGCTTCGCGTATTAGGACGACGTCATGGACGGGGATCATTAACGGGAAAATGATGGAAATGTTACGACAATGACTTTAAATGAAATGTTGAATAGCTTTTAAATTTGACGATGATGTCTTCGTCGTCTTTCATACGTTTTTTACCACCGTTTCATACATTTTACATAAACCACAATTTCTTTCGAGATAAAAGTGCACTTAAAAGTGATGACAGACTATACACCTTGCTGGAATAGAATCATTATGCACAGTAGGTGGTTGACGATATCCGTACGTACGTATACGTGTTTAGAGTGACATGTAAAAGTCATTTAGCGTACAAATTCATTCCCATGAGCTGTCTACGATAGTGTTGAGAAGTTTAAAATCAGTGCGAAGAGTCTGATAGTGAAAGGGATTTTAGTGGTGTAAACCAATAAGGACACAGGTGAATAGGACAGAAGGGCAGGAAAGACGATGCTTTACAAATGCACCTGTTGTGCATACCCATATCTTTAGATAGATTTTGTCAAGGTAAATATAGTGAGGAGGTAATGTCTTTCAGACGCGCGGTCTAGCACATAAGTTCGATGCCAATGACATCTCTTTTTAAATTGGTTGACTACGATTTACTTGTATTTCACAAAAATATTTTCGCTATCTCACAACAGCTGGCCCCGACTTTCTATTCCATTTTTTGCTTTCAACGAAGGGATGAGATGGCGTTTGTATCGAACTTTCGTGCCACCGCACATCTGATTCGGTTATATATGGCATTATCTCCTCACTATATTTACCTTGGATTTTACAATTAGAGATTGTATGATTGATCTATTAGAACATAGGTGTCGCTAGTAGTTGACATTTCAGAATTAGGATTGTGAGAATTGTGTACAGAATCCTGATTTATCATGAAGACGTGCTGCGGTCGATAGAGCTGACTAGTGTTAACTAACAGCAGAGGCGCATCATTTATGATTAGGACGTGAGAGTCGAAGGGTATGAGTCCATCGCTCTACCGATTGAACTACCTGGACTGGTGGATGAACGATGAACTAATGAAGTTGAAAACGAATAATGTGAAAAGCGAAGGGGAGATGCTGAAGAAGAGGAACGTCTTTTTGAAGAACGTTTCTTTGAGAAATCCGTTTTTGATAAATTTTAAGTGTTGCCTACAACAGTTGTTACAATAATGCTGTAGAAAGAAGAAGTCAGTGAAATTAATGCATTTTCATTCGTAGGTTCATCAATTCAAACAAAATGTTCGTCTCATTATGGCTTTACGATTCGTTTTGGTGCGCAAAGATTTCGTTTTTGTTTTAAATTTGAATTTTAACTCGAAAGACAAAAAGGTTTTCCATTTCCTTAACAATAAATAGTTCTCTTTTCTTTTCAACATTACAAACTAAATTCAGTTCATAAAATAAATTAATATTTTCGTTTTGCTTGGTTTTCCTCCTCTTCTTTTCTTCACAATTACAATAAATAACAAAATTTTCAAACGAATTTTCTTTCTTCTTTGTTGAGAATATTTCCGAGTTGTTATGGGGGGGTCATTTGGGGGAAAGATTATTGACAGAAAAACAAAATGATTTTCGTATAGATTCTAGGTCGGATTCTTCGAAAGCATGCAAATATGTTTGGGATATCTCACTTACAATTGTATTTAATATTATGTTTTTTGCGGATGGCAAGGATGGCAAACTCTGGAATATGTAACAACTTTCCAAAATACGGTATCACGTTTCTTAATACTAAAAGACTTTTTCATGAAACATTTTCACAGATAACTGGTTACACTATATACAGTAAAAGATTAACGAAATTCAATCATTGATAATAATCGATTTAAAGCGATCATTCTGGTTCGTAAGAACAGTGCACACCCAAAATTTCAACCGGTGGACTTTTTGTCAGACTTTTCTTTGTTATGAAAATTTTCACTCAAATTGGACGCTTTTTTTGTGCAAATAAACTTTAACGAAATTTTGAGTAGACACTGGACAACGAACAATAAAATCAATGAAATGCAGATTTTGGTTTTTTGTTTGGTCAAGTTGAATTTTAGTGTAGATACTGGCTGTCTGTAACCACGTAAATTACCCATTTGACCGATCACCAGCTGGTCCACGGGATAATACTCGTTAAACGCGTCTACTTCTTTAATTCAATTAATTTAATTGAAATCTGATTTTATTTCTTTAAAAAAAACCTTGATACGAACCGAACAATTCTTATGATCTGGAATTTCCAATTGTATCCCAGAAATCGGTTAAATTTCCATTTAAAATCTTTGTCGATTTATCTGCCTGAATTTGCAGGAGGTAATCAAAATTCCAGATCATAAGAATTGTTCTGCCTGTTTCCAAGCTTTTCTTTTTACAAAAATAAAGTCAGATTCATTAATTTGGAGAACTAGCCGCATATTCATTATTCAACCTTAATTATGACACGGTACGGTAATCCACCATCGGATCGAAAACATTTACGTACATTTTGTGGTATAGATCATCTTCAAGGCAGTTTGAAATGTCATCTACGTCAAGAAATGCCATCCACGTTAAAAAAAACTTCATAGAAATGAATGAACGAAACATTTAACTTTCGTGAGGTTACGTATGAAATTACCGTATTTTGAAGATGATCTATTGTCGGTAATGAGCTGAACGGTATTACCGGTAATGCACAGTATGTACTATGGAATTTCAACCTAACAAAAACGAAAAAATCTGCTAGTTGGTCTACCAAAAAATTGTGTTCGAAGTTCTTCGATAAGTCTTAAGACATGAAATTTCTGATTAACTTTACTCTAGATTTACGTCGCAATGTAAAGTTAACGAAAATTTTCTTTTCTTTTCAGCACTTTTCGCATTGTCAACAAATGTCAACGATGCATTTGCTATCAATTTTCCTTGATTCATTTCAATAGAGAAAGTGCAGCAAAAATGCAAGTTTCACATTTTAAGACAATGCGAAAAGAGCTGAATACAAAAGAAAATTTTCGTTAACTTAACATTGCTTTTTTCAATATTTGAATTCGTTTCGAGCTTTATTTGTATGCAGCCAGAGACGTTGATTGGTTATCTGTGAAATGACAATTCCAGAAAATGTTCTATGCAACAATTACATTCTAACAAAGTAAAATATTTACACACATGCTAACTGTTTCGGTTAATTTTTGTTTTGTTTTGTGTTTTAATTATAGCCACTAGGAACTCGTACAATGTTATAGCTTTGATTATTTCTCCTCAAATATTTGATTGCAACAAACACAACGAAAATGATAAGCACCATTACCAATCCCAAGCATAAAAACGTCATTTCGTTGCTGTTGTAACCGTCGTCCTCGTTAGTTTTATCCGTCGGACGATCTGTGGCACATTTACATTTTCTGCAACCGGTTGTGTCATTCTCATAGCCATAGCGACAGATAATTTCGCATTGTTCTTGACCCGCACAAAATTTGCTATTCGTATGGTCGCACATCGGACAACATTCGCCCGGTATGTTGATTTGCTTTTCGCAGAACAGCGCTTTGCACACACTCACCACACAATGCTTTTTCCCTTTATCGTCACATCGGCACGTGGTGCAGTCGCCTTCGCTCCACGTATCGCCATGATGGTAATGCTTGTTCTTTTCCGACGAGTAGCAACTAACGGCCGGTCGCGTGAAATGAACACATTTATAGACGGGACAACATGATCCCGGTATTGGCATACCTTCACGTTCGAGGACGAGCGTTTGACCGGTACGGCAACTCGGCTGGGTGCAACGCGTATCACAAATGCATAGCTTTTGTATGCAACATTCGATCAGTGCAGCTTTTTTATTGTCAATTTGTTCATCCGAATTGATGCTTCGCTTCTGTTTGTATGGGCCGGGAACAATTTGAATCGGATCGTGGCGTTCGAAATGTATGGATCGTTTGGATTTTACCATGGTCGGTTGATTGTTCGTTGCTGGGTCTTGGGTAAGATTTTCGGATTTTTGGTCAAATATTGGTAGAATTTCTCGTTGACTACTGTCGGCTGGGCATGTGATGTCTAGATATGTACATACATTTGGTTTACAGTCCGGAAGTTCTGGAATTGAAAAAGAGAGGCAAATTTGATTTTTTTTTGTTTTTTTCATTAAATTTTATTTTGATTGACAGCAGCAAAATCGAATTGAAAAAAAATCTCTTCGACCGAATACAGAATGCGATTCAATGAAACGGCAAATTTGAATTGACTACAAATATCAATTGACCCAAATAGTTAATTTCCTACAAAATAATAACTCTGTTGAATGTGTATAACGCGAGTTGTGCTTGCATTCGATGAATCTATATCTATTGCTGGCAAAATTATCAGGACCCTTCAATTGGAAATTTGAAATTCGTTTTTCGTTTTTACCGAACAGCAAATCAACTCTTTTATGAGTGTTATGTGCAGTTATAGCGTTGACGTGTTCTAGAGATGTATAATTGTGACTTCATAAAACGAGAGACATAAAATCATTGAACGATTCAATAGTCGAACGAGAATTGAATTGAATAGTTAAATTAACCAAACACGTTCCAGCGATCGATTATAAAGTGAAATGGAACTGTCAAAGTGGTTCCCTTGTAAAACTATAACCAATTTATTCAATTAAATGGATATTTTCACTGACCTACATACTATTTTGCGTTGAATACGTTCCAGTGTACATACCACACAATTTCTGCACACAAGAATGAATTGATATCAGAACATCATTTCGGGAAAAGTTTCGTTCAAACTTGATACCAAACTAATGTCTATCTTCTCTATCTCTCTTTCTTTCTCTATCTCTTTTTACAAACCCCTCAAAGTTTAGAAACATTTGGAATTTATATTTAAATTGTTTATCAAATTATTCAACAGCGGCAATAACAACAACAACAACAATTAATTCATTTGATAGTTAAAAGTACTATGTGTGGATCCAAACAGCAGGAGATAGTTTTGTATACACAAAACTTCGCAAAATGATATCTTTTATCATGTCGGTTTTGGAATATTTTAGTTAAATTCACTTTGCTTCTACATCTACACACCCTCCCTCATCTATACATATATATTGAGTATTTAGCATCAAGAAATTGTGCATTTAGAAAGCATATCTTATATGGTGAACATGTCGGTTCCACAACTGACCATATTGTTTGTTATGTACTTGTAAAATTAGTTTCGGGAATTTGGTCAAATTATATAGTTGGATGTGATTACTGCACGTTATGTAGCATGTTTGTATCGTCTACGGAAAGTATCGTGAAAACAAATATTGTGGTGGTGTTGGCTCCGGGACTATTTCGACGATATCATTCCATAAATCAGACATCCGGAATAACGATATTTTTCGGTATAATTGTCGTAACGTTACATTCAGAACCAAAAAAAAAAAAAATGAAGTCACGGCCCGTAACGCTACGAATTGTAACGAGAAAATAAAAATTCCAAACGATAACAACTTGGAACTTTTTGAGTAACGTTTTAACGTTAAAGGTGGCCACAGAGTGTTTTACTTCGTTATAACACTAACACAAGTGTGATGAAAATCTATTACGTCCCACAGATCAACTGTACTAACTTGACACTAACATAATAGCGTACCACAGCTTTAACTGTACTATTTATCTGAGTTAAATCACTTGGCACACTTACGCCGTTAAGCTCTCCATTTATGGGTCAGTTCGTTCAAATAATAGAAAAGCTATGGAGCTTTCATTGTTCTAAACCAACTGTCAAGTAAACGGAAAGCTAAACGGCGAAGATTACAGCTAAATGATCCCAGCCATAAATTTAAGACTTTTTTTGGTAATTTCATTAAATAAACTCGAAATTTGTATTTTTGACGAGTTTCTTCAAAAAATCTATCGTAGAATTCAGTGATGATATCGATTCACCAAAAATAGTCCCTGGTTAAGCTGTTTCGCAAACTTTGATCAGTTGGAAGCTCACCAATTGCACACAAAATAATAATAATTCCCAAAGTAAGTTACGGTACAACATTTCCATAAGACGTTAAACATAATTTTAGTGCTTCCTTACTGCCTTTCGTTCCAGTGAAAAACCACCGGTGCGTTCATTATTCGAAGAAAATTGGATAACGGAAAGTAATCGTTAGAGATGTTATTTTAGAGGTAGTTGCACACAGGATGTGTACTCAATTCCAGAATATAAATTCTCAAACGTTGAGGTACATCTTAGGGCTTAAAATTTTAATTGTTGTCCAGACGCTTGTAGCTGATTTAAAATGAGCTACACAACTTTTTTCACCATAAAGGCTTCCCGATGTTTTACCTGAAGTGTGAAAATGCCTATTTTCTCGCCCGTGTTCTGAAAACCATTTTTCTCCTCTAGGTAAGAAGATATGGCATAGGTATCCTACGTTCTCGTTAATCAAATTTTAATTGACCAATTAATGGTGGGTCTTTTGACAAAACTTTTCACATTGTCCTCAACAACACCATTTCACATCGAATAGCATTGAAGTTGAAAAGCTCTTCAGTTCGAGCTATGCATTCGATCCATTATGCATATGGCACGTACACACAAACACAATGCCTAATAAATTAGCTTTCTCTACCACATTGGCATTCATTTGGACCTATAATGTGTATCCGAATCTGTACACATATTGATTCATTTCTCCTAAATAAGTTTGCAGCTCATGAATGTATCAATGTTTTAGGATCATTTATCAGTGAATAAACATACAATTTGTAAAACAATGTTTTGTGGTGGCGTATAATATAAGTTGTTGGTACAGCGCCCGAGTATAAGTTATGTATTGTCGTGATTCCAGATGAAAATATACCATACTCGATGTGACATGACATTTTACGTGTTATTATGTTCAACACGCAATATTACTCTACCTCAATTTTGTGAACATAAACAGCTTCTGGTGCGTTTGATATTTATATAATGTGTGTAGAGATAGTGATGATGAAATAATGGTAAACTCGTGCTGTAGCGCACCAACGCTATATACATAGCGACAATGTAATCTATCAATCAACCATTCCCCGTCTTTACTGAAGATTTCTTGCTTTATGGCTTTGATATGGAAGAAGGTATAGTAGATATGCACACAGGTAGAAAGAAAACAATATCAATGACGGGAGAATGTTAACAGAAATGGGAGAACGTTTCGTAATATTTATTTTGCTATTTGGTATCGCATTATTTGGTACACATCGTCTCCTTCTTCTTCTTCTTCTTCATCTTTTTTTCGGTTCATTCTTCATTCGTTGTAACAACGCTTCCATCAACAACATACCAGTTGTGTTATATATGATTTAGCATTATTTACATTTCAATCTTACGAAACAAGTTTATTATTTGCTATTTTATTAATAAAAATAAAGAACAAGTAGAGACGAGATACTACGGATGCTTCTGTTTCCATTTATATTCTTCGTTTACTTCCATTTCGTTCATCTACCATACCATCCATCCCCATGCGAAGATATCACGTAAAAATATTATTCCAATGTTTCGAGATTCTTTCTGTGTTCGACTCTATACTACACACACACAACATCATTACTCTCTACTTTTTATAGATATATATTTCAGAACATTTCGGATAAACCATCCCAATTTGTGTATGTTTTGGGGGGTGCAATATTCTGCTGGATGAATGTGTACCAATGTACAGATCTATCCGGTGTCTATATATGTTACGTAATTCAGATTCATTTTCATTTAATATTTTTGGTACAGTTTGACCGACTTTAACCGGATTTTTTTCTTCCCTATCCACGGCATACTGTCAGAGCAGTAATCAGTTTTGTGATTCTAAAAAAATTGGAAAAGAAAATAGTTAAAATCTGCTACACGTTTCCGTTCCCATGTGAAAATGATGTTCGATTTCTGGCTGATTTTCATCAAGCAGGTCACAACACATTTTATCTACTGTAATGTCAAAACATTCAAAATTGGTACTCTTGTTTCAGTATCTAAATGGAGAACTGACAGATCCGTTGTAGTAGATGTTACATATTGTAGTAGAGTGTTTCAATTGAGAAGCAGGAACCCAGATCAAAGATTCTGACCTCACTACTCCTATTAGGGAAATTTTCCTATTTTCGATAAAAAGTCGCTTAGGTTAAGGCACTTGTCATCTAATGATGGTAGACCCTCATCTTGGAGTTCATGTGACCCGAAGTGCGAAACCTGATATTGGTATAGAGCGGACAATGCAAAGTAGATCTTGTTGCTAACACGTTTTGTTGCTAACACGTTAGTAAATGGGATTGTTTTGCGCACACGATGTGTTTTCTAACTCGCCTCGCTCGTATCGGCAATCTCACATCTAGTGAGCAAATCAACCCTATTTACTAACCAGTTAGCAAAATAGCTATTGTTCTGCGCTTTTTATCGGAAAACAGTAAACACTTTCATCAATATCGCCACAAACAGAGTATCACGAGACAGAGTGTCCAGTGTTAAACGGATTTTGCCTTGTTTTTTCGTTGAAATGCTGGAATGACAATTTCATGTTCTGTACACAAGGGTGGATTTTGATAACTCTGCTCTCAACAGTAAAGTGGTGTACAGCGAGTTTGCTTTAGTTTCGTACACGTTGGACCAATGATTGTTTTTGTACAAGGTGTTGAGATGCAATTTTTTTCGTCGTTCTGTTATGAGCACAGTGTGTAATTAACAACAAAAAAAATGTGCTAAAATGGTCAAAAACAGAACACCATTTGAAATTGCACCGTCTTTTGCGCCTAATTGGGTTTCCCTTCTGTATCTCGTACAATATTTTCAGATACGCCAAGAGAGTTTCAAATTCATTTGCCATAAATGACAAATTTGACGAAAGAATTTGTTGTAATAAGTTAATCAATAAAACAAAATGCATAATTCAACGAAAGATTTAAAAGTTCCGATGTACCAGATACCACTTGAGTTGTGCACGACTCTTTTTTTGTCAAAAAAATATGTTGACCGCATCAGTCAGGAAAACCCATCAAAATATATTTCGGAACATATTTCTCGCTAACAGCACAATTTCATTATTTGTGGTAACGAGAAATAGTTTTTTTTGGTGGTGAAAGCATTGCACTTCAATTTAAAATTTAATAAAAATAACTGTGCATTCGTCCTGAATTGAAACTTTGAGCGGAAATGCTTTGTTTTATGGCAATAGAGAGTTATATGTGAATGTACCATGTATATCATCACAACACAACTTGTACACTGTTCGTATTTTTTCATCCGTGCGGTGTGAATAACCTTATTTTCTCCGCTCAAATGATGCTCTCTCTGACGACAGTTCAGATGATAAAATCTTTCTACCAGTCTCTTTGCAACTGTCATTTTGCTTAGGTTTGGAAAAATAGTTATTCACGCACGGATGAGAAATCATGCGATCACATCGTTTCGTTCTATTCTTAGGAAATATCGCCAAAGTATAATCGCCAAAATTTTGAACTTCTTCACTTCACCCCTTGGTAAGCAAATAACCATTCTTCTTTCACCAACCCTGAATAAGTGACCCTTTCGAAATGTAGAAACATAAAAAAATGAAAGAAAAATTTAAGAGAAACAGTATGCAATGAGCATCAGATGTTGTTATTGAATCACTATGGTTTTATATGAGGTGCCTGGCGCATATATTAAATTTTATTAAAATAAAATCCTCGCCGTAATATCCACACCGAGAAATGATGGGTTTTCTTTTTCTCGCCCCGGTCGAGCACCGAATTTCGGTGTTACTTTTTCGGATACGAATATTGTTGATTTTAATACCGCATAGCAGAGATTTAAAACGAAATAATAAAATGTCACCAAATGAGAATGAAAGCCACAAGCTTCGATATCCACACATCCCCTTGTCGCAATCACGTATATCGTACTGTGTGTTGAGATATATTGTCGTCGGTGTGTTATGATATTATTATAAACACCACTATTCGGTATTCATTTGTATTTGGGGCACAAACCAAATAAATTTCTGGTTGATATGTGCGATGATACTGTTTGTATATATCCCGAAATGAGGGTAAAATGTTTGCGAAGAAATTGAAATTAATGAATTTTACGAAAAATATTTTCTCTATCACCACACCAACCATACTTTCAGTGAATGATGAAACTGGTTAAAATCACACTGTCTCCATAAAATCTAATTACGTTGGAATATTTAAATGAAAGTTTATAGCTAGTTGTGCTGTGTGTCTACTGACTGTATATATATTATATTATGATGTTACGGAAAATTCAACAATTTATAACATTTTGTAGCCTCGGCGCACAGATGCGGCATGTGTGCGTTTTAGATACAGTAATAATTAGATACACGCACTTCGGCAACATTTTCGAACCATAAAACGACAGTCATAAAATTGAATTAAATCGCAAAGGAATTTTGCGGTTAATTAGTTATTGGCTGTTTTTGTGTGTTGCTCTGCCGTTTGTTGTGATTTGAAACAGCGCACACTTCACGATTATGTAAAATGGATAAAATGAAAATGTTAATTGCGAATTAAACCCGGTTTTACTCGGAGATAATTGAATGTGTTGAATTATTAGTATCTTGTTGGCCGTTGGCAATTTACGTTCCGCGTTAATTGTACATTATTGTGTTTCACTTAACCGTACAGAAAAAAGAGACGTTTGGTGCAAAAACGTTTTATTATTGAACGAAAAAAATAAATTAATTTTATCCTGATATGGCTACCGCACTCATCATTTTTCAATTAACGTCTTACATTGAAAGCAATTTAAAACGTTTAATTTGAAATTCTCACTAAGCCGTTAACGGTTGAATTAGACGGATTTTTTTTAGAGAGCACTTTAATCGACTTGCCTATAGGGCACCACTCTGGTTGTCTTTACTGCGTAGCTAGAGTCGAAGGTTTTGTGTTTTGAAACATGAACAAACGACCACAACTTAAGTATACATTCCTAACCGATGGGACAAATGAAGAAAGAAATTTTTGTGTGAAATTTACCTATTCGAGGTGGGTAGACGCACAAGGAGCAATTTCTAACGTTTGTCCCATTGCTAAGTAAAGGTAATTTTCTCAAAAACTCGAGGTATTTCGCAGCCATGAAGTAAAGTTTACTTTACCTCATGTTTTGGGGTCAACAAATTGAAATTTCTACGACTGTAGTCTTTAATCGACAAAGGACTCATCATTTTAGGACCAACTATGACCAGTTATTCTGTCATTACATGACACAGAAAAACAATTGAACTCGTAATAAGCAAGACTAAATAGCCTCAATACGAACAACACACACTCTACGGATAATAGCGGCAGATTCGAAAATTTTTGCATCCGTAGAGTGTTGTTTGTATTGAGGCTATTTAAGCAAGACATTCGACCACTGTTTCGATCTGAGAGAAAATTAAATAAGTTTTTCGACAATTTGCATTAACATGCAGTTCAAAAATACCATTTCTCATCAGTTAATGGCAACAGCGACACTAGATACAATACTCTAAGAACACTTAACCAGTTCGCTCACTAACAAGTCTAGCGAATCATAATTGAAATGAAGTATTACCAATCTTCATAACTTGTGGCCCAGCTGTGACAAAGCTACCACAAGACGATGGGTTTGTACACATACCCATTTTCAAACCTTCATAAGTCCATGCGACTTGAATTCTTCATTCTTCTATAGACTTAGACACGAAGTGCAATGTATTTACATTTGAAGTATAAGATTTTCTATCAAATCACATAGCGTTATAATAGAAGAAGTAGCAAATCTGATGGCCATATCTCTACATCAATAAATGCTTTCAAATACTAACATTTCAGAAATGTTCGTTCTAAAGTAGTTTGCATAAGTCTCTCAAAGCATTTTTACGACAATGAAAGTTATCCGATGGATCCATGTACGCTTAAGAAAAGCTTATACTGCGAACTAGAGAAAATGTTTGTTCTTAGAAAACGAATTTTAAATTCTGTTCAAGATCTATGATAGATAATCGAGTGAAATTTAATGTTCTTCTCATCTCCGAGTTCATTATTACTATTATAGGGAAAAAATAAAAATGAAAAAGGAAAATTGAAGGAAATGTAGGATTTACTTTCAATCAATTAGTCATTGCACAGTTAAGTCGTCCATGTCGTGGGATAGTTTAATCGGATTATTTTTATAACAAACTCATTTCCTAGCTCGTTTTTCAAATTGTGTGACAGGGCGCCGATTCTCGTGAATTTAAGAATTCGTAACTTAACAGTTGTCACCTTAAAAGTTACGAATCGTATGGACCACTTTTAGCATTAGGGTGACAGCTGTCAAGCTACGAATTCTTAAATTCACATGAATTGGCTCCCAGTGCGTGATTCTAATACGTTTAAGAATTCGTAATTTGACAGTTCTCATGGGATTTAATACACGCAACTGTCAAGTTATGAATTTTTACGCAAGAGAATCGAGTCGCAGGGCGTAGATTCTCGTAGTATTCGTAACACTAAGAATTCGTAATTTGACAGTTGTATGTACTAAATTCCATAAGAACTGTCAAGTTACCGTTACGAATTTTTCGAGAATCGTCGCCCAGTGCTAAAATTTGCCAAAGTTTGTCATAATTGCTTTAAAAAAAAATTCTAGCAAATTTAGCTTAGTTTTCCTGAAATAAACCCTGCTGTGCACAATGGCTATCATCTAACGTTAAAGAAGTTATGAATTTATTAAGAGAAAGAAGTTGATAAATACATTTTTCGTCGTATATGGGGAGAAAAGGTATAAAGACTACGACTGAATTCGAACTGAAAAAGATAGAAATAAAACCATTGGAATGCTCATCATTCAAAAAACATATATACAATGCATGCTCTACACCGTTATGTTTGTGAATTATCAAAAATTCAGATCTATTATGTACACGTTGTCCCTCCAGCTATAAATGAAAATTTATGGTTGAATTTGTTATAAAAAGAAATGAATTTTCTAGTGTACCATTTCGCTAGACATGGGAAAACATACACTCGAAATCTATGGCTCTACAACGTTTTTAAAACGAAAATGCGGTTGAGGAACGATTATTCAATAATATTTCAATGTTTCTTGGAGCACCTATATTACAGTCGTAAATGCTCTTCTATACAAAGCGAGATAGGACAAGAATGCATATCACACATTTAAATCGGACAAATTTATGCGCTCATTTCGTTAAAAATGAATGTACATTTGCAATGAGTTATAATAAGGCAATTGAATGAGTAATTTGTCGAAAGAGGTTTAAATCTAAATTTAATTTATTTTTGTTCTTTTGCATATGACTGATATTAACGACCAGGGAGAACAAACAAATATATTTATTATAATGATACACAGCAACGAGCTATGCCAAGAGCCATGTTTGTATTGTGTGTGTTTACATTTATAATACAGTTTGATGAATAATAATAATTGCACTGACATTAAAATTTAAATTAGCAATAAATAACAACTCAACGTTTTCATTGTTAAACCATATAACAATTTCAGATATGAAAAACCGAGCCAAAAAAAATTATCGATTCATTCTCCAGAGGCATTGGTTGGGGATAGCGGGAAATGGATCTTTTCACAAATTTGTTCATATTCTTTTCATTTCCAATGCTTTATCTTTTATATGCAACACCAATTCCCTTTTTTTTTTTAAATCGCAATAATTATTCGAAGTAATTTGCGAGATGACATTTGAATTTAGAGACTAGTACACAGATCGTGAAAAATGGACCCATGCAAAACGTTGACAGAAAATGTATGAGGAAAATGTCAAATATTTTGCAAGCTCTGTGTAAACCTAATGTTTACACTGTGCTTGCAAAATATTTGACATTTTCATCATACATTTTCTGTCAACATTTTGCACGTATTTTGCAGCGGTCGATTTTGCAAGTATTTTCACGAACTGTGTACTTATCCTAAATGTTCAAATTTCGCCGCTAGCTCTGTTCAGGTGATAAAAAGAAATGATAACAGGTGGCGCTTCGTTGACACCACCACTAAAAAATATGCACACAATATTTACGACATACAAAAATATTTCAAATTGTTTCGGGATTCACAATGCTTCCAGAAATTTAATGAAAATTAAGGAAGACCAAAAGTATTCAGAAATATTGAAGCTTGAATTGCACTGCAAAGGGGCGTCCTTCTTCTATGTAAAAAGATAGCATTAGCAAAGATCACGAGTTGTCATCTCATTTTTTCATATATTTTTGATTTATCGCTAATAATTTACTTCAGCTGGTGCTTTGGGTGTAAGCTGACAACACTATTAGGATTTTGTAAGGACAAACGGCATTGACGGGCCTTTCACAAAATTTCTTCATACCCAGTCCGGCCCTGTATACGTCAAAAATATATGAAAAATGAGAGAGTAAAAGAGTTTTCTTTGCTTTTTCGTAGAAAATTACGCCTTCAACTTTGTATCAATAGTGTCAATAGTCTTCCTAAAGAAAATACATAAATCAGAACTAAACGATAGTATGAACGCCGCACGACATACGGTGATACGATAGAAAATCATACAAAATTCTGCGAAACACAGTTGATGCAAATGGCCCTTTGCGCTTTTCAATATCACGAGTTTTTGGGGAATTTTTAGGCAAATCTTTAAAATATAAGTCGTGACGCGCTATAAACCATAAAAAAAAGAGAAAATATGAAAAGGATCAAGAAATCAAATAAAACGAAGAAAAACCTTGAAAATTGTAAAAAGTTCTTTGAAAACCCATCCAGAATCAGTAAAAACTCCTCTGAAAATCCATACAAAACGATAAGAAAATGCTGGAAACGCTCGAAAATCCGTTGTCAACAAAATAAGCAAATATCTGTAACTCAGAAATTTATGACATCTTTACAGGCAATTCTGTCAATTTCCCGCAACTCTCTGCGTGTGTACAAATATACTCATATCAAATTGCGTATATCAAATATATCGGTGAATCACAAAAATGAAATATTTTAATTTATTAACAGAAAAACCATAAATAAATTGATCAACGGCTTCCTACTTTAAGCGAAAAAATTAATTAATTAACAATCAAAATGTAGTCGATCAATTAACCGTGTATAATATGCATAATATGCAAATAGCTATTTTAACCGCCACTCTCAATAAACCTTCAATATTAAACGTCCATTTTATATGCAATTTTTTTAAAATAATTTTCATTTTAATATTTCTAATACAAAAACCCTCCATAAAATACACATTGAAACAGTTGACAGTGGAATGTTAATTAACTCCTTAGCTTACACAACACACTGACTCTGTCAGATACTAGAATTAATTAAGTGCAAAAAAAAACCATTACACAATAAAGCACGCGCCGCTATTTAATGACACAGAATTTCAACAACAACAACAAAAAAACGACTCCTCACATCCATAAAGTAAAATGTAACCAGCAGATATTGTACATGTAATAATGCAGTGATCGTTTCGGAAAAGGTTAACTGCTCGCTATCATTACGGACGATTTAAAAAGTGATCAAATAATACTCTCTCGCATATATATATATATATATATATATATATATATATATATATAATGCCATATGAGTAGTATACACGTACATTGAATCTAAATGGAAGCGATGTAATAACAATAAATAAGAAATTTCATTTATGAAAACATATGTTCGAACGATCGCGAATCAACTCAGCTGATTCGCTGATGGTGTCTGATGTGAATACAGAATTGTTTTTTTTTCTGTGTGCTTGTGTGAATGGGAAAAGAAAGACTACATCGGTCCGACTTGAATCATTATAAATAGATTTTTTGCTTCGTTTCTTTTCACTTTGTAGTTGATTAAACTGGTACCCAACAGATAACTTAACTTGACGTAAAAAGTTTCATCCAGCTAGATCGATCGATCGAGAGATTCGATTGATGGAAGGATTCAATCGATTTGAAATGAAAACACGGATAAAAGATCCTTTGGAGCTCATTCAGGAACTCTTCGTTAAGTTTCACTGGTGAAAATTTTGACACTTCTTTCATATAAAATATGTCAAAATCTTGACTTTGGGTAACGAATTTTTAGTTGCTGAACGAGTTCTTATGGAATCTCACAGCTTTCAATAGAAAGTCTGTAAGGCGCTTTCCATCTAAAGGTGACAGGTTCTCATCACAGACTTCGTACTCCAAAGGTGCAATCCCTAAGGATGTGTACAACGGTCTCAGGTACTGGACCACAAGAATAGATCTATTGACTTGTCTATTCTGGGACGATCGTTAAGTTGTAGTCTGTAGTTGTTCGTTATTGTCCCAGAGAAAGTCCTTTTTTAGGGGAATTAAATGCCCTACGGTTTTTCCCTAATTTTCCGTAGTTGAAGAGTTGAAACAGTTTTGTAAATATACCATCCAGTCAAATGCATCCTGCTGATTCTGATCGGTGCTAGAAGAGTTATGGACATTGCTAAACGTGGTGACGGGATGGCTCAGTGGTTACGTACTAGCCTTCCACCAAAATGATCCGGGTTCGATTCCCGTGACAGACAAATTCCGCATGGAATTTTTCTAGCGATTATATCGCATTGGTAACGTCCTTAGTTCACTCAAGCTTCATAATTTGGGTAGTTGCGGTGTGTTTGGTGGCTGCAACGATGTACACACTGAATGAATCGTATGACGTAACCCAAATACGATGAATTTGTGTACATATGTCTAGCCTACATTAAGGCGAGATATCAATTTCGCATCTAACTTTCCTCAGAGAGTAATTACATACTTCGAGGCGTGGTTCGGAAGTCACGTAAAGCCGGTGGTCCAGACTGAACTTGTTATTGGCTGTAAAAGGCTGTTAGAACGGTCTCAAAACCAACAAATAAATAAATAAATAAACGTGAACACGGAAAAACTTGATAAACAAATCAAATGTCGAAAATGGATTTGGATCGGTAGGCCAGAGGATGATTTTGTAAAAGTAGACCGGTACCAATACCGTGCATGATTCGACAAACAAAGAAATAAGGTAGTATTTTGACAGCGTCAAAACGAAGTTTGTTTGCTAGAGAGAGTGTTGCTGGTACACACAAGGCTAACGAACATTTGGTAGATTACGAAACACGTGGTGGCGAAGTATCATTGGCGGAGCGAGATCAAATGGAAAAATCTGGAATGAATCTAGCATCGAATGTCAAATTATCATCATCATCTGACTTCTACTCCTCGAGGGAGCATAGAGAGTCTAAGTCTACAAATTGTCGCCATCGAATTCGGTTTGGTGCGACCGCCTTGACTTTGACTACTGTTAAATAGATCGGAAATATTTAATTTGTCTATTGACATTTAGTCTGATACTCTGTAGATGGCGCCAATTTTCTGCGGAAAGATCAGAGTTTTCATATTATCTCTCTCTCTCTCTATCTCTCTCTCTCTATCATTTTTGCATCTATTCTTGACGTATCGTGATCTTTGCTAATAGTGTTGCTAGCATATACACCTAGCCTGCCAATAACACCCGAACATATTTGACGACTCATGACAACGACTACATCTCCAAAGTTAGCACTGCCTCTTCATTTCGCAAAAGAACAGAAAATCCGTCAATACAGTTAGTGGTTTTCCTCTCATTACACTTTTTTTTAATGTTCATTTTCATGGCGCACATACATATGGAGAGACCACACCACGAAATTAATGACGTAGGTTATTCGTTTTTGTTTTTCGAATAATAAATTTTTTACAATTAACTAATGTGCGGCAATGTATGATGTTGTCCGATGGTATAAATTCTGGATGCCTCTCGATTACGCTGTATCATCATCACCATCATATGGCTATGGTACATTAAAAATGTTTATTTTTTTTCTTTATTTTTAATTCACTGGAAAATGTGCGTATTACAAGTCGAATGATGATGATGATTGTGGTGTGTCGGTATTTTAATAATGGAAAAAGGAGAGAGAGAAAAAAGCGCACCATTAATAGCACGTTACAATTAAGAAATTAGATTGAAAATCTTGTGCTATTATGCTGAGATGGTGTTTTATTAATAAGTTGTACAGAGCCGTGTTGATGATGAATTTCACAAATATGTGTAACAGCATGGTGACTCACTGTTGACGCATTTAATTGAGTTTTGATAAAAAAAAATAAAGAAAAATTGAAATTCCAAGCCGTTCCAGAGTTGAGTTATATATAAATTGTGTGATTGACGGCTATATTACCGTACGCCCTGTGATATCACATCTATATGAATGAGACGATAATTTATTTTCGTCCGCGGAAAGAAATTGTGAAAATAACACAACAAAATTCTATTTACTTTTGCATTGCATACGCCCGATGATAATGTTTTTTAATGTTGAAATTGAATCGA
Organism: Bradysia coprophila; assembly: GCF_014529535.1. Lineage (NCBI taxonomy): Eukaryota > Metazoa > Arthropoda > Insecta > Diptera > Sciaridae > Bradysia > Bradysia coprophila. Next base: position 2,437,891 of record NW_023503374.1, read on the forward strand.
CACAGTGAATGAACACCATATTACATTCAATGGCATTATTTAAATAAAAATTTTCAGTAAAACGTTGTATGGGGATTCTTGATGGGATTTAAAACGTTCAAAGAAATTATTGTTTTACATCCGCGTGTGATTGATTAATGTTTTGCTGGTGTTTTAGATATTTTGAATTCTTTGATTGTTTTGTTATTTGTTTTTGTTTTTAGGTTATTTCGTTGTTGTTGTTGTTGTGTTGGTAATTTTGTTTTAATTAAATATTATGAATGAACGATGCGGTCAGTAGCCGCGGTCAGATCCATGAATCATTAATCATTTACCACGTTTTTTGTGTGTTTTGTTTGGTTTGATTCCCCCCGGTTCAGTAGAAATTGCAAAAAAAAACGAAAAGGAAAGACGTGAGCCTTTCTTTCGCGTTTATATAACTATGTATCTCACGTTTTGGGTGGGTCAGGTCCCTTGGATTAACTGATTTTCTCGATAGATTTTTTCAATTGTTACAAAATACCATAAAATGATCTTGCTTTGTCAATAGTCCAGGTTGTAATCACAAAAAAATGACACGAAAAAACCGATAACTTTCGACCATTTTTCCTTGGTCATTTCAAATCCGATTTAATAAAATTGGGTTCATTTGCATGCTAGCGACTAGTGCCTAGCTAATTATAGCCGGCCGAGCTTCATACCTGTTTACCGAACAGAAAGTATCAGAGCCAAATTGTTGCCAGTGCTAGAACTTAGGGAAGATAACGACTTTATACAATTTTTCCGAACTTTCTTCTCAATTTATACTAATTCTGACGTTTTTGTAGGTAGGTTCTCAAAAGTGGTCTTATGGTCCTTATTCCCTATGGTTCCATCTCGCTCACAGTGTGAAATTCCATCTCGCTCCCAGTTAGAAAATTACTGTATTTTTCGAACTCAGAACTTTCATTACACCCACTTAATTTGTTGGTGTAAGACCCATGCGTTACAGTGTCAAGGGAATAAATAATTGAACGAGCAATTTATAGCTGCGGCACACGTGTTACAAACGTAAACAATGAATTCACTGAAAAACGAGCAAAATGTCGGGCGTTTAAATTTCGATTTATCGTTAATTGGTTATTGTTTCTAATCCCCATTCGTGCTACGCTATCACGTCGTATGTTCAATTTTTTTTTATGCAAATCATTACAGAACAATGCTTCTTGTTTAGTATTCTCACTATCTACAATCGAAAGAAGCATTATATGGCTGCATCGTAAACTGTGAAACGTCCCATTTGTAGCTTAAAAAATATATCTGCAACTATGTAGTTTCCATAGAGTAATGCTGCAAGACAAACATCATCCATTTAAAAATGTACAAACGTACACAGCTGTACCATTGTATACCGAGAGTAAAAAAGAAAAAAAAAACAAAACTTGTCGCAAACCTCTCCTTTCTTATTCAAATACTTGTCTTACGAAAATAGAAGGAGCAATTGTGTCCTTAATCTAACATAAAAAAAAGGAATGAAGAAAGTGGCTGATATGAAATCGATAAAAAACAAGGCATCAGAACAGTCGGAGCGTTTGCTGCGACTTAGCCCCGTACGATCCGTAATCCTATTTCGTCCGTAACCATAATACGTCCGTAGCCGTAATACGCCCGGAACCCTAATACGTCTACAACCCTCTAATGCGTCTGTTACCAAAATGCAAGTCAAGTTGGGCATGGTCAAATTTACTGAAAATGTTCATTTTTAAAATTGCGCATAGCGCAATTACGAAAGCCCGTACGAAGTACCTCTCAAATAAAACCAACAATTTACGATATTATTTTAGACACCCAAAATTGTTTGCCAACTTTCTATTGGGTATTCAATTATCTCTCAAATGAATCAAAAACTAGCAAAATCGGTTGAGATTTACTCGATTTATGTGCAAAAAGCACTTAGGGCCGAGTAGCGGCCTTAGTCCAAGGGCGCAAATTTGAAACTTTTTTTGCCATCATTCTATTCGGCATTCAATTATCTCTCAAATGAAACAAAAACTAGCAAAATCGGATGAGATTTACTCGATTTATGTGCAAAAAACACTTAGGGCCGAGTAGCGGCCTTAGTCCAAGGGCCCAAATTTGAAAAATTTTTCGCCACGTTCTTTTCGGTATTCAATTACCTTCCATAAAAAACTAAATCTAGCAAAATCGGATGAGATTTACTCGATTTATGTGCAAAAAACACTTAGGGCCGAGTAGCGGCCTTAGTCCAAGGGCCCAAATTTTAAACTTTTTTCGCCACGTTCTTTTCGGTATTCAATTACCTTCCATAAAAAACTAAATCTAGCAAAATCGGATGAGATTTACTCGATTTATGTGCAAAAAACACTTAGGGCCGAGTAGCGGCCTTAGTCCAAGGGCCCAAATTTGAAACATTTTTTGCCATCATTCTATTCGGTATTCAATTATCTCTCAAATAAAACAAAATCTAGCAAAATCGGATGAGAATTACTCGATTTATGTGCAAAAAACACTTAGGGCCGAGTAGCGGCCTTAGTCCAAGGGCCCAAATTTGAAACTTTTTTCGCCACGTTCTTTTCGGTATTCAATTACCTTCCATAAAAAACTAAATCTGGCAAAATCGGATGAGATTTACTCGATTTATGTGGAAAAAACACTTAGGGCCGAGTAACGACCTTTGAGCCCTCCCAACAAGCTCGCGTTGCATCCTACACAAAAACAATGTTCAGCAACTTTGTTCTACTCGTCAATACCTTTCATTTGATATATCACAAGCAGCTATTACGTGCGTATTTCGGTAGATATCGTCGAAAGACTGAAAAACACCTATAGGGCCCTAGCTCTGGAAGGGCCGACCCTACCATGCCCATTTTCGAACTTGACCTTACTTTTGTCGATACCAATCGGGGAAAAAAAGAATTTTGAAAAAAGGTTGTGATTTGCTCAAGCTAGAGGGGTCACGGACGGACGGACGGACGGACGGACGGACGGACGGACGGACGGATGGACGGACGGACGGACGGACGGACATTTTTTTTATTGCGGATTCGTCATCTATGAACATAACCAAAAGCTTTGCCCTTACTGTCTGCTTCCAATTCGACGTGTTACAAACGGCATATTAATCTTATAAGCCCCCAGTACTTCGTACGGGGCTAAAAACCGCAACCGAAAGGACAAAGCTCTAACACGAAAAATTGTGAAACATCGACAATAGAACGTTGCACCAAACAAAATCGTCTTTTATGGTCTCTCACACAAAAACACAGTTGAACGTTTTCACCATCAACAAGCTCTGAATGAAATGTTAAATTACTTCATTAAAGACATTACACAACCTGAAGGTCTAGACGTTCAAATTACTCTTTGGATGATGCCACTACTATTTTGTGATACGCTTTGAAAACGTTGGAAACCAAACACAAATTCTGTTAATGTCGTTATTGGTTTAAATATAAATTTTCTAATAGATTTTGTGGATCTGTAATTTTCGTAGACATTGCAAACAGCCTAGTAAAGCCGACAATAAATTCGGCAGACGTGAATTCACTAATATATTGAGCCTTTAAATCAAATATCATAATTACCAACGGGTCTTCGGAAATTATTATTGTTTGTCCTGGGGGCATTTTGTGCCTAATAAATGAAATCCCCGAGTATATCACTGAAGCATTAGAACACTTTGGGTATAAGTTTGAATTATCTATTGCATAACAATACTAACAGTCAGTATAAGCATAAATGGGAGTATTATAACTCAAACAATAAAATGCATTCGAGCAGTTTTACGTGATTAATATTCCAGTTAGGAATATCTATAACTAATGTTCATGTTGGCCTCATACAGGGGGTGCAGTGATGGTGGTAGAGACATGTTTAGAAAATAATTGTATGTGTTCGTGTTCAAAGTTCTCGAATAGATAAAGATATTCCATCATTTGAGGTTAGCTTTTGTTTTATGCGCTCATGTGTGCAATGGAAAAGGAGATTGAGTTTAAGATATTCCTATTTTAGATGGATGAAGCTTTTGAAATTTGGTATTTGTGCAGTGTTCAAAACCGAATGCTAATGAATATTGATATCGAACGATATATTGTTGCCAGTGGATATTTGCTGGAATTGTTGGAAATGATTATGACGAATGGTTGATGTACGAAAAGAGATAGTGTTGTCATTCGAGACAGACAGGACAGTTTGTTTTTTATCATCATCTATTCTAGACGTAGCGCCATAACAATTTATTTTGCAAGAGTAGAACGACTGCGGGGCTTATTATACGGAATTTTTTTGGGAATTCAACAATAAAGCTTAAACATTGACGTCCTTGAAATGGTATCCGCATAAAATTCCCCATCTACTGCCCACATAATTTCTCATCTTACCGCTGACCTTATAATACATCACGTCCTGGGTCACATAATTCGACAAAGTTTTGTTCTGAATATTCTTTTGCTCATTAGCACACTATCGATTATGTCTGTTGATAAAATACCAATTTCTTTTCACCCGAACCCTTTCACTATCCTTGGAATTTCAGTTATCTTACATTAATGCTTAAATCAAGCCCGACACTCAGATAAAATTCAGTTAATTAGTGACCGTACGTTTCTACAGTCGACCTCACGTGTATGTACGAAATAATTTCGGATACATTGAAGGTTGGAAAATTGAATTAAAAAGGCTTTTACATGTAGCTGAGAAAGAAATGTGCCCGTTGTATGTGCGTTCGCAATATAAACTGTTTGAATAAGTGAATCTTGCAAGAGCATGTTGGCTTGACCTAAATACTGACTCAATGGATAAAAATGGTAATTTTGACACATGTTTGTTGTCCCTAAGGTAGAAAGTGGCTTATTACATCCCTAGGGATGAAAAGTAAATAGATTTTGAACTGAAAAGCATGTAAAATCCATAACGAAAAACGGGATAAAAATGAAAAGTCTTGTTTTCATGTGTCTATTAACCTCGGCTACGCTTCGGATCAACAAAACACACGCGACAACTCTGTTTTTCCATTTCTTAATCCTTTGTTATGTAACAGGTTTTTGCAAAATGTTGTGTGTCCAGCTAAAACTTCCATCAACTGTGGGTCCCCTGTTTACAATCAAACGACGAATTGTTTTGTCGGTTTTATGTTTCTCAAAGTCCCAACCCAAAGTTTTTTTTTCGATTGCAGAACATCATTCGTAATTTTATTTATCTTGAACCGAGTTGTACACGCTGCAATTAGTAGAACACACAAAGTCATAAAATATATTTTAAAAAAAAAACGAAACTTAAAAGAGTCGACGCAAACACATTTTCTACCACAAAATGTTGTAAACTTTCATCATTACAAAGCAAATAAAAGTTTAAAAATAATAAAAAAATTTAAGAATAAAAGAGAAGAAAATGAACGAACTGCCATTCCATGCAGGTAACGAATTCAACATTCATTTTAACATACAACAAAAGCGATAACCTGTGTGATAATTTAATGGGAACTTTATGTATCATCCAGTGTTGTAAGCATCATATTCGTATGTCGTTCTTATTCGTATGACTTCTTTTATTTCATTCTGATAACATTAATATCGCGCTTTGATTACAATGAGAGCATAAGAAAATTGTAAAAAATAAAACTCCGCACATTAAGTTCAGCATTAATACAAATTAAAACTGGTTTCAAGAATGTGTAACAAAGAAGCGCCACAATCTACAGCTTCTTTCATATACATATATTATAATATAGCAATAGCGATGTTTCTTGAAACAGAATCCACTGTTCGATGTTGTGTTTACTGCAATATATTTCAGATTTAATGTGTCCTTTTGGTCTTTTATCTATATTCTTTGAATTTTAGAAATTGCCTTTTATGCTGTTCGTATTTTCCAGTGCCGTAGTCTACATGGCAGCAAAGGTGAACTCTGGAGCTCACCTTGGAAAGTCTGGAGCTCACACTAAAAAAATTTATTTAAAGACATAGGATCAGGCATAAATGACATCCTCTTTTCTCAGTGCTGCCAGCAAATTTTGTTTGATAAAAATGCGATTTTATGAGCTCTTAGAGCCTCTTCAGACATATTTGTCTGATATAAAATGGGATATTGCTTCCTCGAAATTTTCTTCTCAGAGTCAATAGAGATCTCAGCAAACTCTACGTTTTGGTAAACTTCTGACATTTAATGTATGGGATAAACGTCAAAAATTTACAAAAAAGGTTTAACTTACGAACCTAACGAACCATAATGGTGTTTTTCAACCAATGCTCGCAATGGTAGATTGTTCTTAAAATTGGCGAACCTTCCAAATACTGACTCTCAGTACAAATCAGAAAGTTAAAGTTTCTTCAGAAAAAACATTGATTATGCGAATGTCAAAAATCCTTTGTTCGCATTGATTGGCACTTCCTGTGTTTTTGACGTATCATGATCTTTACTCAATGGTGTTGCCAGCTTGCACACCAAGTGCTAGCAATGTCTTTCAATTCGTATGCTATTTGAAATGACAAATCAGAGAAACAGCTTGGATGAAGGTGGAACTTTTAACGTGTGCAAAAAGTTCTCTCTCAAATAAAATGGAAAATATGACTCTCAAAAGTATCCATGTATCATACCTCTAGAGCTTTCGTAAGGCTTCAGGATTTCTATCTGTGGAGTGGTAATTGATCTTGATGGATTATTCCAGAAGAGGCAAATTTAGGCAAAGGAACACCCCCTGAAAATATGGTCTATCTACGGCCCTGATATTTTCTTTGAATCATAATGTCGAAACTAACGAATTATGGTCAATATTTTGGATGCGTGTTTCAAATTCGTACGAAATAAAACCAAATCCTTTTTCGGTTGGAATTTTCGATCTTTTTCGCATAATTTATTGCCAAAAATTTTTGTTTTTCAATTCTTCGAACGATTTTTTTTTTCTTCTTCTTTTCCTTTTTCTTATTTGTATAGTCTGACTGGTATAATATTGAATTAGTGATGCTTAATTGCCGTTCACATGTGTTGTTAGATTTAATCTGCACGAAGCGACGTCAGTATAGCATGTTAGCGTCCCTCTACATATTATACCATAAAGTACCACCCGCTATTATGTTCTTACCATATACGTGGTAGACTTTGGCGAAAGCGTATTGTGGTAATGGCATATACGATAATAAATCGTCTAAACACCTGTCTATCTGTTCACACGATAAACACAAAAAGTTTTACAGTCACTTCGAACATATTTAGCGTTGAGCACCGTGATTCACATAAAGTTTATGAATTACGGTCGAATACTAAGCGGTAAGCAGTTAAGAGAAATTGAAAATGTATTACGATTAATCGGTCAACATATCACCGGCAGTCAATTGGGGAAAAACTTGCAATACATCAGGGTGTCAATTCTCGAAAATTTAAGAATTAGTAACTTGACAGTTAAAAGTTGCGAATCGTATGGACCACTCTTAGCTATTAAGATGACACCTGTCAAGTTACGAATTCTTAAATTCACGATAAACGGTGAAGATGACAGTTCCTATGGGATTTTATACACGCAACTGTCAGGGTCTCAATTCTCACACTAAGTTACTTTAAGAATTCATAACTTGACAGACTGTCAATGACAGCTCTTATGGGATTTTATACAGGCAACTGTCAAGTTATGAATTTTAAGCATTTTAAGAGTTATAATAATTGAGGCTTAGTTCGACGATTCTCGTATTTTTGTAAATCATATTATTCGCGCATAAAATCCCATAAGTACTGTCATGTCACGAATTCTTAAAGTTACGAACGGCATGAGAATGTACGCCCAGACTAACTATTTAAACTTTTACCATAACATCTGAATACAAATCTGTAAATGAACGAGACATCGATTTTCTTTATGATTTTCATACTTTCCGTAAAAGTGTTTGATTGAAAGTGTCGATAAAACAGAGATGGTTAATGGTCGATAATGTCTGATTTAATTGAATATGCATTCGTATAACATAATTTACGAGTTATCATACAATATGCATACGAACGAGAGCGCATATCTCTACAAGCATAACAACTCAATTGATTTCTCATTTTATAATTCGAATGGAGTGTTTGTGTTCACAAAATGTGTTTCATTTTTCCTCAATTGCATACAATATACTTAACAGTTTCATTATCAGCGTTTCTGATCAATTTTTAATGCTATTTTAATTTCCAAAGACTGTTGTTGAGGCAACAACAGTCTACGATTCGAAAAGTCGTGACCACAACAAAAAAGCGAACTGAAAATGTTGTTTGACAATAAATTAATGGAAAATAAATTAATGAAACACATGTCATTTAACAATGGGACCTTTATGTCGCTTTTTGGGACTTGATTTGACACGAATACATTTCCCAATGACAAATAATTAAATTTTGTTATTATTACGGGGAACCATTCCATTTTCGTATTTTTATTTTATTAAACCTGACAAAGCGAACGTGTGCGTAATTTTGATTTAATTATTCGGTCTTCACTCTTATAGGTTTAATGGAAAAAAATGGAATGAAAGTGGAGTGCAAACATAAGTGGATTTGAGTTAAGACATAAATTTTTGATATCAAAAATAATTTCATTTATCTTGATACACATCAATGCGAGCAATGCCAAAGAGAATACTGTTTGAACTTGCCGAACTTTATCGCTTTTTTTACTGCATTAAGTGTATAGCAATGAGAGTTAGTTTTATTGGAAGTTTCTTAATTATAGACTAACCGTCTAGAGTTGTAAGATTAACTGAAATGTTGTTATGTACGGTACGACGATCTTTTTTGCTCGGAATTGTTTGATTGCCATGAATATTAGGGCGTATCGAATTTTGCAAATTTTAAGGTCCGCGATAGAGCTTTGAAAACTCTACAAAACTACCGAAGAAACCGATGGTCCGAAGGGGGCCACTGCCAAGATTGAGCAACATCAAAAATTGGACCTTTTGGTTTTTGACCTATATTTCCTGAGAGACAAATGATTATGTTTAGCTTGTGGTAAAAACCGAAAATATTTGGGCCTCCTATCTTTATCGGATTACCTTGGTAGTAATGATTCTGAAAGCCGATTTGTTCCATTTGAAACAATTTTCCGACACACTCTGACAAGTTGAGTGCTTGTTGCTTGTTTGCTTATTTCTCCCTGGAAACGCCAAAGCTTAGAAAAATTGCTTTACCAAAAACCGTTAACCGGTCACGTCAATAAAATTAATTGCGGTACTTAAACACCATCACTGGTAAACGTAAACATACGTATGGGACCGTGACCCGTTCTGATTACAAATTGGAAATTTGTTTGACTGTTGCATTCTCCACTTGTGTGTTCGCCAATTCAACACCGATAAATTTTCGAACCGATTTAACACACGGACATCATTCCGATGTAAGTAATTAATTTGGAAGTGTGTTACGGCTGTATCGGCTATATATATTTCTAAACATAACAAAATACGATCTCGTTCGCGTATATTTACCCATTGCTGAATTACGATACGTACGCGGTTCAGTTTCAAATTCAAATGTAATTATTTACAATCGATCATAATTGAGTTGCGTCGACATTATAGGCACTATGGTATGTGTATGTGTAGTGTATGCATTAGAGCCGAATTAGAGAAGTTAAATAACATCCAGAGATAAGCTAATTTCGTTATTTTTCTTACATGGCTACCTGTTGTTAATTAACCTTTGCTTGTTTCAACAACAAGTCGAGAGAGAAGAAAAAAAAAACGTTCGAAATTAGTCGGTAATGTGGAACAAAACAACAATTAATCAAATTTCGACAGTTCGGTCTTCATACCACATTGGTAGATTGAACACAAGAACCCATTATGTGAAGTTTGTTTTAAATATTCATTAAAATCAATGAGCGCCGTATGTTTGTAAACTATTTATTCTGTTCCATATAGTCAAATGCGGTGTATACGGTTCAGATGATACAAATGGTAAAGTTGCCATAAAATACCAAAACTATAGCAGCAGTACATTGAAAGCTCGACTGAATGAAACGAAACTTTGTTAGAAACAAGTGAATGGAAGAGACTTTTTTCCTTCCCCCGATTTTTGCTTAAAACTAACAACAATGGCATTTTCTAGCTATTCCAAAATACACTCGGTGTACTCAACATAATTTCAGTTTGTTCCACTTGTACTGGGGAGTGTTTTGAGGGATGGCAACATTCTGCATCATTTGCATAATAATGTTGTGAAGTTAAAACCGTTCATTGGATCTTTTGTGAAACTTGGATGGAAGTTATAATTTCGCATAAAAGTAAAGTTTTTTTTTCTTTCTTTCTTTGAAATAATTGGCATTCATATTAACGATGGAACGTGTATACATAAACGAATCATAAACAAATAAAACTTTGATGGTTTCATGGTTGTTTATTGAACGAAAAGAATTTGCGAGCAATTTTTCAGCATCTCTTTGCAGTTGGAAAACTTTCCGAATGATTCCAATCGAACTGGCAAAGAAGAAAGTTGTTGCACATTTCTTTCAGGAAAATCAAACGAAACTTCTCAAAAGTGTCGATTCGTCGTATACACAATAAAACAAACGTTCACAGTGGCGACGACCCTATTTCTTAGAATATAAGAAATCATGTTCTGATGCACTATTTCACCCATTTTTGATGGCTGACAACCCTTTAGAAACTAGAACTCGACAAAATCTTCTCTACGCAGTGCGCTTCTTCTGTACATAAGGAGCAGGTCTAAGGCTGCCATAGCCTATGAATCAGGGGTTTGTTAATATATTTTTCGGATTGAGTTGCAGGTCCTTCTAATTTTTACCAAAGAAAATTTACAAAATTATAGAAAATCCTCTAAAAAGGCTTAGAAAAATAAAAAAAGAAGAAAATTCATGAAAAATAAAAAAAACGTTACAAAATCCTTGGAAAACGTCAGGCAAATCCTTGGAAACCTTCGAGAATCCTCAGAGGATTGTCTTTGGGAACGAAATTAACATTTCTCTATTTAAATTTCTAATTCAAATTTACCTCAACTCGAGGAACAAAAGTCGAGTCAAATTTGATCAGGTCACGTCGGATCAACGGTCAATCCTTACAGGTAATTTTAATGAGATTTGAACATACAGTTTGTTCATTTCATTTTTACACAGTTTTAGATATGTCAGAGTGTTAAATGTACCCAGTCAATTAAGTTCTTCCCAAATTATGATTTTTTGGCGCAAAATTTAAAATTTCTATCGCGAATTCAAATATTGCGCAATTTAGGAAGAACTTAATTGACTGGGTACATTAAAAATTCTGACATATCTACAATCTTTAGAAACTGTGTAAAAATGAAATGAACAAACTGCAGCCATATGAATCATTTCAGGTCGACTATTTCTGGTTTAGGTCAGGTCAAAGTCGATTTGTTCCGATTCTTGAAGGGCTAAGTATTGACATTTATTGACTGAAGTTCGAGGGCCAGATATTTGTAAATTTGGTTGACAAAGGATTTTCACAAAGATCTGAGGATTTTCGAAGATTTTCCTATTGCTTTCCAAGAGTATTGTTTACTGATTCTGGATAGAATTTTCAAAAGATTTTTTAAATTTTCGTGAATTTTCTTCTTTTAATTTGATTTTCTTGAGCCTTTTTAAGGATTGTCTATGATTTTGGGGATTTTTTTATGATATTCAGGACTTCCTTCCTATTCTTAAAAATTAGAAGGATTTTCTTTTGACTTGCTGGATTTTCGATGATCGTCGATGATTTCGTCGGAATCTATGAGAATTTCTGTGGACTTTCTACAAATTTCAGGTTTTTTTTCGCAAAATTTTGAAGGATTGTCGTTTGATTGACAAAGGATTTTCTATGAATTTCCTCGTAGTTACTAAAAATGCCAGAAATCTACAAATATTTCGGGACAATTTTTTGATACATTTCAGTAAACAAAATCATCAATAACAGGCTCTCTCGTACGTAGTACAAAGTAAACTAAAATGATTAAACCAACAAAATTCTACATATTCGATTAGCGACAAAACTCTGCAAAACAAATTAATTTAAACATTGACGAGAGCAAACAAATTTGTCGCAGTTAACACATTTTACAATAAATTCTAATTGAATTAAAATTGTCGAAAGTCCTTCCAGTTCTCTCATTTTTTTGGTTTGACCAGAAAATCATGCAATGTAACATTTCAGTTGAACCCATAAATGTGTGGGCAAATCCTGTATATTACACAAATTTGTGTGTGAAAAACGAATTTAATTTACAAACTTAATCCAATACAGAACACACACATACACTACACAGTGCTGTACCTACAGTGACCATCATCTGAATGGATGTCAAATTAATCACAAAATTTCATTTAAAAAGGAAATTAAAAAAGTTTGTGGTTTTGTGGTTTTCTGAGTATTTCAACATATTTCATGTGTAATTTGCAACGTTTTTTTTTTCGTTCGAATACAAAAAAGAGACACCATCCACCCACCCTGTTGACTTTTATGCTGTACATGACTTATGCTATACGCGAGATGAACTTTTTGCGGTGTGTAAATAAATATTCATTATACCACACCGTGGCGTGGGTGGAAAGGGAATAGAAAAAGGATATTAGTTTAATGCAAATGTGAGAGATGTGGTTTTGATGTAATCTTCCAAAAACTTTTACTTCACACATTTCATGAGCAAACACCGATCGTGGCAAAAGCTGTTAGCTCAGTTAAGAATATTTCCTTTTTTCTATGGAATTATCTTTTAAAGTAATAGTCAGACTGACCAAATATTGCCATAGTTTCAACGCAATTGAGTCATGAATGGTTTATATAAACAAACAAAGAGATGATTCATCGTATGAGTACCTGTACCTGAATCACTTGTCTTTTACGAAACAAGGCTAAACAAATATCTATAGCACTACGTCTGCCACTTAGTGAATAAAATGCAGGTCATGTTGATGAGTTCATTGAGGTAGTACTACTCGAACGATGTAAATACTAAATTTAAAATTCGAATTTCGTTAAAAAAAATGCAGAAAAAGTCTTCGTGTTGGTTGTCAGGCTTTGAGTGAATCACGTTTTTCAGCGAATGAGTTCCACCTACAATTGTTATTTATCAATATAGCAAGCAACGCATTTGCACTGCACTTGACATTGAATTGAAAATTATCTTGGTTGTAAGTTTGAACTTGTTTTCATAAGAATGTAAGGCGAGTGAGTATATAATACGATGCACTGTCCGATCGTGGTGCGTTGCAGCGTGTTATAATTCAATCAATTCATTTCGACTAAATTTTCGTTTTTACTAAATTGGTAGCATCTGCTTCACTGTAAAAAACAATAGGAAAACTTTGCCATCATAGGCGAAGCAATTGAGGGAGCGAATTCTTTCTTCCGCTCCCAATTCTAAAACTGAAAGTTCTAAAGGACGTACCTGATTTCTTTGGGTTTTCTTTGGTACTTTTAGGATTATTGATTATTCTCTTGCTACCTAATGGGATGACGAAGGCAGTAGTTGCTTGGTTCCTAAAATTCCATCATTCTCCATGGTTCAGTATCCTTCCGTATCAAGAACTTCAGCATATGCCGGGATCTCAAAAGCCTTTGAAGGGGTTCTTTCCATTTTAGGAAACTTTAGGGTAATAGAAAGTAAGTTCCCACACAAAATTCCATGACAACTTTCTGTATCATACCAGCAAATTTCCTAACAAAATAAAAAAATTATTTTTGATGGTAGGAGTCATGGCGGCCTCACAATAATTCATCAAACGTACCTCTGCACCGTAAACTTTAAAGAGGTGTGAGGAGAAGGGGAGGGGCTAAAATTTTGGGCTCCACATCGCATTAGACTCTAGAAGGTCATATTTACCGATGGTCAAATTTTCAGACCTTTCAGACTACTAGGGAAACCAAAAGTGTTTAAATTAAATTTGCGTTCTGTCAAACGAAAGAAACAAGTTACATGTGGTGTACTGTGATCGATTTGAGGTTTCGATCTGAGAGACAGTACAATGAAATTTCATGGCTCCTCAAAAGCTTTAAAGAATTATTTTTGTCAACAAATCAGACAACAAATAACAAATAACTTCAAGTGACTAGTCATACCCAGTTGCATGTAAAAGTCTAGCGAATCATAAGCGATATAAGTGTTGGTCGTATATTGCAATGGTGTGGTGCATAAATAACTATTACGGTATCGGTCAGTCGAGAATTAGCCGCTGCTGTTGTTGTTGGTGAAAATCAGAACCGTTCTCAACCGAAACTAATTGATGAGCACATGATGTGCAATTTAATTAAACTTGAAACACAATCCATATAATTTTATACGAACCAAAAGATCAGATGTCGCTTATTAGCATTATACCTTTGCGAGAATAAACGGGCAAAAAAAAAATGTATTTTATACTCAAAAACTTTTTTAATTATGCAACAGATGAATTTAAAGACGTTCATTCGTTGGGTTTTTTTGTGCTTCGGCTTCTTTTTCACTTGAATTAAATAATTGCTTTTCACTTGGAAAGTCAACATGGTATGAAACGTTTTCGCGTTATATTTTGTTGAACAATTTTTTTTCTGTGTATTCTTTTGCATTTTGCATTATAACACACCAACACAGCTCCTTGACCCTTTTTTTACGATTCGGTTTGTTTTTATCGATTTTATTTGTTTCTCACAACCAACAAAAAACAAAATTGCATAAAAACAGATATTTTATTTGGATAATAAACAAATTAAATTATTGGGGTTATGCCAGAAAAAGGACGGGCGAAATTCGACAAAAATCGGTATAATCCAGTAATTAATGACTGTAAAAATATAATAAAGATCAACGGATTATATACGTTCCGTTTTATTTCGAATTCGCATAAATGGTAGGTTCATTTTTATTACATCTCAATTTAATTTTTCAGGTTTTTTTCTCTCTCTTCGGTATGACTGGTGGATATACAGACAGATATTTCTGTGTAGCAATAATTTTTTGTTCAAGGGCTTATGAATTCATCGGAAATCCTTTTTCTGAAATAAATCATGTTAAAAATACGGTTCTGGAGATGAAGAAGGCGAAATATGTATTCTTGGCTATTATTCTTGCAAAGGACTGACAAAATCTCTTCTTGTTTGTTTTGTTGTTATTTACTGGAGAACTACATCACCATGCCACGTCTACAAACATTTTTTGATCTTTTTTAGCCCGTATGAAGTACTGGGGGCTTATAGGACCTCTATGCTATTTGTAACACATTGAGTCAAAGCAGACGGCAATGTGAACGGATTTTGAAAATTCTTGATTTCCCTGATAGGTTATTGACATTTGTGAGAGCCCAGATGAAAATGAAAAAATTCGGTCGAGTAGGCCCGGAGGTAATAATTAAGGTAATATGTTGTGTCCCAAAGTTACATCACTCTTCATGGTCGACTAGATTCTTACTTCTAGAACCTTAGGATTTTGAAGGATCTCTGAGGTTTTCTTGGGTTCTCTTCTGAATATTTGGTATTATTGATGTCTCAGCATGTTGGTTCCCAAAATTCTAGCAACTCATATGATCCACCATTTTCCAACTACTAGAAATTTATGATTTTGAAGGAATTCTGAGGTTTCGTTGGGTTCTCATCTGGACATTTGATATTATTGTGGCAGCAGCATGTTGGTTCCCAAAATTTTAGCACCTCGCGTGGTCTACCAATCACTAATCGTTCCAGTTCTAGAACTTTAGGATTTTGAAGGTTCGCTAAGGTTTTTTTGGATTACCTTCTAGACTTGTCCTATTATAGTGGTTCCCAAATGTTCCACAGTAGGGCCATGCGGGCAATATATCTACTGACTTAATAGTATTGCGCATGTACTAGGATCACGTACGCAATACGTTTACGGGTAGCACGGGGCTCAGTCACAGCAAACGCTCCGACTGTTCTGACGGTTTGTAGTTTTCATTCCGTATATAGAATTTGAAAATTGAAAATACATCTTCTACTCGTCGGCGAGGAGACTTGTTTACGTAGCTCTAATGCCACATAGAATGCACGTAAACAAAATGGTAAAACCCTCTGAAATTCGGTAAATGTTAACTTTGCATCTGAATTCAGAATGCACATTTTCTAAATTTTCTCCTCGATTTTATTTTTGAGAAATCTTTTCGTTCCACCATTTCCTTCTACGTCTATTATACACAACATGTATAACGGTTGTCAACTTTGAACACATCTATTTAACAGAATTGCTGATGGTCAACATGTATAAAGTATAAATCCAACTGATTTGCTTATGTCGGTCAACTGGACAATAGATTGTACATTCTATGGTGTAACCAGTTCTACGTGCAAAGATTTTATCTCCGCATTTATTCAGCTCCTCCGAGGAAAGTTTCACAATAAATTTACATAAATTCACTTCGTGTGTGTACATGCTGTCGAGGACAGTTTTACGTTTAAGCCATAACATATCAAAACTGTTATTTCGAGGAACTAGAAATCAAAACGATATGATTGTTTGATAAATTTCGAATTCAACGACAACAAGTCATGCTGCAAATGAGTTTCATTTGATGTCTCCTCAAGCTTTTGATGTCGATTTTGAATCAAAATGATAATTACAACGAAACGTTTCTCATACGGGTTTTTGTGTTGTTGGTCCCTAAACCATTCCATATATTCTCACTGTCACGAGACAGTCATTTTAGCCAAAATTAATCTACCTGAATTCTCTTGTGTTATTTGCTGATGATTTTGTTTACATTTATCTCTAAAACAGACATCAAACAAACCACACGTTTCACATGTTATTTTCATATTATGTTAATACGTGGGTGCAAGCAAATGACCTAATGATTAATGAATAAATAAAATTAACTTTGAAAATAACATTAATTCATTCATAGATACGTATCGGAGGTACAGATCACATATACATTTTCGGGTATAATATGAAATGCGAAGCTGCCGGGTATAGGACGTTGATGATAATGGTAATATGACATGAAAGCTCGTTCTTTTTTTGAATAGAATGAATAGCGAGTACCAAATTAAGCAATTAGTAAGCTAACTTTTGGCAGAGCTTATTGGTTGGGTTTTTTTTTGTATTCCTAAGAAACTTTAGGCAATTTTTAGAAATTTTTGTAATTTTTATGAATTTTAACAGTCAGATGCAGTGAACAGTGAACTTGCAGCATTAATTTGCGACAGCTGTTTTTCAGCTGATCCACACGTACAATAAAAATTGTTTATATGATGGAAGCTGCTACACGCGTGTTAGTGGTAAAACCGTATTAAAATGTTTAAGCAATTTCGATTGTTTGTATGTATCAGCTAAAAAACAATTTATTTCACTGTTAAGAATTGTTAAGACTTTCCAATAATTTGTAAGAATTTTTAGGAACAGGAATTTCACGAATTTCCCAAAAAAATTTGAGAAATCATTATTAAAAATTCTAAAAAATCCAAAAGTTCTCAAATTTAAGAATTTTTCAGAATTTTTTAGAATTTAAGAATCGAAATTCCGAACAATAAGCCCTGCTTGTTGTTCCTTAAGTGAATACCTCGAGATTTACAGAAAATGATGAAAAGAAAAAGAGACAAAGGAATTGGGATCTGCCAAGGATTAAGAGTAAATTCGATGACACGTTTGACTTCAGTGATCCAGTGAACCTGTTGCTCGTGCAAGACTGCTTGCGTCGTCAACTAAAGAATCTTGTGGTAGCAAGTGGTTCCATCGAGTCAATTGGATTTACTGTTGGATAACAATTCTGCTAGAATTGCTGTTGGTCTTCGTTTAGTTTCTGAATTGTGCGAGGAACATAAGTGTGTTTGTGATGGAATGCTAAAAAAGGATGGCCTGCACGGTTTGTCATGCAAAATGAGAATTATAAAGATAGCTACGCATGATGTAGTTAACAAAGTTTTTTCCCATGCTCTCCCTTCAGCAGGTTTACCAGCCATGTTGCACCAACTGGGTATTTCTAGAGATGATGGTAAAAGGCCTGATGAAATGACTCTGATTCCATGGAGTCATAGAAAATCGACAGAGTAAAGTTAACCAGACAGGAGCGCTGATTTGACTAGGAACCCGAATAATCTAGTAGCCCTATATTTTTTGCGAATAAACTTTTTCAATTTATGTCACTGTTCATTTGAGTTCATTTTCATACAGTGCTTCAGGGGAACCGCGTTCGATGGACTATTTATTGCAGAAAATTGCGATTTCGATCCAAAGATACAACGCTGCGTGTATTTTGGGGACTTTAGGACCGGATAGAGTAAACGATTTTTATTTGTTGTAACATTTGATTTTTGAAAAGATCGTTATTTTAACGGGCTGCGCCATTGTGAGCAGTCTTTTTTTCCGCCTATTTGAATAAAAAATGAGCCCTGCTTTCTGGTGAACAAATACAAATAGATTTTTTCAACGTTCCAGGTAAAGATCATTGTCATGGTCATGGATGATTTGATTGGTAAATAATTATAACCGAACCATCGTTCTTGTAGTAACACATCATCATCAGCATCACAAAACGATGTTGATGTTTGGTTTATCTTATTAAATATTAATTTTGAGGATTAAAGTTTGAAGAAAAATCTAATAAAAATTATCAACATACTTGTTTCGCATGTAGGTAGGCGGTTAGGTAAGTACAGCGCGACAAATCTAACCGAACTTTATTAGGTGCCATTTAATGACATTAATTTAACATTTACGTTTGGTTAATCAAAATTTCAAATGGAAATAAAGATATACCTACACCAATGTGCCTGGCATTATTGGTCAATTACGTGTGTTGTTTGTAAATACATATTGAATTAATATTAGATTTAGAATACAAATGGCTTCGAACATAAATAAATAATAGTAAAAACCTTAGCCAACCAACCAGACAGATAAAAGGTTTTTTTATTTTCAAAAATATAATATTGTTATTGAGACATTAATGTTTATAACTTACACAATTAATGGATTTGATTTATGTCCACTTCAACACATATTTTAATTAAGCACTGACAATATTAGTGCGTGTGTTGTATAAATGGTGACACATACGAAATTTATGCTTTCAGTGAGATTGGACGCCACCATTTGGGTGGGTTAGATCCCTCGATTGAACATGTTTTGCAATAGATTTTTTAATTAAAAGAAAGTTATTTGATTTTGAAGGAACGGCAAACCATGGGTTTGGACATTTCATTCGCTCTATTCGTCCCACAAACGAAGAAGTAGTAACTCTCTTTACGTTTATTCCAGTCCGTTTTCTGAAAAACATTTTCAATGCGTGGGGTTCAAACATTGTTATTTGCATGTGTTCTGCACCGAAAACCGTTCATTTCGTCAATGAAACATTTTCTTCAGTGCCCTCAGCATATAAATTATTGTACGTAAATGGGACGAAAAGTGAAATGTCACTTTTTTGTGTGACATCGAGTGCTTTATTAGACACAATACACATCAACTGATACTCAGTTGCATAAATGCGCACTACTCCAAGGCTTTTTGTTGTAAAATTGTAAAAAAAAACTCGTGTGAATGTGAATTACTGCTCTCGCTTCGCTCTGACTGCAAACTTCACACTTGTTTAACGTGTTATCGAGAGATGCGAAAAAACTTTGATGAAATTTGTCGCGCGTCTCACACATACGATAAAAAAAACAATGTTCCCAGCTTATGCTAAAAACATTTTTAGCGAATCGAATTCCAGAATTTGGCTGCAGCGCTCGTGCTGGAAACCTCTATTTTTTACCTATAACGCAACAATATGACAAAGAAAAAATTACTCAGAAAATACTCCCATCTCACTACTCTAACATAGTCCATGGACAAACGGGTGACATAACCTCAACAATTGTATCTGAAAATCGGTTAGTAATTATTTAAGCTAATCGTGATACAAGGAAAAACGTCTGCGTATTAAAATTATTCAAAGAAAGTACATACCAGGTATTGTCGATTTATCTTGAACGTTTATTCATGTCAAAATAATATGAAAATGAGTGCGTTTGAATCCGTTTTTAATTATTCCACTACTAATACTCCAATGTTATCCATCTACGAACATGACCATCTCATGAATCGGCGAATAGTTACTCAAGTTTTCGTGGTAACAAGCGCTACTGGGGTTTTTTGTATTTAACGTTTTTACCAATTGTCGAACGATTTTCGAAATTAGCACAGTGAACTCAGCGTAACGGACATGTCAAGTGATTTTCTGTCATAAGACCCTGACGTTCAGTCATGAGAATAAATGAACGATGCCATGAAATGAGATTGAATTATTTTTAACGATCACTGAAATTAATTTGACTGACTCTGAGTTCGTAAACGATTAATTGAAAGGACCATAATTATCGAATAAATCCATTCGCCAATTTTAGATCAGTCTCCTTAAATAATCAAAATATGCACGTACCATATTCGGAGCTGGTCTTTGTTCGAATGAAAAATGTTTTTTTTTTGGAATGAAGTAATTCTTCTAAGTCTTTAAGTGTACATTTTATCATCTTGACAGTGATAAAATATGCATCAACTTCTATTTTCTGTGACAAAAAGAGGATATATTTCAAAAATCGCTTGTAGCAACAGCTTATCTTCCGAACAAAAATAAAAGCTTTTTGCCAGTTGACCGATTTGGCATTATTCCGGAGGAGTATATCAGCAAAATAAAATGAAACGAGACACTGAGTAAATGAAAAACGAATACTTTTCAATTTGCGAGTTAAAACAAATTGGCGAGTACAGTTAAACCAGAAAAAGTGTTCGTTTTCAAAAAAAAATAGTTGGATGAGAGAAATGTTTATTTGAAAATAATTTATTTGTGGAAATAAAGTCAGAAAAAATATTTCCCATTTCTATGATGGATTTTATGAGGTTTTGCTGCTAAGCCACAGCACATAGTGCAAAACTTTCTGTTTTAGTGCTGTTTTTCTGAATCAAAAGATAATGTTATTCGGAGTGGTCGTTCACATACAACAGAAGAATACAGAACTGAAGTGAAGTGACGCAACGAATGTTAAGAGGGTTAAACTTTTTATTCAAAATTGTTAGTTGGTTAATAAGATTGTGGGAATGGCAGGTTACATTAGATGCTGCGAAAGTAATTCATTACTTGAAGCAACGTTTTTATGATAAAAGTAAACTTTAGGCTTCGGTAACTGTCTTTTCGACCAGGGCAGAGTTTAAGAACTCTATCGATGGCTAAGGTAAGTTCATAAGAAAAAACCAGGAGAGAGACCGAAAAATCGTCTGAATTCCCTGTAGTTCTATAGTCCATGACGAAGTCACTCATTTTTAGGAACTGGCCGTCGGTGACTTCAAACTTGTTAAAAGTCCAAATGGTGGCCGAAAATGTGATACCACTCTAGTGTCTAGAACAAAGAAGTGGTGGGAACGTCAGGATTCGACATTGTTTTGAATAAGTTACTCCATGATGAGAGTAACAAAAATAACTTCATAGAGGAACGGGACTAATAAAATGGTTATGTCACCCGAAACAGCTTACGTAAAACTAAATTGTAATTTTCATTGGGAAAGTCGTCAATAACATCCCCAAATATGGAACTTTACATAATCCTGGAACAGAAATCAAGTAGAGGGGAAGTAGTGACGAAATGTATGTACAAGAAACACTGGAACTAGTATCCCAAATTATAGTTACGCATCTTTCCTGAATCTACAAGAAACTTCAAAAATCCGCATGAGGACACGCACGACTTTCCCAGGTGATATCCCAGGCTCGTGAACATGTTCCATGGCCTTCTGGCTGAAATTAGAAGTAGTGGAATGTTGTTTTCGAATGACACCTCCTTCATAAAAAATGGATTGGAAATGTCCAGTAAAAATGGCTTCAAAGTTGTTAAACTTTCCGGGAACTTTAATACCGACTCCTTCATGGCAAACATGAAAGAAAAATCTTCAAGAATTCAAGGCGCCCGGATTCACACAAGTACCTGCACTACAAGTAATGGTCAACTTTTGCATGGGGCAGGTGGTAAAATAATCATTTTTCTGACCGAGCAAATAAAAAAAAAATATTTCCTCAATCCACAGAGTTCCGGTTCAATGACTGAAATATATTTCTCCGAAATGACATTAACATCAAGTTACGCATAGAGAACATTTAAAATATTTATCCATTACATTGACATGACATTGAGCTATTTGCGTTTGAGGACTAAGATAATGAACAACCAGTCCGGAATGTATCATTTCTGATGGAATTAATAATTTGCGATTACCATCTCAAGTAATCGTAAATTATTTAGTGCGCACAGGGTGTGCTGTAATTAATTACGTAAACGAAACGACAAATACGCATTTTCAATGTCTGTAGGTCAAACGACACCACCAAGATCTCATTTCGATGGCGTTAACACCAAAAAAAAAAAGATCTTCGAAATAAAAACTTGTTGCACAACTAAAACATGCTTCTAGTGATACACCCAGCAGTAAAACAAATTCAAATATTGGTTTGGTAATACTTTCATTTCAACGACCGAAAAAAAATCCTTTGCATTAGGAATCGAAATCCATTAATAAAAAGTGGTCGGAGTTAATTCAATAACAGAGAAAAAAAATTGTTTTTGATCATTTTTAATAAAAGAGATTATCGAAACGATTACACAAAAATTACAGGCGCCAATTGCAAAAAAAAGTGAAGAAAAATAAAAGACTCAGAAAATTCATACACACAACGCACACATTCATTCACATCAAAAGAGTCGTGACCGCATTTATTTAAATTTATTTTTAGAAGTGAATTTTAATATTAAATGAAAATGAATTGTTTTTCTTGTTGCGGTTGGTTGAGGTGGTTCTCGCGTTGTATAAAATTATTATTTTTTTTTGTAAATTACATTTCGTACGCAAGTTTTTTTTTCAAAATTAAAAATTCCCATTTTCTCATTAGACACACTGATTAAAGTCAGTCTCTTCATCTCTATTAACAAAAAAAAAAAAAAAATCGATACCGGGCGACATACACCGTACCACCACCTGACAATAAATTAAAAAGAACAAATCTTGTAACGTTGTCGTGTGTGAACCGAACAAGTAAAATGAAGATTGAAATTCAAATATTAGTCGGAGCCCAGGTGTGTATATTATGTGTGGATTACACATTTGATCGAAATAATCCGAATTCATGAGAAATCTATGCGGTTGTGGCAATTCTCCGGCCACAAATCGAAGATGGGAGAGAGGAACATTTCAATGTAATATTTCAAGTGTATTGCACGTTCAATGTACCGCAGAGCTATCAATTATTCACTTTGAATCACCTCTTTATAAATTGAAGCATTTCCATTTTCCCCATTCACAATCCGAACTGTCTTTAAACGTATTGATGTTTTCAGGCTCATGGTACTTTACATGGTACATGCACGTATACATGATGGCATACAGTAGTAAAAGAGTGTCATTTTCCTGACGAAAATGTTTGCAATTCAATGGAAGCAAGTGGTAAAAAGGGAAACCCATCTAAATTTTATGTAAAAATATTTGTGTGTGCTTTCGGCTATCCATGTCTGTCAGAGACTGACAGGCTGTATAGGGGGAAGATGTCTGACAAAAAAAATGCGTAGACCTTTCCATGTTAATTCTAATCACTCTGGAATAACATGTTTCAAGTCACTTGATATTGTAATTCCGTGCAGTGCCGGATTATATCGATGGGTTCAGTCTTCTGGCGCTGGAAAATCAACAATTAACCATGGGAACTTGCTTCACCGAAATTTAAAAAAGCGATGTCTGACAGCTATGATTTGGTTATATATGACGCTACGGCCCCTTCTATTCGTAATAGGAGTTTTAAAAAATTTACTCGCTTCGCTCGCGGCAACTTCATATCTTCATTGTTCTTTACATGCAAGAACAACTTAAAAAGAAGAAAACACAGCAATAGTGGTATTAGTACGAATGTTGGTGTGAATTTGTGTTTAATTTAGAACTTTTGGCTCGTAAGTATTTTGGTTGTGTTCTGTTTTCTGTTACCGAGATTAGAATGCGCAATCTGCAACGGCAATTCGGATAATTGGATGAGTGAACTGAACGACAAATGCTTGAATGGACGGATGAATGAACGCACGAACAGGTAATAATGACGAGGACGTAAGTGAGTAAGGTAAGACTAGAGTAAAGGTATTTAAATTGTTATAGTAGGGATCACTAGCTGAACAAAATACATTAAATATGGCTATGGGGATTCCAAAACGATTAAGAGACTTTGAAAAAGTGGCCTCTAGCGCCATCTACATCCGGTTGAAGTCGATGCAGAGGTAACTTTGATGAATTTCTGTGTTCAAAGAAGAACTGCGGGAAAAACGGAAAATTCGTGAACTTTTTTTGCACTAAAAAAACTTTGAAACTTCATCTTTCGTTTGAGCCCAATATCGCCTGTGTAGCTTTGATTGCCGCTACATAGAAATTCATCAAAGCATCGAAAACGTCAACCGGATGTAGATGGCGCTAGAGGTCACTTTCTCAAAGTTTCCTAATCGTTTTGGAATCCCCATACGCATATTTATCCATGGTAAAAAAATCATGCTATCATGCCAAAATACAGCTAGTGAGCCCTACTAAGGTTGTTCGACGTCGAATGTATTGACTCTATTGAATTGATTGAAATTTATTGAGTGACATGTAAGTGTAAATTTCTCGAATGGTTGCCAGAGCAGTATCGGTGGAAGGGACCATTGGGAATCTTTTCATTGAAAAAACAGCTCTGATCACTACGCTGGAAACTAGTGGAACTTTGAAGCTCTATAGACCACATCATTATTAAAAAAGGGTTTATACTGGATATGGGCATCGCCCGCCCTCGTTTCGTGAAATCTGAGTCTGAAGGTCGACGTCATTATTATAAGTAACAAGTAAATATTTTAAAAGGCGCTGAAAGCCATCATCCAGCTCTGGTTCCGTAGCTTCTCAATTCGGAACTTGAAGCAGTACTAAGCGTTGCGTCGGTTACAGCAAGATAGCGTTATATTTTGAACATCGTATCTCGGTAAATATTTATGAGTTCATGTACTTAACTACTTCAGTACAATCGAATTTCGTTCCATCTCTACAAGATCTTTCATTTCACTTTTTTTTTATTTCAAAGCTGATGATAAACTGCAATGCAATGTGTACAGTAAATAATGTACTTTATACGGCTTCCAAGTGAGTTCATAATCTTTTCATGATCGTGTTGTGTTTTTTTTTCGTTGCGAATTCCTCAATTTGTTTGGTATGCCAAATTGGCAACAAAATTTTTTTTTCTTGTCGTATTGTATTGCCATACACACGTTTATCAAAAAAGATAAACTTTTATTTTCTGTTATTGTGTATTTTCGAAAAGAATGTTGATTATCTCTCTCCCCGGCAATATAATATTATGAAAACGCAAAGCCCGACGAAATTCTTATGGGCAAAATTGAAAGCGAAGCACAACAAGTATTATATGGAATTCCAATTTCTAATTGAGTGTACGTACTCACACAACTCACATGTCAGACAAATTGCTTGTTTCAGTTGTTTGAGACACTAATTTACTCGTTTAGGTATCCGACGATGATAAGGTGTTTTGACTCCTTTTATCACACAACTGTGAGTTCGCTTGTTCAAAATGATATTGTAAAAAGCAATGAACAATCTAATCTTAGAGTGTCGTAAATAACTCAAACAACAATTGTTATGACAATGAGATGAATGTCTTCAAACTAAAGCAATCATTTTATTGGATGTTGCAATATCGGGTTTGTGTAATTCGATATTAAGTTTGTCGCATTAAAAAACAAACTGGAAAATATGTTGCCATGAGCCGTGTTTTAGTGTTGTTGATGGAATGGATTTACGAGCATCTGGGATTGATGTTTTCAGGCTAAGTAAATCGTTGCGACGTTGAATGGCGTTTTATGGAGATTACGGATTTTACGGTTTTATTTGAATTTAAATAATGTTTAAACAAACGCCAGGTATACATTGTGTTGCATTGCAAATATCAAATAAAATTTATTTCAAATTATCGTTACGAAAAATGTAACAATTCGTTAGATGTATGTTGATGGTATCCACTGTCAATATGAATGAGTGAAATAAGTTAAACGATTCTTTGTCTACTGGCCCATGGGTCCCCAATTTGTCGTATACGTGTCAAGCTAATGTCTTTGGTCATTTTTAGACCCGTTCGACCCCTGGGTGTCATAGGTTTACCTCAACATTTGTAACACATCAATCTCAACTCCCTGATTAAGCGGAAACCTATTGATGCCAAATCAGCGAAAAAAAATGTCGGTCTGACTGTTTGCACTATAAATTGAGTGAAACGCATCCCATTTTGAAAATTCTTTTTTTTTTCACTTTGAAATGTCAAATGCTAGTCTAAGTTCGAAGATGAGCCATTTTGGGTCAGAATCTTGGAACCACATAAGATCATTAGGGCTTTTCAAAACGCTACACTTGTAAATTCGTCAAATCAAAGTTAAAAAAAGTTTAAAACGGCGCCAAGCCTTTTTTGAAATAGATCGAGGAATTTGAACGGATTTCGTTTTTTTTTGCGTAACTAGTGAGGTATTGACCGTACGAACCCTACGAAAAAAGTTCTTGAAATTCCGTTGTCAGGATTGTAGCCTAGGTTCCTTGGATTGAGCGCAAATCCTGCTAACAAAAATGGCTGCCATCCGCCATCTTGGAATTTAGTAAAAAGGAAATGAAATCTTGGTGAAAATGATGTTTAGAGAGTTTCTGTCGAAAGGGAATCCTGTGTAACCATTCTTGGCTTTTCAGAGGATTTCCATTCACGTCAGCCAGATAAAATCGTCTAGCCGTCGATTTTCTAAAGAATTAACAGGTTTTTTCCCGAAATGCAGCTACAGACTTCTATGTGAAAATACACATAATACTTAGGGCGTGCTGCCCGTTCAAAGACCGTATTTCTTCTGACTTTATAACAAGCACCTCGTATTTATGGCCCACTTCGACCAATTCCGACTCAAGAGGCTGATTCATTCAAGTTAATTTATCGAACCACTCATGGAATTCACGACAGTGGCCAATGGTGAAAAGGTAAATTTGGATGATTTACAGTGTAGTTTCAATTTGCAGTGTACACCAACCACTCTTACGGGTATCTCCCTATGTTTTATCCACAACGATACAAACGTAAATGAGTCATTTATGTCCCTCCGAAAATCGTTATAACAAATGGCAACACCAAGTAAAAAAAAGCATACTCGGTAATAGCCACACCATCTAATTACATTCATTCTCGATATTCGATATCACCAAACTACTGTGATACACATTCAATCGGTTGTTTTGTGCGTCTGGCGAGGAAATTAATGTGTGTTGACACTAAAACAACATGGAATTAAAATTGGGAGAACGTTTGAAAAGATCGAAAAGACGGTTTTTTTCGTGTGCTCTGTGTTCTCTGTTCGTCTAAACATAATCATGCATCACTCATTAGCATCAATAAATAAAATTTAATCTTACAACAATGGTCAACCGTGTACAAAAAAAAAGCTGAAAGATAAATCAGACGAGATTACACGGAGTTCATTATGATTGCTTTTATAATACGAAGACGAAAAAAAAATAGTTTTGTTAGACACATTAGTTAATTGTTTTTTGTGTTTATTGAATTTTTTGTGCCCTTTGAACAGTAAAAAAAGAACCACAACAACACACAACGATATATTTAATGGATACATAAATCAACACATTTTCTGTTTATATTCACGTACATATGTTAGAATATGGATTTTCATATTACGGAGACTATGCGTTACGTACTCATACAATACGTTTTGTATAAATAAATAACAAGAATCTATTCATGTTTGAAATTAAGTTTTTTTTTCTTCTCTCCTTCAAATCTTCAACAATGAACACATTCATTCCCATTTATACCACCTATGATACAACAAAAGTAAATCTCGGAACTAGGAAAATGAAATACTAGATTGAATCCACAAATTACCGATGAATATAATCTCTTTGATGTAGGTCATTCGAGAGAAAAAAAACCACCAAAAAAACAGCAACAACAATAACAACCGAACAACATGTTCTATTATAATCGACATACGATAATGTGTATCTATGCTACAGCTACACACAAAACGTTTTCAATAAATACACAATAAAAGATAAAATAAATTGATTTGAGCAGTGACATAACACAGAACGAAATATGAAAACGATTTTTCCCTCAATGAACTCATAAACAGGCTATTGGTGCACGAAATGGAAAAGGAAGCTTTTTAATAGTCCCGTATTAAAGGAGCAAAAGCAAAAGGTTCACATTTTCGGGATTCGCGATTTGATGTTTGAAAGTTGTTAAAGGGTCAAAAATAAGACATCCTAGAGAGCGAGCGAGCCAAAAAATTTCCTCTCTTCTCCGACTCCTGGATCTCATTGAATGTCATTTCGATAGTCGTTTTTAGAATCATTTGCGGAGTCTTTTTCTATGATTTATAGAAGCCGAACGTTTGATGATAAAATTCTCCTTTGTTGGACTTCTAAAACATAAAACTTGCGAAATTCTATAGCTTAACATTTGAAACTAGCTCTGTACCTTACCTATTTCCAGCGATCAAGCTAACTTAACTATATATTTGAACGGAATTTCCAAGATGGCAGCTGTCGGCCGTTTTGTTTGACTCTTAAAATATTCTAATCGCGAAACCCTTTTAAATAAACCAACTCTCTATCTGCCCTGCAACAGGAAAAATATTCCTCATGACAACAAAAAAAGAAAGAATAATGAGGAGAATCGAAAAGAGAACATGTCGCCCATCTCACCCTAACAAGATTTTTACATACGGAGTAATATGGTCCTTTATAGTAAAATAAATGTTAAAAAAATTGAAGTACAAGATTTGAAATCAACCGATTAAAAATGATTTGATCGATGGAAGTAATTGACCCGATAGTAATACTGTCATATGTAACAGGTTAATGAAATGTAGTGCAAAAGTTCTTTAATTTTGAACTCTAATTTTGCGGCTAATTTAGGTGATATTCGAAAAACTGGGAAAATCGCTTGAAAATTTTGGAAAAACGTTCGAAGTGTAAACGTTTTACCTTTTTTTATTCGTCAAACACCGGACTATAAGGTATAATAGGAACGAGGTACGAGTTATTCATGTTGAAACTTATATGAAAAGAGTGAAATACGATTGTAACAATAACCGCTGAACTACATCACAACAATACGCATCAAATGTAATATGTGACAAAATTGTTTGAAATTGTCTTGTTTATGAAAAAAAAAACAATTATTTACGACGACATGTTGACCTTAAACATTAGATCCATATACATCAACTCTTCTTGGCTTGAATCAAATTGCCTACCTCATGCGGGTTACTAAAAACAATATCGATACCATTAGCGCCCGAAAAGGATATAATGCACGAATACACGTTCAGTTCCATTAATTGTCAACATATCGACTTATCTACGGCATATCGTATGGCAGTACTCAAATTTTCCTCGTAAATTCGTTCTTTTTTTGGACAGGTGATGAGAGTGAAACCAGAACCAACAGAATATTCTCTTACATACACTTTTATCACAGTGAACGATTGAACGAACGAAAATCTATTGAAAGACTACAGTAGAGTGCTTGTGGTTTTTCGACCTGTATGCAGCAAATGTTCGACGATTTTTATCAAAAAATGGAATTTTCTAGAAGATACGTTTCTATTTACAAAAAAGTGCGATGGAAGGAAACAGTTTCGTTCGTGTACTCGGAAGCCTACATATAAGTCGGACCGAGTCAGTTTTACTTTGATTCTTATTTTTGTTGCTCGTTACTTGGATGTTTCCTTGAATAGTCGTCAACGTGATGAAATTATTTGATTTTCTTTTTTGCTTTGACTTCTTTCAATGTCACTTATTAGATTTTCGTATGTTTTATGTTACACATAAAGAAAGCAGAAAAAGGGAGATCTTTTCACAAGGTTTATTTTTCGGATTGGTTATGGTCATTGAATAGATTACGTATCCCAGAAAATATGGTCAGACATTTTCCAAAAATAAATCACGAAGGACTTCGTCGTTTAGTTTGAGAATGGAAAGAAAACCTTGCATATTGCGTCACATAACAAGCCATAACCAAATTGTAAAATGCAACGAAGCAAAACTTTGGAAATTTTCCTTATTTTCACACTTAACGAAAACAAAAAGGAAAATCATTAAATCCTTTCTTATCAGACAAAACTGTTAATTTAAAAAGTTTTGAATTTCACATCAAGTTAAAGAGGTTTCTTGTTTCGTGGAAGTTGTAAATCTCATTGCTGCATAGATATACACATTTTCGTTGGATATTTATGCACAAAGCAGAATATCATTTCTAAATAAATATTTTCGGTCGGGTTTGGTTCAATGAAGCAAAAGAAACCGGGGGCTGCAGGTGGAATGAAATCATTCTTTTTAAGTTAATTGATGTGCATTTTGTGGATTTTTCTCTCGGATCTGCGTTATAGCTCTCAGCAGTATAATGTTACCTACTTGTTGTTTTATTCCCAGACCATACACGAGATACACGAGTAACAGAGACATGTTTCTCTTTTCGTTTTGTTTTTGTAGCGTTGCTCGTAAATATTTGATACTTTCCAGTGTACAGATTGATAATAGTACATTACTATGCCAGGGAAGGAATCTGATATTTCGTATCCAAATGAGTGAAAGTGTCCGAGGGCTTCATCGTGATACGAAATACCAGATTATTTCCCGAGTGTAAGTATAACGTTTTACTTTACGAGCGATGTAAAGCATAGGCCTCGAATCAGGACAGCTCAACCTGAAGTCTACAGTGGGTTCGGAACATATTTGAGATTTTTTAGAGTTTTCAAGTCCCAGTAAATTAAGTGTTTCCAGTCTATGTTATTTTGGCGCAAAATCTGAAAATCCCTTAGCGAAACACTGGGAATACCTTAATTGGCTGAGATGTCCAGGACTTTTCCTGGCCGGCTACAGATTCCTTAAAAAGCAATTTTCCATTTTACTGGAGCTCAGAATATCTGAATGTGTTTAGGTCTGAACCTGAACTGAAAATTTTTACCTGACCTGAATTTACCTGAAATCTGAAAATATGTAAAAGTTCAGGTAGATCAGGTCTGAAGAAATGTCAGATTTACCTGAAATCAGGTCAGATCAGTTCAGATTGAAATATTCTCAGGTCGACGTGAAATTCAGGATCAGATCAAGGGATAACCTGACTTGTTCCGAGTTCCGAGTCTTAACTGTCTTTATGGATGACCTATATCATAAACCTTCTATGAAGTTAGGAAAGTCTTTTTACAAAAAAAATATTTGGAGTACAAAAACGTGAAGCACCACAAACCGTCTCGTAAACTGTCAACTGTAAACATCTAATGTACCAAAACGCACAATGAAGATAACGACATTCCTTTCTTATCATCTAATGAACTTATATTCCCCATAAATTCTTCAAAATCATTTCCCTTCTGGCAGATATTTTATTAAAATAAATAAATCATTTCATTGCGTTCAGATTCCACATATATTCGTGTCTTCATCGCAAACAGATAAATATTTGCTACCTTCAATCATTCATTTATTTCATGATCAAGGAATCTAGCGAAAATTAAGTGATTAATTAAATCGCAATGCATTCACGACAAACAAACGAAATACAAACAAACAGAAAACATGTGTACTGTGTGTTGTATAGGTGTCATCATCCATTGCTGTATTAAGATAGAATTTGATGAACTCGAAATCATATTATAAATTGTTAACATGTTAAACATTCCAACGAAATGAATCACAATTGTGTGATAAGATAAAATGAAAATGTACGACACGTCTTTGTGTGGTTTGTTGGTTGGTTGATTTTTTTTTTAAACAAATAAAGCAAACACTCTACACTCTACAATTATCATACAACACATATATGTGTACTCACGGGAAAACCGAAGTAAAATTGCAAAAAATTAAATTTAAATTGAAACGCAATAATACTCCCAAGCGAGCTCCCAGCAGTAGAACAATGAATTTTCTGTTGTTTTTTTTTATTCATCAGGTTAATTTGCTCAATAAAAACCTTACTAATCCAACCAACCATGTCTAAATACGTTAAATTGATGATTAACTAGTAAGTCAATTATTGTATGTGCTACGAACGGAATGCATCACTTAGCAAATTGGCAACATCTACAAAGAGTTATAACAGACGAAATGAATAATTTGAAGTATTTTCCGTTTTTTTGCTTTTAAATTCAAAATAAATAAGTTGAAACAGTTTACCGAAGTCAGAGAGAGAGAGAGAAAAAAAATGTTAAATTTCGTTGTTTACTTTAACGTTTTCAATTTTAGAGCAAATTTTGCATACCGTGCGCAATGTATCCTTGATATTAACCTCAATTGCAAGCGATGTAAACGGATGGTATATTCTATAGTAAACATTTCGACTTTAGCGTTTAGCCGCACGCTCTCTCCATCCACTCTGTTTCGAATACTTGGGCCGTAAAATAAATTTTTCAATTATTGCAACTTCCAAAAATAAACGTTTAGTATCAATAAAATGACGTTGGCGAAATATATTTCAACATTTCAACCACTTGCTGGATATTGAAAAATGTGAGCGTAAACTTTGTACAACATATACTGCGTTATGGTTGGCCAATGAGTATTCGAAACTCGTATACTACGAATTTCATTTTAGTCCGATGGATGTGGGTGAGAACAAAAAAGAGCAAAGTGGTTACACTTTTTATGCACAGAAATAATGCTAAAGTCGGTTATTGTATTTTAATCTATTTTTTTACAGTTTCCATCAGAATAACAATTCCATCGAAACTGATAATTAGTCAGCAGCAGAGGTTGCAGATGCAATTTTTAATTGTTTCATTTTTTCCAATTCAAATGTTTATTGGATTTTGGTCTTTAATTTGAATTTTATCATATTTTCTTTCCGATAAAATGTTTTTTTTTTCATCCGTACGGCATGAGCAACCTTATGCTGAAAACAAACGAGGCATTCAAAACGTGTTTTGGTCCTTGTTTTCATGACGAAATTGTCGCAACTGTCAAATAAATTTAGAAATTTCTCTATCGAAAATTGCGATTGCTGCATTTGTCAATGAAAATTAGGACCAAAACACGTTTTCAATGTCTCGTTTGTTTTCAGCATTATTTTTTCCTCTCAAATGACGCTTTGACTCTCTCCCCCCCTCTCTCTCTCTCTCTCTGATGACAATTCAGGTGAGAAATTTTTTATTTTCTGACCTCTTGGGGGGAACAAGAGTACTTTCTCTTTGCAAGTGGATGAAAAATTCACCTCGGGGAGAAATAGGAAATTCCAACTCGAACGAATTGTTTATAGTACCGAATTGACTGACGCCACCGATTTTCGACCATCGATTTAAATGAGTTGAACGAGAAAAAAAAATTGCAAAGTATTTCAGACTAGGTTCTGTCCCCATCGACTTTGTAAATTATTCACGTCGCTAATAGTTAAACCCTGTCGCACCTTCCATCTTTGAATAAATAATTTAAAGAAAATTGTTATTAAGCTAAAAGTTATAAGTGTTCTGCTGTGGTTTTCAAACTCGGATTATCTGACACAAGCGAATGAAGCTATCGATTTTCGATGCAAATATTGGCTGATTTCTCGGTTTTTAAAAGAAAATTTATTATTTAAAGTGCATCCGAGAGCGACGGTGTTCCTCAACAGGGAGTTGAAAACGGATTATCTAAAGTAGAAACATCTTAACCGATTTTGACTCCTAATGCATTTGCTCTCGTATTCTCTCTAAAATTCGAAAATAATTTTCAAATCTCATTATATATTCCTGCATTATTCCCACTGGGTCGTCGTTGTCGGTCGGGGGAATATTTCTCTTTATCCTTTCGGAATGATGTGAGACGAAATGTTGGAATAAATTTTGTTTAAGCAAATAGACAAAATCGAAACGTACACAAAGTAGACATCCAACATTGATACATTATGATATCCAATTTAAATAAATTGAAATTCAATAATATTAAATTATTAATAGAACTGGAGCCACTGTAAAGTGCTCTATGACTTTACGACAAAGTTATAAATTATCGACGATCGATTTCTATTCCCGACCGAATAGAACAATCAAAATAAAAATGATTTTTTTTGCATAATAAATTGCTTGATTGAAAAACCGCCAAACCTATGCGCATTTTATTACCGAAACACTGTCTCAGATATTGATACACAATAACATTTATGATGGAAACGACTTTGTATGCGTTCATAAAATCGACGAAATTATGGCACGAACATTCGACTATTTTTATGACTTAATTTTTCTGACACACAATGATTGACGATATTTTGACAGGAAATGGATTAATTTCGATCGGAGAAAGGGAATGGGGAATATTTTTGCATAGAAAATAATTTACGAACAGTATCGTTAAAGTCACACACCCACACATACAGCATCCATTCACTTTTGACGAAACATAATTTTTCAACAGCACCCGATTGAAGTCAATAAATCAATATTTTGTGTGTTTAAAAACACCATCGGAAAAGTTTCCCCAATTTTCCATTCGAAACTTTGTCTTGTATTTTATCCAACAAAAATAGTTATTTGTTAACCGTGGGGAGAAAATAGGAAATTTCACCAAGAGGGAAAGTTTGCGAAAGTAATTCGCTCAAGGTGGAATTTTCTATTTCCTATTTCCTATTTCTACCTGAGGTGAACAACGTTTTTCATGCTTGTGTTTTGCGAAAAACCGCATTTTTGTCCACTTTGAAGATGATAAAATGAACAGCGTATTTTGGTATTCAGCCATTTTAGGTGAGAAAATGATCATTTTCTCATCTAAAATGGCGGGCTCAGCCATAATTGGATGAGAAAATGATCATTTTCTCACTTAAAATGGGGCCAAGAGTAACAACAAAACGTTATTTTCACAAACGCTTCATAGTGGACAAAATAAGGATTTTGGCATCGGTAGCGTGAAAAAAAGTCTTTATTTAAGTACGAACAAACTTTACTTCATAATAAATACAAGGACGAGAAGGAGTTTATTTTAAAGTTAATGAGCCGATTATCTTTTCTTTTCGGATTTTGTTTTGTTTTTTTATGTTGTGTTTTATCCCTTCAAGCGTATTGCTTGTATGTGTATCATAATTTACGCACGTAAGAATCGTGTACATCTTCTATATATATAGTGAGCTGCACATAGCCATTTTTAAATTTATAATAACGACCCACCATTTTTATTACTTCTTTGCAAACTGATACACATAGAGCGGTAAAGTGCTTGGGTGGTCGACAACTGTGTGTCAGATTTACGAGTTGTGGTATTTTATTATTATTTCGTCAACGAAATGGGACATTAAAATGATTAGCGTGAAAATTCAGAAAGCTAAATATGGTTTTCGTGCAGTTCCGTTGCGAAAAGTGAACTTTTTCGAGCACGGTGATTATGACATATTTTACATGCTTTTGAGCTTAGAATTGACTTTTCATCCCTTGGGTTGTAATAAGCTACTTTTGACCCCATGGAAAAACAAAGAATGTGTAACCAAATGCTTATTGATCAATTTTATATAAGTTTACCAATAATGGACGTCTTGATCGTCCATACAATTTCTCGTCTCTTTAGAGATAAGTTGGCTTTCGAAAAACATTCTGCCAAATCGGATGCATATTTCAGGTGGACCTAAAAATGTATCGTTCGTAGAAGCCACAACCGTTTAAAGAAAATTCGTCGACACTTGTGTGGCAGTCACACTGTGGCTAGTTGGGGGTGACCAAAAACCGAAAGCATGCAATTTTCAATGTAGAAGATCGTGAAGCTCCATTAGAAAGGTCCAGGGCCTATTTTTGGATTTTTTTTTGGAATGGAGGTCGCTCCGTAGTGTCGACAAATTTTAAATCCAATAAGAACTTATTTGTCACGAAAGTGCATGCTACCTACCTTTCTCAGGGCCTATTTTTGTAAATTTTTTCCAAAATTGCCAAAAAATTCCAAAAACTGCGAACATTCAAAAACCGAATTTTTCGATCATGTCGAACGGTTTTGGCAACTATTGAGCTCAGCCTTGCGTTTAAACCGGCTCTCAATGATTTTGTTTGATTATTGACGCTCTCATCTTGCAAATTAATCATGCTCGACTTCATTTGAAAGCGGATTGCTCGACTTCATTTGAAAGCGGATTGTGTCAAGAATCAAACAAAATAATTGAAATTTGGGAATTTTTGACAATTTAATTCCCCTAAAATAGGCCCTACGCTACTTTCGTTTGATAGCTTCACATCTAGGCACACAAACGACCACATTCCACAAATTGTTGCATAAATAACTGTTTGTTCTTTTCTTCGTTGGCCGTTTTAATACCCCTCTCTCTTTAAAATAGAGAAAGTCTCTCGTTTTATGATTTTCATTAAAAAATTCAACCACACACAACAATAGCGATGGATAGATCTATGCGCGCAATAAATCCCCGATTTGATTAAAAAAGGCTTCAACTGGCTTATCGTTTGAAATTACATTTCTTCTGCTTTTGCCTTTCTTACCGACCCATAAGGCAAAATGTGGAGAATTAGAGATGAATGTTTCGGTTGTAGAAATGAAAAGAAACTATAAAAACCGCAAAAGCGGAATGTATATTATATATCTCTGTTGGTGTAGTAATGTGCTTTATCTTGCATAAATACTGAACTCGATTATTATGTCATAAAAATCCCATCATCGTATAAATATAATGACCTCAGATACTATAACGACTCGGAATATCTTAACAACACACCGACTTTTGCAAAACGAAACAGCTAAAAGTAATTTAAACTTATGTTAATGTACGATTTTCATTGTTCTTAACTATTTTCCAATTACGTTAACACCAACTGGAACTTTAGAAAATTGGAACAGACTTTATATCTCTCCGTTCAGTATGTTTTCTGCATGGTGTGTGTACATTAATGAAAACTAGATTAGGTTTAATACACTTAAAAACACTTAAAGGAAGTTGAAAGTGCTCAATTTTCTGAATAATATTCATTGTGTCTTGTGTGCCAGTGGGAATATTCGATGAAACATTACTCGATTGTTGGATGTATATGTTGTTCCGTATTCTCGAACCCATTTTACATATAAATTGCGATCGAAATGGTTGTATCATTAGTGCACAAGTATTTCGATTTGGATATTTTAAAACAAATTGCTCAAAATGAAGTGTTTTAGTGGGAAACATGCACGAAACAGGTGAAAGTGAAAATATTTTCGAAACTCCCACACACCCACACACACACACACACACACACTGAAAACTATTGATTGATTGGTTAAACGCTGTCATCGTTACGAGGCTTATAAATGCGGAATTCATTCAAATGGAAATTGGTTTTCTTTTTCTTTGCGTTTTTCGTTTTGCTGAGTGGTTACTGGCATGAACTTTATTTTGACATGAAGAATTTAGCGCATCTGAAACGGTGGAACAGTGCGATTACTTCTCTTGTCAAAAACTTGCTTCAGCTGGGATTTTTCAATAATTAATCGTTTCGAATCGACTATAAATGACATGTTATTAATACAATCTCTTTGGTATACCTGCAGATATAGTGCCGAACACTGAACATTCTATAGTAATAGAGTATGTAAAGAGTTGGGCAGGGCTTATTATTCGATTTTTTTTTCGGGAAATTCATCAAAACTAAAATTTTGTAGGAATTTTTTGTAGGTTTTTTTTGACATTTTTAGTACTTTTTAGGAGCTTTTAGAAATTTACAAGAATTTCTAGAATTTTTCAGGAATTTTTAGCCCCGTACGAAGTACTGGGGGCTTATAAGATTAATATGCCGTTTGTAACACGTCGAATTGGAAGCAGACAGTAAGGGCAAAGCATTTGGTTATGTTCATAGATGACGAATCCACAATAAAAAAAATGTCCGTCCGTCCGTCCGTCTGTGACCCCTCTAGCTTGAGCAAATCACAACCTTTTTTCAAAATTCTTTTTTTCCCCGATTGGTATCGACAAAAGTAAGGTCAAGTTCGAAAATGGGCATGGTAGGGTCGGCCGTTCCAGAGCTAGGGCCCTATAGGTGTTTTTCAGTCTTTCGACGATATCTACCGAAATACGCACGCAATAGCTGCTTGTGATATATCAAATGAAAGGTATTGACGAGTAGAACAAAGTTGCTGAACATTGTTTTTGGGTAAGATGCAACGCGGGCTTGTTGGGAGGGCTTAAAAGTCGTTACTCGGCCCTAAGTGTTTTTTGCACATAAATCGAG
The DNA here is from genome assembly GCF_014529535.1 of Bradysia coprophila. Lineage (NCBI taxonomy): Eukaryota > Metazoa > Arthropoda > Insecta > Diptera > Sciaridae > Bradysia > Bradysia coprophila. The sequence goes on from NW_023503374.1 coordinate 2,476,014, forward strand.
TAAATCTCATCCGATTTTGCTAGATTTAGTTTTTTATGGAAGATAATTGAATACCGAAAAGAAGTGTCGAAAAAAGTTTCAAATTTGGGCCCTTGGACTAAGGCCGCTACTCGGCCCAAAGTGTTTTTTGCACATAAACCGAGTAAATCTCATCCGATTTTGCTAGTTTTTGTTTCGTTTGAGAGATAATTGAATACCGAAAAGAACGTGGCGAAAAAAGTTACAAATTTGGACCCTTGGACTAAGGCCGCTACTCGGCCCTAAGTGTTTTTTGCACATAAATCGAGTAAATCTCATCCGATTTTGCTAGTTTTTGTTTCATTTGAGAGATAATTGAATGCCGCATAGAATGGTGGCAAAAAAAGTTTTAAATTTGGGCCCTTGGACTAAGGCCGCTACTCGGCCCTAAGTGTTTTTTGCATATAAATCGAGTAAATCTCATCCGATTTTGCTAGTTTTTGTTTCATTTGAGAGATAATTGAATGCCGAATAGAATGGTGGCAAAAAAAGTTTTAAATTTGGGCCCTTGGACTAAGGCCGCTACTCGGCCCTAAGTGTTTTTTGCACATAAATCGAGTATATCATCCGATTTTGCTAATTTTTGTTTTATTTGAGAGGTAATTGAATACCCAATGGAAAGTTGGCAAAAAATTTTGGGTTTCTAAAATAATGTCGTAAATTGTTGGTTTTATTTGAGAGGTACTTCGTACGGGCTTTCGTAATTGCGCTATGCGCAATTTTAAAAATGAACACTTTCAGTAAATTTGATCATGCCCAACTTGACTTGCATTTTGGTAACAGACGCATTAGAGGGTTGTAGACGTATTAGGGTTCCGGGCGTATTACGGCTACGGACGTATTATGGTTACGGACGAAATAGGATTACGAGTCGTACGGGGCTAAGTCGCAGCAAACGCTCCGACTGTTCTGATGCCTTGTTTGAAATTGAAATTCTGAATAATAAGCCCTGATTGGTAACAACAAACATATAATGGGTTGTTCGTTGCATCGTATGCATGATCGATACGAGCCTGTAAGACAATAAAATACCATACCCTCAATCAATCTACCAACTACACGACCCATGCATGCACAAAATACCTAACGAGTTATGTATTGGCACACATTTAATCTATGGCAGAATATATGCAAGAAATTTCCATAATTTAAATATATTCCTCCGCACATATCAGTATACGATCGGACCATCATTGTTCCACCGCACAATATGCACTTAAAATAAAATAGTTCAACTATAAAATGAAATGAACTTAACACAAAAATTGTTATCCATAGTGTTCACGAAAGTTATACACTCTCTTTGTATATATCGGGGTATTATATGGACGGACGGATGGTGTATAATATAAAATACTTAAATGTATATCGGCACCGCATCGTTTTTCTAACCAATAAATAAAATATGTTACAGGTCACAGGTCCGAACCCATATTCTTTGTGTAGTAATAGCATCACCGAACATCCAACCAGACATTATGTGAAAAAAGAAGTTAGAGAGCAGAAAAAAAAATTGCTTATCGTCTTTTTCGATATACATTTCCTATTCATTGACCATATAATGAAAACTTATAGCTTTTTGCTATTTTCCAGCAGATATTTATCGAAAAAATAAATTTATTAAATATGTTCGATGTTCAATATACCGAGAATAATGCAATACATTTACATCATTCCATTCGATGTTTGGTACACACACATCTTATAACAACATGATGGGTATCTAGAGTAAAAAGGATATGGTAATAGTTTCAAAATGTTCTTAATTAATCATAATTTTGAGTCGAAATTTAGAGCTCCCTGGCGAGAGAGGTCACGCACTTCAATTAATCCATTTTATTCATTCAATCCATTAATCCAATTCTGTGCCGGAATCCGGAATTGAATTGTTTTTGCCTATTTGTAAGATCGTAATGATGATGATTATTACACGGAAAAAAGAGTGCGAGAAACACTTTTCCTAACTAGTGTTGGAATATCGCTGTTCCTAACTTATGCTGAAAGGTTTTTTTTGCGAATGAGCGAATGAGAGGTTTATAGCACGAGCCGGAGGCGTGCGTTAGGAAAATAACTATCTTCGCACTAGTGCGACACAGTTTTTTTTCGCACTCTAAAACTATCAGTTATGTCTCATCCATACTGAAGAAATATTAGGGCCACTGTTCACACCGTTCAATAGATGAGTACAGAGTTCGTGAAAAATGCATGCAAAATCGATCTCTGCAAAATGCTTGCAAAATATGAGACAAAATGTATGAGCCAGCTGTCAAATATTTTGCAAGCACAGTGTAAACATCAGGTTTCCACCGAGCTTGCAAAATATTTGACATATAGCCCATACATTTTATGTCATATTTTGCAAGCATTTTGCAGAGGTCGATTTTGCATGCATTTTTCACGAACTCTGTACTAGCCTAATGTTTAAAAAGCAATACACATCGTCAACGGGATTTTCGTCTAACTGACTGAATCACATTACCAACAAACAATTACATGTAACACAAAGAGACATTATTGGTACTAAATCCAAGACGCCTAATAACCGATTCAATCAGATGTCATTATTGTGGACAACAACCTGATGAAACCATTTATTTGTGTTGCAGTTGAGTTTCGAGCCCACAACTGGCCACCCAATAATTCAATGTGAAGTCTCAACAGACAGTACCAAAAAATAATCCCAATACATGGAGCTTGTACGTGAATGTTAAGCGAATCATAAGAAAAATGAAAGACATTTCTACAAAGAAAATTTTCATTGTTAATCCAATTACATTTTTCTAATGATTCGCTTAACATACCCATGCATAAAGCTAAGACCTTAGATTGTGAATATTTTTTGCACGTGATTGCAAACAGTGACCAGGGAAATATTGTTTGTGTCATATAACACGAATCCGGTGCTGACACATTATCATACTACGCTGGTTTTGGAAACATTTACATCATTTTAAGTTTCAATTTCGAATATTTTCATTGATCGTCGCCATCAGTTGAAGGGAATAACCGGTGAATTAATGTTAACTGAATAAATGAAGCGGAGGAACAATAACAATAGCAACCGAAACATGGAAATGAAAATGTAGCGAAATTTCGAGGTGGTTAATCATAACTTTTCGTAGCGGAAATACATTTTCAATTATAAAGTTGAGTGTAATTTTAATTGTTTTGTGTTCTGAGAATTTTACCTCGATAAAACAGACGTTTTTTTCGTTGTGCATACCGGGAGATTTGAGTTGCATGACAGAAAAATATTTCTGGAAAAATGTTCCTGGCATTCTAAAGACTATTTAAGCTTTTATAAATGGCAAGCGAGTCATGATGTAATCATTGAATCTAGTACTTCTGTTGCTTATGTAATTTTTAGATTTCTAGAAGCAATTTTTGTGTTTACTCATAGATTAACACTGAAATAACAAGCGTCAAATTTCAAGGTTTTCCAGGTAAAATTGATCAAATAGTCCGACGATTAGTTAAAACAGAGGGTAAAGCCAAAGTATATCCCCAGGCAATACAACGGGAAAAAGGTTTAAAATATATAGACTAGACACTCAAGGTAACGCAAATGCGCCGTTACTCACGTATCCTTTTCAGTTGAACATAGTTTCGTTATGTTGAACACACATTGAATTTGTTTGCGTCAAGTTGCAGCAAGTGGTGAGGTGAATTCAATTCCACACAAACTTAGCAAGTTAAAACAATAAATTCTCACAATGACAATCCTACAAAAATGAATTCACCTGAAAGTCGGGATCGATAATTTCTCTGATCCGCTGATGATTGGCATTACCTTCAGTGTTTATATACTTTGGGTAAAGCGAACTTGCAAGGATTAGGAACTTCTGGGCAAGAGGAAATTGAAATTTTTTGTGTAATTGTTTCGCCATGTCGTTTAGACATATTTCCAGCAGACCATTACGTGAAACTTATTGCATTCCTAGACTATGGCTTAAGATTAATGCACGATTTTTGGCGATCATATGTGTAAGACTTAAACCCATCAATATAAAACCGTTTTATGATGAGAACATTGTCTAGCAATTCCAACTAAAACCAATAGGCCCAATAAGTGAAACGAACCCAAAAAAAAAGTATTAAAAATTCGTGTGGCCTTCTTGAGAACACAACAATTTACCCTTGAACGGCTATTATATATATGAAATATCGTTTTATATGGACATGGACTGGACTAGTTAAGGTATATCTCTGTTTATTATGAAAAGTTACTCACATTATTGGCATTGATTGATAATTTATATTTCGAAAACAAAATTATTTTTTATTTTTTATTTCTCGATTCATTTAAATTGTGCCTTTCATCTTGATTTCATCCCACGTTTCGTACGCAAAATTATGCTCTCAAGATAATGTTGTAAAAACGATATACCTATCAATGTATTTATTATTAAGATCACACCGATTAATTCATCATAAAATTTAATTGGGCGGGCGTGAATCGGACAACAAAAAATTTATTATAAATAAAATAATCAGACAAAAAAAAATGCGACTTGTGTAAGGTAGGGACAAAAAAAAATTGTGAGACTTTTGTTCTGGTTTGTTATGCCTTTTGTTGAGAGCGCGGTTTTCAATTCTTCTTTTTTTTTTTGTTCCTCCTAACCATATCTACCTTTTGCTTAAATATTATTTTGATTATATTAATTCAAAATGGGCAAACAGACAAAAAAAGACTTGTGTTCAATTGCTATTTTTCTCTATAAATAATATTGTGAATGGAATAAAGAATGGATGAATACTGGCTCGTAAGTATAAAAAAGGTAATTTTTTATTCGTCATCTTCAGAAGAAACCATCAACAACATTGTATTATTGTTATTTATTGTTATTTTAGCTTCTTTTAGTCTCGTTAAGACTTCATTCTCTCTCTGACTCGATACACACACCATATTTCGTAGAATATATATTTCTAATGCTTCGTAAAGATTTTAATGTGTAACGAACTAAATAACAATGGAATTCAATGGAAAATAAAATAATGTCGCACGACGACGACGTCGGTTTATAATAAAATTAATGATTTTTTTTTGGTTCGAGGGAAAAAAAAAACAAAAAAAAAATTTTGTTTTTCGGTTAACAATGAAGTGGATAGAATGAATGTGAATCACTTTCAATGATTGTTATAGTCTTTATTGGGGGATTATTTATGGTATTTGTTGGTTTTTATTCAAAGATAATTGGACTTTTCGATTCAATGCTCCTTCATTTTTCTATTCAAAAGACTTTGCAGGAATTTTCCCTAAATACTTCTAAATAAGCCGAAAGCTTGTCTGCCTGTGAGCCATTCATTAGGCCGTAATTTGAAATAACATAATTTCATCTACTGTAATGTCAAAATATTCATAATTGGTACCACCGATTCAGTATGTAAATGGAGTAAATTTGTACACTAACCGATCCGTTGTAGGAAATGTAGTGGATATCAGTGCGTAAATTGACAGGTCCGAAGAAGAAGATGTGTTTTTGCATGAAAATAATGAATCTTTTCACTGAAATTGTGTTCATTCGTCGTGAGTAGATAAAATCTTGTTATTGACTCGCTTCGCTCGTATCAGCAATCTGACATTTAGTGGACAAAACAATCCCATTTACCAGCTAGTCAGCAAAATAGCTGTTAACTGATACGAAAATTGTATATTTAATTGCACCACAACCTTGCACAAAGACGATTTTTATAGCACTTGTGTCAAGGTCTGCTACAAAAATCAACTTGTGTGTTACGAGACGTATCATCTAATTTTGCAGTTGACAACTCCAACAAAAAAAACGCTCAAATGATTAAGGAATAACGTTGAAATGCAATAAATGCAAATTTCTATACAAGTGCAGAAAAGTTTGCAACCATTTCTATGCCATTACGGAAAAGTTTGTCAAATAAATTGTGCTGCCATAGATTTTGACACTACAACTGGGTAATGATTCGACTGGAAAATTTATTTGAATAAAGATCTGGTGAGAGCTGTCAAACACTTACACAAAAGAATTTCTCCTTCATTTGACACATCGCGCAAGTTCAAATTACGGGAGAAAGAAGAAATTCTTTAGTGTAAGAGTTGTGCCAGCTTCCGCCAGCTGTTTATTTTCTTCAAAACATTTCCCAATCGTAACAGGCTAACAAGCTAGTGAAAATGGTTCCGAATAATCCGCCTTATCGACATTGCTGCCAACATGACAATATGTCATACTATTGTAGTAGTCAATCCCGAGAAATGATAAGTTGGTATGCCTGTGGCCTGGTCTTAAAGTAATTATACCTAGAGAGGAAATTTGTACGATGAAATGAGGTCCCAACATCAGTTTCTGTAAGATACATATTTCGTATAACTTTACACCAATACATGTATGCGTTGACGTTTCTTCGCTTTTGATAGTTCGATTTGCCCTCTTAAATAAGAGGGCAAACACACATACCAATAAACATTTCGTATTTCATGTTGGGACCACATATTTTACGTAATTTTGTTCGAAATTTCCTCTCTAGGTATAATTACTCTTAGGGCCTGGTAGAATGCGTATCTGAATGACAGCTAAATACAAAATTGGGTCCATTCTCTCCCAACAAAATTTCTTCCTTCTTCCAGCGCTCAGACATAAAATCATAGACTAAATCATATTCAAATCTTACAGTGCATTGTAGTGCAATAATAATGTAAATAATGACACACAGGTCCAAAATCGTATCCTGATGAGAGACTACCATCCTCACAGACTCTCGGCCTAAAACCCATTGTACGATTTGTCACACGACCACTTCCATTTCGATTTTACTAAAGCATTTTGATTTATCAATTAGTTCCAATTTTCGAATTATACATTCAAATGTGACATTGTTGTAAATGCATATATTCAAATTCCCTATTACCTAGCGATAGCACCCACCCATCAACAACAATTAATTTTAATCGAAATGGAATTTAAATGTGAAATTTGAAACCCATTAACTGTGAAAATTGTTCATGAATCTATTGAATTAATGCAGTGAAATGTTGTTGATCTGCCTACCTTTACAACAACTGTTAATCCAGACACAATTACTTGAGATTATATGCAATCCAGCTGCTAATAAAATTTCAATTACATGGTCAGTGTAACTTAAAACATGAGCACACTGTGTACCGTATTACACCGTTCGCTGATGTATCACATTTCCTATTATACACACAACTATTGCTGGAACTTAATCTTTAAATGAAACTCTTCTTGCGTACAAATGTGTAACTACGGAAAACAACCGACTGTTTCTTAAGTCTTTTTTTACGGTCGTACCTCGTTGTGTATTCATGAGATATAAATTCCCATAAATTAATTAACTTAAGTAGGTAGGTGTTGATAATAAAATATTCAAAGCGAATCCAATATTTTATTCTCCACACAATAAATTCATTAAATTACATTAATGCGCGTGATTACTGAAAAAAAAACGAAAATTTATGAGTTTATTGGAAAATTAGAGAGCTAAGCCCAGCATAATCGATGAGATTGAAATGCAGGAGTGCCACATAATTCAGTATAGAAAATTCAACACGACAATGGGATCGTTTTATGTAATATTTCTTATAAACAAAAATTGCGCTGTTATTTCCACAAGCTAGCTTTTGTTCTCGAAGTAATTTCGTATGCAAGCGATGCATTCGAACTGAAAGCATTTCAGAAAATCAACAATTAATTAAAGATTTACAGTAAAAAGGCTTCAACAGAACTAGCTAGGTATAAGTCGTACATATGCGGTGCATGTTGTTGGAATTGGCTTTCATCCAAGAGACATTTTAAATGTTCGATAATGTTCTTTGTATTTTACAAATTGATTCATCCATTGGTTGAACCACCACATTGCTTTCAAGAGATCTAAAACCAAATGGTAGGTAAAATTCAATTGCTAACAAAAATTATGCGCCACATCATAGCACTGCTATTAGCATTAACACCGGGCTAACGAGGCTTCAAATTTAGAGGCTTAACGGATGAGAGCTAACTCTTACGATGGTTTTTCATATGTGCGTTGTAGTTTACCTAATTTTTTCCTCTGAGCTGAAACTTTGAGAGTCTTTGTTGTGAAAAACGATGTATTCACCTCTGGAAAAAGTAGGAAATTTAATTCCCTCGATGAACAAATAACTATTTCATGCGTGTGGGGTGATTTACCTTATTTTCTACTCTCATTAGGCCATGAGAAAATTGTGTTATATTGAAGATTCGTCGAATGACATTTTTAGTGAGGAAAGTGCAGCCCTTTCTTTCACGTGGGGATAAAATAGAAATTTTCTCACTTGAACTGTCACTTTGTTTTTGTTTTCAAAAATGGTAAGTCGAAAAACGGTAAATCACACTTATGAAAACCGTTATGTTCACCTCTGGGAGAAAAAAAGAAATTACAATTCGAGCAACATTACGTCACTCGCTTCATCACAAACATCGCTCTTTCTGGAATTTCCTATTTTTTCCCTCGGTACACCAATCAAACATACACTGACTTTCCATCAGCATCCGTAAATATTTTCTATGTAAATGCTAGGACCATTGCTATGTCCACATTCGAATTTTATTCGAGAAAGGAACATTCACAATTTCACTATTGTTCTGATATGACAAACTACGAGTAATATGTAATCATGTATTGAGTGGGCACGTTTAATGATTTAGAATTGTGATTGCATGTTACATTTGTCTTGTACAATAGAATAGCGACTGCGAACAAGGCTGTAAACTTTGGGGAGGTCACGCAGAAACAGATACGTGTGTGACACACCACATTTGACGATAAAATGGCGTGTTAGTGGTACAACGATTTTAAAAACGGATTCAAACACACTCATTTTCATACTATTTTGACATGAATGCGTTCCAAGATAAATCCACCCGCTTTGAAGAATCTGCCATACCTGGTTTGTACATTCATTCAAACCCACAAATTATGTGTTATTCCACAAATCAATAGACATTTTAATGCGTCAGAGCCAGCGAAAGAGGTTTACTTTATCAATCTTGTTATTATTATAGTTTGTAGAACTCTTCACAGAAAAAAAGCCGTCCAACCACATTAAAAGCCGAAAATCGTAAAACGATCAAATAATATTATCATCATATTTGGCGAAAGAAACGTTTTATGTTATTGCTAAATTATTAAAATTTCGGTTTTTTATTTAATAAAAAAATTAAATAAACATTTCGAGACGACGGGAAAATAAAGTATTTTTTAACGGTTATTCTTCCGAATCTTTTTTTGGTGTTTGCAAGCTCATTTAGATTTTTATAACGAAAGTATGCAATTATATCGAGAAGGAGAATTTTTTTGTTTCCATTTTCAATAAAAAAAGGATTTTTAAATATTTCTTTTTATGCAAATGCATATAAATTAAAGAAAGATTACAGATTCTCGGTAAGAAGGTAGAGCAAAAAACTCCATATATTGCCGTAAATCACTAACTTTATCTAATAAACGATCGTATTAATTTACTTTTTGTCTTTAGATCCATTTATTAATGTCGCCTTTGTTTTGTAGCTGATCTTCTCTTGAAAGATCAATACACGACTGAGAGAAAAAAAACCTATTAAGCAAGCAGTCTACTATAGTGACAAAGTTCTTTTTTATTGTAATCTTAAAAATAAATATTATGTTGATAAGCCCATTAACGATAAAGATCACTATTTGCATAAAGTAGCTGGACGAACGCGTCTATTGATAAAATAATTTTTTTTTTAAATAATTTTATTTAATAATGTATTAGATCAATATTGTCAATAAATCTTACCGACTACAGGTGGCAGATAAAAAATTATTTTGTTTTATAAAAACGATTTTTCGCATGACTTTTTATTGAATTTTGTTTTCCTAAATTATTTTTTAAAAATCAAAACCGATTAGATTGTGTGAGATTAGATTGTGAATCGGAAATGGAATATAAGTTTACTTGCCTACGTGCATCGACGGTTGCACTTTTTATAATTTCCTTACGAAACGTTTCCATGACATTATTGACCTCGACTTCGCCTCGGATCGAAGACTTTGCATACACTCGGATTTTAAAGATCCCTAGTTAAATAAATGTCTTTTTCTATTGACTTTGGATCGCATTACCAGTCTGAATATGTTTTTACAACCTGCCCCATGCGAAAGTTGACCATTACATAGCAATTTGTCCAGTGTAAAATTATCCATTACATGTTGAAACAACTTTATGATACTCCCAAACGCACTAGTGTCTTTTTGAGCAACAAGCTTTGGCAAATGGTTTACGACAAGTTCCCAAACTCACTCGTGTCTTTTTGAGCAACAAGCTTTGGCAAATGTTTTACGATAAGTTTTGTTGTATACGTCACCTTCGGATCAGATATACACACTCTTCACTTGTCGAAGATACAGTTACCTCATGTAATGAATTACTTTCGCAGCATCCAATGTAAATTACTTTATTAAGGCCCTATGCTTTTATTCTATTCAAACAGTATCAAAAGCTTGTTTTACCTGGAAATTTTATCCAATGGCTGTGATATCTAACATACTAAAAATTCATAGTAATGAATCAAAAACAAAACTTTCAGAAATGCTTATGAGGAATTCTATTGTACCTACCAAAATCGGACGAAGTTTCTAGCGGACTTTTTTATATGCATAATAAGGGCATGCATATAAAAAAGTCCGCTAGAAACGGAAGTCAGAACTTACGTCAAAAAAATTTAAAAACCGAAAACATGCACTTTACATATGAAGTTCTTTGTAGATACAAGAAAGCTACGTAGTCGTGCGGGATATCGTTGAAAAAGTAGAGGAACTTACTCTTAAGTTTACACTTCAAAGCAACAACTATTTTTGGGAAAACATTTTCCCAAATTTTTCATAAATTTTCCTGAATATGAAAAATTAACGAAAACAAGGAAAAGGCTTCTTAGCCTTTGTGAAAATTCATTATTGAAAAAAAAACTGAAAAGCTAAGGACAGTGGCAATCAGGGAAAACATTTTGTTTTTGGTATTTATGTTTCTTTTAAGTTACAGTTGAACCGTTACAAGTTCTTTGAAACAGACAAATTTTTCTTCTATTTTCAAAGTCGTCTGATCTCGATAGGTATGTTTTAAAGATAGTCCCTCTATAAACTATCGCTTAGTAAACTCTACTACTTCGCAAAGATTAAAGAATCCCAAGTTCAACGATTACATTCTACATAAGAAATGTTTTTCGTGACTGCCATACCACCTGAATATCTTCCCTCTTCAGCTTTAATTTCCCGACGAATTGACACAAAAACATATTAAAATCTAATGCAAAATGTCATCGCCTCTGTCTAATCCAATTATCATAAATATTTCCCATAAAATATGCAAAAGTCTCTTAATTGCAGCAAATTTTATTGTAACATTAATAATGTCGTCTTTCCGACCGAATCAAAAGAAGAGACAAAACCACTCGTTCTCTTTATGTTGTAAAGATGATTTATGATCACATATTTATAAAATTCATGAACGCCCAGTGGGACGCATCCGCATCTGAACGTTATATATCCATATATGTGTAATAGGGAACTTATGTTCGTTTGACTTATGTAACAAAACATGAAAGCGTTGTTTCATACACATAAAATGTAACTCAAAAACCTTTTGTCAACATATACTGTATAGGCATAACAGTGTGTGTTTGTGTGTGTGTTTGCAATATATATAAAATTAATAAGGGTATTCGCGACTTATACTCGAGTTTATCCAGTATATCGAGTACATCCCGTATATCGAGTACATCCCGTATATCGAGTAAATCCCGTACATCGAATATATCCCGTATATCAAGTATATCAAGTATATCCTGTATATCGAGTATATCCCGTATATCGAGTATATCCCGTATATCGAGTATATCCCGTATATCGAGTATATCCCGTATATCGAGTATATCCCGTATATCGAGTATATCCCGTATATCGAGTATATCCGTATATCGAGTATATCCCGTATATCGAGTATATCCCGTATATCGAGTATATCCCGTATATCGAGTATATCCCGTATATCGAGTATATCCCGTATATCGAGTATATCCCGTATATCGAGTATATCCCGTATATCCCGTATATCCCGTATATCGAGTATATCCCGTATATCCCGTATATCGAGTATATCCCGTATATCGAGTATATCCCGTATATCGAGTATATCCCGTATATCGAGTATATCCCGTATATCGAGTATATCCCGTATATCGAGTATATCCCGTATATCGAGTATATCCCGTATATCGAGTATATCCCGTATATCGAGTATATCCCGTATATCGAGTATATCCCGTATATCGAGTATATCCCGTATATCGAGTATATCCCGTATATCGAGTATATCCCGTATATCGAGTATATCCCGTATATCGAGTATATCCCGTATATCGAGTATATCCCGTATATCGAGTATATCCCGTATATCGAGTATATCCCGTATATCGAGTATATCCCGTATATCGAGTATATCCCGTATATCGAGTATATCCCGTATATCGAGTATAAGTCAAAACCGCGAATACCCTTAATGTAATACCTGTTGCGAGAGTATAAGTCATAGCATTTTGGGGTAATTTGACAAGTCACATTCAACAAGATTTTACATATGTTCCGTTTAATATGTCACATAAGCTTTCCATGCAGCTTACATTAATTTATAAGCTCATGTAGAGTTCATATTTAAGATAATTTTGCTGTTGTTTGAAAACTTTTCGGATTATTTATGGTCTTCATGGGAAATAAACAAGGGAGGAATTGGAACAGTATAAAATTGTATAACAGCCAACGCCAGCATAAATAAGAAAACACTCACATTTTATCCCCGGCAAAGCTACAACGAACAAATCATGGATCATAATGGATATATGAAGAATGCTTACCTGAAATGAGAGAAAAAAAACGGAAATAAAGTTTAGCGGCTTTTACTTACATTTTCAAATAAAAATTCTTTAACGTTTTGGAAAAAATGGTAGAACAAACTCGTATAGTTTCATAATGGATTATAATGGTAAATGAGGGTATTATATGCGTCATGAACATGAAATACAATTTGACGGTGCATGTATGGCTCAAGGGAATATATAAGGTCGCGACTTCTCTCTCAAAACATACCTTAGTATATTTTAGTGTACTCGTATACACTAGTTATTCATGCAACAAGAATCGTATGAATCCGTACATGCCGAGGTGAAGCCGATGTTGACAAGACGTCGTGTGCGATAATATACGTCATAGCATACGATTCGCTTTGCCTACAATGTTTTATACTATTCTGTGACTGAAGGAACTGTTTCTATGCCAAAACGATGTCGCCTTCGACACTGATGCAATCCTGGGACAGGGAGATTATTGTGCAATGCAAATGTTATCTGCACACTAAACATCGTTAACATTTCCATATCTGAAGGGGCAGTGGCACAGATATTCACAATATAAGGTGATAGTCTTACTTTTACGAGTGGCGTAATGTTAAGCGAATCATGAGAAACATGTAATTTGATTTCTTAGGAAAATTTTCTGTGTAAAAATGTGTTTCATTTTTCTTATGATTCGCTTAACATTCACGTATATGACATATATGATTAGTATCCTTATATTAGAATTATTTTTGTCACTACCTGTTACGATGCATAAATGTTAACGATTTTATTGTTGTTGTTTACTTTTACATTGTACCGGAGGCTTTCAGGGCGTTGATGAGGTTTGACACATGTATTTCTTCGGTGTGAATATGAGGCATCACACTTAGTTTCAATGTGTAGAAAACCTTTGTCGCACTAGTGCAAAAAAGTTGCAGTCTTGTGACCAGCTCACTGAATGACACTTAAAAACGAGGCTTACAACCATGTAATACATAGAGATGTTATCAGAGACGCAAACCAAATAACCGATTAATTCAAATGTTGGTATTGTGGACAACTATCTGATGAACCGAATCAGAAGTGTTGCAATTGAATTTCGAACCCCCAACTGACAATTCAATCTCCACTTACACACTGTGCTATTCTGTTGTATTACATAGAGGCAAGAAACAGTTCAATTCCGTCACAAAATTGCTTAATAAATACTTAAACGTTTACAGCGGTTGTAACACTACGACATTCTCATAGAAAGCAATTACAAAAAATATTATAAATTTCCTGACGTAAATTTGCGAAAGCATCGGCGAAAGCTTTAAAAGAAAAATCCGAACATGGCGAGCTTGATACATTGTTGTGTGTCATCGTGTGCTCTCAGTTCCAAGCGATATACTTTCAATTTGTTCAGCATTTTATGCATTTTCTACACCTACGATACGGTATACCGTGGAAAGGCGATCGCCTAAGCCTCATCAAATACAAATTTGTCACGATTCGTGATTTATAATGTATGCACACCGTTTTAAACATGTCTCGTCTCTCCGTATAATATCCACATCCAAGAGCGTTAACCGTATAGTTAACTCATCTGTATAACAGCTAACATTTTAGCAATAAATCTTCTGCGTCCAAATTTAACAATCTTTGTTCCGAATGATTTTAACACCTCAAAATTTTTTGTGTTTATTGTGTGAGAAAAAAAGTGACTGGAGACTGAATAAAAACAAAATTGTATTTACCCAGTGTTGGTAAACAGACAAATATTGTGCGCTTCATATGCTGTCGAGATGAATATGAAAATATTTATCATAAAATTGTGTGTTCCATTGGCGATTTAAAATATTTAAAACAAAAAAAAAATCGAAGAAAAAAAGCGTTCTAAATATACTCGCCTCGTCTAGTAATTTTCTACAATAAAACATAAAAATTATTATTTTCGTTCATAACATTATTGTATCCCATGATAATAATGATGATGATGTGTTTTCGCAATGTGGTGTATTGAAAAGATTATTAGCCGATAAAATTCTTCAAATATTTTATTGACTGAGTCTGCTCAAGTTTCTGTTCAACAAAAGCATGTTTTTGTATATCAACACACAAAAAAAAAGTTCTAAATGCGTGGGGTGCGTTAACCTCTTCACATTCAATATAATATGTGAGCATAATATTCAATATTCATACAAATTTCCAGTATGTAACCTCTTAGAATTTTTTTTTTAAATTGAAGAGGAAAGAAAAGAAATAACCAAAGCAAATCAATATTTCGTAAAGGTGTTCGCCTTTCATAAGTAATAAAGGCGAAAATGTTTATTTGAATTCTGTTTCGCATTCGATAAAAGATGCCTGGATGGCAGGGCATATTATTCGGAATTGGTTGTGGGAATTCTTAAGAATTTTTAGCAATTCCCAAGAATTTTAAGAACAAGGTCAAACTTTGTGGGTAGGTCAGTTTCAATTTCATTTATTTCCATGAAAAAACTTCTTACATTAAACACACAGCGTAGCTCCAGTATGCGTTACAATTCTAAGGAGCTACAACAGATCCCTTTACTGATAAACTTATCAAAAGACGTTGAAGCATTCTTTTTATTTTTTGAAAAGAAAATAGGTTTATTGCAGCATTTGTACAGACTTTACAAAAAATTACAAGAAATCACAGATAGAAGACTTCCTCCATTCCGTCGCTGGGTTCGAAGCATTAACAATGCAGCATTTCCCTTTTGGATGGCCATACCTATCAATGAAAGTGTAAAACAGGTATGGTCTATTGTCCGTCCTTAGGACATAAAAATTTGATTTTCGTACTTAAACGCACTCATTTTCATATTATTTTGGCATAAAATGTGAGTGGGTTTAAGACGAGTCCGCCGATCGACCATACCTGTTCTAGACTTTCATTGATACGTATGCGCTGCTTTAAGAAAGATTTTGATCTTGGCTCTTCGCTTCGGTCTTAAGTTCGATCATCTTTATCAGTTCTTCGAAAAATATTGGCACGTCCTGATGACACCACGGTCCCATAGTCTCTACTGAAAACGGTACGAAATGGTAATTGCGTTCGATCAACGTTCTGTATTTGGATTCATTTCGTTTGGCCTTGTCATCCGCTCCTTTTCCTGCTGTGATGGTGCTGTATTTCCCATTGCTGGGAGCGTACGTGTCAGTGCAAGTTGCATCCCACACCAGCGTCTTGCCTTTGTGCCAAGGGATCAAACTTATTCCGTCAACCCGTTTTCCATCTTCTCGAAATAGTCCCGGTGGTTGTAATTTGGCCGGCACGTCAGCTGTGGTACGAGCTCGCTTTATGATGTTGTTTAGCTCTGAGTGTCTTGACCATCTTCCAGCTCTTTTTTTTGCATTTTAAACCGTGTCTGCCTTTACTTGTAACCTTCGATCCGCAACGGCATACGTGTGGAGCACAAATATCTACGCCCAAACGGAGGTAAATCATTATGCGAAATGTGTTGTTTTCCAGCAATGTTCCCAGGTTACGTGATGGAAGAGCATTGAGCCATGCACCAGATTCCGGTTTTCGGATTGCTAGCCATTTCTTCCTCGTTGTCGAAACGTAGCTTGTTGAGAAATCTGTCGATTTGTATTATGTCCCAATGTCTCTGTGGGTGGGAACGTTCTGGGCGATTAGCTTCGGGATTCAGCTCTTGCCAAGCGTTGATCCATGTAGTCGGACATTTCTTCAATGGTGAGCGAAGGCGATTGTAACATAATACTAACCATTACAATAATCCGTTCATTGATGACAGGAAAGCAGGCAAAGCCAAATCTTTAACTCTTCGGATACATCTTTCATTTCTATTCACTTGACTTTCACTTGATCTTTCATTTCATTTCAAAACATCTTTCTCTGAAAAAAGACCAGATGATTCATAGGCCCAATCACGCTGCATTGAGTAAACAACGACTACTACGAAAATAATGTCACAGGAACTTGGCGAACATCCAAAAATAATTGGCATTTTTGACGCTCTTGTAAAACAAAACATCTATGCATTTTGACGGCCCAAGAGGTAGTTCCTAGTTTATATCAGTCTGTGAATAAAGTTTAGAAATTAATGCCAGTTGCTGGTCATCAATTGGAAACTTGCATTCTTCATCGATTGGAACAACTTTTTTGAAAATCGGTTCATCTGCAATTGAACTTGCAATTGAATATTAATGGAAAAACTCTTCGGAAAATTGCATTCTTCATCGATTGAAACAAAGTTTTTGATAATCGGTTCATCGGCCATCGAATATTCAGGTAAAAACTCTTTCTGGAATAACTACCAGATCATCTGTGAACTCATGAAGTCATCGGTGAACCAGATCTCATGAATTTGATTCTTAAATGAAGGAAACGAAAATTTCGCAAATTTATTCAAAACTACCCAAGTCATCGTCCCATCAAAAATAGGCAAAAATTCTTTTGGGAACAATTCCGAGATCATTAGTCCGATATTGTTTCCTTCGAACTTGACCCCAAAAATGTAACTCCTCGTCGATTAAAACCAAAATTGGTTCAGGATTTTCCAAGTTATCGTGCCATCAAGCGTAACAGAAATACAGACATTTTCCGTTTTTTGCTAAAATTTCACACATTTCACAAAAAACCGGTCAGAGTAAACCGAGGGGGTAATCACTTTCTCATAATCCCATATAATCACCAAATATCCCCATATAATCCTTGTCATAAAATCAGTGATTTACCCCTCGGAGTAAATTTAAAGGCGTATTTTCTAATGACTCAAGAAACAAATTTAAGAGTTTTTGGGACATTTTAAGAACTTTTTTGAGTTTCGAGATTATTCAAAATTCCTAAACTCTCTTTAAGAATTGTGAGAATTGAAATTGAAATTCCGAAAAATAAGCCCTGCGCCGATGGAAGTGTTTTCGATCTTGATGTTGTTGTTCTCTCTTTGTTTTGATTCTTTGCTCTAACTTTTTAATGCGATTTTGGTTTCTTATTTAGCGTTAATGCCACATGGGTATGATTACATATTATGTTAAAGTTAATAATAGGACGCTGTTAAGAGACTGCAGAGTGTAAACTTTGAAGAAGTTCTTTTTTGTGTTATCTGATTGCGAGTTTTGTGTATGGGAACGTTCCGTTCCAATGCAAGAAATGGTTTTCTTCAATCTTTTTGTTGGTTTTTATTTTATTTTACCGAAAATTATGTGTTTTAAATCGTGTTCGATGTGTTGGTCATTAAAAGCATGTAAATGTATTCTTCAGACGCACCTCCAAAGTACACATTTAATTTTGTAAAGATCTGCAAATTCCGAAATTTAGCACAGATTTAAATCGACCGAGCGAACAACTGAATTGAAAAAAAAAACATTCCAAAGTTTTCACTCGATCAGTGAGCTCTTCATTTCCAAACAACTGAACTAAAAAATGCGCTTTCATCACTCTACCGTATAATACAAACGAAAAACACATGAGATTGCACATAGGTTCGGGATTAATTTCGATTATGTTTAAGAGATTGTTCAGCTCTATTTTCGAATTTATGTCCACATCGACCCAGCCTTATTATTACTTTCAGCAAATTACATGCTCAGCAAATTCTATATTATTAGCTCGTAAAGCTGTGTGTAGCGCTACCGAATTTCTGTCGATTAATTAAATTCCAAAACATAAAACACATGCAAATTTTAATACTTTTCGAAATTGCTGTGCTGCCGACATTAGAGCGTCATTTTAGAAAACACACACACCGAGCCATGTCGTATTTATATGTCTCGGAACATATTTAACATTTTAAGCACATTAAAAATGCGAAAATATTTCAGGTAACGTATCAAAATTGCACATAAACTTTGGTGTACAACATTCCAGATCGACAAACTTTAAATTGGATTTAGTTATATAGGTCCTCCGGGTGGTATTTAAGCCAATAATGTTGCACTAATCAGGCGAGATTTTCATTTTCCCATTAAACCATTCGTAGAGTGTTTTACAAGTTGTTTATGAAAATCATTACGAAGAGGAACACTAACAAGTTCGACTTCTACCAACCTGTTGAACAAGCTGCTTTCAGATCTGGTTTCAGCACAAACGACCATTTGCAGGTGATGAGAACGCTTATTGAGAAGTGTCGTGAATACAACATCGACATAGTCTTGCTATTCATAGACTTCGAAAAAGCTTTCGATTCAGTGGAAACATGGTCGATATTGGACGCATTAGACGAATGTAGAGTAGACTCAAGGTACTCCAACACAATTCGATATGTGTACAAAAATGCTACTTCATGTATAAAACTTCATAAGAGCACGGAGAAATTCAGAATTGGCCGAGGTGTAAGGCAGGGTGACACCATTTCACCGAAATTATTCACGGCGATTCTGCAGAGTATTTTTAGGAAGTTAAACTGGAGTAAAATGGGATTAAAGATAAATGGAGAGTACCTGAGCAATCTCCGCTTCGCTGATGACATTGTACCGATAGCAGCGAATCTAGGTCAGGCTCAGCTTATGCTACAACAGTTAAGTGAAGAGGCGAGCAAAGTTGGCCTCAAGATGAACTTATCGAAAACAAAAGTCATGACCAACATCGGGGACGATAGAGAAATCAAAATTGGTGACACTGTCATTGAACGAGTCGACAGCTATGTATATCTAGGACATAAACTGAAGTTAGGTCTGGACAACCAAACTGCAGAAATAAGACGTAGGATTGGTCTTGCATGGGCAGCGTTCGGAAAACTCAGACTAATTTTCAAAAGCAAAATGAATAATAGTCTGAAACGCAAAGTTTTCGACACTTGTGTCCTTCCAGTGCTCACTTATGGAGCGGAAACGTTAACTTTAACGAAAGCATCCGAAGATAAATTGAGAGTGACACAAAGAGCCATGGAACGGAGTATGCTTGGAATAACACTCAGAGACAGAATGACGAATCAATGGATTCGACAACAAACCAGGGTCGTTGATGTCATGGAAAGAATAGCATCTCTGAAATGGAGCTGGGCGGGACATATTGCAAGAAGGACAGACGAACGTTGGACCAAAAAGATCATGAACTGGCGACCATATAAAAGACGAGCTATAGGTAGACCACCAGAGAGATGGACAAACGGAATTAAGAATATTGCAGGTACAAACTGGCAGCAAATGGCAATGGATCGTACGAAATGGAAAGAAGTTGGAGAGGCCTACATCCAGCAGTGGATAGAAACAGGCTGAAAAAGAAGAAGAAGAGAAGAGTGTTGGAATATCTTTAAGAAGCGACACTAGACATCTGTAATCGACAATGTTAAGTAATGGACCCTGATGTTCTTTTATAAAGTTAAAAGTTTGTTAAAACTACTGAAGTAAAAGATTTGGTATTCTCAAGGCACAAAGTCGATACCACGGCCTGCTTTCCTTTTAGTCTAAATGAACTTAAGTCCATTAAAAGGTAAGTATGTCTCGATAAAGCAATTTTTATAAGTATTTGAAGCTGCCGGTTAATTACGATTTAAATTTAACATCTCGCTTAAAGAAATTCAAGAACTGCAAATTAGCACTTTTAAATGTGGTAAACACCATCCAGACGAATTAATTAGTTGCATTTAAGCCACTTTACACTCGTGAAATGTAAACCATGACTCGGCCAAAAATTTATTGAGATTAATGTACAGTCCAGAGAGGCAGTGAAATTTCATCATGAATTTGCTTCAGCTGATCCCCACATAAAATCACAACTTTTTCCACGATTTAAGCTGCTACACGCGCGTGTTGGTAAAACTGTATAAAGACGATTGATTCTTTGTGTGGACCAGCCGGAGACTGACGCTCTCACATTGGTTTCTTGGCTGAATGGGAAGCTTGGGACTTCATCTGTACACATACTATGCGTGAGGGAACTCGACGAAACACTGCTCAAGCCACAGGAGAATTACATTGAATCTAAAAATGCTGCAAAAAGTGTGAACGGTATTTATGAACGGTCTCTTAGGCGAAAACTCTCTTGGTCATCATTAGCGCCACTTTTTGAACAACCTACTGCTGCCGATGGAATGTGCTTCAATCAGTTTAGTCAATGACAAAAAACAAATGAACCCGTCCGTGCTGATAAGTGAACTGTACAATTATCTAATCTTAATTTAATTTGCTATCACGCATTATATTTTGGTTTCAACCATGTTTGCACATGCGGATGTTAACTTTTTGTTTTGTTTTGTATAAGTAATGCGAGTTCCCGCACACTCTCAAACATCAAAACGTTTTTTTTTTGTTCTATGTTGTAACGTTAGGTTTGGACTCTAGTAGATTCGGTTGGACTTCTCTAGTCGAAAGTTTTAACCCTGCAACAAAATTTTCTTTTGTTATCGACGAACAACATGTAAATGTACACTGGAACTTACGTAACATCGACGATACGATCTAAAATAGTGAATTATAATTGCTTTTTGGTAACCTTTTGTTTTCTACTAAATGATTTCAATCGTTTTCAGATTAGATTACGTTTTTAATTTATTGTTTTGTACTTCCTCAGCGGTTGGGTTATTTATAGGAGTCGTTTTTTTGTAATTGGTTTTAACTGATAAATCAAATTTAATTAAAAACAGAGGTATATTGTCGATTCGGTTCATTCAATATCAAATTCAGATAGTGGTCTAAAATGAATAAATAAATTATTTGGTCGGGTAAAGCAGCCATATGTGGTATATCTCACCACGAATGTGTAAGCATGTTTGGTGATGAAATGATAAATAAAAATTCATTTTCATTTCGTTTATGATTCGCTATATGTGTACATGACAAACTTACTAGCTCGTGGACATTCATTTGCCATCATGTAGTCAATGACTAGCAGTCATGAACCGATGAAAAATGCGGTGAATCATATCACAGATCGAAAACATGACCCTTTCGATATCAAACCAGTGGAGAATGTAGCAGACCCAGAAGCGTACTTGCCCCTGTCTCCCGCGTTTCCCAAATGCTTTAATTCCATTCGAATTCAAGAAATGTGTAGTTGGGAAGACTACGGCGGTGCTGGAAATTCGGGAACCAGCACATTATCACTTCAATAATCTTAAAATTCGAGAAGCGAACCAACAAAACCCTCAGAAATCTTGAAAATTACTTGAATTTTACAACTGGAAAAATGGTGTACGATGTGGCATTCTATATTTCTGAGAGTCAACAGTGTTGCAGAACTGGGAAGATGGTGGACAATGAGGAGTGGTGCAACTTTGTGAACCGTTAGGCAAAAAAAAATATTCTCTTCTTAAAGTCACCACAAATCAAGTATCATTCTACGGCAGAGTAGCACGATTTACGCTCACTCTGAGGGCTAATAATCCAGAGTGAGCCTAGACAGACAATTTTTTTGTCCTTACTCTCTGGCTCGAATTCTACATATTACAAACGGCAAAGTAGATTGCACACGGTTTCTGAGACATACAAAAAACGGCCAAAAAACGTCGTTCCGAATTTTTGAGTAATGGCAGTACGTGAAATGGTAGCGTCACCTTGCATTTTAGCATGAAGTTTACGCGGTCCCATTCGTATATTACGTTTACTGATGTAAATGCCTTCGT
Organism: Bradysia coprophila; assembly: GCF_014529535.1. Classification (NCBI taxonomy): domain Eukaryota; kingdom Metazoa; phylum Arthropoda; class Insecta; order Diptera; family Sciaridae; genus Bradysia; species Bradysia coprophila. Next base: position 2,498,419 of record NW_023503374.1, read on the forward strand.
GGAATTTTATCTTAAGACGAACGAAAGCTCTGCACAAACATAATTAGACCGCAAAATAATATTAAAACTTCACCGGTGTACGTGTACTCTCCGCAGTAGCAGCAAGCCATCTTTAACTATGATACCAAGATCAATTAAAGAGTAGCGAAAGTTTTCAATATATTTCATTACCTAGCCTTTAATATTCTTTATGTTGTTGGTACGATAAATATTTAACTTCGTAAGACACATCTTCTGCGTTCCTTCTTAGCTTTGCATGGTAAACAAAAATTTCCAAAATGTTAATATTAAGAAGATGAAGACGGGAGTACCTTTAGAATCACATATTTCTTTCTATAAAAAGAAGGTTTCTGCTCTAAAATTTGTGTACTTACATATTGATCCCGACGGAAACAACTTTTTTAATTAATTTTGTTTTTTTCCTCTTGCTTGTACTGTATTATCATCAAACACAAAACATTAAACAACCCAAATGTAATGTAATAAAAGTCGAATTTCTGTAACATTTTTATAATTGGCAATTATGCGCTAAAAACAAGAAGAAGAAAATTATGCTTACCAATAGGAAGAAGAAGAAGAAGTAGACGAAGATGGAGAAATTAGATCTATCGCAAATGATAGGCGTAATAAATGAATTATGTTTGTATGGAATCGTGCATTTCTTATCAAATTGATTTTCTCACAGCAAAAGCGCTACAGCTACAACTGAATGCCGTATCATTTCAAACAAAAATAAATAAACGAAAAAAAAGAACAATTTTTTTTTTGGACTGAAACAGTCGTTATGCCATTGCAATATTTCAAAGAAAATGTGCTCTGTGTGCGCCTCTTACCGACGACATAGGAAATGTATATCTATCTATCCATATAATATGCAACAAAACACATCGTATTTATTTAACCAATATACCTTGTCTACCTTTTATGTACAATACTTGCCGCAAGCTGTTTAGCTATAATACTCTTGTTTAAAATATAACATTTATAGATATACTATACATATATAGAGATATCATCCGCACAATATGATGCCCGACAACATGACCTATTTCATGTTTTTGTTATACTAGATGCGGTTGAGGTTTGAACATTAATACAAATAACGCTACCCGCATAAAATACGAACGATATGAGTATATACCTCTCGTCAACGATAGTCACGATTTTAGTTTTTCGCCTTTTTGACGCAGAAAAAAAAGGTTTCTAAATGTAGTAGGAGTAGGTGAATCCAAAGGTATAAACGCTGTGCTGTGAACAAATTGTATGGATTGCCTATTCTTCTGCAGAATATGTTTTGCTTCAAATTTGTTTTTTTCATATGTGCGGTGTGATTGACCTTATTTTCTCCCCTTCAGCTGGAACGTAGTCTTGGTGTCTTTGTTGTGTACAGCGATGTATTGACATCGGAATAAAAAATAGGAAAATTCATTTATCGGGTGACTCGTGGCCTCCGCTACGGTCTAACAACAAACAACAGCATCAAAATGAAAATCTCCTACTTTTCTTCCCTCGGTGAACAAATAACTATTTAATATGTTCGGTGGGATTTACCTTATTTTCTTCCCTGAATAGGAAATGAAAAAATTTCGTTTTACTGACGATTGGCCGAATGACATTACTAGTGAGAAAAGCGCAACACTTAGACTCCAGTGGGTAGAAAATATCCACAACTCAGGCGAAAATGTAGTCATTTTCTCACCCTCGTTGAAATTTCGGAAGCCTTTGTTATGAAAATTTAGATATTTCATTTTCTTCAAGAGACTTGTGGTCAGAACGTAGAGAAGTGTAATTTCCAACTTTTCTTCCCTCGTTAAACAAATAACTATTTCATACGTACGTAATGAATATCCACAAATGCGGGGAAAAGATGGCGTTTTGTTGACGTTCTATCTGATGACAGTTTAGGTGAGATATTTTTAATTTTTTCACCTTTTGTTCTACTGTCACTTTCACTTGATTTTGAAAAATGGTGAAACAAATTGAATTGTAGCTGTGGATAAAAACGGTGTTCACCTCGCTTCGCTCTGGCAAACAAACATTGCTCTTGATGGGGATCTCCTATTTTCCCCTCTCGGTGAACAAATAACTATACTTCTTCTGGTGAATGTAAAATTGACACACATTATTGATTTTTGAACGGAATATAAGCAAAAGAATCGGCGTTTTTCTTCATTCCCTTTACATTGTAAGTTTATATTGAAAAAGAATTCGTTTTATTTTCGATTGTCACCTACACGGTTCCATTGATCAAAAGCAACGAAATTGATGTCACACAACGACTTATGGCATGTAAATGTGGAAAAAGCTTTTCCAATTGATAAATCCGAATTATTTTGTGTAGCAATTGTGTGTGTTAGTGTTAAGGTAAACAGACAGAATGTGGAAGAAGCACAAAAGATCCATTTTGGAATTTTCGAATGTCACTATCATGTGCTCAAGTTTATGATGGTACTTTACAGGAATTTATTGTACTTCCATTACTCCCGAGAACATGATACTCATAACGTGTATAATGGATGTTCTTTAAAAAAAATTCTTCAATTTTTTCCGTTGGTACACAAGTCAATACGGTATACAGGATGTGAGTTGTACAAGTTTTTGTTCGCTTCTCGACTTCCCTTTCAAAGAACATTATTTATTTTGTTTAGTGTATAATGCACATACAATACATTTTCAATACGAAATTATACTCCGACTTATATTCAAACAGTTTTATAAAAGATAGTAGATCCATTATGCTTCCCTTTCTGCAAGGATTATTTTTATGTTACGACAAAGATCGCAATAAAATGGCTATATAAAGAACCGTCCATACCATTCAGAATGGGAAGCATAGTTTGTAATAGAAAAAGTAATTTAAACAAATCTCCGGCTCTTTTATTTTGTGGCTTTTTTTTCGGCACAGTACAGCTTACAGTAATAAGCTTTTGTAATAATAAGATTCTTATGTGTAAGTAACTACGGGAATTAAGCGATGCCCATTCGCTGGTTGGTGTTGGCAAAGGATTACAACGGCATTATCTGTGTGAGAGTGGGTGATTAATTATAATTTTGTATTGCAGTAGATGCAGTACATGCAGTACATGAAATGTGTGCGGGGAGATACTCCAATGAAAATGTTATGCTCTGTTTTTGTAGGTTGAATCTGGCTTTCTCGATAATACGTACCGTTTATCATAGTTACTTATTTACCAGGAGAGAAAATAGGAAATTCCAACAAGAGCGAAGCGAGGGCCACAATTCCCTTGAGTTGGAATTTCCTATTTTCTGCTCAAGTTAAAACATAATTTTTCACAACGGAGGCGAGAAAACAGTCATTTTCTCACATCAGTCAAAACTTGAAGCCTTTGATACGTTGACCTCTGGAAAAAATTGGAAATCTGATTTTCTCTGGTGACACCCTCAAAATGCGATTTTCCATTTTTTTCCCTCGATGAACAAATAACCATTTAAACCGTCCGTGGCGTTAATAGCCGTTTTTATCCACGAAACAAACACTTCATTTTGTGTCAACCATTTTTCAAAACGAAAACAAGTTGATGACAGTTCAGGTGAGAAAATTTGTATTTTCTCTCCTCTTGTTTTTCATATTTCGCATTTGAGTGGTGGAAATAAAGTTATTCACGGATGATTTGGATCAACCTTTAATATAAGATAAGTTTGAATCCGAGTCGTGGGTGATTGTTTTTTCAAAAATTCCTTTGCTTTACTACAACACCAAAAATACTTTGCGTTTACAAATGAAATTTCCAAATTATCCTTCAGTCATTTTAACCATTATTTACAGAATATTACCCAGCTAATGCCTTAACGAATGCAGAGTGGCTAAGGGGAAGACATACTTAAGAAATGATGAATATATTCATGAAAGCGAAGAAAAAAAATCGTTTTGCTAATATTCCCTTAAAATTTCCTCATTTTAATAGAATTACATCAAAGGATATAAACTGGTGCCGTTGAGAATTTCTTGCTACTTAACTTTATCAAGTCGAAGATGTTTAATGCAAAGTTACGTAAGGGTGTTGAGATAAACTGTGAAAAAATCTCAACAATTTAATCGTCTTATTGAGTTAACCATTCATAAAAATGTGGAGGAAATGAACATGTACCTTCGAGGTAGCTTCAATTCTTTCATGAGGGATGAAGGACTTCTTGGCAAAAAACCTTTGGGATAAAAAGAAAATTGACTTTAAGCTCAACAGCATACAAAACTCGGCATAAAACGATGACGATGTGTTTATTGATCTCGTCTTCGCCTCGGATCAACAATAGGCATGGGCGATAATGAAAATGATTATCGATAATTATCAATTATCGATAATCGATAATTATCGACTTTTTTTATCGAAAATTATCAAAAAAATATCGATAATCGATAATTATTGATATTTTGATAATTATCAAGATATCGAAAATTCGATATATCGATATTTCGGTCCGAAAATCCGATATTTATCGATATATTCCGATATATCGGTATATTATCATGAATTTTCAGATAAATTTCAAAATATCGATATTTTGATAATTATCGAATTTCGATATTTTGATAATTATCGATAATTATTAAATTATCGATAACGATATGATTAATCAATTATCGATAATTTCTTTCGATTGATATTATCGATAATTTTGAACGCCTCCCATCCCTAATCAACAAATCACACACGACAACTCTATTTTTCATCGTTTTGTCCCTTGTTAAGTAAAAGACTATTGTGGGCTCTCAATTCTTAGATTGACTAAAAGTAGAATAGAGTCAGTCCTCCCAAAATTCACCGATAATCATTCCCATTCGGTGTGGATATGGGACCACCAATTATCTTGTTCTTAATAGTATAAAGAAGAATTTACGTCACACTAAATGCCATGTGTTTCAATGACTAACTATTTCAGTGATGAGGAACTGTATCATCTCAATTTATTGACACTATGGGGATTCAGCGTTCGTTAGTTGTAAAATTATTAGAATTGATCAAAATCGGTCATTTGAAGATGCGGTGCATGCATATCTTAACACATATTCATATTGCTTTGCATATCGGTGGTCCAATGAACCAGAAAATTAACTGAATTCACCTCCACGGTAATTACAGTTAACGAGTGATTTATGAAACTAGAAAATGAGATGAAATAAATGCATAAATGCAATTTACTCGGAATGTTAATGAGCTTCGTTTCTTTTCATCCGTGCGTGGCGTGAATAACCTTATTTTACCACTGAAATGCGGTGAGAAGATGACGTCTGATGACAGTTGAGGTGAGCAATTTTTTATTTCTACCATGGGATGAACAAGAGCTTTTACAGGAGCTTTTACTCTATGCAACTGTCAATTTGTTTTGTTTTTAAGAAATTGTGAGACAAATTAATGTGTTTGTTTCGTAGATTTATTCAATCCACGCACGGATGAAATAGTTTTTCATATGTGCGAGGTGTGATTTCCCGTTTTCTCCACACGAAAAACAAAACATCAATTCAACATATCATTTTTGAAGTGACAGTTTAAGTGAGAAACGTTCTCTTTTCTCCACACTGTAGAGAAATTGCTGCATTTTACTTATTAGAAATGTCATTAAGAAACTCTCTCTTTGCAACTGTAACTTTGTGAAAAATTAGGTGCTCACCTCGCTTCGCTCTGGTCGCAAACTTCGCTCTGGTTGCAAACTTCGCTCTACTTGAAATTTCCAATTTTCTCTACTTGGTAAACAAATAACTATTCTTTTCATAAAGCAATTTTCGAATAAACACCACTGACAGTTGAGTTATGATTTTCCAACGAGATCGTTTTCGTAGAATTTTGCCCTGTGGTGAATCGTGCTCTGTAACGTTTTTTCCTTGCTGTTCTTTTTGTACTCCGGTATGACAAAATGCCATGACTACTGGTATTTAACATAAGAACATTATTTTCTAGTTGAGAATTCACCTCGATTATCTTAATCATGAAAATTACATTACACACAATATTTACGTTCATATATTACGAACGCTGTATAACTATATAGAATCTGCCGCCAAGAGGCAATCATCATCGTTATACGCATTCATCTGCCTTGTAAAGATTTATACTAATCCCCTATCAAGCAATTTTTTCCTTGTTGTACACATATCATGCTAACAACAAAACATTAATTATTGTTGTACAAATGTGTACAAAAACATATTTTATCTTAGCATTTTTAACATTTACATATATATGAACCGTATACGAGTAAAGTCTAACTTATTATTCAAATGACATATAAGTACGAGTTGAGGTACAAGCTGGTGGATAACATGTATTGTATGAGTACAATGTTCAAAACATGGTACATGGTCGAATGGAACAGAAACAATTTTTTAATTTTTATTTTTTAATTTACAGAGTGCTTTCTGTTGCAAATTTTTCAAAGTAATGCTACGTTTTAATTACGGTAATTTATTTAGTTGATTTTATGCAGCGCGAAATGTACATTTAAATTCGGCATTCAGTTTTTTAGCTTTTTTTTCGTCTTCGTCTTGCGGAATCGCACAACAAGAACTCAACTAATTTCATTTGCAGAAAAAGAACGTGTTGAACGTGATCAGACGAACGGTAAAACATCCTGTAGTTTGTCGCATACAATGGTTATTTGTTTACCAAGGTGTGAAAATAAGGATATTCCAACAAGAGCGAAAGTTTGCGGCCAGAGCGAAGCGTTGGAATTTCCTATTTTCTCCCCGAGGCGAACAGCAGTTATTTGTGTACCTGTTTTGGACGATTGATTTGAGGCAATTGCGCAAGTTGCAAACCGAGCAGAGCAAGTTCTACAAGCAAAAGAGCCTCAGATCAATCGTCCCAAACACATGTCATTTTTCATGCAAAGTCTCGAAGTAGGAAAATAACTTTTCGTCCGGGCGTGTGGTGAATAACCTTCTTTTATCCACTCAAATGCGGTGAGATGATGTCGTTTTGTTGACTCTCTAACTCTCTGATGACAGTTCAGGTGAGAAAATTTTAATTTTCTCACCTCTAGTTTCTCTCATGGTTCGAACAAGAGATTTTCTCTTAACAACTGACAATTTGTTTTGAAAAATGGTGAGATAATGGTGAGTGTTTGTTTCGTGAATGAAAACGGTTATTCACGTCATGCATGGATAAAATAGTTATATGTTCACGTTGGGTATAAATAGGAAATTCAACCTTTCGATCTTGTTGGTATTTCCTATTTTCTCATCTTGGTAGACAAATAACCATTTCATCCGGACGTGGAGTGAATAACAATGAAACAAACACATCGGTTTCACAATCATTCGAAACCGAAACAAAGTGACAGTTGCAAAGGGAAGCAACTCATGTTTAGATTGTGGGAAAAACAAGAGTTAGGAAAATTAAAAATTTCTCACCTGAACTGTCATCAGAGAGAGTGTCAATAAAACGTCATACTAACATCGCATTTGAGTGGAGAAAATAAGGTTATTCACGCCGCACGGATCAAAAGATAATTTGATTTTGTTTCTATTCCATCGATAGTAAATTCTGCTCCATAGACAGCCCTATTAAAAAAAATGGTAACTCTCAAGATAACAAAAAATAGAACTGCTGAAGCAGCTACTAAAAATCGTGTATACACAACACACATCGAGACATTTTTAGACACGACAAAACTTCATCGAACGAACAATCTTAATCTTATAACAAAACAATAATAAAAGAAACTTTTGTCAAGTTAGACATAGCCAATAGAGACTCAATCACAATCAAATGAAAAACTTTAAACCTCCAAATCTGTAACAAATAAATGTTTTTTTTTAGAGGAAGTGTTTCTCAACGCATTTATCAAATTAAAATTTATATTCGGTCGATCTGCTTGTACATAATATGCTGATGATTAATGTTATGAATGTGTCCCAGATCAGAAAATGATATAAATAAATAAATTTGAGCAAAAACAAACAAACATGTTGGTTGGAAACGGGGTGGAGTCTGTCCAACTGGTGGATATGACAATCAATTGAATTAAAAACAATAATTTTGATTGTGTACTTTGTAACAGACTTGATAGCCGACTGAAAAATGTCGGCGGCGGATGCACTTTAAGGTCCAGAAGTTTGAGTCAAGCCGCGAAATTGCAAAAACTGAAAAACTAAATATAGTGCGTCACAAGTGGCAGATGTTGAGGAAATCACTGTAAAGAAAACTGAAGAACACAGAATGTATGTCCTGGGAAATACGTATTCATAAAGCCGAATCATCTGCCACTGTGTGACGCACTATATTTAGTGCAACTGAAGCAGTCTCTTCATCATCTGTCCTTTGGACCGCATATTACTGTTTGCGTGTCGAAACTGTAAGCGTTACCCCTACAGATGTCAGTACTTTTGCAAGTTGATAAAAGGACTCATATTTACCAGTACAACTGGTAACCATTTGACTGACACGTAGGTATGTTCAACAATCCATTCGATTGATAAAAATAAAATGTCGATTATTGGATGAATATTACTAACATTATCAGGCGATATTGATCGATTATCGATAAAACATTCATCGATTGATAACATTTCTCAGTGAAAATGCCTAACAACATGTATCTAATTCGGTTTACCGCTTGGTATGCATACTATACCCGAAAGACCGCACACATTACATAATTCGATATTTAACTACTCCACAAAACGATTAATTTTATTCCATTCTCGTAATGCCTATCCCGCAGCTAATGAATGAAGTTTGTATCATTTCCATGCGAACGTTACATCGATCACGAATAAAGTGGATCGACAACGGTACAAAAAATAATGTTCTTAAATTTTCGTTGTGGTCTGTTCAGTGATTTGTGTTGTATTTGGATGATGGGATATTTGTAGGGAGATAAAATTGAAAAAACCAACTAAAATTAAAAAAAGTCATTCAAAATCATCACCGTGTGTTTGTTGTGTGTATATATGTGGTATACAATGTTTTTTTTTTTTAAATAACAACAAACGGTATGTTGCTCTTTCAGACCAAACAAGTTGATGATGTCATGTTCAATTTTAATATTGCGAATGCAAATATAACACAATTATACATATTATTTATCTATTTTTGTACATTTTTAGCACATAAAAAAAGAGAATTGTACATAATAAAAATTATCTGTTCTCGGTTCGCGGACACAAATTTCATAAACCAAAACATATACTTTTTACGAGTTTTTTTTTTTAATAAATCATAAATTTTATAATTGAATGAAATGGTTTTTTTTCGTGGCTTGTTTTGCTTAGCGATATAAAAACGCTGCTATGTTCTCCCGTGTTTTGGGTGGGTCAGATCCCTTGACGGATTAACTTATCAAAAGATGTTAAAACGTTCTTTAATTTTAATATCAAAACTCCATTGTCCAGATAATACATTAGCCCAAAACACTGTAAAAAGAAACGGAAAATCGGAGATGATTGTGAAGTATCTACGGAAAAAGTTTCCTTCTCTGTTTACATTTTGTAAACGGAAAATCATGTTTTTGTGATAATACGACAACTCGTAAAATTACTTTTCCTTTTAAAAAATGCAACGGAAAATCTTCTGCAGAAGGAAACTTTTTTTGTAGTTTTGAAATTCGGAGATTTTTTCGGAGTACTTCACAGATATAAATCAGTTTTCTACACAAAAACCATGTTTTGTACACAAAAATAAATATTTTGTTTGTAAAGCACGGCGCGATAGAGTCAGTATTTTCATTATCCCGGACCTAGTAATAATTACGTCTTTTTTGTTTATAAAAAATACTTCGTCTGTGTACCGAAACCGTTTTTTTTGCACAATATTTTTCTGTGTTCAAAACAGTATTTTATGTACAGAGTCATTTTTTGAAAATGAACCAAGAAACTTTTCCGGAACAAACTTCCCAAAACATTAGTTCAATTTTGTTCATCTGTGAATCACATCTCATGAATTAGATTCTTCAATGAGTGAGACAAATCTTTCAAAATCGATTCAGCACCACCCACGTTATGGTCCAATCTAGAAAATAGGCAAAAACTCTTTTGGGAATCTAGGAGTTATTCCCGATATTGCCCATCTACAAACTTGACCCCAAAAATCTTATTCCTCGTCGATTGAAACAAAATTTTTGAAAATCGTTTCAGATTTACTCAAGTTATCGTACCCTCCAAGCGTTTTTTATATATTAGATTAGATAAGATGGGCAGGAAAGCTGATGCTTTCCAAGCACCTAAGCCGCCAATGGGCCTGTTGTACATTACACATATTTTCGAGAGATTTTACAATTGTGAATCGTATGATTTATGTATGAGAACATAAGTGTCGCTAGTAGTTGACTTTTTTTTAGAATCACGATTGTGACTTATGAATGTGACGTATGAGAACTCTGTTCAGCATTTTTTGTTGTTTTTCTTAGAAACCTAGTACGGTCGATAGAGCTGATTAGTGGTAACTAACAGCAGAGACTAATCATTTACGATTAGGAAAAACCCTATGAACTATGTCTGACACGGGAGTCGAACCCGTGACACATAGGGCGTGAGTCCTTCGCTCTACCAAGCGTTCAACACATTCCCTCTTTTTCCTTTTTTTTGATAACATTTCACAAAATCAATTCATATTGAATGTAAGAAGTATTTTCTGACGTAAGATCCTTGACTTAACAGTCAAGGGAATAAGTTAAATCTATATTTGTCGGTAACTATAGCTATAGCCGGAATGTGGTACCACAATATAAATACATAATTGACATGTACGACATCTATCACAAAAAGTATTAATAAATCGAATATGTAATAAAAATGAAATTGAATTTTATGTCCAATTTCATATGGATTCCAATTTGGATCCATTTTATACCAATCGAGTAGAAATCTAACAAATTATTCAATTTTTTTTTCCGAACCACAAAACTTCGTATAAATTAATTTTTGGCTTGCAACGGGCCCCGTTGTCCAGTCGGTCGGTGTAACGCAATTTGTGGTTTTAAATTGTTGCTATGATGTGATGATCGCCGCATATATAATTATACCATGTAGGTACTACGTTATATTGTTCTGGCCGTATAAAATGCATTTATATAGACATTTGTACTGTGTGCGGTGGAATAGTATAATATACACGTATGGATGGCCTGATTATTGTTTAAATAAACGAATGTTTAACGTTTTAACTATCTATCTCTCGCTGGATGGTGATATTACAGGCTACACTCACTGAGATGGAGATACGTATAAACGGTTTATTGCAATAAAATGCTGCATCATTTAAATTTATTGATATTTTATTTGTTGAATATTATTGAATTAATAACATGCTTGATTGACGATGATATGACGAGAGTACGGACGCACTGAATGATTTATATTTAGAACGATGGCATTTAGTTTCAATGAAATTGAAGATCAAAGTATCTAGTTCCAGTCGAAATGGGTCGACTTTAAAGTGGGTAAACATTATTGAGTCATGCATATACTACACTTGGAACGAGGTGAAAGTTACAAAACGTTTTGAATAAAGTGGAAAAAATCCAAGCAAGCACTACATGCAATGTGCTATTATGTCAGTCTACCTTTAATTACATGAAATTCTAATCAATTCTAATCAATTAAGTTGTATATCAACAGCAGGCATATCAGAATATTTAACGAGAATACTCTGAGTTCGTCGATGGAAACTAATCTGTCAAAAAAACAAATTGTCCTCACACGCCATAGACAAGTAAGTTCTTATTTACCAGTTGAAATGGCATACGAAGGGAGAAAAATCAGAGAAATGGGGAGGAAGCGCAGTAACAGCTTAGATACGAAAGTGGTATTCTATACGTGGGCAAAGCAGTAACTATTTTATTGGTTATGTTAAAGTAACCCATCCAAATGAATGCCGAATCCTGACGTTCCCTCTACTTCTTTGTTCTAGACAATAGTGATTTCTTACATTTTTGCCCAGTTTTTCTGCTTACATTTGTAACTTTCGCAAGTTTGAAGTCTCTAGAGGTCAGTTCTTAAAAAAACAGTGAGGTCTTCCATATCCTGCCTCCTGGTTTTTCTTAGGAACCGACCTGCTGTTAATCATCAACAGAATCGTGGGCCCTGAACCCACCAAAATGGGTAGTCTTTTAACGAAAGAAAAATCGAGAAAAATGTTGGCGAATATCTAAAATGGAGGTCAGTGAAATTTAGGCATGAATTTGTTTCCGATGTTTTTCAACTGGTCATACAAACAAAACGGTTCATACACGTTTCCACACGGTTTTCCCTCTACCATGCGAGTGGGTGTAACTAATTAACCCGTGTAAGCACTTTCTATCGTATGAGTGGACCAGCTGAAAAACCAGCTGTTCAGGAAATTCATGCCTAAATTTCACTGATGCCCACTGTAAGTTAAAGCAACGCCAATTTTCGTCTTGATGGCTGCAATAACGACAAATACTGAACGTGTAGCCATTGCCACCATTGACAACCATTGAATAGTGACCTGCTACAAGGAAAGTTATGGTCAAAACAAATGAATTGAAGGCTCAAATACAACTAGATACTTTAAACGAAAGAAGTAAAGGGTATGAGTATGATTATACCGAGATGGTACCGCTTCTGTTTAGTTTAACGGAAATGTAGAGTTTTAAAAAAAGGAACATTGTCGAAGCAGTTCATATCTGCGGAAAGTTTATGAGCCCTAGCTTACATAATAAATCGAAATCATTGACAGTCACGACACGTGAATATTATTTTTGTCACTGAATTCCATTAAAAAATGCCTACCACTCTCGCCGCGGCATTGTGATATATTTCTGAGAAACACCTCAAAGCCTACGTGCCAGACATTATTGACGGAACATTTTTTGTTCGTATTGACAAAGCATCTGAACCTTTCTCTTAATAGATTCCGCCGCCAAAACAACCAACTCAAATCCCATCCATGTCAAACCTCTTCTATTATGCATACCACAAAATCACTTGTTATTATCTTTTACATGAAATTCCTGAAATAAATTTACATTCAATTATTTATAAATTGAAGAACTGCCGAACCATCTGTGTGTGAAAAGTGCCTTTGATATATTATTTAAGCGAAGAATCGTTGATCTACATAATTTTCTGTTTTTATTGAACAAAAATGTAGCATTTAAAGGCCTTATTAAATCGGAAAGCTTATAACAAAATAACAACACCATTTTGTAGGTCACACTATTTGAAAAATAATTAAATTCAATGAATTGATTTCGATCATAGATGAGCAATGCCTCTTTAATGTACACAGGAAAATTATAATATTTATTGTCAATTATTCGATTAGACCGCCTTTGAAAGCAACCAGATACACACTTCTGAATGAAATGTTATTTTCGGTTACAACACTCAACAACAGCAGAGCGCTTTACTTGTTACCTAGTAAACTTATAAAACATTGTAGTAGAACACTGGCGGTTACACACATATCTTAATATGGAAACATATTAATATAATTTATTATCTGTTTTTGGTTGGTTGATTATGTAAGTGGAAGAGTTAGTTGGGATGTTCTCGAACTGGAATAGAATTTATCGGTTTCATATAATGGAATTAAATTTAATTGAAAACAATTAAGTAATTAATTGAAACAAATTCGGTCAATGGGTGATAAAGGCGTTGTTTTTATCTGAATTATAAAGAAAAATACAAAAAAATAACGCACAACGCGATAGATATAGTCCACGTTCCATAGCGGTGTAACTCCATCAAATTCAATCGTTGCCAACATTTTCCTTATTCGCTTGAATGTTAGGTCAAGAGTGTTTCATCAGAAAATACGTCTTGAAGTTCACTATGAATTTTCCGTTTTTTTAATAACATTTCACAAAATCGGCCATAGTGAACTTCAAGACGAATTTTCTGACGTAAGACCCTTGACTTAGGGGCCATTCATAAAGTGCGCACGCAGTGTGCGGTCATTTTTTGACCCCCTCCACCCCGTTTCGCACGCAATTTTCCATGTAAAAAGTTCCAATTTAAGACCCCCCTCCCCCCTTAAGTGCGTGCGCACTATTTGAATTGCCCCTTAAGAGTCAACGATTGAATTTGATAGAGTCACACCACTATTTTCAAAAAATTGATTTTAATCGACGAGTAAAAAAAAAATCTCAGATCAAATTGATGGGCAATATCGCCCATATGATCTGGAAGTTATTCTCAAAAGAATCTTTGTCTAGTTTTTTGATGGTATGAGAAATCCGGAACCTATTTTGGAACTTTTGGCTTTAATGACGTGGAATAACATTTTTGGGCTCAAGTTCGTAGCTGGGCAATATCGGTTTAATTCGGTCGGAGGTCGGAGTTATTCCTAACAGAATTTTTGTCCATTTTCAAAATTGGACAATAACTTGGGCTGAACCGATTTTTAAATTTTTTGTTTCTTTCATTGAAGAATTCGTGTGGTCTGGTTAACAGATGAACAAAATCGATGTAATGTTCTGGGAGTTCATTTCCGGAAGAGTTTTTCCCTGAATATTCGATGGCCGATGAACTTGGGTAATTCTGAACCGATTTTCAAGAATTTTGTTCCAATCGACGAAGAGTGCAATACAATATTCTGATTGATGACCTGCAACGGGCATTCATTTCTAAACTTTATTCACAGACTAATATAACTAGGCCTTTTTCGCTGAACTTTGGTGCTTTTATTCACTTTTATAAACCTAAATTTGTATCATAAAATGAAACAAATTCCACCCATGGAGTGGCAACTATTCTTAACAAAAGTTACCCTAATCTATTTATCCAGAACCATGGAAACTGGCCTGATTCAGGAGAAACAGGAGAAAAATAACTTAGCTTAGTAAACTGAAAATAAATCATCTCACAACAACAACTAGGCCTTAACTTTTGGGTCATCAGTAGCGTCAAAAATGCCAATTATTTTTGAATGTTTGTCCACTTCTTGTGGTGTTATCTCCTGGTCTCAATTAAGAGAATGAAAATTAATTGATAAATGCATCAGTCAAGGGACCTGCTCCACCCACAAGATGGGACCTAGTACTTATAAACAACAATAAATTTCGGCTAAAATTTGGTGAACAGACTAATCATTTTGAAGTGTATCTATTCAATGTAACATTTAAAAACCACGTGCACTGGTGACTAAAAAAAATGTATTTCCGCAAATTGGAATGCTCACCTTTGCTGTTGTGATTTATAGACACTTTGATATTTTAGTAAAGATAAGGCCACAGAATGAATTTTTTTTCCACTTGAAGTTATAAATATTTGCAGAAAAATTGATTTAACCGATACGAAATACAGCTACAATATCAAATTTACATATTTTAATTATGTTCGCATTGTTAGGAATAATGAACAATGAACTGAAGGAATTTTGAACGAAGTCTAGTATCGAGGCTTACAATGGTAAACATTTTCAAAAGTAATGTGAATTAGGTAACTTGTTCAGTGATGTTGGGAATTTAATTGATTTGTTTTACATATTGAAAATAATATAGTCGAACTCAAGTCTACAACAAAAGTGTACTCGAAAAAGAGCTATGCCTGAAGTAGATTATTATGTCACTTGGACCCAAAAGGTGTAAGAAGATGTGGAAATAAAGTAAAATTGACAGAACTGGAACTTAAAAGTGGCATATAAACTTGAGAGAAAAAGTTCTTGTTTTGTGTTCCCTAAAATTTCTTAAAATTCTTGAAAATTCCTCAAAATGCTTCTTAAGAATTTTCGAATCCCAGTTTCAGAGTCGCCATAAGAACATTTCTCTTTTTCTTTTGCATTCCCGCACCTCACATAACTTAAAATGGTCCTATTGACTCCCGACAATTAAAGAGCCCGATATTGTGTTGATTCATTTTCATAGGAAAAGCACTTACGTAAATCATGGACATGACTACGAACAAAAAGAATTTCGTATTAAAATTTGATGTTTATGTTTCGACAGAAATTCATATACTCAGAAGGGAAATGAAAGAAAATAACCCAATCAGCAAACTATGTATACAAAATTTTCAAAGTAGGTAGCGTAAAATGCGTACCCAACGATTCATATAATACCATAAACTTGTTGTGTTATTATTATATCAGCCGGGCATATATATAAGTGCGAATGAATACGTATTTTTTTGCATATAATAATTGA
Source organism: Bradysia coprophila (assembly GCF_014529535.1). Taxonomy (NCBI): domain Eukaryota; kingdom Metazoa; phylum Arthropoda; class Insecta; order Diptera; family Sciaridae; genus Bradysia; species Bradysia coprophila. The sequence goes on from NW_023503374.1 coordinate 2,514,481, forward strand.
ACTGGCATATCGCTATTAAGCTGTAATATTAACGATGAAATATGTCATAATCACTTCCTGTGTTTTCATTTTCTTATTTCAATTTGAATTTAATTGGGTGAGCCCTTTTGTTCGACGAAACAGAAAAGTTTTTTCGTTTATCGTAGGGTATGATTATACTTAGTGTTTATACTCATAATATTAGTGAAAGACAGGGCATGGTTTTGAGAATTTTTTTTCGGAATTGTAAGAATTTTTGTTAGAAATTTTCGGATTTTTTTTTACGCATTTTAGAAATCTTTAGAAATTTTAGATTTTTTTTTGTTTTACATTTTAGGAGTTATTTTTAGAATTTTTAGAAATTTTCTGAGTTTTTTTTCACAAAGAGGAATTTTTGTCATAAAATTTAGTAGTTCTTTTAGGAACTTTAGAAGTTTTATGATATTTAGGAGTTGTTTTTAGGAATTTTAATATTTTTGTAGTGTTTTTAGGAGTAAGGCTGTCACCTTTACCTTCCAAATTTGTTGGCACATTTTTGGACAACAACACCTACCGACTATTAGCTTAGTCCGATAGCTGTTCAAAAAGGGCTGGCCGTCTACCTCTTCATGCAGATCTGAACACAATCATCCAAAACGCTCCCCATTCGGCTATTATTCCTTCGAGAAAAGAAACACCAGTAATGTTTCGTAATGATGGGAAGAGAGTTGACGGAGTAACCCTTGTGCCATGGAGTCGTGGTCAAATGCTCGTTTGAGATGCGACATGTTCCGACACACTTGCACCATCAGGCGCGGATCCATCTATGTGCGGTCGAGGCGGTCGCCGGGGGTCAGAAGAAGATTTTGACATAGAAAAAAAATTTTAAACTAAAAGCCGTCTGGGTCAGAAACTGTTTCTCTTCTATCCGCCTGGGTCAGAGCAAAAGCTGGATCCGCCCCTGTGCACCATCTTATTTGAATCAATCAAAAAAATAAAAAATAAACATCGAAAATACAAAGGACTATTGGAGCAGAATTTGTTGATCCTTCCATTTGCTGTGGAAACTTTGGGGGTTTGGTGTTTAGAGGCGATAGATTTCATCGACAAACTCGGCAAAAATATATCACAAGCAACGGGAGAAAGGAAATCAAAAACGAGGTGGATTTAACTGGGGGAATCGTCGCAATACTACAATTAATAGTGGAATATGGTGGTTAATCATGGTAAATCACAGATTAACCGTGCGTATTTACAAAAATCGTGTTGCTGATTAACAGATTAACTGATTAACCATGTTAATCACAAAAGAGTAGTTTCCCACTCGATCAAAGACGTATCTAAAACAACGGTTAAGCTTAGCCATTCAAAGAAACAATGCTCCGAGTGTGATGGCTACATTCGATACGTCCGAAAATATGAACGAAATATTTTATATTTTGTAAACGCTGTATTTCTTGTAAAAAAAACGTTTTGTAATAAAAATGTACTAATCAAGAATTGTGTAGAATTCGGAGTTTTTTTAGGAACTTAGTACTTTCGGAAGTGTACTCAAGACTTTAGAGATTTTCAAAGGAGTGTGACCAAGAAGTATCAACGTTAAAAATGCCAAATGGTCATGTAGAGTACTCCTCAAAGAGTACGTTATTATCGGAATGAAATTCTCAAAAGTAGGCCCTGGTACACGTGTGTATTTTACCATATTTACACAAATCAGTCAAAAGGGTAGTAACCGAAGAAACATATTTGTGAAAATAAATGTACACAAAAGCTTATAGCCAGACCAAAAAGAAAATTTATCTGGCCATAAAATAGATACATACAGCAGAGAGGAAGTGTTTTTGGTGTATAGGAGGACTTTGAAATTCATTTATTTATATCAATGAAATGAATTAGTTTACAAAATCAATATCTACAGAGAGAAAGGTATACCGGTTAAGGTGTGTGTGTGTTGTATACACTAGATATAGAAATCTTTTTGGACATTTGGACACGAATATTTCAAAATATATGTTTCCGTATATTCTATATCTTCGTATAATTCGTAATGTAACAGTACAACCTCTGTCAAACCAATTTCATTTTATTTTTATTTTATTTTTTGGTACGTTTGATAAATATGTTTCACAAGATGTTGATGTAGGTGGATAGATAATGTAATGCTTATCTATATGTTGTATACGAATATGACCTTTTTTAAAGTAAGAATATTGTGAAACACTGTCTGTGTTTCCACATTACGACAATAAAGTTTAATCTCTTTGAAATGAAACGAAAATTGTTGCTATTGTGTTGGAAAACTTAATTATGTTTTCCCTTTGATATCGATTTTGTTTTTTGTTTTTTTTTTTACTTCTTCGGTATAGAAATAGCATTCAAGGTCTCCGTATTCAACAGACATGTTGAATTACTTCGATAGTATACATTAACTCAGTTAAAGTTTCTTTTTATCAACCCTACCTTATCAGATCCTCTAATCAGTTTTAAATAATTAAACGGAGCGAACTAAATGTTTGTGTTTAGTTTAGTTTATACAGAGAGTCGCCTTCACTAAAATAAACTTTTCCATTCCTTAGTTTAATTATCGTCATTATTTTGTGTACTTTGTCATACATTGTGTGATTATAAGGTGCTTCGAAAATACCCATCTACCTAACTTTAATGTTATTCCCCTGACGGGTTGAGTCAAGGGTCATACGTCAGAAAATTCGTCTCACGTTCACTACGTCCACTATGAATGGATTTTGTGAAATGTTAGCAAAAAACGGAAAAAGATGGAAAGAGACGAGGCAAAAAATTCCTGAGGTTAAGATCGTAGGATCCAAAAAGAGTTTTTTTTTACTGTTTTCTAGATTGGACCTTGGGTAAGTGCTGAACAGATTTTCAAAATTTTTGTTTCCTTCATTGAAGAATCTAATTCATGAGGTTTGGTTCACAGATGAACAAAATCGATGTAATGTTCTAGGAGTTCATTACTTGAAGAGCTTTTCCCTGAATATTCGATGGCCGATGACCGGAACCGATTTTCAAAAACTGTAACGGGCACTAATTCTCAAACTTCATTCACAGACAAATATAACTAGGCGCCACCTCTTAAGCCATCAGTATTCAGTAGGAATAATGCATAAATTTTCTGTTTTACAAGGGCGTCAAAAATGTCAATTATTTTTGGATGTTTGCCAACTTCGTGTGGTATTATCTCCTAACCTTTACCTTCGATTTTAATGTTTCTTTTTACTGTGGGTTTGAACTCAGGACAGCGCTCTTGGGCTTATATGTTATCTGGTCTTAAGTAAGAGAATAGAAATTGAAATTAAAAAAGCGACAGTTTCTCTGTCTTTTGATAAATTTATCAGTCAAGTGACCTGACCCACCCATATGTTGGGACCAAGTATTTATATGCATTGGCATTGGGATAGGGATTGTGAAAGGTATATCGAAGCAAAACCTTTCACATCGAAAATGGTCTCTGTTATTTTATAGCAATTAAATGACGCTTCAAATCTTCAATCGAACATGTGATACATATGGGACGAAGATCAGTTACAGGATTACATTTTGTATCACCCAACCCCTGTGTCCGTTTTTTTCCTTTAAAAGGGAAATTATACCACAAACCTTCCGACAAAATCTTTGCCTAAAGCTCCTACGTAATCATTATTTCAAAAAAAGCTAAAAAGAATGTACCGTCCATCCGAAAGGCTTTTCTTTGTGTCCAAGGAGAACATCATTTTTTTTTCGTCTTTATATAACTTCAAAGGAACGAAAACATTATATAGAACTCAGCTCTGAAATGGAGTTAATTAACAGCTGGAAAAATGTTTTGCAAATCCAAAAGAAACTGAGATATCTCCCAGCCACCCTGTGTGTACCGCATAAACCGTTTATTTATATCAACCAAAAGGGATTTTCATAATTGTTTATATAAGCGAAATTATTACAATCAAATATATAAAACGAAACGATAAACGCGATAAAAAAGCCAATATTTGTGTTTGATGCAACATTTTGTGGGCTTAAGATTTAAATATTATTGATATGCATTCGTGAATACGTATGCGATTATTGCGGTTAGAGGCAATGCTAGATAACCATAGGAATTAAACGATACCCGAACGATTGGATTAGACTATCAGATAATCGATTATTTGTGCTAAAATGGTTTGGGAATTCGGACGAAAATTTTGTAACTTCGAACCACAAGTTTTTCTATTGAAATGCAAATTTACATTGTTGGTAAGTTCAAAGTTTTACCTTTCCAAAGATTATTTACTCTAACTTTCTACGGTATTGGAGAATTTTTAGAACTACTGCGACATTTCCTAGAAGATAATCACAAGACCAAACATTTTGTCATACGAGGCTTGTTACAAATTCGAACAGATTGTTATGCCCATATACACATCCTCACAAATTATCTTTTAATAAAAAAAATTATTCTCAAATGTAATACGACGAACATCTGCTCGAGTCGTCGAGTTATTCATTTATGACACCTTATTTGTTGAATGCGCAAATATAGTCACAGCGAACAAAAATGATGTAGGTAGATGCACTAATTCGATTCGTTATTATTGAAATACAATACTTTGGCGTTCTACCGAATGTTAAAATAGTGATTTATGCAACAAGTAGCGAAAAGAAGTTGTTTTTGTCACTTGATGTGAAGGGATAAAGTCACTTTAAATAGGTTCAGGTCCAGGTTCAGGTCCAGGTAGCTCAATCACCAAGAGGTGATTAATCACTCGCTATTAGTTATCTAATGGCTGTACGACCGTAGCAAAGTCGAAAAATTGAAGAAATCCAATATTCGATTTCTTCGCAACCATCACGCCATATTGACATAAGGTCAGTGACACCATTCCCTATATACAACATACTGCAGGATAAGCGCAATCTATGATCGACTAGTTGCTCATCGGGAAAATGCATGAGTCATCAGTGATAGTTGTGGTCTCACCACTTGTGGCTTAGAGAATTCACAACGTATGGGACGTTTACACGGTCGATTAACTATCTGAGTCCGGAGAGATATGATAAAAAATCACAATTCATATGATCAAGTGACTTGTGCAATAGCACAACAGGCCCACTAGAGGCTTAGGTGCTGGGCTTAACCCCCTTACCATCAACCCAATCCAATCCCTAGGTTCGAAATTGGCGTATTGCATCACTAGGGAAAGCAAGAGAGACTCGGGATAAAAATAAAAAGTCTCATTCTCGGGTAATTATTTACCTTGGCTTTGCCTCGGATCAACTAACTTCACACGAAAGCTAGACTTTTCAACTTTTTGTTCCTTGTTAGGTAATAGATATTTACGACATACGGACGGAAAAGTTGAAAAGTCAAGTTTTTGCGTGAAGTTTGTTGACTCGAGGCGAAGCCGAGTACAATATTTTATGGCATCGAGTGGAACGTATGCTCTAGATGTGAAATTATGACACGAGGCATAATAAAGTACTTTGCACAGAGAAACATACAACGATTTAATTTATATCCAGAACCCTTTTTAACACTAGTGACGAAAAGTAAACCAATGTACCATTGAAATTATGCATGAAAAATTGAACATTTTGCGACGGGATTGCATTGTCTTATGGTTACACGACGATGACAACAATGTGCTTTATAAATTGGAAATAAAATGAACAACCGAGACTTGCAGAGAGAGAGCAGAATCAGCAAACAAAATAGCAATTATTACTTATCTCAGCAACATAATATATCCCATGTGAAGTGAAGTGTGTTTCACCTCCATTATAATGTTTATTTTCTTGTTGAGCACTTGACTTATGCAATGCAAGTCAATATTACCTTCAATTTTCAAACAAAAACAGGAAACTAAAATTAATGGTATTGCCTTTTGTCGGAAAACTTCAATCGCTAAATAGGTGTAATCAGCAATAAGCGATAAGCAATAATTATTATTTGTGTGTGGTGTGTTGGGTATTGGTTTCGAATCTTGGACAATAATCGTATAATCATTCCCTGGATATTTTGTACGATACTTTGTTGAACCAATAACATTATCAACTGCGCAAAAAAAAGAAAATTGATTTTTTAGTTAACTGGAACAATGTATACAACTTTATCGATGTTAACCATCTAAATTACCACCAAATGGGCAGATCGGTGAAAGATAATGAAATTTAATTCAAGTTTTCGTGCACTTAACAATTTCATTTTTTTTGTTGGACTTTTTACCATAAAAATGCGCCATTTACATGTTAACAATGTCACGGGTAATTGCCTATCAGATTTTCGAACGAAGGTGATCAATTTCAACCAATTATTATTATATGTGAGAGTATCTCGACTGTTTTCATCGATAATACGAAAATTTATTGAATTTGAGATGATCCGGGAGATATAGTACATAAGTCCCAGTGTATTCTCGTTTCGTCATTGCAAATAACATCAGACAGCTGACACATTGTATCGCTTTCATTCACCTTTCGATTAAATTCAGTCAAGGAAATTGGAAATATATAAAAATTGAACGTTGTGTTGTGGTTACGATGTTTCGATTTTATTTTAATATTTGAGTAATATTAAACCTTTCACGGACGGTGCGATTTGATTTGTTTTATCAGTAACGACGACAACAACAACTAGTGAGTTCTAACTAACACCCCGTTTTAGCTAGCACAATACATGTCTCAACGAATGAAGTTAAAAAAAAATAAAATAAAGAGCGTCCAAGGAGGGAGAGCAAAAACCAGTTAAATTTAACTGGTCTCAAGGTCGGCTGTCAAAAAATCATGAATGAAAAATAAAATTGAGAGTCGAACTCTGTCAAAGATCAATTAAATTAATTGGCTTTGGGGGTAATGTCAAAAACTTATTAATGAAAAGTAAATCGTAATTAAAAGTTCGAATTTTCGAAGTATGAATTTTGCATGGGTATCTTCTCTCATTTTGGAACTGCCTTCAACTGAGCCAAAATCACTTTCCGGTTACAGTCTACAGACTGTTATGATCAGATAGAGAGTTTCGAAGACCTGTCCTAGCCTAATTTCATGTATAGTGATAAAAGAGAGTCGAAATTTTGACATATCACCCATCGAGATCAGTTGAATTAACTGGTTTTTTCCCCTTTTTACATACAAATTTTGACATATCACCCATCAAGCTCAGACACCCTCACTTGGAAGGGCTGACATTTAGGGTTTAGCAAAATGTCAGGATTCAGCACATTTCAAGTGAATGCGTTAAATTAACTGGTTTTTACCTTGTTTTTACGCTCTTTTAACACTATAAGTTTTCGAAATATCCCACGGCAAGTTAAAATAACTCTCTCTCTCTCTCTTCATAACAGTCTAAAGTACCAGTTATGGTTCACAATTGATTTAGGGTCGACTATCAAAATTCATGAATGAAAAACAAAATTGAGAGTCGAACTCTATTTTCAAACAAAGTAAATTTGTGCGCGTTTTCTCTCATTTCCACGTGTACGTTGAGGCAAGTTTGAGGGTATTAATGTAAATGATGTGTGAATTGAACTCAGTGCTTGTTAGTTCGAAGTTTTATTTCTCAAATTTTCCTAAAAATTCTTGAAAATTCCTAAACAATCTTAAGAATAAGCCCGAATTGAAATTGAAATTTCATATTGACTCAACACCAGACAGTGTCTGGCAGACACATTCTATTCATACGGTGAGAATTGATACAGTACGACATATCACCTTAAAACTGTCCATATCGACATTTCATCTCAGAACATCGGCTATATGCCGATGTCACCAAGATTTGCGACAGGAAATCGTTGAACATATATCGACAAATTTAACATTTATTTGTACAAGTTTTAAAGGACACACATAAAAATCTGCTGAGAAAAACGACATGTAATTATAAATCATGTTTATTGAGACACCACTAACATTTCTAATGCTAATATGTACCATTTGAACAAATTAAATAAAAATCAAAGAGTAACAAATCATCTGCATACAGTAATGTGAAATCAGTGTGACATATTAATGTTTACACGAAAAGAGAGAGAGAGAGAGAGAGAAAATGATGGCATAACATAACACATTCACGTAGTATACACATTACATACAATATCCATTACCCAATGGAACTATAAAAATAAACTTCCTTTTCGTAAATAAATAACATAAAATGTCTAAAAAAGAATAACACAAAACAATACCAAAATAATATATGAACGGGAAAAAAACGAACAGATATATCACACAATTTTATGTGTGCATGATATCGGTACAAGAAGGTACCACACGACTCACTCTCTGTACAAAATCCAGTAAACCACAATATATATATAAAATATTTTGCTTCAGATTCATGCAATAAATAACATGAATAATTACACTTTTCACTAAAGAAATTACAATAAATAAATTAACATTATTTTGACAGTTTTATTAATGAACTCTCACCCGAACCACTATATATACCACATCACAACCAAATGTACATTTTACGTACAATATATCTACCATATAACAACAATCAGAGTTGTAACATTGGTGATGCGATGACTATGAAAAGTTGTATAACGTGAGGAGATCTTTTCTGAGTTATATGCTAAAAAAGACATGAAGTGGAGTAATGCGTGATCATAATAAAAAAAAATCTTCTTTTTTTTCTCGGTTCTACACCGCAATCTGAATCAAGTCACAATATGAAAAAGTAGAAGAACAAAAAAAATCTCAGTTTTGTTACCACAATCTACACAAAAATTCATCACGAAGTTATGCTCATTTTTTGTGTGTGCGAGGACTCGTTGAAATGCAACTTACATTGTGGAAAAAATATTTTTATGGCAGATTTTTTTTTTGAAACCACGTTTTATTTTCTGCTGAACAAACGCTAATTTAATGAAACCAAAAAAAAAAAACGAACGAACGAACTGGAATAAAAAATCAAATTAGCTGACTGTCGTAACTATAATGTGTGTTTTATACATTTTAAATCTTTTTATTTAAACTTTCGGGTATAATATGGAGTTAAATGGAAGATAAGTGACCTGCATTAGTAACTTACTGACAACAAAGTATGGGAGTGATTATGATTGTGTCAACAGCATATTTACAATTTTCATTGTTTCACTAGTAAGGTTAGGATATGGAGCCTATATTTTATTGCTCTGACTCATCGACATAACATAGTGTATGGTATATTACATCGATGCTCTGACCATTCGATTTGCCACTCTTTTCTGTGCAACTCTTTCGTTTTTAACTCGTTTTCTTAGAAGAAGTGTAAGCAAAATCAAAAAAATTTGGGGAAAAATTAGGTTGGTACTAATCGCACAAAGTGCGAATAGTCAAACAAAGACCATTCGCACAAAGTGCCGTTAGTCTTTATTTGACTATTCGTGCTTTTCGAGTAAACTGAAAAGCTTCGAATGATGTAGTTAATGAAGCTAGCAATGACATAAATCATTAAAATGTAACCGTTGATACTTCATATTATGTTTTGACATAATCACCATCTTCTACAAACATTTTGTAGATTGAGACTCACTCCCTTCTTCAAATACTTTGTAAAAGGTAGCATGATTCTATTCTTTGTAAACACTTTGTAAAAGGAAGCAACATTCATCTCTACAAACACTTTGTAAAAGGAAGCAACACTGACTTCTACAAACACTTTGTAAAAGGAAGCATCACTCTACCCTACAAACACTTTGTAAAAGGAAGCATCACTCTACTCTACAAACACTTTGTAAAAGGAAGCTACACTTACTTCTACAAACACTTTGTAAAAGGAAACAGCACTATATCATACAAACACTTTGTAAAAGGAAACAACACTCTCTTCTACACTTTGTAGAAGGAAGCAATACTCTCTTCTACAAACTCTTTGTAAAAGGAAACAACACTCACTTCTACAAACACTTTGTAAAAGGAAGCAGCACTCTACTCTACAAACACTTTGTGAAAGGAACCAGCACTCTCTTCTACAAACACCTTGTAAAAGGAAACAATCACTATACTCTACAAACAATTTTTTCTTGTGCTTATACAGTGCTTGTAGAAGGGAGTGATACTTCCGTTTACAAAATGTTTTTAGAAGATGACAATGCTACCTTTTACAATATGTCAAAACGTAATAGGAAACATTATCAGTTAAATTTTCATGTTTTAATTCAATGCTGGCTTTATAAATAACATAATAAAAAAAATTTTAATCTACACACTCTGTGCGAATAGTGAAATAAAGACTAATGGCACTTTGTGCGAATAGCCTTTTCGTAAAAATTAAACTTTACGTTTCTTGATAAACTACCAATGTCGATGTCCCTGAGTACCGATAAGATTTCTACCGATAAGCGTGACATTTACAACGATTATCAATAAATTATCGACAAAAAATCATTTATTTCAACGACGTCAAAGAGTGAGTAGCAAAATTTAATTTTTCCCCACAAAGTCTACGAGGAAATTAAAGCAAGCTTTTGTTCAACGCACTTCAAGCATGAGTATTAAATAGAAAAAGTGGAAACGGAAAAAGTTTTCATACAAAATAGTGCTCTGTTTGGCAGCTGTCACTCGAAGCACTTTTGCTTGAAGTGCTTTAATTTGATCAAATATTATGTTAAAGTATTTGTAGTTGTCTGAGGACTAGTTCAGGTAATCGCTTGAAAAACATTTGAATTTATTTCTGAGTGGTTTGCCGTTTGGCTCCTATAAAACACCTACAAAATTGGTTAATTATAGCTGATGAAACCACTGAAATTGGATTAAAGGCAAATTTTGAATTTGGATAAAACAGAAGTACTATTAAAGCAGATTAAGGTTCAAATCGGGTTCGGGTTGACCAGATTCAATTCAATTCATCATCATCTCTATCATCATCAAATGTAACGTAAAGGAGTTTAGTTCGTCCCTACAGAATTCAATTCAATTCAGGTTGACCCGAACCGGATTTGAACCAGAACCCGAACTCGAACTGAACCTAAATTAGATCGGTCCGAATCTGCCTCGAACCTAAACGTTTACTTTCGGGTTCGCTAGGAAGATCGCGGACTACTCACATCATAACATTGTACCACGGAATGTGAATGAAATTCGGACTGAACTCTCCAATCATGCTCTTCACTTCAACAATATTATAACGCTAGTCTAGCCCTTTGACTTCAAACAAACTTATAAAACTTCTCTTCTCCCTACTACCAGAAAATTGTTTTTATTTCTTTCTTCCTTTTCCTTTTACTAAAATTGTTAGTGGAATGTCAATGGAACAATGTTATACCATTCATAACGGAGCGTTCAAATTAAAATCCTGACCACAATGAAAATTCCGTTTGAAAAACGCTAAAAGGTAATTGGGAGGCTACATAAAAAGACCATAAATTCACCAATCCTGCTTGAGTGTATTTTTCTTGCACTGCACTGGCGAAATTAGATAAAACTTTTAAATTGCCTTTTGAAATGAATAAAATGAGAGAAAATGGTTTTTGTTGTTGTACTCATCACGCTTGGGTAAAAGTCGGTAAAAGTATTGCGATAAAGCCAAAAAGACCTCAAACAAACAAATTCCCAAATATAAGACATTTTTGCTGACTTCTTTAAATATTGTTAATGACAACTTGAAATTAATGTTTGCCTAACCTTTCCAGAAATAATTAGGGGGTGTTTGTTTTACACAAGAACATAATTTCGAAATAAGTGTTTTCGTCTTGCGGGAAGAGGGGTTAGCTTGATGTTTTCAGTTGCGAAACGTATATGGTATGAATGGGAAAAGTTAATTAAACCTATCTTCAAAGATTTCGGTGTACATTAAATGTTATATCTGTGTACGAATACATGACTTTTCTAATTTATTTGCTGTTGTGGCATTGTTCTGGGGGTTCAAGCAATGGTTGTGTGTATAAATTATGTTGTTCCACCTATTTGGGTACTGGATGGTGTTGTTAATGTTCAGAAATAATTAAGAGCTCAGCAAATAATTTATTTTTATAAAATTGATTATACTCGCACATATCAGAAGTTCCATTGCATACGAAAAATGTTGGTTTAACGAAATAAAAATAGAAAAAAAAATATTTTTTATTTATTCGAATGGAATTTATAAAATGAACCACACAAATATCTATTCAGCAGAAAAATCCTAAAAATGTTTCAGCTGACACTAAACAGACATCAAATTCAAATCACGATGCAGTTTGACGACCCCGCATATTTTAAGAGATGAAGCAGAAAAAAAACACACAAACGAACGAACTGCTGATATCGTTAATAATTATTTATAGTCACATCTCACAATGACTGTCTTGTCTTATGATTTAGAATTTATTTTAAATTCGTTTTTTTTTCATAACGGCTTTAATTGTACGATTAAATTTTGGTCGTGATAAATAGAAGAAAAAACGATTTTAAGTTTGTATTTTATTTTATTTAGAGTCGGTTAAGTGTGTTCCTTTGTATGGATTTTCGAAGAAGAAAATATTTAATTTATTGTTCACTGAATAATGTTTCAATTAAAAGAGAAATAGATCTGGCAACTTTATAGGTCTCTGGAAATATCAACTCTAATTTAAAGTTGTAAATTGTCTTTCGGTCGTAGGTTAAGAGATTGAGAAAAACAGGCTGAATTACAAGTGGATTTTCCACCATTCTGTGAAATGGAAACCACCAAAAATAAGCAAACCGAGCCAGTCCAATCCATTTTAATACAGTAAAAATGTGGAAACATTTTCAATTATTCTGTAATACTGTTGAAGCCTTCCAGGCATCTCAGTCCTCCGAACGTTCATAATAGCTATTTTGCTACCTAGTTAGTAAATGGGGTTCCTTTGTGCACTAGATATGATATTGCCGAAGCGAGATTTTATTTACTGTAATTTCAAAAGTCACCACAAATTCAGACATTTTAGTCAAAAGATTCATTATTTTCAAGCAAAAACATCGTCAGCCATAACTAACACATACATAAAGCACCTACTACAATACCAATATAATCCGTGAGTAAATATTAGATTTTCGCCCGGACCTGTCAATTTGTGAAATGATATGTGCCACTACAATATGTAACATCTACTGCAAAGGATCTGTCAGTGTGTAAATTTACTCCACTTATATACTGAGACAGGAGGAGTACTAATTATGAATATCATGCTCGCACGTTAGAAAGATGGCGTGAAGCAAGTCCATTCCCAAAAATGTTTTAAATTTTTTTTGAGGACGGCGGTTGATAAATAGCTATTTTGTTACTATGTGCCTAAATGGAAATTTTGCGCAATAGATGATAAAATTGTCAACCCGATGCGAAGTTGAGGCTGACAACACATTGTATGTGCAAAATTCCTCGTTAGGCATAAGACAGCAACACGATCTTAATGTACTGTAGCAGTTTTTCACTTTCATCGAATAAATGTTTGAATTTAATTGGAAATTACCAGGTAAGCGGACTTAAACGCACTCATTTTCATATTATTGACATAAATAATGAATGCGCAGTGAGACAAACAACTTACACCGTCGGCATTTCACAGTGTAAGAGCAAAGACAGAAATAAAAAATCTAGATTTTCATTTGCCCTTAGGAGACGTGTTGTTTTAATACAACAATTTCAAAAAAAATTTGTACTGAAATGCAACAAAAATGCAACAATGCAACACTTTTGGTCTACCGTTAATAATCATAGAGTTAAATGAAATTTTTGCGGAAATATTTACAGACAACCCTAAAATCAGAAACAATTTACATCACAAATTTCTGTCGAGAAATAATTTCGTTTTCATGCTGGAACTGGTCGAAAATCGGTCGGCAGTCGGCACTGGTGTGGCCAAAATCGTCTTTAATTTCTATCTCCGCCCTATCTGGAAGTATAATCGTTCGTAGGGTGTTAGGGAATCTCGCGCCGCGTCATTCACAATAATTCACAAAGTGACATCTTCCTTATATAAAATGTGTCAAAATGTGAATCATTGTGAATGACGCGGCGCGAGATTCCTAGCAACCGCTCGTAGACATGAAAATCCAAAAAACCTTTCGGAAATCACTCGACTTCCCAGTGCGGGACTGTATTAAGTGGTCATTAGCATATTATAATCATATTTTACACGTTGCCCACTTAGCGAAAGGATTTGGAAAGTTTTCGACTCAATCCGTATTTTCTCAATCTTTTTCAAATTGTTGGCAGATTGACTCTTAATTACCATTTATTAATGGAACAAAAGATCCGACATAACATTCCCAAGCTTCTATCAATCAAACATTCTATTGACATAAAAGTTGCCCTTCTTTTTTCTCGAGCAGACTTCTCACTTTTAATTAGCATAACAAGGTATTTAGAATGAAAGAACCCCTTGCTCAGCTATCGTAGCACGTTAAATACTTAATATATTACCTTTTAACGATAACCTCAACCAGCGTCAAGTAATTAAGAAGTTTTGAAGAAGTTTGAAGGTTAACACGTCCTCTGCAAATTTATACATCCATCAATAACCCAACACCGTATCCGTACACATTTTTGGATTAAATTATCGTTAAACGTAAATTTCCAACAGGACCTATATAATAACCATTTAGCAGATAGGTGGAATTAAGTTTTACGGTCGCATTAAACTGTAGTTTATAATTTCCGAATTTCCATGTTTAGTGTTTGACTCTAATTTGAACTCTACGTGGAACACTTTCATGTGCTATTAATACGATTAACATGGAATGGAATGGAGGGAATCGGGGGGAATTTGTGGTTGTTTGGGATGCGACCGTATAACTTTTGTTCAAGAAATATGATAAATGTTGTCGCCCTGATTATTTACATCTGCTATAATGTAATGCAATGTTGGTAACATTGATCTTATCTTACGAATACAAATTAAATGAAAAAACTGAAACTGAAATATCTAACTTTTCAATTATAATAAATCAACAAAGGTCGCTTTAATTTGCTTAAGTTGATTTATTTCATCGTCATCTCGCACCTTTTAACATTATCTCAAAAAACGATCATTTCCAGTCACTAATTAACTTCACGAAACCGCCAGACAAAGTTCATTTAAATTAATTAAATGAAACCCATTTAATAAACACACAAAAAGAATTCTCTCAATTCCCATTCCGAAACGGTTTTTAAACGTAAAACTTATAACCGTTCCAAGCGAAAATTATTTTCGACTAGAATTTTCTTCACATTCAATCGAACAAAACAAACGTTTTAAAAGCTCGCTGATCTGATAATTTATCACTTCATTATATTAAACGATAATCGCATTAATATTAATTAAAACCAAAACATTTTCGTACTGTTTTGATTCGATAATTAAAATTCGAACATTTTTTTGTGTGTTTCGGTTTGACCACAAAATGCCTTAACTTACTTTTAATCCCATTCAGCTATTTATCAAAATGTTGTTAAATGTGTGTTTGTATTTTATATTTAACAGAAAAAAAAATCCCATGACATGCACAAACGGTAATTTATCACCATGACAATGTAATGGAAGGTTAATGTTCAAAACAAGAAAATTTATTTTAATAATGGAAATCTGTAGTATCGTCGCAATTTTTGCATAAATTAAATTCAGGTATAGAACCGTATGTGGCGCAATTTAGGTTAAGATAACGTTTAAATGCCACACTTTTAGAAATACCTATGTTTGGGCTATCGAGGAAATTTAGGATTTCTTCGGGAATTCGTTGCTATACCAGAGCTATTTTCATAACTAGGTTGTTAAATGAGAATGTTCTGCGAACTAGCTGTGTGATTGGTGATTAGGGCGTATCGAATTTTGCAAATTTTAAGGTCCGCGATAGCCTGTGTGTGGAAAACGTAGATCATCGAAAACTGTGTCCGGGCATATGGTTCCGATGGATCCGATGGAGCCCGGGAAGAAGCCCCCCCGGATGACTTTAAGTTTCCGATGGTCATAACTCGGAAAGTTGAGAGTAATTTTGAAGACAATTTTCTAGCGGAATGTAGAGCTTTGAAAACTCTACAAAACTACAGTAGAACCCGATGGTCCAAAAGGTGCCACTGCCAAGATTGCCTAACATCGAAAATTTCACATTTTGGTTTTTGACTTATATTTCCTCAGAGACAAATGATTATGTTTAGCTTGTGGTATGAGGTGTTAGGGGAGGTCGAGCACTACAGTACACAAGGCATGTCCTGTTAATTCACCTGACACCACTTTTTTAACATTTTTGAATGGAATTTTTAAGAGTGCCCACGTCGTCCACGAAGCCAGTGCAGACACTGCAACCGGTGTTGCTGAGTCGAGGACACCTTGGCCAGTAAGTTTACATAATATTTCATGACAGTAGCTGAACTCTTTCACAAAATATTTGTGATTTCGAAAGTAGTTCTTCTTCTTTTGATTTGATTTTCTTGAGACTTTCAAATGATTTTTTTATGATTTTGTGGGTCTTGAAAATTTTCTTTCGTAAAAGTTTGAAAGGTTTTCTTTTAACTGACATAGGATTTTCTATGAAGATTTGTCAAGACACTAACGGACTACGATGCAATAATTATGAACAGTGACAGCTGCCAAATAGAGACTATTATTTTCTATGAAATCTTTTTCAACTACTTGTTGCAGTGCAAAATTTGTGTCCAGTTTCAGTTATCTATTTAAAGTACCACTCGTCCACTCATGCTTGAAGTAAACTTACACATGCAATAGTTCTTATCGACGACAGAAATAACAATTTTTACAGTATGTGTCAAAACTGTTGAAATAATAGATTTGGCATAGATCTGATAAAAATATGAAAATCAGAAAATGTAACTGATCGAGTGCCTAACAAAAATTCATAAAGTTTGCGAAACATTATTTGTCAAAACTGATGAAGTAATAGATTTGGTATAAATCTTCTATAAATTTGAAGATCGGAAAATTTAACTGATTTGATGGAAGGCCTAAAATGTATATTTTCCACAAAAAGTTTTGGAGATAGCTGAAGTAGGAATAAATAATCAAACTGAGCTACGACTACGTTTGTGGTCGACATAAAAATTGACCCAGAAATATCCAAAGAATTCTGTACTTATAACAGCAACTCCTTGCAATTGTATGATTAACAATATGAGGTATAGACAAGTAAAACCGTCATGCTCATATCGTAAGCTTTCATGAATGAGCCGAGTAAAAATAGAAATGATCAAATCAAAGTCGATTTACCAAAAATAGAGTGGTAATCAAATCGAAGTTTTAATCAGTCAGCAAAAAACGTTTAATTTTAAACATTCGATTCTGAATATATGTTACCATTGATTCATTGAATGTTATTGTCAGTGTTATTACTTCAGTTTTTGGAAAATTGTAGCAGTCGAAATTGTTCTTCATTATTTTATAGAAAATGAAAATAAACAAACAACAAAAAAAATCCGATTGTTTATTTCAATTTTTAAATCAATTCGCTTTAAGCGTAGTACACAGAAAAAAAGAGTCTAGAAAGCAATCTGGTTTCTGTCGGCACGGATAAAATGTTAAATGAATTTTAACGTTAAACTGCAATTTGCAAAAAAGAAAGAACGAAATGAAAAACAATATCCGCCTGTTAAAAAACAATTTTTTTTGTGTATAAATTAGGTTTTAATCATAGACTCTCAGACACAGACGATGGATGATTAAATACCTAGACGTGAATTAAAAATGTTGTTTTTAAAGAATGAGAGATATCGGATGCGTAAAGATTTTGGGTGGTTTTTTGTTTGAATGAAAATCAAAACAACATTTTTTCGGATTTTTTTTTCTTTTAATTCGTCATAATGCGAAAATACTTTTTGGTTACTTAACATTTTGATGGAATTCAATCTCTACTTTTTTGTACTTTACGTTGCACCTCGATTAAATAGTTGTTTGTTGAGGGCAAGAAAATATGAAATTCCAACAAGTTCAAAGTTTTACGGTCAGAGCGGAGCGAGAGGTGACCACAACGTTCTTCATATGAGCGATGTGTGATTAACCGTTTTTCTTCACGAATCATCAATTCGTTACACAATTTTTCAAAACGAAAAAAAAAGGTGACAATTCCGGGGAAAGATTTCTATTTCTATCTTTTCCCCTGTCAAAACAAGAGGTGAGAAAATAAACATTTTCTCCCCCGAACAGTCACCAGACGAAGCCGCAACAAAAATTTCTGTCCCTAATACTAATAATTGGTCCTTTGTTTCAGTATCTAAATGTAATAGATTTACACACTGGCAGATCCGTTGTAGTAGATGTACATATTGTAGTGGATGCTACACAAGACATATTAGACTGCGTAAAGTGACAGGTCCGTGCGTAAATATTATATTTACGCACGAATTCTATTGGTATTGTAGTGGTTGCATCATTTACTTGTAGCATGTGCCAGTTACGGCTGACGATGTGTTTTTCATGAAAATAATGACTAGAATTGTACTAATTTGTGGTGACATTGCGGTATAGATAAAATTGTGTTGCTAACACATTACTAAATGGGGTTGTTTTGCGCTCAACGTTGTATTATAGAACTCGCTTCGCTCGTATCGTACATCCAGTGCGGAAAACAACCCAATTTACCAAATAGTTAACAAAATAGCTATTTCTCATGCCCTTTAAAGTGGAGAGAATAAGGTAGATCACACCTCGCTCATATGAAAATGTTGATTGGCCATATCTGGTATATATTAGTCATAGCTCTTAGCACTGACGCCTTACGATAAACAAAATATGTTAAACCTTCACTTCCGAAAAACAAGTAAGTCATTTACTGAAACTGACATTCTGAAACAGTTTTTTTTTTGTGTTTGTCTTCACTCCAAAAAAAACGAATTTCATCCTAATCGCATAAATTAAAATTAGATATTGGACACACACAACAAAAAAAAGACGTAAACAGTAAATACATCATCATAAATGTGTCAACATTGTAAGTTTCTTACACCAATTTGTCTCGGAATTTTCCTCTAATCAAACAGATAAATTTTTGCGTTGATAATGATATTCATATCAGCAGTCAGTGAACGAAAATACAATGCTCAGTCAAATTTCTCAGAAATGCGATAACGTTCTCGTTACATTTCACATTTCACTTTCTCCTGAACGGGGCACAAAGTATTTATATGCAAAACTAAATACAAAGTGAACCATTTGCGCGAATTCATTCATTTCAAAATTCCATGACGACCCGACCCTACCCTAAAAAACTTTTTTTTGTGCTTTTATTATTATTAATAGTACAAATAATATGGTTGTATACCTTCCTAAAGCCTGATTAACGTTTTAAATATCCATAAATCAACTATTTTCATCCGCTCCCAAATAACTAATAAATATTCATGTAATGCGTTAAGCTTTCGGTACAATTTAGGCTTATACCATGCTTTGAGTAATTAAGTAAATTTGTAATTTCGAATCGAGTGTTAACGTAACAATTTGTTGGATTCGGAAAAATGTTTTTCGGAGGGAAACATTTCGAATGAACATTAACACCCAATTCCGAACGATTCGGATAATTTAATTGACATTTTTTATTCGATAATGTGGAGAAGTTTGAATATCAATTTTTTTAAACTTCTCCTAGATGCGAACAACTTAACTTGACAGTGAATAAATATGACAACATTAGTACACTTGAAAAAAAAAAGTAAATTCAATTCACAAAATTAAAATGAGCCAAAAATCGTCAATAAACAAATATTCACCTGGATGTTCACCTGTTGATCTTTGTACACCAATAGCAAATAATACAAAGATGATTGGTATTGTTAGATCGTTAAGAGCAGCCATTTTTTTCGTTGTTTATGTAAACACAGCAATTTTTTTTTTTTTGCTTTTTTTTGTTTAAAACGAAAAAATTTATTCTACGACGTAATTGCAAGCAAAAAAAAAAAATTTTTTTTTTCGTATTAAACACACACAAAAATACTAACGTATTTTTGATAACATTCGTATACCAATAATACTTTCACCATTCAATTTTTTAACTCTTTTGCCGTTTAGATTTTTTCTCGAAATTAATTTTTATTTTTTTATCTTTCATTCACTCTCTGCGGATTGTGCATAATATATGAAATTATTTGATTATTGTAATAGCCACTATATACGCACAGAAACCACCACCGCACATGAATTATTTATAATATTGTAGCAATGAAACAATCTCGCAAACAATAAAAACATTAAATTCTCTCTGCTCTAATCAATGGTGTGTGAAAACAGATCAAAGAAACACCATAATCAACTGATTCATTTAAAACACATAAATTTTAATGTTTTTCGTTTTTTTTTTGTTTAATTCGTGTATGTGTGTAGTGTCCCTTCACTGAAAGACCGGCCGAGCATTAATGTGTCTTTTCCGGATAATTATTTGATTTACATGCGACCCAAACTGCGACACTTTTTTTCTTCTTCGTCAGTGTTTTTCTGTACATTTAAAATTTCTCAGTACTGGTACTCATGCTCGTGCGTTCGTATATATTACACAAGACAACTAAATACTGAATTAGAAATGTTCCATTTTACTTGAGCAATATCATAATTATATTTCTTTTCCTCAATATATTTTATAAATAAAGCAAACATAACATAGAAAACCCAATATTTATTTTGAAAAACACGTCAGTTTTAACACACCAAAAAAATGAAAGAAAAAAAAATTATCGAAAAAGACGTATCATTAAACATTGATCATATTATAACGTTGAAAAATGTCCACACAAATCTTCGGCGTTTTGTATATTATCGAAGTCAACACTTCCACGGTGTATAAAATACTAAAAAACTGAATGAAATATAGTGAATTTATTAACATTTTTCTAGTTCTCCGTCTCTCAATTCTCTTTCGTATACGTATTTATAATATAAGTATGTAAGGTACAATATTCAATAAACAGAACAACAAAAAAAAGTATTCGTTCTTCATCAATGTGTTTTCATTACGTAGAAACGAATTATATTATTTTCAATGTTTATAGCGCTGCATATACATATCCATATCCATACACTATAATGAATATACTGATATTTCGCTTGTTCGGTTCGCATACAAAACTAATACACGCAAACAATCGAGACCGCCATGTGATGATAACGTATAACCGACGAACGAAAATAAAAATACAAAAAACAAATTTAATACATTTACATGGCGATTTAAAGAAGAAAAAAACGAAATTTCTTTGGCCGCGTGTTTGAATGTGTAATGACTAACGAGCAACCAGCCGACGAGCGATATATGTTTATGTACACCTACCTGTATGAATCTACCAGATGATATCCACGAAGTGGGCCGAAAGAGTTAGTACATTGACGACTTAGCCGTAACATTTTTATGATTATTTTCAAATTTGCCGCGAATTTTTATTTTTCGGTCATACAGTTAAAGGCAGTGAAATTTCAGCATGAATTTGATTCAGCTGTTTTTTAGCTAGCTGATCCATAGAAACAATCAAAACTGTTTATGCGTCTTTATACGGTTTTACCACTACTTGCAAGCAAAAAAATGTAGGAAAACTGTAATCTTCATAGTAATTCTATAAACTACGAAATATTGGAAAGCAGCTACACCAATTGATCCTGATGAGAAATTACACAAGAAAAGTCGCTCCTTTGCTTGGAAACGGGAAGCTTTAGCTTCTTTTTATGAAATGTAACACAATGAGCTTCCGATTCCTTTTACAAAATGTATCACAAGCAGTGTGTGCTTCTTTATACAAAATGTGAAACAAGGAGCCTTTACAAAAAGGGTAACAAGGAGCCTTTACAAAAACGGTAACAAGGAGCTTATGTTTCCTTTTACGAAATGTAACAGAAAAAGCTTACGATTCCTTATACAAAATGTGACAAAAGGAGCTTATTCTTCGTTATACAAAATGTGCCACAATGAGCTTATGCTTCCTTTTACAAAATGTTACACAGGGAGTTTACAATGCCTTTTACGAAATGTATAACAAGGAGCTTATGCTTCCACACACTAAATGTGACAGAACGAGCTTACGAAATGAATCCACGGCAGAGTAAAAATAAACCTGGCAGGAGCGGTTCATTGAAACGTCAAATGAGGGACCTATGTAATACACTGTATGAAAATGAACTCAAATGAACGCTGACATAAGTTGAAAAATTTAATTCGCAAAAAACATAGGGCTACTAGATTATTCAGGTCCCTAGTCAAACAAGCGCTCCTGCCTGGGTTACTTTTACTCTGCCGTGAATGAATCACAAGGAGCTTCCGATTCTCTTTACAAAATGTAGCACAAGGAGCTTATGGTGGAGATCGGACGCAAAAACTTTTGAGATATTTACGCATTGTGTCAGCTTCAGCCAGAGGCGTTTTCCAACTTTTACCATAAAACAACAAAATTCATTTGTCGTTTTCAAGCAAAAGAACCAACAATCAATTTGGATTTATTCGTACGCCCGTGCGATGAGCAACGGCAATAAATATATTTGTCATTTGTGTGGCTTTCCATCATTTATTCATCAAGTATTGGGCTTTAAACAGAATATTGCACAGTTCTTTATCAATATTGGGGGCAACTGCTGTTCCAGAACAAATTTAAAAAAAGAGTTTATGGAAATCGTCATTTAATCATCGAATTGATCATAAGCAATGACACAAATTAACCTCCAGTCAAATTGATTGTGATAATGAATAATGCAGGCGCTAAACGATGATTATGAGATATTTAGTATAGACAAATCTGCATTCACGGACACGGATATTATTTTTGTCACCAAGAATCAATGTGATTAAATTTGTGCATAAACTGGTTCTCCTTAATTTTTTTTTCTTAAAAATCTTTTTTTTTTATTTCAATTTTAATGTAAGGCTAAATATGTCACATGACAAATGGCAACATTTATTGTGTTATTTCTACTTTTAGAAAAATTCTGCAGTGATATCATCAACTCTTGCAGTCCCAAGTATAAACAATTGATTGCATCATACTCGGATGAAACATCAAAAAGTGGGGGACTGGATAATGATATGAATAAAAAGTATAATAAAATACATCGAACACTCTTTGATACTTATCCCGGCACGAATAAATGTTCCATTATAGCTCAATTTATGGCAAAATGGATAAAATATATTATAGTCATCATCGTCACCCCTACCTTTTCATTGCTAAGCACGTAATATATAAAAAAAAATCAGAAAAGCCATCAATGTTATCTTGAATTTTTAATTCAAAACAGACCTTAAAGACGAATAATTCGGTATTGAATTCATATTACACTTCTTCTTCTTCTTCAGCCTGTTTGTATCCACTGCTGGATGTAGGCCTCCCCTATCTCCTTCTATTTCGAACGACCCAGAGCCACTTGATGCCTGCTGTTTTCTTGATTTCATTTATCCACCTCTCTGGTGCCTCTTGATCTTGTTGTAGAGGTTTCTCCACTTCGTCATGGTATTGATTCTCTATGTCCTGACCAACTCCACTTAGATTTTTAGATTTATCAGGGTGGGACGATCACCTAGGTAATCTTGAAACACAGATCTTGTGATCCTTTTTTCGCGGTCATCACTTAAATCAATGCAATTATCCGGTCGCCGCCAGAAACCTGTCTAAAGTGGCAGGTCCCATGGCGACAACTTCGGAGGGTTGCACGACGCAATCTGCAAGGAGCCTGCGTCTTAGTTGAAGAAATTTAGGTCATTCACAAATGACGTGTATGCCTGTTTCTTCTTCTAATCCGCAGGAGCACTAAGGAGTCACCGAGAGCTTTAGCTTATTGAGGTGCCGATTCAGTAATTGCACCAAACACTCTCCGCATGCATTTTCGGTCCATACTGAGCAAATCTTTGACCCATTTAGCGTTCGGCCTCGAGAAGAATCGCTTTAGCAAGCTCATCCGCCTTCTCGTTCCCGTCCACACCAGCAAGACTGTATACTTTGAGGAGGTCACGCAGACCGCCATTTTATTAGATACGCGGGAACACACCACTTCTGATGATTTTACATGTAAAAAAATTCACCACATCATCAAGACGACTAGAATCATCAAAGTAGGTGAATTTTTGTATAATACTGTGGCGTATGGCACCGGGTGCGATTAGCATTAGTATAATAAAGAGACTATTGTCACCTGGTGCCATAAGCCACAGAATAATAAAGAGACTATTGGCACCCGGTGCCATTAGCCACAGTATTATAAAGAGACTATTGGCACCCGGTGCCAATAGCATATCCGATTTTTGTATGAAATCGGCCACTTTATCATCAACTGTGGTGTGTAACCCGCGTATCTGTATCTGCGTGACCTCCCCAAAGTATACAGCCTTGCATACCAGAATGTCCGGGGACCCAGACGAAGCAATTCCGGTTGTTTTCACCCACCAAGTTAAGGTAGTCTTTACATTCCATTACTAGCTTGGAAACCGTTACGGGTGATGATAACGCTTTTATCATCCCCTTGTTATCGATAAAGACGTTTGCGTTCCCAAAGGCAGAGCTTCTTGAACTCCTTTGAGCACTGCAAAGATTTCCGCCTGTGGGACGCTGGCCAACTGACCCAGGTGGAACCAGCTGCCTTCTTCGTTTTCTGATATGAAAACGCCAGCTCCGGTCCCTTCCGAGGTTTTTGGACATATCGGTGAAAAGACCAACTCCACTTGAGAGACACTACTCTTTCCATGCCATCAACGACTTTCTACTCATCCACCCATTTGTCATCTTGTCTCAGAGTGTGATTCCATACTTCGTTACTTGGCTCTTTGTGGGACTCTCTCTCAATTTGTTTTCCGATGCTTTTGTCAGTGTTTCGGCTCCATACGTTAGCGGTTAGCACTGGAAAGACGCACGTGTCAAAGACCTTACGCTTCAAGGTATTATTCATTTGTCTTTTGAAAATGGGTCTGAGCACAGCACTGCTTCTAGCATAAACTCTTATCAATAAAGCCTCCGAATTCGACACTTGTCAATTCAGTGTTCATGCTAGGAGAGTGCTGTGACCTGAGTTTTCCGAACGCCTCCCATCCAAGTTCAATTCTGCATCCGATTTCTGCAGTTTTATTATCGATACCCAATTTCAGTTTATGACCTAGGTATCCATAACACATGATAGTATCTCCACTTTTGATGACTTTGTTAATCATGATTTTCGTTTTCGAATCAGTTCATGCGTTTACAAAAGCCAGTGCATCAAAATGAATTTTTGAGAGAAAACTGTGTACTACACGCATTACACCTAAAGCTTGTGCAGGAATCAGCAACAGCTGAACATCTCGAGCTGGTCGACCAAGACAATATCTTTGTATCGAAAACAATTCAAAGGCAAGCTACATACAGCGCATACACATACGTTAAGGGCATCTATGTGCACACATAACACGTATGACTGTAGTGTAGTAAACTCGTTGTTTAGAATGTATTTTGATTGTATATTGTACAAGAAGATTGTGTTTGTTGATCATCTGGTGAAGTTCAGCTGTTGCTGATTCTGCACAAGCTTTAGGTTTAATGAGTGTAAACGGTGAATCATGTTCACTTTTTGATGGTAAACGGAATGAAAACGGATAACTTCTTTATAAACGGAGTTCGTGCGCTTCATGCTTAACGGTTCGAACGCGAATGACAATAAATAAATCCATATTTGGTATAGCGACTAAATTTGATAGTGTTGTTCAAATGAATTTAATTTTTCCATTCCGCGCATTGATCAATGCGTGCGTAAATTTTGCACGTACAGCCATTTAATCAATTAACTGCCAATAAAATAAACACTTAACATCACCATCACCATCGAATAGTAATTCAATAAGGCCTAAACATCAAATTTAACACAATTCCATACGGTGGAAAAATAGATAGACACGAGCAATTTAATTGAAAATAACAACAAATTTAATTAACACCTAATGTTACTTTATGTAAATTCCATCTCTGTGCTACGCGTTGAAACCGTTTAGCATATAGGTGAGTGGAGCGCAAAGGAGACGCTTTTATACATGTTTATAGATAGTTTATAGAGAATAATATAAAATGTGTCTACTTGGAACACGTACGTATATATAATACGAGAGCTACCTCTATAAATTCACTCGTTAATGTATTTTATATGTTTAAGTCATTATACCTATACGGTCGTAACAACTATATAATTACTCTTCTCATTTCGGTTAAAAAGTAGCAAACAAAACAGAAGAAAAAAAAAGGTTTCAACTACCGATCGGTTACATTCATACCATTGTTTATATTAAAAGGAAAACCCATAATAACACGCAAAGAATCTACTTGAGAAATACAGCGAAAAAAGATATAATTTCGGAACGTAATACCTAGAACATTCTGTTTATAAGGTGGATTGAATTAATTAGATGTACAAGGACTAAGAGGAAACCTTTCTTGTGTCCTGTATTTGTTTTGATAACAGTTTCAATCTATATTGCGAGAGCCATTAATTTTTGCAGACTCGTACTCGATACAGCAATGGATCAGGGCTTATTATTATCGGATTTTTAGCTCCGTACGAAGTTTCTACAGTAACAATGTAGCATCTCTCTGATTGCATCGCGTTTGAGTTTATGCAATTTTTGAATTCAGATAATGGAGTTTTGAAGCTAAAATATACGAAAATTTCAATGGCTTTTGGTAACTACCTTCATCAGTGAAGGACATCCCATAAAGTAGAACATAGTAGAAAGTATGTTAAAATAATTGAAGTAAAAGATTTTGTGTCAAACACTGCACCTTAGTAATTATAATCGACGATTTTACCGGTCTCACCATGGTGTAAATGTAAATTGAAATTAGATTATTCAATCTGCTGATTAACAGTTTAGTTTTTCAAGTAGTTTTAATCATTACCTCAACATATTGCATATTGTGTCATCTTATAAGGACTTTATATGTACGAGGTAGTTACCGAACTTTTATTATATGTTATGCATGTGAAAAATTGCCATAATGAAATTATAAGCACTAAAAATCGAACCATATATGGTCCATAAAGGTAGCACACACATTATTTATTCTGAGTAGCATTTTCAACTGAAGTATTTATTTACACGATCAATTATAATGAGTCAATGAGCGTATGGGCTGTGTGTATTTGCGTTTACCAATATTATACAATTTAATTCGGATAATAATTTATTGTTAGTTTTAATATTCCGTTCGATAAATGGAATAAATTACATAACATTGCAATATGCAATAATGTTATACAAAAGTCATCCACTGTGCAGATTATAACATATAGGTTGATTGAAAGCAAATTTTAATTAAGCCACTACCCGCATTGTAAAATGCAGAAATTAATAATTAGGTGAATGGGTGAAAATGGCCTAATACATTGGAAAAAGTTATTTATTAAAATGGATTTTCATTAGATACATAGGAAACCTGTGTTGGTCTGTATGGCCATAATATCCATTAAATGTCATAGAGCCGAAGTTGGTACACAAGCAAATAGAGCGCTGACGTAATTTGATGACGAAATGTACTAGAATTATACACAAATCATTCAGAGGCAGTAAAATTTCAGCACGAATTTGCTTCAACGGTTTTTCAGTTGATCCATATAACAATCCAGAGTGTAACCTGCTACAGGTAAGATTTTCAACTCTTCTTTGTCAGTACAATCCAAACTGTTTATACGGTTGAAACTGCAACACGCTGTACGTTATAAAGACGTATAAACACTCTGGAATGTTTGTGTAACCCATTCGGGCAGACTAAGACTGTATGACTGTGGCTGGACTAAGTTTCTCTAGAGTTTGTTCGGTCATGTTACTTCAAATAGATTTAATTGAATCAGTCAGTGGAGAAATTACGGCATCAGTTCTTTTTTACCAATTCCATCTAATCTCTACCGATTGAGTACGATTAACTATTGCATTGAACGGTGTTGCTGCAATAAAATTAATGTCAACAGAAAAGTAATTAATTTTTTGCGGAAATAAACCTTGAAATAAAAAAATTCAAAATGGAAACACCAAAAAAGATAAAAAATAAAAAAAGGCAGGTTTCTTATTCAGAATGGAGATAAAAAGGGGGCAAAATTGGGGATAATAAAATACAATATTGCAGATAAAAAATTTAATTTTGGAAATACGAAAATCAATCTGGAAAATAGAAAACGGAATTACAATCCACACAAAAAGGGAGCTAAAAAATTCACAAGAAGGCAGATAGGAAAGAAGATAACTAATTTGAAAGTGGAGATAATTAATTCAGATCTGAAGATATCTATTTTTCAAAAACGTAGATAAAAAACCAGAAAATCGAAGACAATTAATTTAAAAATATAGATAGTTATAAACTATTAGTTATTTCCATAATTTTATGTTTTATCTCCAAAGCTCTGTGTTTTTATCTGCATTTTTTAAGACACAAAACTAAAGATACTACAAAGATACGTAGTTTGGGTATTAGAGTGGTCCTTTATTTTGGCCCAAAATACACTGAAAATTTTCTGGTTAGGGAATGCAAAACCAAACCGTTTTCTTTAATACCGGTATTCGGTATTTTGAGATTCAATACCGGTATTAATACCGGTATTTTGAAACGTTGTTAAAATGAAAAAATTTGTTACGAAAAAAGGATTTAAGAAAAAACTAATGGTCTTTTATATGTCAAAGAGTGAGAATTAAATGTGTAGCCTGCAGAAAGCCACATTTTTCTAAGTATCTAAAATAAAGGCTTTATTTCGTTCTATATTAAAGAAAATACTCGGAAAATTTCAGAACAGACAATTGAAGAAATACATAAAAATAAAAAATAAATAAATCAACAGACTGTAATTTTTCGACCAAAGACCGGCTTAATTAGCGAAAGTAAATGAAGTAAAAGACTTTGCTTCTGTTGAAATTTCTTAGGTCAAAAGATTTAACAGATTCGTTAAAAATACTATTGTTATGCTTGCCGTCTAGTGCGTATCGATAAAACTAAAATATCGCAAGTTAAATAGTGAGGATCCAAGGAATAGTGGAGCAAAACTCTTCAAATATCAGTTTTTGAACGACATTATTTTAGCTTCCTTAAATTCGAATCCATGTAGTCGAAAGCAGTGACGTAAAATTGAACTTTGTATCCAACTTCAGAGTTCTACATAATTCGTGGTCTTTTGCCGCCAAATTTTGTAACAGATAACGGTATGACCGAGGGGGAAACAACGCTTGAAAATACTGGGTCATGTGATATTTGCTATTGGTGCCACACAGTGTTCAAAACCGTAATTTTCACTATCATAAATCTATTTTTCACACCAGTATGTCACTTTGCGACCCCTTTATGTACCTAATTACCCTACAGTAACAGAAGACTTTCGAAAAATCAAGAAATTTTTTTTTTCGTTTTTTGGGTTTTGAAGCCCATTTTCCCCTTGAGGGATTTGTAAATTTTCCTTGTTAAATATAAAAATCATCAGGACGTTGCAGCTTGCATTGAGACACCTCAAACATACTCCTTATGGTCTTTTCTAAGTTCCCCCACCTTTTGCCTTCACTTACTGCTGTAGAAATGTTAGAGACAACGATTTTATTTCATGAGGCTTTTTTGAAATTCTTTGGTTATTGATGAAAATGTGGATAAAGAGATCTGTTTTGCAACGATTGGTGAGCAGGAAGGTTTGGGAACTTAGACAAGACCATGGGGAGTATGTTTGAGGTGTCTCAATGCAAGCTGCAACGTCCTGATGATTTTTATATTTAACAAGGAAAATTTACAAATCCCTCAAGGGGAAAATGGGCTCCAAAACCCAAAAAACGAAAAAAAAAAATTCTTGATTTTTCGAAAGTCTACTGTTACTGTAGGGTAATTAGGTACATAAAGGGGTCGCAAAGTGACATACTGGTGTGAAAAATAGATTTATGATAGTGAAAATTACGGTTTTGAACACTGTGTGCCAGTAGAAGTAGTTAGTACGCCAATAGTAAGAATTATTGGTGACAAAAGAAGGTATTAGTACAACAATAGAAGAAATTAGTACGCCAAGAAACACCAATGGAATTAGTTGGGACACGATTTGTTCGCGTCGTTTCCCTCTCGGGTTTGACGCTTATTACCACGCACAAAGTGTCAAGCCCAAATTATCTATACCAACGCTAAAAATAAATTTGGAAATGCATTCGAAATGACAATCTTTCAGTTTTGGGTATGGTCGTACCATGTTTTTGTGAGCATACAAGCTGCAAAACGAAGTTCCGTCAATTTTTGAGAAGCAAGTACAACTTCTATTCAAAATTTTCTACACATTTTTTCATTGAAAACTTTTCGGTATTAATACCGGTATTTTTTGGTCAAAACCGGTATTCGGTATTGGAAGTTTCCGGTATTAATACCGGTTTTACTTCCGGTATTGCATTCTGGTACTAATTTTGGACTAAAATACACTGTAAATTTTCTGGTACTAATTTTGGAAATTCAAAGAAAAAGTGAGAACCAATGAGAAGTTTGATGATGTGGATGACATTCAATGCCATGGACATAAAGAAACTAGAAGGTAGAATCAAAACATGTTTAATCCTATATATCACTTTATGAAGTTCCAATATTCAGCTGAAATTGGAAAAAACGTTTTCATTCAAGCGGACCAAAAACTTCACATTCATTCACCAGGTAGAGAGGAAATCGGACGCATTTTCTAGTAGAATTTTCTGCATGTACCTAGAAGCTAGGGTACTTCGACCCTAGAAGCCAAAACCACTTTCAAAAAAATTCTTCGAAGTTTGTGTGGCTGGTGAAAGGTCCGATAGAATTGCACTTTTCTCACAAAAATTTCTCCAGTTACACGAGCCGTACATGGTCGTGTGGGGTGTCATTAGAAAGGTAATCACATGTACTATTGAGCCGAATAGAGTCGGAATTTGGTCGGACATTAGGGACATATTCAGGACATTTATTTGGTAACGGCTACAGGTAGCAATCAGAACACATGTGTCAATTTGAACGGCTACCACATGACCCATATTCCGGAGTTCTGAGATCATGTGCTGACATTTTATTTGACTAAAGTCCGTCGATCAAAAAACTAAATATTATTTTTCTGCTGACATTGGTTTTGTTGCAGCGACATCTTTCAGTGAAATAGTGAAATCGTAATCTATAGGCAGAGATGAGATAGAATAGGGGAAAAAGAACTGATGTCTTCAGAAAATAAATTCACGCCGTAAGTGCAGTCGAAATTCAAAATCGTTCTCACGCAAGTCTTTCCAACGCAGCGTCATTTTTATACAAGGAAGCGTTGACTCGTCCACTTAAAATTCAAATTTTAGGTACACTTACGGCGTGAATTGAAAAAGAAAACCTTTCAGTCCCACAAAGTCCGTAAATTCTTTAAAAATTGCACCCAAATCTAGCAGAGAGCTATTACGATTTCTATTTTCGTAGACAAAACATGAAATATCAATTTCCATCCGTTCCTTTCTCACAATGTCGTGTACAACGCATAAATGTTGACAAAAAGAAACCGACAGCAAAATGCAGCCACACAAATGAAAACCAAAACATCACAAACGACTACGAACTACTTACTTTGATTTCTTTGATATTTTTGAATACCTATGCGATGATTTCTTCTTGACAATGCTTTGTAAATTCAATTCACATTCCTGCAAAACAACAAATGACATCCCCATTAATTTTCCATATTTCTTTTCATATTTTATCATAAACACACACTGGATGTGAGTGTGTAGTTCAGTTCATTCATATCAACTTACTTCAATATTTCGGTACGTCCACTGATGAAATATGTGTTTACATATTCTGTTCCAACATTTACATTTACTATTTACGATCTCGCATCCTGTGTCTTGGCGAAATTTATCGTCACACTTTGTATCTTCAATGTGGGAAAAATCTGTGAAAAAAAGAAGAAAAAGTGGCAGTACTTAGAAAATATGGAAAACAAAGAAGAGAAAGTTTTGATTGTGAAAGGTTTTTCGGTTTAACCCATGGCAGTAAATCATTGGATTGCTGAAATATTAGCCTACGTATGTCTTATATGATATGTTGTTGATCAAGTTGACCTTTTTCCGAAAATTATACATGGAAAAAATACAGAAGAGAGTTTAATCTAAAAAAAGGCTACCACACAATTGTGTTGCGGTGATGGTTTCAGACTCCATAATTCATAATGTTGAATATAAAATACTGAGCTGGAAAAAGTTTGACTATATAAAAGAACGTTTGAACTGACAAACCGACACGAAGCCACGGCGAAAGGCTCAAACGTTTTCCAAATTATCATTAATGTCGTTTTTGCCAGTTAGTTTTTCTTGTATGCAGACAGTGCAAAGCATTTGGCAAAGCGATCGAAATCAATAATCGAATAATTAAGAGGAATGGACCCTTTGCAAATTTTTAGACTATATTTATGCGAAAAAATGTCGTTTTTGATGAACACATGAAAAGTGGTAGTTTTTGTCACTAGATGTGATGTTATCAAATGAGCGAAGTGAGTTATGTGTTGCATTTCAAAAGTTATACACTATGTGGTTATCATCACATCTAGTGACAAAAACTACCACTTTTCGCAACTAGTTGCATACAACGTTTTCTGCAACCAGCTGCGAAAAATGAACTTTTGAAATGCAACACATAACTCTACCTTTAACATACATTCTACTGCATGAACGATCAAGTAGACTGCATTTATGTACGCTTCAAAAATTGGTTCACTGCGATTATAAATCTCAATAGCCAAATGGTTAGAGGTGTTGCTCGAAAAGCATTGGGTTTTGGTTTTGGTGGTTCGAGATTTCGTCAGGGCAGAATTTTTATTTACGTTTAATGGTTCAGATGTTCAGAAGGAGTGGTGAAAAGTAAATCCATTTCACCACTAGTGACGAAAAGCATATATGAAAATCCATTTCACCACTAGTGGTGAAAAGTAAAACATAGAAAACCAGAGAAAAAAGACCGTAACTAATTTTCTATTTTCTATTAACTTTTCTTGAGAACACTTTACATCGAGTTCTCACTCATTTCCAATTTTTAGTTTCTTGGAAAACACCAAGAGTTCGCAACAATTTCCAAAATTACAAAGATTTGAACAAAATATCGGGGTGAAATTCATACCCTAGTGTAGGAATCGTTCTCTGCGTTAATTTCCTCGATACCAAATAAAATATTTGCTTACCGAGGGGAGAAAATTGGAAATTACAACAAGAGAGATGTTCCCTCGTCTTAAAATTTCATATTTCTCTACTCGGTAAACACTACGTTTTTCATGTGGGCGAGGTGTGATTAACCGTTTTTCTCCACGAAATTCACGCCAATTCACCACACCATTTTTGAAAACATAAACAAAGTGACAGTTCAAGTCAGAAAAGTTCTATTTTCTCCCTACGGAAGGGAAAATGATGCACTTTTCTCACACAAAATGTCATTTGACCAATCGTAAAAAACATAATTTTCTCATAAGGAGAAAATTAGGTTAATCACACCACACACATGAAATAGCTATTTGTTATCAGAGGGGAGAAAATTAGAAATTTTATCAAGAGCAAAAGTTTACGACCAGAGCGAAGTGAGTTGTCAAACGTTGTGTTTAACTTGAAAAGAAAATTTGGAAACTCGCTATGTTCTGGTCATTTTCTCACCCCAACTGAAACTTCGGGAGCATTTGTTGTGAAAAACGTTGTGTTGACCTTATGAAGGAAAGTAGGAAATTTCATTTCCTCAGTCAACCATAATCCCAAATGTACTTTCTTCGTTCCGGCCTCGGACCCACCCTTGGGGAAAGTAGAAATCAAGTGTTGAGAATACCGATGGTCATCTACTTTCAGTGAATGTTCTTAGGACATGAAAGGTGTTAAGTAAACACAGAGTGTTCCGCCAATAAATTTATTGCAAATTTCAAGCGTAGGTTCGAACTTCAATGTTTACTTGTATTTTCATTCACGACGTCAGATAACCGACATATACACATAGTTTCAATTCCAGTGGGGCGAGGATGTTTGATTCAAACAATGACCAAGTCGTTAAGAAGACGATTTCATTTTATTTGTCTCTGATTGGACATGCGTCAGGCTTTAGGTCGAAAATGTAATTCATTGCTTCCATTATGGAATTGAGCAAACGTCTGATACTTGGCATTCGCTCTGTGCATAATTGTGCACGTTTTAACGAATTGCCTTCAAATGGAAATTTTCGTTTCCAGAACCACTGTTGCGCGTTGTAACAGTTCTGTCTGCGGAGTTTTCGGTCGATCTACATGAAAATGAGAACAATTTTCTTTACAATTAAATTCGCTCGCCTTCGTTTTTATTGTGATCACCCACCGACTACGTCAATAATTGCTTTTGAATCATCGATTCCTATGAATTTTCGATTCGTCGACGGCTTACTAACGTTATAGTCAACTTTGATATTTTGATTAGAAGTAATCCTCAGCACATCGTGGCGATTAATTCTTGCGTCTTCGTCAACGATAACTTCAGGTTCGACGTATGATCTCGGTAGCATATCGATGAATTGACTGTTAACAGCTGCAGCTGATGTCACCGATGACTTTGAAAACAACCGGTCAGCTTCCCTGACTTTAACCTGACCATTTTGGAAATTTCTGTCCCCATCCCGATCCCAGCCATGAATTATGTTACCAAATGGTGTTGTTGCCAAGTATGTTCCTTCTAATTGATAAATCTGTAGTTCCAAATCATTCAGTGCTTCCTAAAAAATATCATGTCATGGGTCTCACAGCTCATAGTAGTATCGGGTGTATAGAAAAGCAGCAGTAGGTTTTTAACAGTTGAAACGGAGAAATCTTTTTTTGCGTAATTCAAATTGTAGGACTTACGGTAACTTCAGCCTTCCGTTTTATCAACTCCTTCAAAGCACTATTTGACGTATTTGAAGTGTTCAAAAAAAGATCTAGTGATGATGTTTGCGGACTGATCGACTGCATTTTGCGCTCTTGCATTGTCACAACGTCTTGCTTTGGATTCATTTTTGTACATCCAATTTTGTCGCCGCTCACCTTCCTCCAATTTTCGAAATATATCGTCTCACTTTTGGAATCTCTTAAGTTCTAACGAAATGCAAAATGTGCTTTTTGCGTAAATCGATCAAATCAAAATGTCAACGTATGACAATGAAGTTCTAACAGGGAAAGGGCTGTCTCGACTGTCTACGTAACTACGATGCGCTCACATCATGCATATATATTATCAAAGAATGCAACACAACAAATTTTGCTGACCGCCAAACTTGAAAAAGGTTGGATGATAAATAAGAGTCGTTTTTGACATTTTACTTTAAAAATCTGACGAAAATTTAGTATTAGGATACTTCAGATTATTTGATCTTACGCTAATAGTTATTTACGTATGTATCAATTGGTTCGAGCTATAACTCGCGAAATTGCCCACAATTGATTGTCCGAGTCCAAGAGAGGACAAAGCGACGAAAATCGAGAAAAAAATTAACCCAATTTCTTCACAGAATCATGAAATAGTTATTCTCATTCGTGTGGCGTGTATAACCTTGTTTTCTCCACTCAAATGCGGTGATGATGGCGTTTTGTTGACGCCCTCTCTCTATCTATTCGTGTGTTTATTAACCTCGGCTTCGCCTCGAATCAACAAATTCACGCGAAAACTCAATTTCCCATCTTTTTATCATTAGTGGCCATTCATAAAGTGCGCACGCAGTGTGCGGTCATTTTTTGACCCCCTCCTCCCCGTTTCGCACGCGATTTTCCATATAAAAAGTTCCAATTTCAGACCCCCCCTCCCCCCTTAAGTGCGTGCGCACTATTTGAATGGCCCCTTATGTAAAATACTATTTCTACCCCGAACTGTCATTTTCTCATGGCCCTTTGAGTGGAAGGTCAACGCACATATGAAATAGTACATTACTGTGACATTTTATTCTTGAGAAGTGTGTGAAGGTGGAAACACGAACTTTGACAACACGAACGACAATGATTTCATGCACAGAGATGAACATAACCTAAACGTCAAGAAATTTCTTCGTAATCAACCTTCGTCAACCTGAAAGTTGATGTTAAGTTGCCTTCTGTGGATGAAATTTTACATTTCGAAATGACCTTGGAACAAACCTATTCTTAACCGTACAATGTGTGCAAATAAATTTCAAACCCAACCGACACCCGTGCTTCCACCTATATAAAAAACACATAACGACCGTGCTAGCCTTAATCTATTACTTCTTGAAAAGAAATAACCCGAAACCTGAAATCGTTGACCATATCTGCATGAAAAAGTCAATAGAGTCAGGTCAACTTGTCAAGTTAGCTCCAGGTAATTCCAGTTCGGACTTTTGGGTTCAGGCGATTGTGTGTGTCCTTCGTTGATATGGAGTGAGGTAAGAAAAAGAGGAAGAAAATACATATTCTTGATTTGATAACATTTCGTCTACACAAAGATAAATCCATTTACCTACTCCGATAAAATAAACTTCCCCAGCACCCAAATCTGCTCGAGAGTAATTTATGTATACACAAACCGGGAGAATGTGTATCTAATAAATAAAAGTGTTTCTTGAGCACCACTTCAGATGATTTGTAATTTTGTGACATCACCACTTCACACGAAATCGAACAAATTATTTACCCAAAAAATGTATGTAACTTGATTCCCGATGTTGATCCGTTACACAAAGTAGATGGATTAAACGGTATTATTTATTGACTCCTAACCCTTCAACCAAAAAATGTTTATCTCTACCTTTGGTGAATTAACTGCTGAAAACGGAATAAAAAAGAAAGGAAAGCGAAAAAGGAGTGCTACGTGTTTGAATTCCATTTTCTTATGTAATACAACACAACTTTCGTCAAGGAAATCTTGGAATAAAATCCAATACATTTTTCTAGTTTTATGTAACAAACGAGCCATCAGAACAGTCGGAGCGTTTGCTGCGACTGAGCCCCGTACGAACCCGTATATCTATTGCGTACGTGACCCTAGTGCGTCTGTCACCCTACTTTACCGTAAGCCTTTTGCGCCTGTTAGTGTAGTTAAAGTAAAATTATTATGAAATGTGTACAACTTAGAAATTACGCATAGCGCAATTACGAAGCCCCGTACGACGTTCCTTTCAAATGTAACAAAAGTTTCAAATAGCCCTAAAATTTTAACTTATTGAGTATAAATACACATAGGGCCTAGTATCGGCCTCAGTCCGAGGACCCAAATTTAATATTTTTTTTCAACAACCAAATAGAAGGTGTTCCTTTTAAATGAAACAAAAATTAGAAAAACGGATCAAATTTACTCGAGTTATATGCAAAATACACATAAGGCCCCAGCAGCGTTAGTCCAAAGACCCAATTTTTTTTTTTTCACCAACATTCTATTCGGCCTTCTATTACCTTCCAAATGAAACAAAAATTAGGAAAAACGGATCAAATGTACTCGAGTTATGTGTAAAATACACATAGGGTCGAGTAGCCTTTCACTTTTAAACTTTTAAAGGACGTCCTTTAAAAGACGCCAATAACCTTTTGCTCAGATAGGTTCAAAAGAATGGGCAAAGCTTTATGGAAAAGAATGTTCAAAAAGAGTAACACTACCCCGTCGGGCACTGTGCACTTTGATAGGCACTGTGGTCCCCGTACATGCAGAAGTGTGCGGGTCAGAGCTCGGGGATTACCGGGGGCGAGCAAAGTAAAGCTTTCATACTCACCAACCCGCAGTTGCAAGCGTGGTGTTTTAATGCTAAAAACCTTCAAACGAAGCCACAACGAATTATACATTGCCACATATAATGCCAGAACATTGTCGTCAAGACAAAAAATGCAAGAAATGGAAGAAGAGCTAGAAAAGATAAAATGGGATGTTGTGGGAGTGAGCGAAGTGAGAAAACCTGGAGAGGAATGCCTGAAATTACAATCAGGGCATACATTCTTCTACCGAAAAAGTGACAGTCAGATGCTGATGCACGGTGTCGGATTGTTCATAAACAAGCGGTGGTCGGATCGCATAACTCACACGAAAAGCATATCCGATCGAGTGATATACCTGAAGATAAATAACAGATACAGTGTCAAATTAATTCAGGTTTACGCACCCATGTCCACCCATGATGACGAAGAGTAGAAAGATTCTATGAAGATGTCGAGAAAGCTCTGGACGAAAACCCATCACATTACCAATATCTAATCGGTGATTTCAATGCGAAGCTGGGAAAACGAGAAGAAGACTCCGAAGTCTCTATTGGTAGTTTTAGCAACGACCAAAGAAATGAGCGTGGAAATACTTTACTCAACTTCCTACAGCAACACAATTTGTACGCAATGAATTCATTTTTTGCAGGAAAGCCTCAACGGAAATGGACTTGGGCTAGTGCAGATGGTGTAACGAAAAATGAGATCGATTACATCATAACTGGCTGTAAGTCAACCGTTAAGAACGTTACGGTCCTAAACAGTTTTTCAACAGGTAGTGATCACCGAATGGTTCGTGCAAGAGTCGCGTTAAATACCAGATTTCAAAGATCACAACTAGTTCAAAAAAGTGAAAGGATTGACGTACAACGGCTTTACACACAAAATGAAGAATTTGCTACGAAAATGACTGCCGAACTAGATAACGTCAACAATCAATGTGAAACATTGGACGAATTGAATACCAAAATCGTCGATACAATAATGGGTTTAATGAAATCCAAATGCAAATCCGTCCAAGGGAAAGAATCAAAACTAAGCAGAGAAACATTAGACCTGATCGCAAGCAGAGCAGAGTTGGTAAAAAACGGAGGACGAGATTCGGTGGAATACCAGAACTTGTCTAAAAGTATCAACAAAGCAAGGAGATCAGATGAAAGAAGATATAATGTAGAATTGGCTCAAAACATAATTGAAGCTAACTGCAATATGAAAGTCCTACGGAGAAAAATGACAAACGCCAAAAAAGAAATCTTCAAATTACGAGTCAAAACAGGAACGATCCAAACGGATCGAAATGCGATATTAAACATTGCAACAGAATTTTATGAGAATTTGTTTTCTTCAGCAAGACAGAGCCCAACGGAAGAAACCGAAGATAGACCAATAATAAGAAACGTGGGATCGGAGGATATGCCCGACATAACTGTTGATGAAGTCAAAGCTGCAGTAGCCAAGATGAAAAACAAAAAGTCTCCCGGAGAAGATGGTGTTCCAGTGGAAGCCATTAAACTAGGTGGAGACTCATTATTAAAGGCAATCACGGCTTTGTTTAATCAATGTCTCCAATGGGAAGAAGTACCAGAAGCCTGGGAAAATGCGGTAATTACATTGCTGCATAAAAAAGGAGACATAACAAAGCTGGAAAATTACCGACCCATAAGCCTATTGTCAACACTCTACAAGTTGTTTATGAAAATCATTACGAAGAGGAACACTAACAAGTTCGACTTCTACCAACCTGTTGAACAAGCTGCTTTCAGATCTGGTTTCAGCACAAACGACCATTTGCAGCTGATGAGAACGCTTATTGAGAAGTGTCGTGAATACAACATCGACATAGTCTTGCTATTCATAGACTTCGAAAAAGCTTTCGATTCAGTGGAAACATGGTCGATATTGGACGCATTAGACGAATGTAGAGTAGACTCAAGGTACTCCAACACAATTCGATATGTGTACAAAAATGCTACTTCATGTATAAAACTTCATAAGAGTACGGAGAAATTTCCGAAATTATTCACGGCGATTCTGGAGAGTATTTTTAAGAAGTTAAACTGGAGTAAAATGGGAATAAAGATAAATGGAGAGTGCCTGAGCAATATCCGCTTCGCTGATGACATTGTACCGATAGCAGCGAATCTAGGTCAGGCTCAGCTTATGCTACAACAGTTAAGTGAAGAGGCAAGCAAAGTTGGCCTCAAGATGAACTTATCGAAAACAAAAGTCATGACCAACATCGGGGACGATAGAGATATCAAAATTGGTGATACTGTCATTGAACGAGTCGACAGCTACGTATATCTAGGACATAAACTGAACAGCGTTCGGAAAATTTTCAAAAGCAAAATGAATAATAGTCTGAAACGCAAAGATTTCGACACTTGTGTCCTTCCAGTGCTCACTTATGGACCGGAAACGTTAACTTTAACGAAAGCATCCGAAGATAAATTGAGAGTGACACAAAGAGCCATGGAACGGAGTATGCTTGGAATAACACTCAGAGACAGAATGACGAATCAATGGATTCGACAACAAACCAGGGTCGTTGATGTCATGGAAAGAATAGCATCTCTGAAATGGAGCTGGGCGGGACATATTGCAAGAAGGACAGACAAACGTTGGACCAAAAAGATCATGAACTGGCGACCATATAAAAGACGAGCTATAGGTAGACCACCAGAGAGATGGACAAACGGAATGGAAAGAAGTTGGAGAGGCCTACATCCAGCAGTGGATAGAAACAGGCTGAAAAAGAAGATGAAGAAGAAGAAGCCTTTCACTCCTAACTCACGGTCCACTCACCCGATACAATTTTTTTCCTGGATTGTTATTGACAATACCTATCATTTGCCGTGTCATTTACATTTCCATCGTCTATTTTGCCATAGATATCACCAAAAGACCTTAAATCACTTAGGTGGCCCTAACTCACGAAGGGCCGACCCGAATATGCCCATCTTCGAACTTAGCCTCACTATTTCGACTATCTTTCAGGGAAATTTTTGAAATCGGATTTGATTTACTCAAGATATCGACGTGACAGACAGACGGACATACAACATTTTTATTGCGGATTCGTCATCTATGAACATAGGCAAACACTTTGCCCTTACTGTCTGCTTCGAATTCCATCAATTACACCGTTCAACGTAATCCTATGAGCCCCTTTGTACTTCGTACGTGGCTAAAAAGTCTTGTGTATAACGAGAGATATACACTCGTGCTCATCGACTTTTCTTTCTGGCGGGATATAAGAAGATGGTTGTAGCATTTCAGTTGTAGCTTGTATTCAGATTCAACGAAGCTGATATAAACTTGATATAAAGTGGATGTAAGAATATAGAGAAAGTTAAAAGAGAGAATATATTATATTGACACCGCATTGACACTTGAAAATATAACAAATTTATGTTTTCTACGTGTACCCAGGTGTTTTAATATTATATTGTGTGTATGCTCGTCGTTGTCGTCGTCGTCGTCGACGACGTCAGTGTTTTACCTCCAAATGGATATACCATGCGGATATATTTTGATATTAAATTTATGTAAAACAGACGCAAAAGGTAAATATTTTATCCGATCTCGACAAACATATCACCGCATAGTTTAGCGAATGGTTTAGACATACATGTGTGTATATGTATGCC
This sequence comes from Bradysia coprophila, assembly GCF_014529535.1. Taxonomy (NCBI): domain Eukaryota; kingdom Metazoa; phylum Arthropoda; class Insecta; order Diptera; family Sciaridae; genus Bradysia; species Bradysia coprophila. The sequence goes on from NW_023503374.1 coordinate 2,555,564, forward strand.
GGTTCGATTTATTTGTGTAAATCAAAAATGTATGTTTTGATTGACACTTCGACGAATCTAATATTTTTTGAGCAAATATCTGTAAACCACATTACATTCCATAAACGAGTTTAGGTGGGATTATCGAAATTTATATTTATCGAAACGGTGTCTGCGAAAGGGAAAATGTTATTCGCAAAAATTGAATTGAAAATTTGATTTTGTTTGCATTTCGATAAACCGACACAACGCATTAGACTTTTGTGTTATCATAACAGTCGTGTATTGCGACCGGATAACAGACACTTACCCTGGTAAGCAGCTAAAAAGTGATCTCTGTATTCGACAAATGCCGTAATATCGATGATATCTTTTGCTAAAATGGTATAACCTTACAGCGAAACAACCGAAAACGAGCCATCAGAACAGTCGGAGCGTTTGCTGCGACTGAGCCCCGTACAAACCCGTATATCTATTGCGTACGTGACCCTAGTGCGTCTGTCACCCTACTTTGACCGTAAGCCTATGCGCCGGTTAAAGTAGTTAAAGTAAAATTATTATGTAATGTGTACATCTTAGAAATTGCGCATAGCGCAATTACGAAGCCCCGTACGACGTTCCTTTCAAATAAAACAAAACTTTCAAATAGCCCTAAAATTTTAATTTATTGAGTATAAATACACATAGGCCTAGTATCGGCCTCAGTCCGAGGATCCAATTTTTTTTTTCAACTACATTCTATTCGGCCTTTGATTACCTTCCAAATGAAACAAAAAATACGAAAAACGTATGAAATTTGCTCGAGTTATAAGTAAAATACACATAGGGCCCTAGTAGCGGCCTCAGTCCGAGGACCCAAATTTAATTTTTTTTTCAACTACATTCTATTCGGCCTTTGATTACCTTCCAAATGAAACAAAAATTACGAAAAACGGATAAAATTTGCTCGAGTTATATGTAAAATACACATAGGGCCCTAGTAGTGGCCTCAGTCCGAGGACCCAAATTTAATTTTTTTTTCAACTACATTCTATTCGGCCTTTGATTACCTCCCAAATGAAACAAAAATTACGAAAAACGGATAAAATTTGCTCGAGTTATATGTAAAATACACATAGGGCCCTAGTAGTGGCCTCAGTCCGAGGATCCAATTTTTTTTTTTCAACTACATTCTATTCGGCCTTTGATTACCTTCCAAATGAAATAAAAAATACGAAAAACGTATGAAATTTGCTCGAGTTATAAGTAAAATACACATAGGGCCCTAGTAGCGGCCTTAGTCCGAGGACCCAAATTTAATTTTTTTTCAACAACATTCTATTCGGTGTGCGATTATCTTTCAAATGAAACAAAAATTACGAAAAACGGATGAAATTTACTCGAGTTATATGTAAAATACACATAGGGCCCTAGTAGCTTTTCACTTCTAAGGCCCTAACTCACGGTCCACTCACCCGATTTTAAAAAACTTTTTTTTCCTGGATTGGTATTGCCGTGTCATTTACATTTCCATCGTTTATTTTGCCATAAATATCACCAAAAGACCTTTAATCACTTTGGTGGCCCTAACTCACGAAGGGCCGACCCGAATATGCCCATCTTCGAACTTAGCCTCACTATTTTGACTATCTTTCAGGGAAAAAAAATTTTTTGAAATCGGATTTGATTTACTCAAGATATCGACGTGACGGACAGACGGACAGACGGACAGACGGCCCAAATTTTTATTGCGGATTCGTCATCTATGAACATAGGCAAACACTTTGCCCTTACCGTCTGCTTCGAATTCCATCAATTACACACGGCATCGTAATCCTATAAGCCCCTTCGTACTTCGTACGGGGCTAAAAAGGTTGTCGTATACTACACCCACACACAAGAATAAAATTTCAATCGAGCATAAAGACGCCTTTCAACCAAACAATAAAATAATAAGGAAAACAATCAATAGACGCCTGACACTTATTAGTCAATATGATTTTCATTCATTATTGTTAAGATAACACAATGGTTATTGGTTCACCAAGGGGATAAAATTCGGTGAGGAGATGGCGTTTTGTTGACGCTCACTCCGATGACAGTTCAGATGAGAACATTTTTATTTTCTCACCTCTTCTTTCCTCCCATGGGGTAAACAAGTGATTTTTCTCGTTGTAACTGTCACTTTGTTTTGCTTTTTGATGTGTTTGTTTCTTATTCTCTTGTTGGAATTTCCTATTCTATCTTCTTGGTAAACAAATAACCATTTAATGCGGGCGGTGTGATATTTTACCTCCTCAGTAGGCCATGAGAATGACATTTCTTGTGAGAAAAGTGCCATACTTTCTCTCCCATATGGATAGAACTTTTCCCACTTGAACGGTCACTTTGTTTATGTTTTCAAAAATCTTATGTTGTTCTGTGGAGAAAAACGTTAAATCAAACCTTGCAGTATGAATGAGAGATAGCTTAAAATCAGTGTTGTGTTCACATCTGGAACAAATAGAATATTATAACTCGAGCGAAATTTCGCAAACGTCGCACTTGTTGGAATTTCCGGTTTTCTCCTGTCGGTAAACAAATAACTAACAGATTGAACTATTTTCATCAGTGCGTGGAGTGAATAACAGTCTTATCCACTCAACAAACACATCAATTGCTTCATCATTTTCAAAACCGAAGAAAGAGACGGTTGCAAAGAGAAAAAAAACTCTTGTTCGCCGCAAGGAATAAAAAATTTCTCACCTCAACTGTCTTCAGAGAGTGCGTCAACAAAACGACACCTTCTCACCGCATTTGAATCGAGAAAATAAGGTTATTCACACCGCACAGATGAAAAGTTCTGTTTTCATTTTCGTTGTACCATTATCCTAATATGGGATGTTCCATGAAAAAGCTATGTGAAAGGGTATTAGGGTTCGTCCCACTAACATGTGTATGTATAATAGTACCTATATGTGAACACAACGCACATATTTCTATATTTATTGCGTGATTAAATCTAATTAAATACCCTGTAATTTTAGGAGAACAAAGTGCATTTGTACCTTTTTATGCGGATATTGTAATTTATTATGTGCTGGATTAATTCTGGTATAAAGCGTTTGAGCATCCATGTAATGTAGTTGGGAGAAGTATGAAATTTTAAACAAGTTACGCTAAATGAATAGAAAAGGGTTACAGTAAGTATGCCATTAATTATTTACTCTTTTTTTATTTAAAAAGATATTTAGAATTATCCCTTGCTTTTAGGGTCGATAGACTGCGTAAATATTCTTAGTTATTTGAATCGTTCGACTGAACCAAATAAACAGAAACAAGTGTGCATTCTAATACCCTTGACACTTCTAACAAACTGAGAAGACTCCGAGCGTTCAGTTAGGAGATGCTACCAAAAAAATCAAGAAAAATGGCCTAATTTAGGTATTGGAAAGCTGCTTATACTAATTGATCCTGATGAGAAATCACTCAAGAAAAGTCGCTCCTTTACTTGGAAATAAATGATCGTTTTATTGTAAACAACTTGTTCGTTTGAGTTCCAACACAAAAAGAAAAGGGACACAATGCTACGACGAGCTAATATGATAACAATGCATTTACAGTCTTGTCGTATATATTGTGGAGAATAAAACAATGTTGTTCGATTGAATCCACAATTTGAAGTGATTTTATTTAGAATAATCGCACGGTATATAAGGGGTCGACTAAGGCTACTTAAATCGAATACATTTTAATGGCATACTGTGCACCACAGAGCTCCCCTTTTTAGACCCGTACGAAGTACTGGGGTCTTATGGGTTTACGCATACGTTTGTAACACGTCGAATTGGACTCCCTGAGTAAGGGGAAACCTATTGTGGTTGTCTAGAGATGCCAAATCCGCGAAAAAAAATGTCCGTCTGTCCGTCTGTCTGTCTGTCTGTCTGCACGATAACTTGAGTAAAACGCATCCGATTTTGAAAATTCTTTTTTTCCCCGTTTGGTAATGTCAAAAGACAGGCTAAGTTCGAAGATGAGTGATTTTGGATCGACCCCTCCCGAGCTGTGGCCCAATAAGTGCTTTACGGTTTTTCGAAGATATCTCCGGACATTTAAACGTTAAACTTGTAAGTGATACGTCAAATAAAAGGTATTTACAATACCGATCGACAAAAAAAAAGTTTATGGAAATCGGATGACCGACTCGTGAGTTAGACCCCTTGGTGTGGAACAGGCACAGGGCGGCAAGCAGTTTTTGCTTGTAGGTCGGCCACATTTGAACATATTTCGTCTGTTTTAGCTTTATTAGATAGGTATTGACCGTACCAATCAGGGAAAATTTTTTTTATGAAATTATGTTCTCCGGAGCGTGAGCTAGGTCTCTTGGAGTGAGCTCTTATCTGGCTACTCGGAAGTACAGTGAACGTGGTGTATTTTGACAATATCTCGAGTAAATTTTGACCGAATTTCATGAATTTTTTTTTGTTTGAAAGGTATTAACGAATGTAAAGCGTCGGTACTATTTCCGGCTCCTAACAAAATGGCTGCCAGTGGCCATATTGGATTTTAATAAAAGTGATATATCTTGGGAAAAATGGTACTTAGAGAGTTTCTGTTAACATGGAAATAATGTGTTAAGTGTGAGGGGTTTCAGGGATTCCATATATGGACATCTATATATACCTATATACAGCTATATTGAGCTATATACAGGCATATAGAGCTATATAATAGCATATTCCTCTGTGAAATGTTTATTTACAGTGAAATATAGGTAAATATAGCGGTATATAGCTGTTTAAATAGGAATTTATGAAATTTGACTTCGTACGGGGCTGTCTATATTGCCTCCGGCAATTTAATTGTACATGATAACAAGGCAAAGAGTGGATAATGTAAGTGATTTAAAAGGAAGAATAGTTTTTCAGCAGAGAAGAAAATGAAGTAAGAGAAATGAAGAATTTCACATTAAAGGCTTTTGATACGAATAGGTGTTTCGTACGGGTCGGCGTTAGCTATGTTTTAAAAAAATATTCGGAATCTGACATCAGGAGGTCGTTTTCCAAGCTTTCGTCATCGTTCATAGGTGCCCAATTTTCTTTTGCTTCTGCCCAATTTTCCATGTCTTCAGTAAAATTTTCTCTTTCTTCTGGACATGCAAGTGATGGTTCGGGTGGCAATGTAATTTGCGATGCAGTGGCTGGTGCAATTGCTGGTTGAATCGGCGATGCAATAGGCGGTGTAATTGCTGGTTGAATTGGCGATGCGATGGGCAGTTCAGATGATGATGTAAATGTGCGAGCCAAATTGATGCGTGGCTGGACCGATTGCTTGGGTGTTGATAGTTTCTCAATGGTGGCCTTCATTTTCTTTATTTCTTCTTCTTGGTTGAAGGAGCAATGCTTGGGTCCTGGACAATTTCTGGGGTTTGCTGATATCCCGAAATTTCGGTGGTACCAGCAAATCGAGTTGTTTATTGGACGGTCGGCAACGTCATTGAGCAATTGGCGTGCTGATGAAATTCTTGTAGGTGTGTAGCCTCTTCGCCGGATTGTTGCCGTGGTTGGTTTTCCCGATGGTGGTGCGTTGATTCTGGAGCGGCTTGCTGCTGGCGATTGGCTTGAAGATAGACGTGATGGTCTTGAAGTCTGTGCTGAATTTTCATTGCGGAGCAACGTTCGTTTTATAAATTGTACGTCTTGGCGTATTTCAGTTAATTCACAGAGCACTTTGGATAACAAATTGTCCGTAGTTGAAGACATTTTTATGTCTGATTTTTTGGAGGCTTACAGTTGTGTATTGTTGAAGGACTGTAAGCTGAATGCGATTAAATTGGGAATTTGTATCGTATTTATAGGCCAAAACCTGGAAACTAGATTGAAAATTTAATGGGGAATCTAGTTTTCTGTTATGATTTTCTGGTAGAGTGTTTTCACTCTTTGAAGAGTGAAATTGGGTAATTTAATTGAAATTTGATAGAAAATCGGCTCCGAGTAAGATGTAGTCAATATTACATGTGTAAAATTGCCAGGTGTACTCTGTATCGTCTATTCTTATTGTTCGTTCTATTAATTCGTAGATCGAGAGAAAACTGTTTCCACTGTAAACGGAAACGGAGGTTCGATGATTTGAATTGAGAAATGTTGGGAACAGGGAAATCGAGGTTCCGGGGTCTATGATACACGGTAGATTCGTATAAGAATCTCGGATTGATGAAATCATAATTTGTGTTGATGTTGTTACTGTGAACTGCAGGAGTTGAATGAGAGTGATTTACGTTTTCTCGAGAATTTATAGGATTTTTTTTTTAAATAAAAACGTTTTGATCGAGTGCAAAGGAGACATGTTTGGGTTTTTTGGTCATTGGAATTGAGTTAATTTCTTGAATGTCAAAACATGGTTTGAGTCGATCTATTGAAATGTTTTTGGTTTTTCCTTTAATTTTTAAGGAGAAGAATTTGTCGTTTCTGTGTAAGACTTCGTATGGTCCATCATAGTTTGGTTGCAAAGGTTTTTTGTACCCGTCTTTGCGAACGAAAACGTGAGAGCAATTTTTCAGGTCTTTGAAAACAAAAACTTTTTGTTTGTGATGATTGGAACTTTTTACAGGTTGCAGATCATTTATTGCTCGTTTTAGTTTTTCAACAAAGGTGAACGGATCCTTTGTTGTGTTCTTTTCGGCTTCGTGAAAGAAATGGTTGGGTAAGCGGATGTTAGTGCCGTAAACCATTTCGGAAACGGAAGCGTTTAAATTGGGTAGGATTACAGTGCGTAATCCTAATAGAATAATTGGTAGGCAAATTGTCCAATTGTTATTTGCATGGCATTTTATTGAGTTTTTGAGAGTTGTGTGCCATCTTTCTACTATGCCATTTGCCTGAGGATGGTAAGTTGTGGTTCTAATTTTTTTTGTCCCCAAGAGTTTGCTGAGTTCTTGGAACAGGTCTGATTCGAACTGTTTACCCTGGTCTGTGGTAATTTTCGTGGGAACACCATAACGCGAGATCCAATGATATATGAACTGTTTAGCTACTGTTTCTGCAGTGGATTCTTTAATTGGGATGGCTTCAGGCCATCTGGTAAAGCGGTCTATGATTGTTAAACAGTAGGAAAATCCTTCTGACGACGGTAGTGGACCGACGATGTCTAAATGCACGTGGCTGAATCGGTCATTTGGGACGTCTATAGGTTGAATTGGACTCAAGGTGTGTTTCGAAATTTTGGTTCTTTGGCAGGGTAGGCAACTTTTGCAATAATTTTGGATGTCGCGAGACATATTTCTCCAGACGAAGTTTCTTTTGATGAGTGCTGTAGTTGCTTTTATGCCTGGATGTGAGAGTTTGTGAACATTGTCAAAAATTTGTTTACGAAAGTCCGGTGTAATGATTGGGCGAACTTGTCCGGTTGAAATGTCACAAAGTAGGGAGGAACCATTGTAGTCAGTTTTTATGATTTTGAGACTTGAATCTTTTAATAGATTTTCTGATTCCTTCTGGGCTTTGGCTAGAAGTTGATAATTTATTGAACTATCAAAGGAGATTGTATAAATTTGATTTATTGTTTGTATTCTTGATAGTGCGTCGGCAACAACATTATTTTTTCCTGGCAAGTGTCGAATGTCAGTGGAAAACTGAGAGATGTAATTTAAGTGACGCATTTGCCTAGGAGTAGCGTTTTCATGTTTTTTGGTGTAAGCATGAACTAGAGGTTGATGATCAGTAAAAATTGTAAACTCTGTTCCTTCTAGATTTGTTCGGAAGTGCTTGATTCCTTCGTAAATTGCTAGTAACTCTTTGTCGTATGTTGCGTATTTGGTTTGAGCGGTGCTTAATTTTTGTGAGAAAAAGGCGAGTGGTTGCCAGGTATTGTTATCAAATTGTAATAACACACCGCCGAGAGCGTAGTCGGAAGCGTCTACGTGTAAGGCGAGTGGAGCATCAGGGTTTGGATGAACTAGAAGAGTAGCATTGGCTAGATCGTTTTTGCATTTGTTGAAATTTTCTATAAGTTCGGGAGTACAATTTATTGGTATTCTGTCGTTTTTGATGTTTCTTTGAGAGCAAGCGAAAAGTGGAATTTGTGTTTCTGCTGCATGTGGCATGAAACGACGGAAGAAGTTGATCATTCCGAGGAAACGTTTTAATTCTAACACGGTTTTTGGAAGTGGATAATTCAAAATGGTTTCAACTTTTGATGGAATAGGTGAAGTGCCAGATTCGTTTATTAGGTAGCCAAGGAATTGGACTTCTTTTTTACCAAAAACGCATTTGTCTATGTTGATGACAACACCATATTCTTTGAGACGAGAAAACAGTTGCTTCAAGTGTTTTTTGTGTTCGTCTTCATTTTCGGATGCTATTAATATGTCATCCTGATACGCGAAACAAAAGTTTAGATTTTGAATTACTTCGTGAATGAAACGTTGAAAGATTTGTGCAGCATTGCATAGACCGAAGGTCATGAATGGAAATTCAAAGAGACCAAATGGTGTTATAATTGCTGTTTTTTGTATGTCATCTTCGTGCATAGGAATTCGGTGGTATGCACGTACTAGATCTACCTTGCTGAAGATTTTTTTTCCATGAAGAAAATGGTTAAAATCTTGGATGTTGGGAAGAGGATATCTGTCTGGGAGAGTTTTTGCATTTAGCCGTTGGTAGTCTCCTCAAGGTCTCCAGCCGCCTGATGGTTTTGGTGCCAAATGCAATGGCGTGGCCCAAGGGCTGTTGGAAGGGCGACAGATGCCTAGACGGAGCATTTCGTCTATTTCCTGTTTGGCTATCTTCATTTTGATAGGATTTAGTCTTCTTGCTTTTGAATAGATAGGATGACAATTTGTGATAATGTGATGTTTTACATTGTGTTTTCTCGTGTTGGTTTTAAATGTTGAAATGTCAAGTATTTCAGGGAATTCCTCGAGTAACTGATGGTAGAAGGAAATATTGGAAAGTGTTTTTACTGAAGAAACATTTTCGTTCACTTGTGTACCAGTGGTAGAAATTGATTTTAAATTGTCAATTAGTTTTTTGTTTTTTATGTCTACCAAAAGATCAAATTTTTGAAGGAGGTCAGAACCTATAATTGGCTGTTGCACGTCTGCAACAATGAAGATCCAACTAATATTGCGTCGGAGGCCAAGATTGAGGTTTATTGACTTGCTGCCATAGGTTTTTATCTTGGTACCGTTTGCGGCATGTAGAGTAAAGTTGCACCTTTTTCTTTGGAAGTTGGTGGAATGACAGAGATGTCAGCACCAGTGTCTATGAGGTAGTTTCTTTTAGAATGTTTTTCCTGAATATAGAGGCGACTTATGTTCTTTGCTTCGTCAAATTGCGCTGTGTTTGACGGATTGATTAGTTTTTTGATTTACATTTTTGGTCCTCCATGTAAGTGCAAAGAGAATCGCATTTTATGGCTTTGTCTTTGTACAGTTTGTGATACCAACAGTGGGTCTTATTTTGTTGATTTGTTGAGATTTCGAACGAGAGTTAGAACGGTTTTGCTGTTCATCACTGGTGTGGGATCTAGATCGGTCGATTATCTGTTGAAGAGAATCGATTTTGTCTTCCAACTGGCAGAAATGTTTTGCTAAATCGTTCTCAAACTGCGAGGGTTGTTGTGCTAAAGCTTGTATCGAATTAAGGTCTAGTGTTTCGAAAATTTTGTCCGCCATTATGACTTGTTGAGGTAATGGTTCGGAAGAACAAGCTAAGATAGATTGAATTTGTTGAGGTAAACGATTGGACCATAATTCTTGGAGAAGGTCGTCTCCTACTTTATTGCAAGATTTGTCCTTCATTTTACGAAGTAAATCTGAAGGTTTGTCATCGTTGAGAGAAAGATCGTTAAAGAGAGTTTTTAATTTTTTACGATCTGATTCCGTGAATTGATTGGTCAATCGTGTTTTGAGTGTGTCGTATTTGTTCAATTTCGGAGGACGTTTAACTATATCACTGACAGAGGATAGAATGTCTGGGTCCAATTTACCAACTATATGGTTAAATTTTGAGTTGTCAGCTCTTATACCAGCGGTGGCGAACTGAGCTTCAATTTGAAGGAACCAGAGATCCGGGTCTTGCTTCCAGAATGGAGGCAGTTTAATCTGTATTTGGCGTATGGCAGTATCTACATTTTGTGCCGGTCGATTGTTTCGAAGATTACCATCGATGACTAATGGAGCTGCAACGTTAGGACCTTGTAAGTCAGCGTTAAAATCGTCATCGATTTCTTCTTGTGGTGGAAGGTTTGCTTCGGCCATTGTTTTTTGTTCCGTGGATGGAGGGAGAACGTAATGGTTTTAGCTGGGGTTTTGTTCACACAAATATTTTTGATATTTGGAACTATAGAATAAAAACCTGAAAATTGCTGGGTTTTCGATTTTTGATCGAAAGAGACAATTTTTTTTTGAAGTGGTTGTGACTGTAGAATTGTATTCAGAGTCGGGGTCACCAATTTGTGGAGAATAAAACAATGTTGTTCGATTGAATCCACAATTTGAAGTGATTTTATTTAGAATAATCGCACGGTATATAAGGGGTCGACTAAGGCTACTTAAATCGAATACATTTTAATGGCATACTGTGCACCACAATATAATCATTGATAAACGATGCAGTGTTGGCCACGTGTAAATAATTGCATTCCAACATTAGGTACATAAGACCAACGCATACAAATGAAAACTCACTTCACGAATACCTATTTTGAACCCATGTAAAATGATCACAATCTACTTTGACAAAATAAAATAATAAAATTTTGAACCTTATTCATCGAAACTGTGATCATTTAGTACATAAGTTGATTTTAGCTTTGACCTTGATGATCACTAATGTTCAGAAGGGAACCAAAAAAAAACAGATAAATTCTTCATAATTCTGGAGTTCTAAAACGCACACCCAAAAAAAAGTTCTACGTTTCAATCGCCCAAAAACACGATAAGACCAATGGTTTACTTATCCGTACATTATGTACATTAAAAACGTACAGTAAATGTCCGACAGGCAATGACGTTTAAATGTTTATTTAAGAATAAAAGCAACTTAATTGATGATTCGTAATGATACAATCATATCACATCATCTACATTGATGGCTTCTGACGAGAAAACAAGCAAAAAAAAAATTAAAAGTGTGCACTGGATTTGAACCCGCCACCTCTTACTTGTCAGGCTCATACGTACTAGCTGAACTAACAGGCTGCTGAAAAGTTGAAAAGCAAAGTGAACCATTTATTGGGCCAGTAACATGGTTGTGTTTTTTAAGTTTCAGTTTCTAATTATTAAAATGTTTGTCGATTTTTTAAAATTTTAATAAAGTTTTATCCCGGCAAAAACTCTTTCAGAGCAAAGTTGGACGCAGTCTACAGTCTATATGTGTGATAACTTCTAAAACAAGTGATATCGCTAGAGGTGACGCTGTCAGCGTCGTTACGCAAAATTGAATTTCACAGCCAATTAATTGAAATTAGCTGATCTAGTTTTCCAAACCATTCGCCAATTATTTTTTTTTTTAGAAAAAATTTTAACCAACAGAATTTTGGCTGAAAAATTTTCAACAAAAAATTCTGCGTCGCATGTGGCAGATTGAATGTTCTCGTAGGTTTGTCCGTGAGCATCTGCCACTTTGCGACGCAGAATTTTTTGTTGAAAATTTTTCAGCCAAAATTCTGTTGGTTAAAATTTTTTCTGAAAAAAAAAAAATTGGCGAATGGTTTGGAAAACTAGATCAGCTAATTTCAATTAATTGGCTGTGAAATTCAATTTTGCGTAACGACGCTGACAGCGTCACCTCTAGCGATATCACTTGTTTTAGAAGTTATCACACATATAGACTGTAGACTGCGTCCAACTTTGCTCTGAAAGAGTTTTTGCCGGGATATCAGTCGTTTTAGAAGTTAAGTCGGAAGTTGACGAAAATTAGAGGTGTGTGCCGGTTTTAAAATAGTCGGCGACTGGTAAGGGATCGGCGGCGGCTAAATTATTTCAGAACGGCACATTGACTTAGTGTCAAACTTCGAAAGAACTCAGCTGATTCGGTTATGCAGTGTTGCGAGTTTCGAACATTTTTCAGGTTATTTTTTTCGAATCAACTAGAGTGTTGTTAATTCTTGGGAATAAAAGAAATATTTCACTTACACAGTATTGGCTAAAGAAAGGTGTATAATTTGATTCTCACGTCTTACATTATTTGCGCATAATTACATCACACAAAAATGACTATTCGAAACTGGCAGCACTAACATCACCGACGACTAATTTTCGGAAGCACTGAGTATTCGGAACAGCTGTGATTTGTAAACTGTCAAATTTTGTTGATATACCGTTCGATTTGTCACAATTATTCTGGCGCGATCAATATTTTGATTCTGATATTTGTGTAGCTTTTGGCCATTGTGGACTAACCAAACATCTGCTATTTTTGCCAACTTTTTAGTGCATTTGGTGTATTTGGGTTGTTGTGTTGTAACATTTTGTGTTTGTTTGTTTAAGGTTACATTTTACCAAAAAAATCTGCGTCGCAAAGTGGCAAATGTTCAGGAACAGACCAGCAAGAAAATTTATCTGCCGCATGCGACGCAGATTTTTTTGGTAAAATTTTGGTTGTTTCTAGTCAAATTTTTTTTGGTAAAAATTATTTGGCAGATGATGAGAAAAACTAAGCCAGCTTGTTTGAACTAATTGGGTGTAAAATTTAATTTTTGCGTAACGAAGCTGAAAGCGTCAACTCTAGCGATATCATTCATTTTAGAAATTGTATTTCAAAGACTGCGTCACACTTTTCTCGAAGAGATTTTTGTTGGGATATCAGTCGTTTTAGAAGTGTAATCAACACTGCTTTTTATAACAGTTTACAGTTTTCATTCAAAAATTTTACGAAAATCGAAAATTTGACGAAATTTGACGAAATTCGAAAATTTGACGAAATTTAACGAAATTCGAAAATTTGACGAAATTTAACGAAATTCGAAAATTTGACGAAATTCGGAAATTTGACGAAAATCGAAAATTTGACGAAATTCGAAAATTCGACGAAAATTAAAAAATTTGACGAAATTCGAAAATTTGACGAAAATCGAAAATTTGACGAAATTTAACGAAATTCGAAAATTTGACGAAATTCGAAAATTTGACGAAAATCGAAAATTTGACGAAAATTAAAAAATTTGACGAAATTCGAAAATTTGACGAAATTCGAAAATTTGACGAAAATCGAAAATTTGACGAAAATCGAAAATTTGACGAAAATCGAAAATTTGACGAAATTCGAAAATTCGACGAAAATTAAAAAATTTGACGAAAATCGAAAATTTGACGAAAATCGAAAATTTGACGAAATTTGAAAATTTGACGAAATTCGAAAATTTGACGAAATTCGAAAATTTGACGAAATTCGAAAATTCGACGAAAATTAAAAAATTTGACGAAATTCGAAAATTTGACGAAAATCGAAAATTTGACGAAATTCGAAAATTCGACGAAAATTAAAAAATTTGACGAAATTCGAAAATTTGACGAAATTTAACGAAAATCGAAAATTTGACGAAGAAAGTAATTCTCTATCTGCCACCATTCAAGAAATATCTCCAAAACCCCAATTGACACACCCATTTCCAACTTTCGACATTTTTCGCAAATGCCCTTCTTTTCTACTCGTAAAACTCTGAGACTTTGCCGAAGAAAGTAACTCTCTATCTGCCACCATTCAAGAAATACCTCTAAAAACATAATTGACCCACCCATTTCCAACTTTCGACATTTTTCACATATGCCAATGTGTTCTACTCGTAAAACTCTGAGACTTTGCCGAAGAAAGTAAATCTCTATCTCTCATAAGCCAAAAAATATTAGTCCTTTCATCCTACGCTCGAGTAGCTCAAAATTTGGTCACTCTGACCACTCTAGCTCAACCAAATCTGCACCAATTTTTCTAATTATTTTTTTGTTCGATTCGTGTGGCGAATACCTTTCATTTGATGGGTCACACGCCCCTGCAGGTTTCAATACAGCTGAGCTACAGCTGAAAACGCGTTCCCGACCCTCGAAAACCACACTCAGAAACCACTTCGAGGCCAATAAAACAAAATTCTGGTTTTTCCTGGGGTAGTGGCGTATCACATTTTCATTTTTATGCCCACCCTGAGGTTCCTGCAAAATTTCATGGAGATTGGCTGACTAGTTTCCGAGATCGACCGTCGATAGATAGACAGATAGACAGATAGACAGATAGACAGATAGACAGATAGACAGATAGACAGATAGAAACATACAGAGTAAGTTGAAAGATTTTGATTGTTTGGAAAACGTTAATTTGGTGCATTTTCTATCAAAATGACCAACTTCAAAACGATGTATCTCCGGCAATTTTAAAGTTACATAGTCGAGTGATAGCTCGTTTTGCTCGTATTTGAAGCGCGAATAAGATAGAATAGGATTTGTGGTGATACAGGCCAAAGGAAAGAAACTTAAATTCTCGCCTATATATAGTTGCCGCGTCTCAAAAAATTTTCTTCGTTCTTTTTTTGGAAGTTAGACTGCGTCAAGTCCTCCGCTATCGCTCCGGACATGATTCTGCAATTAAATTTTTCCCAACTAATCAAATATGCCTTCGGCTCGGATATGCAAACTCTACATTTGTCAAAATAACCGTTTCCAAAGCTTGTTGCTTATAACCACACTTGTGAGTTCGGCTCGTATCACAAATCTGATCACTCATGTAATGAACTACCTCCGCAGCATCCAATGTAATCTACTATTACTTAACAAATCTATGCATTGCCTAACCACATCAAAATTAACTTGTTTGAGGATATACAGTATCGTAGGCGTCTCACGTGTCAAATATAGAAATCACAACTGTCACCTTATAAGTGGATCAAGTGTACATCGATGTACGGATAAAACTCCCAAAAACACGATAAGACCAATGGTTTACTCATCCGTAAATTGTACATTTGAAACGTACTTTCTACGAGCTACTCGTTAAAATTGGGCGATTTTAATGTACATCCAAAATCTCATTTTTTTGGGTGCAGAAGGCAGGGGACCATGATGACGTCACTTTATTTTAGTAAGAAGTTTTAGGAAAGCCTGCATAGTACCTTATTTTAACGAGACACCATTATTATCCCACAAACCATATTAATTTCGTCCGAAAAATGGGATCGTCTCCAATTCTTGAATAGAAATTACATATAGATTGGGAGTAGTGGTAACATCAAAAATCTGCGTCAGGCCACATGACTTTTCCAGGATCTGTCTTAGGCTTCCATGGCCGGTGGAAACGATTGTACCTAAATTACGATATTGCCGCTCATATCAAAATGGTTTGAAATCATCTGCGTACACGAGTTTTTTTTTTCATTTTTTAAATTATCATTTGCAAGGCTTGGTGTTACGTAATTTAGGTACATTCCCAGTGTAAGCTCGTTCGTAAGCTGTCACTTACACTTTTAACAATATATGGAATAAAGTATGAGCAGGTGATGTCATTTTATGTGTTGAAAATACATAATTTGCACCACCGAATTGCTTAAGTCCATCAGGTATGACAACATTTTGATGTAAAGGTCATCAGGAGCGGGAAAACATCATTACATACTTTTGTAAAAGTTATGCTCCTCAACACACACATACACACACATTTCATAGAAAAGTTTAATTCATTGAGAGCCTAATATTTATGGGTTTAAATGTGCCAGTAAACCACCATGAAAAGAACGGAACCATTGCTAATAGAGAATGGCTCTCCGCACACAGTGCAAATAACCAAAGTATTATTTATAAAGAGAATTAGCACTTGAAGTCTGTCATGGAAATTCTCTTCTATGCGATGTGACAATCCGAGGTAAATACATCAATGAATTCTGCAAGATAGCACAAATATTCTAACCATTAATCATCAATAATAACAGTTGTTTCACGTGAAGCTTGTTCAGATTGCTTTTTATTGTAATGCTTGTTAAAGACCGCGCTTTTTACGCTTTTTTGGGGTGCGTTTTTTTGCTTATCAAAAATAAGCCAGTGCTGATAAACTGTGACGATAATGGAGCTACTGTGAGTTTTGGTAACAACTTCAATAAACATTAGAAGTTCTTTTGCTTTACTCAGTTAGATAAAAGGTTGTAAGTTGTTTTGCATACATATGTCAATGATGCTTCCTTCTACAAAATTCTGCGAAAGATTGTTAATGCTTCCTTTTACAAAATGTCATGAAAAATTTCTTTTGATTCCTTTCGCAGAGTTTTATTCGTAAGAGCTTTACAGTGCTGAGAGGAGGTGCTGATTACTTTTACGAAAAATCATGAAAGAGATTTAAGCCTACTCTCAGTGTGTAAATAGTCTCTTAATAACATTTTGGCTATTCGCAACTAAAGAAGAGACTAAGTACAAATAGACAAAATATTAGAAAGACACTATCTGCACACAGTGCGAATAGTCCCTGACTTGCTAATAACCAAACAATTTTTTCTTTCATTTTTTGAGGTGAAAGTAAGTATGTTCAACCAAGCCAATTTACTTTTTCGAGAATTATTTTCTCCCCCGCAGCTTGGAAAATTTATTTATTAGAATTTTTTTTTGGTTCCTTTGCGCCGAGGAAAGCACCACCAAAGTAAAAACACGTCATCTTCTATTACATACCGTAAAATTTCAATTCCATCCTTATTCTATCAAAAAATTAAAATCTGATTTTATCTGATTATTCAATTATTCATTAAAGAATTTGATTTAATATTTTAAAGGTAAAAATGGGAAAATATAGCGAACATCGAGAAAGAAAAATTATTTTTGTACTTTTTATACACTTCGGTGCGCGACGTGTTTTCAGCCATTATGTTTCTGGCGAATACGGTTTTATAATGGCAAAGCAAAAGTGAGAAAAAAAATGTTTTAAATTATAAATATCAAAAGAATATTATTCATAGCTTTTTATCCCTTTGTACGTAAGTAATATGTCGGATAAAAAGAAAGTTTAAAATTAAATTTACATAACAACTTGCAATCTTTAACTTCGTTCTTTGTATTGTATACACTCTCCTCGTTCTCATTGTTCGCAAAAACATTTTAATCTTTGTGACTTACGAAAGTAGCGAGCATACCATGTACAATATGAAACAGCAATTTCAAACTAGAGCAAAGTAAAGTGATAACGTACAATATCCTTTTAAAATTTCTGGCAGTTACGTTTAATTAATACAATTTAAGACTAAAGTTCAAATTTATTGCATTCAAAACGCGATAAGCCTTTTGTAACGCAATTAATTTAGAACATTTTCCGATCGTACAGACAAGGCAACGATAGACGAATGTATGGAAATTTTTGAAACGCTTCGGGAATTCAACATAATATTGGAAGGTATAGGGCGAATGAACATCTAAAAATCGAATTTCGTCCAGACGCCTCACCTTAAATGGCTAATTTAATTGCGACCGATGTTGTTGCACCTGCTAAGTTTGTATGAAATCGAATTCACTTCACCACTATTAGTGGTCCACTATAGCTGTAAATTGACGCAAACTAGAAACTATAAGAAGGGATCCGTGCGTAACAGCGTAACTCCGCATTTGAGTTACATTCAGTGTTTATATGCTTTGTTGTATTGCAGTCAGAAAATGCGTTATTACATTTAGTCGAAGTAGTCATGACGTAGTCATGTTCTACCCTCCGTTGAAACTTCGGAAGCCTTTGTTGTGAAAAACGTTGTGTTCAACTCGGGGATAAAGTTGGAAATTGCATTTTCTCGAGTGATTTGATTCAAGAGTATTTTTGAGTAGCAATTTCTCTCAACGTTTATGTCTTTACTAAAATCTGATTTACCGATTATTACAAAGACTTTTTTCCAAACTAATCTCTGGTGACTTCAAACTTGTTAGAAATTCAAATGTTATCCGAAAAAATAGTAATTTTCATAAGGAAAATCGTTAATGATAGAAGCGAAGGCGAGGGAAGTAGTGAAGTCTGTGTTAGATTTAGGTAGTAACAATCTAGTTGACTACAGCTGATAATTCAAATATTCACTGATCAAACACACAAATCAATCTGTTGTTAAGTCTCAATAAAGACGTTTTCTAAATTTTGGATATTTCTCTTTTTTTTATTTCTAATGCGTTAAACATTTTAGTCAAAAATATTTGATTACATGGAATGTCGTTGAATGTTCCGAACATGCCAGTATAGCTCCGAGAATAATTCTTCTTCGTTCACGGAAAATTCGGCAAATTCGACATTTGTTGTGTGCTGCATATATTTGCTGCAGACTGAATAATGTTCCCGTGTGTTGTATTACAATAAACATGTAATATGAATATTTTCAAAATATAGTTCCAGCAACAATATTATTCAGCTCGTAGGAATATTGTGAGGTTCCCAGGTATATATTTGCTGTGTGCTGAATTATATCTTCAAATTAGTTGTGGGATGTATTACTTAACTTTACCTGCATGCCGAATATTGACTAAATGGTACTATCGAACTATACCTGCATGCTGAATATTGACTAAATGAATAAAGTCGTCTGTATTTAGAATGGACTATGCAACAATAAATTTATTGTTTTAATGAAATAAAAGGAAGATCTCAAGAACATACGCATAAAGATGATTATCAAATCTAATTTTATTCCTTCATTTAAAGTTATTTCTATTTTTACCGAATTAATATGCAATGATAATGTTACATTTATGTATTTCAATAGAAATTTTGACGAACGAACTTTTAAATCCATTTTCGGTGTTAAAGGCTTTTGAAATGTTAACAGAAATAGTTGGTGGTATTCAGCAATAAATGATGGAATTTGTTTATGTACTGTCCGTTTGACAAGAGGATCGCCACGGTTCAGCAGGGGGTTTTGAACATTTGTTTTTTACACGTTGGCACACGTGCTCTTGTCAGATTCAAGATTCTTTTTACGAAGGTTACGCTGATTATACTTTGTGAAAAAGGCCAATACCTTGCAAATATGTCACATCTTGGACAGAATTTGACACTGCAATATCTGCAACATGAAAAAACTAAATGTTCGAAACCCCCTGAAACCCCGTGCTTCCACCTACGTAATATACACAACCAATCTTAATTCGCGTAATAGATGCTCACTATTAATGTGAACAGTTTTTTTGTAGATTGAAAAAACGTCTAATTCAGAACCAGGCTCTGAATTAAAATAATAATATCCGATGACATTGCTTAGTGGGGAGAAGTACTACATTTCATAGAAATAAATTCAATTAAATGTTGTTGCATAACCCATTCTAAATACGGACGACTTTATTCATTTAGTCAATATTCAGCATGCAGGTATAAATATGCCTGTGTGCTGCATAAAGCAAAGTAACAACGGTTCGAAATAAGACTGCCACTATATGCAAGCAGCATAGCAGCAGTGGTAAAGTCGTTGGCAGTCAGAAACTGAGGTTAAGCATCGATGGTCGCAGTCCGTACTTGGGTGGGTGACCGGAAAAAACGTAAGCAAAAAAAAAATCTGTTAGCAATTTAATATGATGAATTTAAATATAAATCTACGGCTAATAACAAATAATAATAATAAAATTGAAAATAAAAAAAAATAATTTTTTGAAAAAGTTTTTTTGTTTTTTTTTGCTAACGCAAATAAAATTGATAAAGTTAATTAAATCAATTTCTTCTATTAAACGATAAATTAGGTTGTTTATTGAATTGAAAAAAATGGCGTCATTTTATATTATAAAACAGGCATACAGCTAAGACCTGCACGCTGAAAAATAATATCCAGCACACAACAACAATATTCATTAGGCGGGCATTGTATGATCCTCAGATCAATATGCAGCACACAACTAATGTTCTATAATCGTGAAGCTGTTCCCGATTTCTTCGTCTGGGGTGCATATATGAGTTTTCCGTGTTCGATGTACTGACAAGCAAATTTGATTTAACGTTATTCAAGTGGTGGCAGTTCATAATATGCTCTCAGTGCCTCCTTTTCCATATGCACAAATTGGGCAAATGCCCGTGGCGCCCGGAAAAAAAGATTGGCGCCCAAAAAGAAACTGAATAAACTGGCGCCCGAAAAAAAACGTCAAGAACAAAAATTTATTTATTTTTTAAAGGGCCCGTGGCGCCCAAAAGGTAAAAGGCGGCACTGGCTCTGATGTTTGATCATCAACGTTACAGAATAGTACATTTCGGCGATGTTACAACTCCAATGCGAGCCAAATGTTCATATAACAAATCATGTCCTGTCAGTCTTCTGAAATTTGCAACGTAGATCTTCCGGCTGTTCGATATTACTGATTGTTGATTTATATTCGACCAAGATTTTGTTTCGGATATATTGTGTTGATGATATTTGATCGCTTCCGCCACATTCATTTCGATACTTTTTTTTGCGTCAGAAATTTTTTTAATGTTTCTACGCTTCCCTTTTCCCGATGTGAATCGTCGGCATTTGGCTGGATAATTCAAGTCGTACGACTCGTAAGTTGATTTAATTTTATGAATGATTGAAAGTTTCGATTTAAGCCGCTGTTCCACTGCATGGAAAGTGTTCCATAAACTATTCGGTGTTCGTTGTATACGTTCGAACATTTTCATGGCTGCTTCCTCGCAAGCGAATCGGATTGGTTTAATACCCGAAAACATTTCCATGGCGGTAATAGGCGTTGATTTGACTCCTCCAGTTATCATTCTTATGCTGAAAACAAACGAGACATTGAAAACGTGTTTTGGTCCTTGTTTTCATTGACAAATGCAGCAATCGTAATTTTCGATAGAGAAATTTCTAACTTTATTTGACAGTTGCGACAATTTCGTCATGAAAACAAGGACCAAAACATGTTTTGAATGCCTCGTTTGTTTTCAGCATTAAAGCTTTGTGCTGAACGATTTCAAGTTTTTCAACATTGACGGACTGGCACATATCAGTAGTTCGTGACCGAATGTAAGAACTGAATCAAGTTCTGGATTTCCTGGAAAACCAACAGGTTATGGGCCCAGGAGAATACACAAGAAAGGTAGAATTATGTTCCGGTCAAAGCGGATGAATCAAAATTGTAAAATGTATGGAATTTGTAGATTGTGAAAAATTGAATTATGTACGGAAGTTTCGGAAGTTTGCATCGTCGTGGAATTGATGATTGAACTGTGTTCAACCTGGCATTTATGGCGGAAGTGGAGACACGGTCGCAATCACGGTTGAACGGAACCGACGGTGTTAGTGGTGTTGGGAGTGGTGTAATAGCCATAGTCCAGCTGACATTCGAGCGGAGACTGAAAATATTTCCCAGAGAGATAAGTGATTCGCAAGGAATCGACGAAGGAGAATTTGGATATGGAAGGAAGTAAGAGGTGTTGACAACGGCAATGGACAAGGACACGAATCGACATGAATGGGATGGAAATATGAATGTACGAACTTGGGAATTCATTTGGGAAGCGGAATTAGATGTGGAAGTTACATCGGAATTTGGATGTGGAAGTAACATCGGTGGAAGTTGAACCGGAACAATTTAATGCGTAACACCAGGAAATGCGATGCGATGGGCGATAAAATGAATTGAAGCAGAGGCTGAACAATGGAAGCATGAAAAGGAGGAATGAATGAAACGGGAATTGTAGGAGCGCACCAATTTCATCAAAACGAACAAAATTATCGTGCTGCAAGATTTGGCAGGACAATACACTACAAGGGTTCAGGCGATCTCTGATAGATTTGGAATCGTATGTGAACGAATGGTTTGGTTATTGAGTTGAGGGTGTGTGAATCATTTGAATTAAGGGGGTGTGTTAGATTTAGGTAGTAACAATTTAGTTGACTACTGATAATTCAAATATTCACTGATCGCAGTACACAAATCATTCTGTTATGAAGTCTCTTTCAATAAAGACGTTTTCTAAATTGTGGATATTTCTCTGAATCAAGTTCTGGATTTCCTGGAAAACCAACAGTCTATACAAGAAACACTGGAACTAATATCCCATGTTATAGCTACGTGTCTTCGTTTGATGTAAAAAAAATTAAAAAAAACCTTATAAGGACATCCGTGACTTTCGCAGGCCATATCTCAGGCTCCTCACCATTGACCATGGCCGGCCGGCTAATATCACAAGTACTTGAATGTTAGCTTTCGATTCGAATGACAGCTAATTCATGAAAACGGATTCGAAATGGCCCGGGAAAATGGCTTCTAATCAATCTTTGAAATTCTTCGATCAAATCAAGTAATAGATAAGATAGTAAAACTGTTAATATGCTTGCCGTCTGTGACAGGTTAATTTTTGTTGGCATTTCTTACATTTTTGGTCTTTTTCCGACACAAGGACCTGGACTGTAAAGCGATATAGAGATCGTGGCATTATTATTTTCTCCAAAACGATAAGACATTCACTGTACCATATAAGATAACAATATCTCATCTCATACGAAACGACGGCATCATGAACTCGTTCTCCAAAACTTTAAATTGTTCAAAATTTTCTTTCTGAAAATGGTTTTACCACACTTTTTTTACCCCCGTTCGTATTATTCCAGTCAGAGCAAATGAGAAAATGCTGTGCTTGCACTGGCATGAAATAAGAGGGAAAAAAAGTGTTCATATTAAGTTTTATTATTTTCCTTCCTGGAACAAAAGAATATATTATCCTTTCTTAATACTCTCTCCAGTTCTCCTCGTTTTTTTATTTATACACTTTTCCTCCGTAACAGTCGAATGTGTATTGTGTACAGTTATATCCATAAATGTTATCATCTAAACTGCAGTCGACAGTCAATGGTTTCCCATTTTATAAACATTTCAAAGTAAATTCCATGAGTTTAACTGATTTTATGGAGCGGAAACCATAACGAGTTATAATTGTTGTAGCGGTTTAAAAGAAGAAGGGGAAAAAATTGAGAACAAAAAGTCATTTTTTTAATGAAAATTGTGCTTCACTTTAACTACCGTTTTGCCTTTTCCATGCTGCACTTCACAGAAAAGTAAATTTTCTTCAACTGCATTGTATGCCTTTACCTTTCGGGCTGAGCACATAAGCATTTTAATAATAACGATAAAGCCCCATCATAAATGAAATATGATTCACAATTTATTCGAATTACGAGGAAAATTGTTTTAAGAACTGAATGGAAAGAGAAGCAAAAAAGAAAAAAGAAAGAAATTTGTAAGAAGAAAACTTAAATCAAATAAAAAGGAAAACGTAATCACTGAACCATAGTGTTTTGATGTAAAATTTCTATCACGTTTCCATGAAAAACATACACAAAAGGTTAAAACTGTCGTCGGAAAAATCGTTCGTCGAAGTTTTCTCTCGCTCTATCTCTCTCTCTGTGTTAACTGCACTCCATTCACAGAGCCACAAACCACCACCAACCATATTATAATAGAAAATGATAAAATGCTAGCTAGATACTGTCTTTTTTTGTCAATAAAGGGAATTATTGTTGTGACTTTGTTCGTCAAGTGGAAATCAGAAAAGCTTTAAAAAATTCTCTTTGCGTTGCGTTTTTTGTGGATGATGATTTTTTCGTTGCATTTCCTTTTTTTGTTTTGTGATGTCTTCGTAGGGAATGTGGAAAGGCGTGGCGTTGTACCACAGAAAGTATTTGAGCAAAAAAAGTTACAAAGAGGAATTCTTCTGAAAATCGACTTCCAAAACGCGGACCCGTTTTTGTGGGAGACGTCTTGAACCGTAGGCGCCACTCTCAATTTTTTTTTTTGGTAATATGTAGCTACTGGTAGGCCTCTAAAAGTCGAAAAATGACGTTTTGCGTATGGATTTTGTGACCGCTAGAAGGGAGCGATCATGGCTACGACTTTTGGAAGTCGATTTTCAAAAGAATTCCTCAAGTCTATTCTGCCATGCAGATACACAAAGACTTAGGCACTCTAATGTTACAAACACAGACAACATTTTCAGTGTTTATGCATCATCAATTGACAATGCATGCAAATGCAACAAATAGTCTGGGTTATCATGTCGAAATGTGATTTTTGTTCAGATCTGAAATTGCTAGTCCATAGCTTTCGAACGGGAACCCTAACGTCAAATTTGATTTAGAAATGGCAAGGGAAATTGAGTTTAAAGTTAGCGGTTTTCCGATTATAGGTAGCAAGCCGATCTTCCAGATTCTGGTCCAACCATCAAAAAATATGTACATAAAAACTGGTTTTTACCGTTATTTACTGGTTCAAAACACATTCGAAAAAAATTTAATTCGGACAGTTTCGCGGCCCGATCATATCCCCTCGTCAAAAATCAAAAAAGGTCTAAATCGAGAACGATGACATAAGTATTT
This sequence comes from Bradysia coprophila, assembly GCF_014529535.1. NCBI lineage: Eukaryota > Metazoa > Arthropoda > Insecta > Diptera > Sciaridae > Bradysia > Bradysia coprophila. The sequence continues at coordinate 2,579,768 of NW_023503374.1, forward strand.
ACATTTCAGCAAGCCTCAAAGTTCACCTCAAATGCTATTATTGCACTATTAAGTGCTACGACAACGGGTTTATATACATAGAACATATCATGTATTTAACATCGCGACTAAGTACAAAACCTTATAGACAAACACTTTTGATTGTTTGTGTGGATCAGATGAAAAACAGCTGAAGCAAATTCATTCTGAAATTTCCATTTAACCATAGTGGCCTCAATGCTTGTGGGCTCTCAGTTAGTCCTAACTTTAGCCCTCGCTCCGCTCGTTTGATATCTAGTGACGTAAACAACCACTTTCCGCAACTTGCTACATAAATAACTATTCTGCAACGAATAAGTCATCTTGCTCTTAATATCGTGACGGTAGCACCAGCAAAATCAATTCAATTTTCATTGAAAACTAATTAAGAAATAATTTCAGTGAATGGTCATTAGAGCAATTTGTCGATACAATATGTCAAATTAGGAACTCCGGTGAAGTGTGTTCCCTTTTACATTTGGAGTACAATCAAAAAGAGCGTAGCGAAGAGTCCGCGTTCGGTGTATACACCATTCAATTTCCGTTCCCGACAAGCGAATACTTAAAATCGTATTATTATTTACATAAAGCATACCAATTATTTCGGAATAAATGCTTAACGTACAATTCGAGTGATCCTACTCCATCAAGTAATAAATTTAGTAGTCGTTCACTTGAACAGCGAAACAATTTCGTTTTATATAAACTCCCCAAAATGTGGAAAACAATTTAATTTTGAATTTCGTTATTTAACATAAAATAATAATTTCGCCAAAAACCTTACAGCACGACATCGCTATAATGCCAGAAAAAAGAAAGAAAGAAGAAATGGTAAAGTGCCATTTACTAACATGAATTTCATTTCGCTCAAGAAAACTCAACCATATTTTTCTCGTAATTATTTTAATTATCCGAGCGCAAGGACTACAAACGAAACGAAAAAAAAAAAAATTTAAATACTTTTGCTAAGTGCTGTTAACAGAGATTTGCTTTTAATGGGTTACCGCGCCAGATGTTCTCACGCTGGCTGGAAGAGTGTAATTAGTTTAAAGACGAACATCCTTTCAGTATATATAGGTTTTATTTTTGGTTTCGCCTTCCAATAATAGTTCGTCGACGATTCCGATTCTTTTGTCGGAATAAAATTTGAACGAAACAAACATTTCGCTAAATGGCTCTCTATACGTATACATCGTTGAGGATAAATCGAACTTTAGCTTTTTCCGACTGTACTAAAATAGAGAAAAACGATGGTAAAATAATCCGCAAGAAACTTAGCAAATGGAATGACTTAAGCATTTATAATGGTTGTTCGAAGTAAAAAAGGAACGAGATAGAAAAAGGGAAAATGTTTAATATTTTACCACAAGGGAAAAAGCTTGATGATAATTACCCGAAAAATATAAGATAAATGTTATAATAAATCCGAGGATTTAAACGGGAATTATGATCCCATTTAATTTTCCTTTTATTACATTTCTTAATTATTTCTGGCGTGTGCGGAATGACATTGCGAAAGTAGATATTTTCCTAATTACAGGTACTCAATTATATTATGACTATGGGATTGTAGGATGCATTACTTTTACATCCTACACACTTCCCACATTCAATTGAACCAACGAATTCAATTTCATTTTTGATTTTGTCGATTGGCACCATTGACATACAGGTAGTTAGTTCTCATTATCTGCTTGTGGTGGCACCATATACTTTGCGTGTCCAAGCAATTAAAGAAGTACTAGGTAGCGTCAATCAAAATTCTGAAAGAACAGTTTAGATCACATCTGACTTGATCGCAAAGGCAGTAAGCAATTTAGAAGGTTTTTTTTGTGCACTATATGTATTTTACATGCTACATGCGTCGAAAACGGTACTTTTCATGTTTCACGCACTAATTCCCGGGTAAAAAAAAAAAGTGAATGTGAGACCCCTTTTGAGACCGTTTTTTTTGTATGGAGGTGAGACGTCTCTTTTCGAACCTTTGAGACTGGTTTCTTCTCATATACTGATGAATTGATGATGATGATGATTGCGAAACCGATGAGAAGTCTCGTTTTAAATGTTTTAATAGACTGTATGAGACTGACTGAGTGGTTTCTTCTTCTGTATTTTACGAGACTGACCGAGTGGTCTCTTCTCCTGTATTTTACGAGACCGACCGAGTGGTCTTTTCTTCTGTATTTTACGAGACTGACCGAGTGGTCTCTACTCCTGTATTTTACGAGACCGACCGAGTAGTCTCTTCTTCTGTATTTTACGAGACCGACCGAGTGGTCTCTTCTTCTGTATTTTACGAGACCGACCGAGTGGTCTCTTCTTCTTTATTTTACGAGACTGACCGAGTGGTCTCTTCTTCTGTATTTTACGAGACTGACCGAGTCGTCTCTTCTCCTGTATTTTACGAGACTGACCGAGTGGTCTCTTCTTCTCTATTTTACGAGACTGACCGAGTGGTCTCTTCTTCTGTATTTTACGAGACTGTCCGAGTAGTCTCTTCTTCTGTATTTTACGAGACCGACCGAGTGGTCTCTTTTTTAATAATTTGCGAGACCGACTGAGTGGTCTCTTTTAAAAATAGTTTACGAGACCGACTGAGTGGTCTCTTTTTTAGATTTGACTATGTTTGAGACTCAAAATATTTTTGAGACTCTTTGAGAAGTCTCATTTCAGTTTTTTCTAGATCCTTTTAGAGGCCATCTGAGAACTCTCACTTTCTTTTCGACGTCTTTTGAGACTATCTGAGAACTCACTTTCTTTTCGATATTTCTTGAGGTTATTTGAGAAGTCTCATTTTAATTTTTTTTTGAGATCCTTTTGAGGCCATCTGAGAACTATCACTTTCTTTTCGACATTTTCTGAGACCATCTGAGAACTCTCATTTCCATTTTCCATCTGTGAGATATTTCATTGTCTTTAGGCTGTAGTTTCTTCCCGCATTCACAGATGGCACAGTTTTTTATTTTTTCTTATAATTCGCTGAAATGATAGAAATTTTAGTGATATTTGATTTTTTTTTACCTTTTTTTATTTCGTAATGTATTTTCCGGTCACCACTCCAAGTACTAACCGCGCCGAATGATGCTTAACTTTAGGATTGGACTGCCAGCCACCTTACGCGTGTTGCTAAATTGGATATATCTTCGTATAAGTCTTATTTCGAACCGTTGTTACAAAAACTTTGAGGCCGACTGAGTGGTCTTCCTTGGATTATTTTTCGTTGGACTTTGGGAGACTGACCGAGAAGTCTCGTTTTGAATATTTTACGAGAATGTAAGAGAGCGACCGAGTGGTCTTTCCTGGATTATTTTTCGTTGGACTTTGGGAGACTGACCGAGAAGTCTCGTTTTGAATATTTTACGAGAATGTAAGAGAGCGACCGAGTGGTCTTTCCTGGATTATTTTTCGTTGGACTTTGGGAGACTGACCGAGAAGTCTCGTTTTGAATATTTTACGAGAATGTAAGAGACCGACCGAGTGGTCTTTCTTGGATTATTTTTCGTAGGACTTTAGGAGACTGACCGAGAAGTCTCGTTTATGAACATTTTACGAGAATGTAAGAGACCGAACGAGTGGTCTTTCTTGGATTATTTTCGTTGGACTCGAGGAGACTGACCGAGAAGTCTCGTTTTGAATATTTTACGAGAATGTAAGAGAGCGACCGAGTGGTCTTTCTTGGATTATTTTTCGTTGGACTTTGGGAGACTGACCGAGAAGTCTCGTTTTGAATATTTTACGAGAATGTAAGAGAGCGACCGAGTGGTCTTTCCTGGATTATTTTTCGTTGGACTTTGGGAGACTGACCGAGAAGTCTCGTTTTGAATATTTTACGAGAATGTAAGAGACCGACCGAGTGGTCTTTCTTGGATTATTTTTCGTAGGACTTTAGGAGACTGACCGAGAAGTCTCGTTTATGAACATTTTACGAGAATGTAAGAGACCGAACGAGTGGTCTTTCTTGGATTATTTTCGTTGGACTTGAGGAGACTGACCGAGAAGTCTCGTTTTGAATATTTTACGAGAATGTAAGAGACCGACCGAGTGGTCTTTCTTGGATTATTTTTCGTAGGACTTTAGGAGACTGACCGAGAAGTCTCGTTTATGAACATTTTATGAGAATGTAATCGAACGACCGAATGGTCTCTCTTGGATTTTTTTTTCGTTGGACTTTATGAGACTGACCGAGTGGTCTCATTTCAAGAACATATTTTTTCGAAATGCAGAGACCAACTGAGTGGTCTCATTTCAAGAACATATTTTTTCGAAATGCAGAGACCAACTGAGTGGTCTCATTTTAAGAACATATTTTTTTTAAATGCAGAGGCCAACTGTTTCAATTTTTGACATACTTTGACTCTGATCCACTGTAGAGACCTTTGAGAGTTCTCTTTAGAACTAAACTTTTATTTTACCTAATTATTTAAATTATTTATGAGACTAATGATACAGTAATGATGTGAGTAATAAAGTTTTTTAGAAAATAGTTACGAAACCAATACCAGCTGATCAAAATAAATACGCCGTCGAAATGGCTACTTCACAGAACTCGATGCAAACACAGCAGCAAAACTTGATAGAAACAAAATTGCGTTTATAATTAAAAGTTAAGTTCAAAAGAGAACTCTCATAGGTCTCTGCAGTCGGTCAGAGTCAAATATTGAAAACGACCGCTCAGTTGTTTTCTATTTCAAAAAAATGAGACTGCTGATTTGGTCTCTGTATTTCAAAAAAATATTTTCTCCAACGAAAAATAATCCAGGAAAGACCACTCGGTCGGTCTCTTTCATTCTCGTAAAATATTCAAAACGAGACTTCTCGGTCAGTCTCCTCAAGTCCAACGAAAATAATCCAGGAAAGACCACTCGGTCGGCCTCTTACATTCTCGTAAAATGTTCATAAACGAGACTTCTCGGTCAGTCTCCTAAAGTCCTACGAAAAATAATCCAAGAAAGACCACTCGGTCGGTCTCTTACATTCTCGTAAAATATTCAATACGAGATTTCTCGGTCAGTCTCCCAAAGTAAAACGAAAAATAATCCAGGAAAGACCACTCGGTCGGTCTCTTACATTCTCGTAAAATATTCAAAACGAGACTTCTCGGTCAGTCTCCCAAAGTCCAACGAAAAATAATCCAAGAAAGACCACTCGGTCGGTCTCTTACATTCTCGTAAAATATTCAAAACGAGACTTCTCGGTCAGTCTCCCAAAGTCCAACGAAAAATAATCCAGGAAAGACCACTCGTTTGGTCTCTTACATTCTCGTAAAATATTCAAAACGAGACTTCTCGGTCAGTCTCCTCAAGTCCAACGAAAATAATCCAAGAAAGACCACTCGGTCGGTCTCTTACATTCTCGTAAAATATTCAATACGAGATTTCTCGGTCAGTCTCCCAAAGTAAAACGAAAAATAATCCAGGAAAGACCACTCGGTCGGTCTCTTACATTCTCGTAAAATATTCAAAACGAGACTTCTCGGTCAGTCTCCCAAAGTCCAACGAAAAATAATCCAGGAAAGACCACTCGTTTGGTCTCTTACATTCTCGTAAAATATTCAAAACGAGACTTCTCGGTCAGTCTCCCAAAGTCCAACGAAAAATAATCCAAGAAAGACCACTCGGTCGGTCTCTTACATTCTCGTAAAATATTCAAAACGAGACTTCTCGGTCAGTCTCCCAAAGTCCAACGAAAAATAATCCAAGAAAGACCACTCGGTCGGTCTCTTACATTCTCGTAAAATATTCAAAACGAGACCACTCGGTCAGTCTCCCAAAGTCCAACGAAAAATAATCTAAGAAAGACCACTCGGTCGGTCTCTTACATTCTCGTAAAATATTCAAAACGAGACCACTCGGTCAGTCTCCCAAAGTCCAACGAAAAATAATCCAGGAAAGACCACTCGTTTGGTCTCTTACATTCGCGTAAAATCTTCAAAAACGAGACTTCTCGGTCAGTCTCCCAAAGTCCAACGAAAAATAATCCAGGAAAGACCACTCGTTTGGTCTCTTACATTCTCGTAAAATATTCAAAACGAGACCACTCGGTCAGTCTCCCAAAGTCCAACGAAAAATAATCTAAGAAAGACCACTCGGTCGGTCTCTTACATTCTCGTAAAATATTCAAAACGAGACCACTCGGTCAGTCTCCCAAAGTCCAACGAAAAATAATCCAGGAAAGACCACTCGTTTGGTCTCTTACATTCGCGTAAAATCTTCAAAAACGAGACTTCTCGGTCAGTCTCCCAAAGTCCAACGAAAAATAATCCAGGAAAGACCACTCGTTTGGTCTCTTACATTCACGTAAAATATTCAAAACGAGACCACTCGGTCAGTCTCCCAAAGTCCAACGAAAAATAATCTAAGAAAGACCACTCGGTCGGTCTCTTACATTCTCGTAAAATATTCAAAACGAGACCACTCGGTCAGTCTCCCAAAGTCCAACGAAAAATAATCCAGGAAAGACCACTCGTTTGGTCTCTTACATTCGCGTAAAATCTTCAAAAACGAGACTTCTCGGTCAGTCTCCCAAAGTCCAACGAAAAATAATCCAGGAAAGACCACTCGTTTGGTCTCTTACATTCTCGTAAAATATTCAAAACGAGACCACTCGGTCAGTCTCCCAAAGTCAAACGAAAAATAATCCAGGAAAGACCACTCGTTTGGTCTCTTACATTCTCGTAAAATATTCAAAACGAGACCACTCGGTCAGTCTCCCAAAGTCCAACGAAAAATAATCTAATAAAGACCACTCGGTCGCTCTCTTACATTCTCGTAAAATATTCAAAACGAGACCACTCGGTCAGTCTCCCAAAGTCCAACGAAAAATAATCCAGGAAAGACCACTCGGTCGCTCTCTTACATTCTCGTAAAATATTCAAAACGAGACTTCTCGGTCAGTCTCCTAAAGTCCTACGAAAAATAATCCAAGGAAGACCACTCGGTCGGTCTCAAAAATCTCATAAAATATTGAAAAAGAGACCACTCGGTCAGTCTCGTTCAGCCAAAGTTCAACAATCATCAAAGAAATAAAATATTGAGAATGAAATGAGACTGAAAACGTAATGAGACTGAAATGAGACCGTTGATCATGCTCATTTTACAGTCTCACTGAGACCTTAATTTTCACCCGGGTTTCGACTTCCAAAGCATGCAAAATCCACTCGGGATAAAAAGATGAAATGTCTCGTTTTCGCGTGTTTATTGACCTCGGCTACGCCTCGGATCAACAAAATTCACACTAAAACCATACTTTTCATCTTTTTATCCCAAGTCATGTAAAATACTAATGCTTTTCTGATCTTTCAAACATCAGAAGGAAATTCGTGTGAAATGGGAGAAATGTAAAACCCTAATGAAATACATGTAGAATCAATGGAACGAATTACATGAAGAAAACCAATAAAACCGTTAAAAACGTGTGTTGATTGTTGAGTTTAAATTGGACAAAATAGCAAAATTCTAATCATAAGATGTTGTGCAACAAAACGACGATCGGCTGTACCTCCACCGTTTTTGATATCTGCCTTCTTGGTACATGACATATGCAAGATTCTTTTCATAACATTTTCATTGTTCATTTGTCAACAGATTGCGAAGTGACATTTCAGTGTATTTTTAAGCTTTTCGTGATATCGCAAAAACTGCAGGTCATTTCATTAACTTTGGGAACACGGGTTCTCCAATTCAAATGAGTGATAGATCGTTGGATTTCAATTCTAGAGAAGTCGCATCTTTAATTTTTTCGATTAATTTTGTTTGTTTTCGGTGCAAAGTGTTCAAAAGTTAAGGCTTGTCAGAGGGTCCCGTGAACAGTTTTTCAGCAATAACTCAAGAAATAATTATTGTAAATCATTGTTATGCTGTACTAATGTCGGTAATGGGAAGACGAGCTACAGGTGGAGTGTATGCACTGGTTGGTGCAAATACATCCACAAGAGTTATGACCAAAACATTTTTTTGGACCTAACATCGTTTTACCGTTTTATTTCTTTTTATTGACAAGCGAAAAAAAAGACTGCTCACCAAATATATAGTGTTCAGAGAGTCCACCTTCTCTGCAAAATTGATGTTCCAGGGGACTGACTGTGTAGTGTAGTGTAGCTTGCCTCACCCACTATTGTTCCACATATATAAGATCCCATTACTTCTGTGTTGCAAGCCTACAAAACCTGCACGTCTTCGGAAAAAGGTTGCTGTAAAGTTGAAAATTTTAACTTTCTTTCTAGGGGCTCTACTACTGGAACAGCGTCTGGAAGAGCAGTCATTTTTATCT